>NC_092090.1:69432449-70032449 GCF_045679555.1 Salvelinus alpinus | reverse complement strand
ATTTACAAATGGAGCATTTGTGTTCAGTGAATCCACCAGATCAGAGGCAGTAGAGATGACCAGGGATGTTCTCTTGATAAGCGTGTGAATTGGACCATTTTCCTGTCAAAATGTATTGAGTACTTTTGGGTGTCTGGGAAAATGTATGGAGTAAAAAGTACATTTTCTTTAGAAATGTAGTGAAGTAAATGTTGCCAAAAATATAAATAGTAAAGTACAGATACCCCAAAAAACGACTTAAGTAGTACTTTAAAGTATTTTTACTGAAGTACTTTACACCACTGGTAAGGCCAGTGGTCAAAGTAGTGGACGCATGTCTAGTAGGTCTTTACAGGTGTCGGGATATAAAGTGTCCTGTCAAAAGAAAGCAGAATACTAACACACTGTGTAGATGTGTTTTTGCCTTCAACAGCCCCAGACTTTATTTGTAGATTAAAGTTGCATTAGAGTTACAGAACCAGGATTTTTCTATTAAATTGAACTTGTCACCCAAACACTTTCTCTTTTGACCTCAGGACACTGGAGGTGCAATGATGCTGCAGAGGGAGGAGATTCAGAGGGTGGTCAGCTCCACTAACGACTTTGCTGAGGCAGAGAAACGAAGTAAGCACCCCTCGCCTCCCATTCCAGTAATTTATATGAATTACATCAGAATAAACATGTTTGAGTATTTGTAGGTTGCTAATCCTTTGCCATCTGCATTATAAGAAGATTGATGAGTACGATGGTTTTCCTGTTCAGAACTGGAGGCCATTGTAGCGATCAACGCGGCCATTCGTCATGGCGTAGCAGCAGAGACGGTGGAGGAGCTGATGAACCCAGAGGCCCAGCTTCCTATTGTCTACCAGACAGCTGCCAACCTCTACCAGACCGAACTGTTCAGCCTGCAGATACAGGGGGCAAAGGTGACGCACGCATGCAGGCATTCAAACACACTAACACACACACACGCACATTTGAGTTGAAATTACACTTTCCTATTTTAAGCTATGATATAAACTTGTACAGTTGTGAGCAGGTGCTAGTTGGCACAACAAAGTAGTAATAGATTTCTCTAGCTTGGTTCGCCAGTTTGCAGACAGTTGTGTGTCTGTCCAGGTGTATATGGTCACTGATTGTATTGAGCAGGCAGGACTGGGGCATGAGGAGCTGTGTGTGGCAGTAGAGATGCTGTCTGCGGTGGCCGTGCTCAACGAGGTCCTGGACACCAAGGACCCCCAGGCTGTTACTGAACAGCTGACTGACTCTCCTCTGGGCTTCAGCAACATGGATCAGGACAACCTGCACAGGTAGCCAACACCACAACCTGCACAGGTAGCCAACACCATAACTATCTGACCTATCACAGGTAACACCACAACTATCTACCATTTTGTCCCTCTAGAGCAGGGACAAACCCTCTCCAACCTTTTCTTGCATGAGAGCTACTTAAAGGAAATGTAACTTATCGCAAGTTACTATTTTTTTGTCTAGCTTGCTTCTCTTCTCCCCTGCAACACTTCACAGGTCCTTGATGTTATTAGGTTCTGACAAACCAAGTTAACTCAAACGGACAACTAGAAAAAGCTCAAAACAAGTTTATTCACCCACTGGGTTAAACAGCTGAAAAGACAGACATGTTTCCACAAGTACATATATTTAGACCCTCTACTGGGCGGAGTCAACTCCTTGCACATCTAGACAGCCAATACATCTCTGTTGCTAGGCAGGAACTTAAGTGGTTCCTCTCATTGGTGTAGTCATGGCCCTGTCTCCTGTCTGTGTATGTCATAGTACTGTTACTTCTCAAATTATTCTGACCTGACCTGGTTAGGCTGTTTTTATGTTATCCAGAGCGTTGATGACTGCAATTGTGCTTCCGGCACTAATTTACACTCTTTTTCCAACGTTTACTAACACCGGCCGTATTCAACGGGTGTTGAGCGTTCGTAAATTCGTCAGTCGTTCTGCGCTCTGGCACACTCAGACGAGAGTGCTCTGAAATCGGAGTAGATAGTGTCGTGACTTTACTTCCATTAATCTGATGACTTATTTATTTAATCCTTTAACTATGTTTAATTATTACCCAATTTTTAATTAATCATGTACAATTAACATTAGTATTTGGGGCACCACGGAAGAATTTGTTTAGAGTTACCATCTCCCGAATTAAACTCTCAGGTCTTTACCTATTTCATCGATAAACAGTCATCTTATTAATCATTACCTCTTATCAAATCATCATTCTGACCAGTCGTAATCTTCTTGGATCTGCGAAAACCCCAGTCTAGCTCATTATTCAGTACTACACAAATTGTGTTAATTATTTATTTACTAGCTAACTAAATTATAACACAGAATAAACATACACCCTTTACATGAGACTAAGGTCCCTAGTGGACTGACAAAATATGACGGTTTATTACACAGATGGAGAGGGAGGAAAAGAGGGAGACAGAGAAGAAGGAACACATTCTATAACTATTCTCCCATAAACCTCAAACTTTGCACACAAACTACCGCCCGTTTGGAATAAGAGATCGTTAATATATTTACGTGTGAAATGCCTTCGTTCGTTATATCTCTCGGTCGGAACCAAGCCTTCTCGGGAAGTTGTTGGCCTTCCAGTTGTATGGCTCTGATTGTCCGCAAGGGGTCTCCCCTTTCACGTTTTCTACTGTTCAATCTGGAAGATAACTAGTCGACGGTTCCCATTGGTGATGAGCGTCGTAGGATAGTCTCACTTAGATTCGCTTTTCGCGATCTGACAGCTAATCAGCTGAACAAGTGATTGTCTAAGGTGAGCTTCTCGCCTCTTCCTTATCGTATTGGCATTCAGGATTCGGACCACGATTGACATGATATGCAGCTTTTCGTCTCTCTGGTCCAAAGGAAGGTGTTCATTTCTTCACCTCGTGTTGAGGTTCAAAGTTTCAACCATTTCCAACATATAGCTACCAGCCTCACGTTTAAGGGTTGATTCCTCTTCCAAGCCTTTATGCACTCTTGGTCAAAAGGGGCGTTCTGTTATACTGACAAGCTCTCTGACCTTACTCAGGGCCTGGCTACTTAATGTGCAAAAGATATCAAAAACTATCTCATTAGAAAACTAAAATCACATTCCTAAACACATACCTTCATTACTTTCCATATTGTATTCACAACATATTGGATAAAAACTTGACAGATAAAGGGGGTATCCTTTCCAAGTTAAAGTATTTGGTCCTTACAGTTTTTAATAACATCACAAAATGAAAAACACATTTCTAAACACATACCTTCATTACTTTCCATATTGTATTCACAACATATTGGATAAAAACTTGACAGATAAAGGGGGTATCCTTTCCAAGTTAAAGTATTTGGTCCTTACAGTTTTTAATAACATCACAAAATGAAAAACAATGTGACATTAGTTTTCCATAGTTCCCCACTGACCACTTCCCACATTATGTTAAATATATGGTTGCACATTTTTGGGACTATTCAGAGGTGGAACTTTCTGTGGGAATTAACAGGAATATATATGCAAATTAATATTAATACCATTTAAATGAAGATGTTTTTTGCATTGGATATATTTACCATATCATATGGAGACAGGAACATAAACCTTTTACCTTATCATAAGTAGACATAATTGCAAATGATTAAATTCTTCCAATGGAAAAAAACCTATTTAGTTATGAATTGAACTTTAATTAGTTGACTCTTCACATGGTATGATTTCACTGAACAACAAAAGAAAGGCAATATTGAGTGATCCCCAATGATCCTTCGCATCTCCCAAAAACGTTTTCAACATACATCTGTAAAATTATAGTCTTGAAACTAAAGCTTTGGTTGTTTTCCTCTCAGGCTTTGATGTCTTCTCCCTGGACCTCCTCAATGTCCACCTCTTGAACATCAGACTCTGAGGCCTCATCTTCACTGTCACTTTCCAACCTTGTTGAGGATGACTCGTTGTCAGGCTCAAAAAGCCTAAAATTTGCCCGGATGGCCACCAATTTTTCAACACTTGTATTGGTCAGCCTGTTATGTGCTTTGGTGTGTGTGTTCCCAAACAAGGACCAGTTGCACTCTGAGGCAGCTGATGTTGGTGGGATTTGGAGGATGGAGGAAACAGGGGAAAGAGCCTCAGATCCACAAAGTCCCTTCCACCAGGTGGACAATGAGATATGTTGGCATGACTGCCATATTGTATCTCCATCCCAAAGCCCTTGCTTGGAAGTGTACTTCACCAGACTGCCAAGAACCTTGCCCTCATCCAGGCCAAGGTGGCGAGACACGGTAGTGATGACACCATAGGCCTTGTTGATCTCTGCACCAGACAGGATGCTCTTGCCAGCATACTTGGTGTCCAACATGTACGCTGTGGCGTGTATGGGCTTCAGGCATAAGTCTTCATGCTTTTTCATGTATTTCAGAACTGCAGTTTCCTCTGCTTCGAGCAACAGTGAAGTGGACAGGGCAGTACGGATTTCTTCTCTTAGATCTGCAAACAGAGTCTGAACATCAGACAGGATGGCATTGTCTCCCTCAATCCATGCAATGGCTACTGCTATAGGTTTCAGGAGTTTCAGGCTGCTTACCACTCTCTCCCAAAATACATCATCCAGGAGGATCCACTTGATGGGGCTGTCCATATTGGCAGACTGTGATATTGCCATGTCTTGGAGAGACATGGTAGCAAAAACTAACTAGCAGAAATTGTTAACAAGTTAGAAATGATTTAAACACACTTTGCTGTAGGCTACTATTTACTAGTTAACAAAAAAATCATGTATGTCATGTAAAATATATTCACCCCACCCAGTATTGTAATCAAAACTTACCAGAAGGCATGTAGTCCTTGGCTCAGACGGTGTAGTAGTGTGGGCTCAATAGCATCTCATTAGCATGCAAGATCTTGAAAATGTGATGGAAGAATGTGCATGTACTGTGCATGTAGAGGGTTGCAATTCCATTGAATTGGGGATAGTTTAACCAAAATATGCCACAAGACCTAGAATTGCTTTATGTGTATTGGGCGGGCAAAAGTGTCTGAACAAAGACATTCCTTTAGTTAATGCTAAAGCGAAAGAGAGTCTCCGTCTTGTAATTTACGACCGAGTGTGAAGGGTCGACCATCCAGCAGCTCCCCCTCTCCCCTCTGTGGGAGAGAGAGAGGCCTGGTTACTGTCACAATCTCGGCAGTCTGATCTGACCCATTCTGATCCTCACATGACTGTCATGTCAATTGCCAGAGCGAATTTACCAGCTACGTCTATCAACAGTTGTCGCAGTGACATTAACCTTCTATTGAAATGGTTACTTGCATAGTAGAGTTTTTTGTTAAGACATGTAGCTAGCTAAACAATGAACCATATTCCCAACTCAGGACGTTAACTTCTCTGGGATATGTGGGACGCTAACGTCCCACTTGGCCAAAAGCCAGTAAAAATGCAGAGCACAAAATTCAAATAAATTACTATAAAAATCAATCTTTCATGAAATCACACATGAAAGACACCAAATTAAAGCTACACTTGTTGTGAATCCAGCCAACATGTCTGATTTCAAAAATGATTTACGGCAAAAGCACACCAAACGATTATGTTAGGTCAGTACATAGCCACAGAAAAACAGCCATTTTCCCAGCCAAAGATAGGAGTCACAAAAAGTAGAAATAGAGAAAATGAATCACTAACCTTTGATCTTCATCAGATGACACTCATAGGGACATCATGTTACACAATACATGTATGTTTTGTTCGATAATGTGCATATTTATATCCACAAATCTCAGTTTACATTGGCGCCATGTTCAGAAATGCCTCCAAAATATCCGGAGAAATTGCAGAGAGCCACATCAAATAACAGAAATACTCATCATAAACTTTGATGAAAGACCCATGTTTTACATAGAATTAAAGATACACTTGTTCTTAATGCAACCGCTGTGTCAGATTTCAAACCATGCAATAATCTGAGACGGCGCTCGGATATAAACAACATTTCTCTGCCATTTCTCCGTGAGTCAACAGAAATACGAAATTACATCATAAATATTCCCTTACCTTTGATGATCTTCATCAGAATGCACTCCCAGGAATCCTAGTTCCACAATAAATTGTTGTTTTGTTCGATAATGTCCATTATTTATGTCCAAGTAGCTACTTCTGTTAGCACGTATAGTACACATATCCAAACGCTCGCGCAGATCCAGGCGAACGTCTGGCACTCTGCCAGTCCACTGACTAAAACAGCTCCCATCCGGCCCCACATCACAGTAGAAGCTTCATTCAAGGTTCTACAGACTGTTGACATCTAGTGGAAGGCGTAGGAAGTGCAAACAGATCCATATCCCACTGGGATTTCAATAGGCGATGAGTTGAAAATCGACCGGCCTCAGAATTCTCACTTCCTGTTTGGATTTTTTCTCCGGTTTTTGCCTGCCATATGAGTTCTGTTATACTCACAGACATCATTCAAACAGTTTTAGAAACTTCAGAGTGTTTTATATCCAATAGTAATAATAATATGCATATATTATTATGTAGGACAGAGTAGGAGGCTCTGGGCACGCTATTCATCCAAAGTGAAAATGCTGCCCCCTATCCTTCCAGTTGAAGCTCGCATCCGCTACAAGACCATGGTGCTTGCCTACGGAGCTGTGAGGGGAACGGCACCTCCGTACCTTCAGGCTCTGATCAGGCCCTACACCCAAACAAGGGCACTGCGTTCATCCACCTCTGGCCTGCTCGCCTCCCTACCTCTGAGGAAGTACAGTTCCCGCTCAGCCCAGTCAAAACTGTTCGCTGCTCTGGCACCCCAATGGTGGAACAAACTCCCTCACGACGCCAGGTCAGCGGAGTCAATCACCACCTTCCGGAGACACCTGAAACCCCACCTCTTTAAGGAATACCTAGGATAGGATAAAGTAATCCTTCTAACCCCCCCCCCCCTTAAAAGAGTTAGATGCACTATTGTAAAGTGGTTGTTCCACTGGATATCATAAGGTGAATGCACCAATTTGTAAGTCGCTCTGGATAAGAGCGTCTGCTAAATGACTTAAATGTAAATGTAAATGTATCCTAGAGAAGTTAAAATCCCTACATGAATCTGCAGGTAACTAACCAACCAGGTTCAATGTTAGCTATAACTGGCAAAGCAAATGGCTCTGAGATAAGAATAATATTACTACACAGATCATACACGTAACGCTAGCTAGCGAGCCAGCCTGCTAACATTAGCTAGCTAGCTAACAGTACACTTTATCTTGAAATGAAAACAACTTTCTGACAAAATTTGAAACGTGTAATATCTGAAAATGTAGCTTGCTATAGACTGTTACATGGATGGATGCTTCTTCCTCTCTCACGCATGCCATGGTTGCCCTTAGTTTGAAGATGTAATCCGGAGACATCTGTTTTCTCCATCTCCTTACCTATCATACTCTAATTCCACTGATTTTCAAACCTCGGTCCTCCAGAAAGTGGAGAGCAACACTAATGCAATTCTACTACAATATATATATATATATTTAAAGTCTCGTTAGACAGGATTACCTAAACATACTGACCAGCTCAAATAGACAGAAGCCTGCTACATGGCAGACCAATCCGAACTCATCTCTCGGCATGTCCAGCCCACTCATTCTCAGCCAATCATGGCTAGCAGGAAGGTTGCTACCTATTTCTGTGGCTAAACCAACTAATTGAGTAATTTTATTCGTATTTACAGATTGCATACAAGTTTGTTATTAAGGCACATGAAAGTTCACATGTTCCAGAAGGCATTTCTGCCCAAAAAATGCATTTTGATAAAAAAAAATAAAAAGTTTACGTTCAAATGGCTCTCCAGTGAAGTTGTGATGCGCGAGATATGCCTAGTTTCCTGAAATTAATAAACAACTTTAACCCTATAAAATCTGTTTAGTATTTTCCCAAATGTTGTCTTCTCGGCTGAATTTTTCCAGGTTTTGGATTTGTTTATATTTTTCACAAACAAAATAAAAATGAGTCCATGTCAATGCTTAAATCACATCAAAAGACAATTTTTAAGGTCTGGAAAAAAGCGAACACATTTTTGAGTGTAATTCCCCCTTTAATTGCAGATCTAGAGAGAGAGCAATGTGTCGGTCTAGCAATGTTTCTGTACTGTTGCACATGCTGAGTTTGCTAAAGTGGCAATATTGCTTGAAATTAATTGGCAGATGTTATGCTTGGCTTTTTAAGCCAATAGTGGCTAACCAGGGGTGGGATAATGTCAAGATGGCTTTGATTGGATAGTAGCTGGAAGCTTGCGGTGTCTGATACTTGTGAGATTTGTTCATGAAAGTTTGCGGCGGAACTCGTGAAAAAAGCATGTACTTTCAGAAATGTTTGGCCAACTACTGGTAGCTCGCGATTGACCTGTTGGAGACCCCTGCTCCAGAGAGGGAACTCCAGTTACTCACACACACACACAGGTAACAACTAGAAGACGAAACGTCTGTCTGCCTAATGTGTAACCTCGCCTGGCCCTGCCCCTTCCCCCTCTGTCTCTCAGGTATGCAGACACTCTAATCAGTCTCCGAGCCGAGAGCCTGTCCCAAGGCCTGGAGTTCCTCACCTGGAATGATGTTCAGAAGACCATCGACACTGTCAACCTACAGGTCCACGAAGAACACGAGCGTAAGTCAAGTCCTCTAACGGTCTTGACACTGACTACATCCCAAATGCCACCCTATTTATTTCACTACTTTTGATCAGGGCCCATAGCGCTCTGGTCAAAGTAGTGCACTGAATAGGGAATAGGGTGCCATTTGGGATGTAGACAATGTCTCCCAAGTCTAACCATTCACTTAGTTGGGAGAAAAGTTAGCAGTGTCTTGACTAAATAAATACACAGTCTAAATAATAATACAATGTTTTATTGTCACGTACACCAGATAGGTGCAGAAGATGTGTTGTTTTACAGGATTAGCCATACAGTAGTAGTAGTACGGCGTCCCTGGAGCCAATTAGGATTAAGTGGGTTGCTCAAGCGCACATCGATGATGAAGTAGTCCTGAGATCAGTATCATTAGGGCTGTTTCCCTGCTGCTTGGGGAGGTTCAACTCCCCCTGACTCAGTGTCATTACACATGCTGTCTGTCTCAACTCCCCTCCAGGTATTATTGCTATAGCTGAGATCAACGAGGCGCTGAGCTCTGGGGATCCTGAACAGACCCTCTCTGCTCTGCTCCTGCCCACGGCCAAACTGCAGGGGGTAAACCCAGCAACAGCGAAACACTACCATGACGTCCTGCAGAACACCAAGCTACTCATCTGTAAGGTACTGGACTGTCAGCTATTATGAGATCCTATAGATATCTTCCCTCGAGCAGAGAAGCCTCCATCTTAATACATCTCATGTACGGAGAAGGCATTTGTACGGAGAAGGCCTTAGTACCCAGAGGCTGGGGGTCACAGCTGTTGATCAGATCTAGGTTACAGATCCAGGCTACAGATCTAGGTTGCCATGTTTCCTATATAGTGCATTACTTTTGACTAGCGCTCAGTGCTCTGGTCAAAAGTAGTGCGCTATATAGGGACTAGAGGGCCATTTGGAATGACTGTAGATCTGTAACCTAGACCTAATAAGGTGTTTAGTTGAGAAGGATAGGGACAGTGACAGAGATGAATGAGATGTTCAGTGATTAATGGGAGCATGTTAAAACAGGTCTGTCTGGAGTCAAGAACATCATCGGAATGAACCTGCCCTCACCTTTATTTAAAACCCTGCTCATTCTATGACATGTACTGTATCCACCCCAATGGTGGAATCAGCTTCTCCCTGAAGCTAGGATAGCGGAGTCCCTGCCCATCTACCGAAAACATCTGAAACCCTACCTCTTCAAAGACTATCTTAAATAATCCCACAGCACCCCCACCTAAAATATTTAATTAAATAAATAGTGTGTGTGTATAATATGTATTACCGTTCAAAAGTTTGGGGTCACTTAGAAATGTCCTTGTTTTTAAGGCACTGCATCGCAGTGCTAGCTGTGCCACCAGAGATTCTGGGTTCAAGCCCAGGCTCTGTCGCAGCCGGCCGCGACCGGGAGGTCCATGGGGCGACGCACAATTGGCCCAGTGTCGTCCGGGTTAGGGAGGGTTTGGCCGGCAGGGATATCCTTGTCTCATCGCGCACTAGCGACTCCTGTGGCGGGCCTGGCGCAGTGCACGCTGACCAGGTCGACAGGTGTACGGTGTTTCCTCCGACACATTGGTGCGGCTGGCTTCCGGGTTGGATGTGCGTTGTCAAGAAGCAGTGCGGCTTTGTTGGGTTGTGTTTCGGAGGACGCATGGCTCTCGACCTTCGCCTCTCCCGAGTCCGTGCGGGAGTTGCAGCGATGAGACAAGACTAACTACTACCAATTGGAAACCACGAAATTAGGGAGAAAAAAGGGGTAAAAAAAAAAAGTCCTTGTTTTTGAAAGAAAAGCACCTTTTTTTTGTCCTTTACAATAACATAAAATTGATCAGAAATACAGTGTAGACGTTAATGTTGTAAATGACTATTGTAGCTGCAAATTTTTTATGGAATATCTACATAGGCATACAGAGGCCCGTTATCAGCAACCATCACTCCTGTGTTCCAATGGCACGTTGTTAGCTAATCCAAGTTTATCAGGCTAATTGAGCATTAGAAAACCCTTTTGCAGTTATGTTAGGACAGCTGAAAACTTTTGTGCTGATTAACGAAGCAATACAACTGACCGCCTTTAGACTAGTTGGAGCATCAGCATTTGTGGGTTCGATTACAGGCTCAAAATGGCTAGAAACAAATAACTTTCTTCTGAAACTCGTCAGTCTATTCTTGTTCTGAGAAATGATGGCTATTCAATGCGAGAAATTGCCAAGAAACTGAAGATCTCGTACAACGCTGTGTACTACTCCCTTCACAGAACAGAGTAAACTGGCTATAACCAGAATAGAAACAGGAGTGGGAGGCCCCGGTGCACAACTGAGCAAGTGGACAAGTACATTAGTATCAAGTTTGAGAAAGACGCCTCACAAGTCCTCAACTGGCAGCTTCATTAAATAGTACCTGCAAATCACCAGTCTCAACGTCGACAGTGAAGAGGCGACTCCGGCCTTCACATATAAAAATAGCCTGTCGTGAACTAACACTCGCACTTGACTTTTTTCCCCCTTACTAGCACTGACTTTTCTACTACTAAAATTGAGGAAAAGTGTACTTACTAAGACTAAGATATGTAGTTTCTCACCTAGCTATTTTAAGATGAATGCACTAACTCTAAGTTGTTTTGGATAAGAGTGTCTGCTAAATGACTAAAATGAAAGGCGTGTGCAGTCTACACCTATCAATGTGGACAACAGAATATACAGAATTAAAATGGGAATTAACTAATAAATGAATGTATGGTAATACATGAATATACTTCATTTGTATTGCAAGGGTTTTATATTTTCAAATTGTCCTTGTGAACAAATCAAAACAGTACATAATGATAACTTTGAAGTAAGCATGTCCTTCCTTGGCTGAGATAATGAGTGGCCTGGACATGCCGAAACAGTCTGGTTTCTCAACATCATCTCTGGGAGAATTGTTTTTGTCGTCACTGTTGCCGTCGGCTGGTTTTTCAGGACATCCTTGCTGATACTGTACACAAATGAAAACATTTGCTAAACCGTCAACTTAGTAGTAGCTCTGATAGTATCCCACAGGGAAGAACGCATAGCATAACATTGTGTTCAGATTTCAAGCAGAGCTGTTTCCTGTTCACTTGTTTACAGCGTGTAGTTCCAGACGGCTTCCCTTCCTCTTCATCTTCAGTAGTTTGCTTGTTCATGCTCTGGGCTCCCCCACTGCGCTCTGACAATGGAAGATACTGTACAGGTGTACATGGCCCATCTGTAAATAGCCCACCCAATCTACCTACCTCAACCCCATATTGTTTTTATTTACTTTTCTGCTCTTTTGCACACCAGTATTTCTACTTGCACATCATCATCTGCACATCTATCACGCCATTGTTAATTTGCTAAACTGTAATTACGTCACTACTATGGCCTATTTATTGCCTTACCTCCTCTCGCCTTTTGCACACATTTGCATAGACTTCTTTTTTTATTTTTTATTCTATTGTGTTATTGACTGTACGCTTGTTTATTCCATGTGTAACTCTGTTTGTGTCGCACTTCTTTGCTTTATCTTGGCCAGGTCGCAGTTGTAAATGAGAACTTGTTCTCAACTAGCTTACGTGGTTAAATAAAGCTGAAATATATATATGTTTTAAATACAATGGGCACATACACACAGTCTCTACACCAGAACAGGTGTCTGCTGTGTCCTCCTGAGAGAGGCGAAGCGCAGTTTGGAGGCGGTTGTCCTGGACATGAGAATACACAGGAAGGGGTCCAGACAGCTGTGGAAGCAGCACAGACACACTGTAGCGCTGGAGTACACATACAGCCCGTCCTCTCCACTGGTGGACAGCCTCACGTAATGGGCGATATGGAGGACGCCGCTGGGAGCGAAACACACAGTGAAGATGAGGAAGACCAGTGTACTGACCCTGATGAAGGGTGTCCAGTCAAGGCCCGAGCGACCCAGATGCCGCACCACCGCCACATGGGTCCAGGCACAGACCACAAAGGGCACGAGTAACCCTAAACAGACCAGTGCCAACCTGTAGGGCACCAGCAGTGCGTGGGGGGAGTCCTCCAGGGGCAGTATGTCGTGGCAGGTGGTGAAGCCCAGACGAGGCAGCAGGAAGCTCTGTCTCACCAGGAGCTCAGGCACCACAGCCACCCCAAACAGGCCCCACACCCCCAGGCTTGCCCCCAACGCCCAGGCCGTCTTGTGCAGCCGCCTGTACAGGAAGGGCCTCACCACGGCCAGGTAGCGCTTCAGGCTGACACAAGCAATGGTGTGAGCAGAGCAGTAGACATTGCCATAGAAACAAGCGGTGACGACACGGCAGGCAGCTTCGCCGAACACCCAGTTGTTTCCGTTTAGGTGGTAGTGGACTCGGAGGGCCAGGGAGAGCAGGAGGAGTAGGTCAGAGAGGGCCAGGCTAAGGTAGAGGACAGCCGTGGAGAAAGACCTGGCCCGGAGCCTCAGGAAGGTCAGGATATAAGCGTTGGAGGGAATGCCCACTGCCATGGCCAGGAGGTAGGCTGAGGGGATGAGCCGGGTGCTGAGGAGCCCCGTGGTGTAGGCTACTGCAGGGTCTTCCAGCCTCACGTCCAGCCCAGGGGCCCCAGGGGACAGGTTGACCAAGCTGGGGGGCCCCGCCGCAGCCGTACAGTTGGTCTGAACTCTCCTGCCATTGAACGTCCTTGGGTCCAACACAGCTAAGGTGGTTATTTTTGTCTTGTTGACTTTCTCCTCTGTGGTGAAATGGGGGGGAAGAACATAGATTTTAATTCCGGTGTGAGGTTTTCTACTTTGAATGCAACTATTCCCCTTTGACACACAGCATTGAATGGAAATGCCATTATAATAATCTAGATATTATTTAAGTTAATTGGCTCAAAATGCTGTTTAAAACATGCATGATGTTACACAATTCATACAAGATGTGTGACAACCGTACACTAGCGATTGTGAAGCTGATTTACTGGCAAACATTTAGGCATAACAAGCATGTTGTTGATGGAGGGGAAACAGAACTGGTGAAGCCCTACCAAAATGCAGCTTGACCAAGTGGATGCAAAGTCCCCAATTGTAATATGAAAGGCTTAAGAATGATGTCCTCTAAAATCCTATGGAGAAATGTAAAAAGAAAGTGACTTACCATTGTCCTGGAGAGAGAGTCCTACCGTCAGACAGAAGAGAATCCCAGCCAGTGTATTGGTCCGGTCTTTCTCCTGTCTCCTCCACATTGTTATTATTATCCCTGTTTTATTCCAACTCAAAGTCCTCTAGTGTTTCTATAGACTTGCTATAGGCTAGTTGTTCATTATCAGGATTAACTAGCAGAATCAACTAGCCATCCAGATAGCTGGTTCACATGATCAAGCAGGCTACTGTACTGGAAGTCCATGCTACACTGGTGTTAGCACTGGACCGTGAGGCTGTGTGCGTAGGGTGTGTGTATACTCTGTGTGTGTTTCCTGTCCAGGCTTGAAACTGAATTCCTGCTCTGCGTCAGACCCTATCTACGGATTCAGCCGAGTGGGAGGAGACGGTCCAAATAGTTTACTGTTTAGTTGGTCATTCCTAAAATAGTTTGTTTTTTTGTGCAGGTTTCTCAAGTCTTTCAGTTTTCTGTGACTGAATATATGGCTTGTCTAATGCAAAATTACTAATGTTAGAGTAAAAAGATTAACTCCGGTTATACTAAGTAACAAGATTATCAGCTTGGGTAACATCCAACATACAGTTGTAGCAGTAGGATGATTTCAAAACCCAAGCTTCCTGGAACAGTTTCCATGAACCTGCTTTGACCTTCAGTATTCCACTTTTTGAGTCACACACATTTTGATTCCACGTGATCGGAACTACAATTGTCAAGTTAGAAAGTATGGTCACAAGTTCCTATTTAGCTTTGGTCTGTATGTTATGTTTGTGCTTGTACGAGTTCTTGCTTATCTCTACACGTCCTAAAGGTATTTATATACTGTATGGTCAGTGGGGAATTCACTGGTCAAAAGCAGATCTACTTCCTGACATACCAAGGGGGCCTGTTTTCTCTTGGCTTCCTTCCTGCCTTTTGTGTCATTGGGGAGACAACCTCTCTGCTCCCAAAGGTCTCCACAATTAGTCTGAGAAGGAAAATGCTGGTCAGGCAGGCTGAATAAACGTTCAGTGTGGTTTCTCTGCTATTTTAAGTGGTATTTGTGTTTGAGCCATGGACCCATGACCAATGGTGTGGACTGAGCTGAGGATGTTTTGTCCATTAACAATGTGTTTTGACATTTTCCCTCAGGTCTTACCTCTGGGTACAGAGGAAATGGTACAACTTCTTGTTCATGCTTGTGCTGTCTTTGTAGCTGTTAATGTGCTTCATACCTGGGTTTCAAATACTTACAATATTTACAAAAATGTTATCTCTGCCATGTCTGGCTTAATAAACCAATAGAAAGTACCACAAAATGCGAAGTATTTTAACCCAGGTATGTTTTTTGGGGGGAGCATTTTTGTTGTTTTTGTTTTTACATGTGCTGTCTTGGTTAGTGCTTAGAAGAAGAACATTCAGTTAGGGCTCAGGCCAAACTTGAGATCTGTGGTTGTATCTCAAACACTTGATTTTACCAGAAAGTTCAAATGATGTGTGCACATCTCAAGATAGAATTATGCACTGCGTTGTGTGGATTGTCAATGTTTGTGTGGTCTACCACTCTGAAAGCAGAGATTGACCCTGTGTCTGTGACTCCAGAGCTCAGGGGATGAGTCTGCTGTGCTGTGGCTCGACCAGATTCAAGAAGGGATACACACAGCCAACCAAGATGAAGAGGAGGCTCTCGCATGTAGGCACACCATGCTCACTCAAAACCATGAACAAATCATTTCTTAGTAGTTCTTCACATCACAATTCTCCAACCACTGGATGAGAGGTAAATTACCAAAATGTTAAATGTCATAACTGATCCTGTGTGTTTTGTCTGTGGCAGTGGCAGGAGCTGTGGCGGATATCAACAGGGAGGTGGCGGAGGGGGACTACCAGACCACCCTACAGGCCCTCCAGTCTCCCCTGGCAGGGCTGAGAGGTGTTCTGTCTGAGTGTGCAGACACCTACCAGACACAGCTGGCCCAGCGCCAGGACCTCAACACTACCACTGGTAACCTGGCATACAATCAGCTTATTATGGATGTTTGTTCTCAATACATTACCTCCCCAACTTCTAGCGTGTCATTTACATTTCAGTCATTTAGCTCTTATGCAGAGCAACTTAGTTAGTGCATTTGTCTTTAGGTAGCTAGGTACGACAACCACATATTACAGTCAACTATTGTGTAAATCATGCATTTGGAGGTTAGTGAGTGATGTCCAGGTGTTGTTTCCTCTAGCAGGCAGCAGTGAGTGTGTGTGATGTCCAGGTGTTGTTTCCTCAGCAGCAGGCAGCAGTGACAGTGTGTGTGATGTCCAGGTGTTGTTTTCTCTAGCAGGCAGCAGTGACAGTGTGTGTGATGTCCAGGTGTTGTTTCCTCTAGCAGGCAGCAGTGAGTGTGTGTGTGATGTCCAGGTGTTGTTTCCTCAGCAGCAGGCAGCAGTGACAGTGTGTGTGATGTCCAGGTGTTGTTTTCTCTAGCAGGCAGCAGTGACAGTGTGTGTGATGTCCAGGTGTTGTTTCCTCTAGCAGGCAGCAGTGAGTGTGTGTGTGATGTTCAGGTGTTGTTTCCTCAGCAGCAGGCAGCAGTGAGAGTGTGTGGGTGATGTCCAGGTGTTGTTTCCTCTAGCAGGTAGCAGTGACAGTGGGTGTGATGTCCAGGTGTTGTTTCCTCTAGCAGGCAGCAGTGACAGTGTGTGTGATGTCCAGGTGTTGTTTCCTCAGCAGCAGGCAGCAGTGAGTGTGTGTGATGTCCAGGTGTTGTTTCCTCTAGCAGGCAGCAGTGACAGTGTGTGTGATGTCCAGGTGTTGTTTCCTCTAGCAGGCAGCAGTGAGTGTGTGTGTGTGATGTTCAGGTGTTGTTTCCTCAGCAGCAGGCAGCAGTGAGAGTGGGTGTGTGATGTCCAGGTGTTGTTTCCTCTAGCAGGCAGCAGTGAGAGTGTGCGTGTAATGTTCAGGTGTTGTTTCCTCTAGCAGGCAGCAGTGACAGTGGGTGTAATGTCCAGGTGTTGTGTCCTCTAGCAGGCAGCAGTGACAGTGTGTGTGATGTCCAGGTGTTGTTTCCTCTAGCAGGCAACAGTGACAGTGTGTGTGATGTTCAGGTGTTGTTTCCTCAGCAGCAGGCAGCAGTGAGTGTGTGTGTGATGTCCAGGTGTTGTTTCCTCTAGCAGGCAGCAGTGACAGTGTGTGTGATGTCAGGTGTTGTTTCCTCTAGCAGGCAGCAGTGAGTGTGTGTGTGTGTGATGTCCAGGTGTTTCCTCTAGCAGGCAGCAGTGACAGTGTGGGTGATGTCCAGGTGTTGTTTCCTCTAGCAGGCAGCAGTGAGAGTGGGTGTGATGTCCAGGTGTTGTTTCCTCTAGCAGGCAGCAGTGAGAGTGTGTGGGTGATTTCCAGGTGTTGTTTCTTCTAGCAGGCAGCAGTGAGAGTGGGTGTGATGTCCAGGTGTTGTTTCCTCTAGCAGGCAGCAGTGACAGTGTGTGTGATGTCCAGGTGTTGTTTCCTCTAGCAGGCAGCAGTGAGAGTGTGTGGGTGATGTCCAGGTGTTGTTTCTTCTAGCAGGCAGCAGTGAGAGTGGGTGTGATGTCCAGGTGTTGTTTCCTTTAGCAGGCAGCAGTGACAGTGTGTGTGATGTCCAGGTGTTGTTTCCTATAGCAGGCAGCAGTGACAGTGTGTGTGATGTCCAGGTGTTGTTTCCTCTAGCAGGCAGCAGTGACAGTGTGTGTGATGTCCAGGTGTTGTTTCCTCTAGCAGGCAGCAGTGACAGTGTGTGTGATGTCCAGGTGTTGTTTCCTTTAGCAGGCAGCAGTGAGAGTGGGTGTGATGTCCAGGTGTTGTTTCCTCTTGCAGGCAGCAGTGACAGTGTGTGTGATGTCCAGGTGTTGTTTCCTTTAGCAGGCAGCAGTGAGAGTGGGTGTGATGTCCAGGTGTTGTTTCCTCTAGCAGGCAGCAGTGACAGTGTGTGTGATGTCCAGATGTTGTTTCCTCTAGCAGGCAGCAGTGACAGTGTGTGTGATGTCCAGGTGTTGTTTCCTCTAGCAGGCAGCAGTGAGTGTGTGTGTGATGTCCAGGTGTTGTTTCCTCTAGCAGGCAGCAGTGACAGTGTGTGTGTGATGTCCAGGTGTTGTTTCCTCTAGCAGGCAGCAGTGACAGTGTGTGTGTGATGTCCAGGTGTTGTTTCCTCTAGCAGGCAGCAGTGAGAGTGGGGGTGATGTCCAGGTGTTGTTTCCTTTAGCAGGCAGCAGTGAGAGTGGGTGTGATGTCCAGGTGTTGTTTCCTCTAGCAGGCAGCAGTGAGAGTGGGTGTGATGTCCAGGTGTTGTTTCCTCTAGCAGGCAGCAGTGACAGTGTGGGTGATGTCCAGGTGTTGTTTCCTCTAGCAGGCAGCAGTGAGAGTGTGTGTGATGTCCAGGTGTTGTTTCCTCTAGCAGGCAGCAGTGAGAGTGTGTGGGTGATGTCCAGGTGTTGTTTCTTCTAGCAGGCAGCAGTGAGAGTGGGTGTGATGTCCAGGTGTTGTTTCCTTTAGCAGGCAGCAGTGACAGTGTGTGTGATGTCCAGGTGTTGTTTCCTATAGCAGGCAGCAGTGACAGTGTGTGTGATGTCCAGGTGTTGTTTCCTCTAGCAGGCAGCAGTGACAGTGTGTGTGATGTCCAGGTGTTGTTTCCTCTAGCAGGCAGCAGTGACAGTGTGTGTGTGATGTCCATGTGTTGTTTCCTCTAGCAGGCAGCAGTGAGAGTGGGTGTGATGTCCAGGTGTTGTTTCCTTTAGCAGGCAGCAGTGAGAGTGGGTGTGATGTCCAGGTGTTGTTTCCTCTAGCAGGCAGCAGTGACTGTGTGTGTGTGATGTCCAGGTGTTGTTTCCTCTAGCAGGCAGCAGTGACAGTGTGTGTGTGATGTCCAGGTGTTGTTTCCTCTAGCAGGCAGCAGTGACAGTGTGTGTGTGATGTCCAGGTGTTGTTTCCTCTAGCAGGCAGCAGTGACAGTGTGTGTGTGATGTCCAGGTGTTGTTTCCTCTAGCAGGCAGCAGTGACAGTGTGTGTGTGATGTCCAGGTGTTGTTTCCTCTAGCAGGCAGCAGTGAGAGTGGGTGTGATGTCCAGGTGTTGTTTCCTCTAGCAGGCAGCAGTGACAGTGTGTGGGTGATGTCCAGGTGTTGTTTCTTCTAGCAGGCAGCAGTGAGAGTGGGTGTGATGTCCAGGTGTTGTTTCCTCTAGCAGGCAGCAGTGACAGTGTGTGTGATGTCCAGGTGTTGTTTACTCTAGCAGGCAGCAGTGAGAGTGTGTGGGTGATGTCCAGGTGTTGTTTCTTCTAGCAGGCAGCAGTGAGAGTGGGTGTGATGTCCAGGTGTTGTTTCCTTTAGCAGGCAGCAGTGACAGTGTGTGTGATGTCCAGGTGTTGTTTCCTATAGCAGGCAGCAGTGACAGTGTGTGTGATGTCCAGGTGTTGTTTCCTCTAGCAGGCAGCAGTGACAGTGTGTGTGTGATGTCCAGGTGTTGTTTCCTCTAGCAGGCAGCAGTGACAGTGTGTGTGTGATGTCCAGGTGTTGTTTCCTCTAGCAGGCAGCAGTGAGAGTGGGTGTGATGTCCAGGTGTTGTTTCCTTTAGCAGGCAGCAGTGAGAGTGGGTGTGATGTCCAGGTGTTGTTTCCTCTAGCAGGCAGCAGTGACTGTGTGTGTGTGATGTCCAGGTGTTGTTTCCTTTAGCAGGCAGCAGTGACAGTGTGTGTGTGATGTCCAGGTGTTGTTTCCTCAGCAGCAGGCAGCAGTGACAGTGTGTGTGATGTCCAGGTGTTGTTTTCTCTAGCAGGCAGCAGTGACAGTGTGTGTGATGTCCAGGTGTTGTTTCCTCTAGCAGGCAGCAGTGAGTGTGTGTGTGATGTTCAGGTGTTGTTTCCTCAGCAGCAGGCAGCAGTGAGAGTGTGTGGGTGATGTCCAGGTGTTGTTTCCTCTAGCAGGTAGCAGTGACAGTGGGTGTGATGTCCAGGTGTTGTTTCCTCTAGCAGGCAGCAGTGACAGTGTGTGTGATGTCCAGGTGTTGTTTCCTCAGCAGCAGGCAGCAGTGAGTGTGTGTGATGTCCAGGTGTTGTTTCCTCTAGCAGGCAGCAGTGACAGTGTGTGTGATGTCCAGGTGTTGTTTCCTCAGCAGCAGGCAGCAGTGAGTGTGTGTGATGTCCAGGTGTTGTTTCCTCTAGCAGGCAGCAGTGACAGTGTGTGTGATGTCCAGGTGTTGTTTCCTCTAGCAGGCAGCAGTGAGTGTGTGTGTGTGATGTTCAGGTGTTGTTTCCTCTAGCAGGTAGCAGTGACAGTGGGTGTGATGTCCAGGTGTTGTTTCCTCTAGCAGGCAGCAGTGACAGTGTGTGTGATGTCCAGGTGTTGTTTCCTCTAGCAGGCAGCAGTGAGTGTGTGTGTGTCATGTTCAGGTGTTGTTTCCTCAGCAGCAGGCAGCAGTGAGAGTGGGTGTGTGATGTCCAGGTGTTGTTTCCTCTAGCAGGCAGCAGTGACAGTGGGTGTAATGTCCAGGTGTTGTTTCCTCTAGCAGGCAGCAGTGAAAGTGTGTGTGATGTCCAGGTGTTGTTTCCTCTAGCAGGCAACAGTGACAGTGTGTGTGATGTCCAGGTGTTGTTTCCTCAGCAGCAGGCAGCAGTGAGTGTGTGTGTGATGTCCAGGTGTTGTTTCCTCTAGCAGGCAGCAGTGACAGTGTGTGTGATGTCCAGGTGTTGTTTCCTCTAGCAGGCAGCAGTGAGAGTGTGTGTGTGTGTGATGTCCAGGTGTTTCCTCTAGCAGGCAGCAGTGACAGTGTGGGTGATGTCCAGGTGTTGTTTCCTCTAGCAGGCAGCAGTGAGAGTGGGTGTGATGTCCAGGTGTTGTTTCCTCTAGCAGGCAGCAGTGAGAGTGTGTGGGTGATTTCCAGGTGTTGTTTCTTCTAGCAGGCAGCAGTGAGAGTGGGTGTGATGTCCAGGTGTTGTTTCCTCTAGCAGGCAGCAGTGAAGGTGTGTGTGATGTCCAGGTGTTGTTTCCTCTAGCAGGCAGCAGTGAGAGTGTGTGGGTGATGTCCAGGTGTTGTTTCTTCTAGCAGGCAGCAGTGAGAGTGGGTGTGATGTCCAGGTGTTGTTTCCTTTAGCAGGCAGCAGTGACAGTGTGTGTGATGTCCAGGTGTTGTTTCCTATAGCAGGCAGCAGTGACAGTGTGTGTGATGTCCAGGTGTTGTTTCCTCTAGCAGGCAGCAGTGACAGTGTGTGTGATGTCCAGGTGTTGTTTCCTCTAGCAGGCAGCAGTGACAGTGTGTGTGATGTCCAGGTGTTGTTTCCTTTAGCAGGCAGCAGTGAGAGTGGGTGTGATGTCCAGGTGTTGTTTCCTCTAGCAGGCAGCAGTGACAGTGTGTGTGATGTCCATGTGTTGTTTCCTCTTGCAGGCAGCAGTGACAGTGTGTGTGATGTCCAGGTGTTGTTTCCTTTAGCAGGCAGCAGTGAGAGTGGGTGTGATGTCCAGGTGTTGTTTCCTCTAGCAGGCAGCAGTGACAGTGTGTGTGATGTCCAGATGTTGTTTCCTCTAGCAGGCAGCAGTGACAGTGTGTGTGATGTCCAGGTGTTGTTTCCTCTAGCAGGCAGCAGTGAGTGTGTGTGTGATGTCCAGGTGTTGTTTCCTCTAGCAGGCAGCAGTGACAGTGTGTGTGTGATGTCCAGGTGTTGTTTCCTCTAGCAGGCAGCAGTGACAGTGTGTGTGTGATGTCCAGGTGTTGTTTCCTCTAGCAGGCAGCAGTGAGAGTGGGGGTGATGTCCAGGTGTAGTTTCCTTTAGCAGGCAGCAGTGAGAGTGGGTGTGATGTCCAGGTGTTGTTTCCTCTAGCAGGCAGCAGTGACAGTGTGGGTGATGTCCAGGTGTTGTTTCCTCTAGCAGGCAGCAGTGAGAGTGGGTGTGATGTCCAGGTGTTGTTTCCTCTAGCAGGCAGCAGTGAGAGTGTGTGGGTGTGATGTCCAGGTGTTGTTTCTTCTAGCAGGCAGCAGTGAGAGTGGGTGTGATGTCCAGGTGTTGTTTCCTCTAGCAGGCAGCAGTGACAGTGTGTGTGATGTCCAGGTGTTGTTTACTCTAGCAGGCAGCATTGAGAGTGTGTGGGTGATGTCCAGGTGTTGTTTCTTCTAGCAGGCAGCAGTGAGAGTGGGTGTGATGTCCAGGTGTTGTTTCCTTTAGCAGGCAGCAGTGACAGTGTGTGTGATGTCCAGGTGTTGTTTCCTATAGCAGGCAGCAGTGACAGTGTGTGTGATGTCCAGGTGTTGTTTCCTCTAGCAGGCAGCAGTGACAGTGTGTGTGTGATGTCCAGGTGTTGTTTCCTCTAGCAGGCAGCAGTGACAGTGTGTGTGTGATGTCCAGGTGTTGTTTCCTCTAGCAGGCAGCAGTGAGAGTGGGTGTGATGTCCAGGTGTTGTTTCCTTTAGCAGGCAGCAGTGAGAGTGGGTGTGATGTCCAGGTGTTGTTTCCTCTAGCAGGCAGCAGTGACTGTGTGTGTGTGATGTCCAGGTGTTGTTTCCTCTAGCAGGCAGCAGTGACAGTGTGTGTGTGATGTCCAGGTGTTGTTTCCTCTAGCAGGCAGCAGTGACAGTGTGTGTGTGATGTCCAGGTGTTGTTTCCTCTAGCAGGCAGCAGTGACAGTGTGTGTGTGATGTCCAGGTGTTGTTTCCTCTAGCAGGCAGCAGTGACAGTGTGTGTGTGATGTCCAGGTGTTGTTTCCTCTAGCAGGCAGCAGTGAGAGTGGGTGTGATGTCTAGGTGTTGTTTCCTTTAGCAGGCAGCAGTGACAGTGTGTGTGTGATGTCCAGGTGTTGTTTCCTCAGCAGCAGGCAGCAGTGACAGTGTGTGTGATGTCCAGGTGTTGTTTTCTTTAGCAGGCAGCAGTGACAGTGTGTGTGATGTCCAGGTGTTGTTTCCTCTAGCAGGCAGCAGTGAGTGTGTGTGTGATGTTCAGGTGTTGTTTCCTCAGCAGCAGGCAGCAGTGAGAGTGTGTGGGTGATGTCCAGGTGTTGTTTCCTCTAGCAGGTAGCAGTGACAGTGGGTGTGATGTCCAGGTGTTGTTTCCTCTAGCAGGCAGCAGTGACAGTGTGTGTGATGTCCAGGTGTTGTTTCCTCAGCAGCAGGCAGCAGTGAGTGTGTGTGATGTCCAGGTGTTGTTTCCTCTAGCAGGCAGCAGTGACAGTGTGTGTGATGTCCAGGTGTTGTTTCCTCTAGCAGGCAGCAGTGAGAGTGTGTGTGTGTGTGATGTCCAGGTGTTTCCTCTAGCAGGCAGCAGTGACAGTGTGGGTGATGTCCAGGTGTTGTTTCCTCTAGCAGGCAGCAGTGAGAGTGGGTGTGATGTCCAGGTGTTGTTTCCTCTAGCAGGCAGCAGTGAGAGTGTGTGGGTGATTTCCAGGTGTTGTTTCTTCTAGCAGGCAGCAGTGAGAGTGTGTGGGTGATTTCCAGGTGTTGTTTCTTCTAGCAGGCAGCAGTGACAGTGTGTGTGATGTCCAGGTGTTGTTTCCTCTAGCAGGCAGCAGTGAGAGTGTGTGGGTGATGTCCAGGTGTTGTTTCTTCTAGCAGGCAGCAGTGAGAGTGGGTGTGATGTCCAGGTGTTGTTTCCTTTAGCAGGCAGCAGTGACAGTGTGTGTGATGTCCAGGTGTTGTTTCCTATAGCAGGCAGCAGTGACAGTGTGTGTGATGTCCAGGTGTTGTTTCCTCTAGCAGGCAGCAGTGACAGTGTGTGTGATGTCCAGGTGTTGTTTCCTCTAGCAGGCAGCAGTGACAGTGTGTGTGATGTCCAGGTGTTGTTTCCTTTAGCAGGCAGCAGTGAGAGTGGGTGTGATGTCCAGGTGTTGTTTCCTCTAGCAGGCAGCAGTGACAGTGTGTGTGATGTCCATGTGTTGTTTCCTCTTGCAGGCAGCAGTGACAGTGTGTGTGATGTCCAGGTGTTGTTTCCTTTAGCAGGCAGCAGTGAGAGTGGGTGTGATGTCCAGGTGTTGTTTCCTCTAGCAGGCAGCAGTGACAGTGTGTGTGATGTCCAGATGTTGTTTCCTCTAGCAGGCAGCAGTGACAGTGTGTGTGATGTCCAGGTGTTGTTTCCTCTAGCAGGCAGCAGTGAGTGTGTGTGTGATGTCCAGGTGTTGTTTCCTCTAGCAGGCAGCAGTGACAGTGTGTGTGTGATGTCCAGGTGTTGTTTCCTCTAGCAGGCAACAGTGACAGTGTGTGTGTGATGTCCAGGTGTTGTTTCCTCTAGCAGGCAGCAGTGAGGGTGGGGGTGATGTCCAGGTGTAGTTTCCTTTAGCAGGCAGCAGTGAGAGTGGGTGTGATGTCCAGGTGTTGTTTCCTCTAGCAGGCAGCAGTGAGAGTGGGTGTGATGTCCAGGTGTTGTTTCCTCTAGCAGGCAGCAGTGAGAGTGTGTGGGTGTGATGTCCAGGTGTTGTTTCTTCTAGCAGGCAGCAGTGAGAGTGGGTGTGATGTCCAGGTGTTGTTTCCTCTAGCAGGCAGCAGTGACAGTGTGTGTGATGTCCAGGTGTTGTTTCCTCTAGCAGGCAGCAGTGAGAGTGTGTGGGTGATGTCCAGGTGTTGTTTCTTCTAGCAGGCAGCAGTGAGAGTGGGTGTGATGTCCAGGTGTTGTTTCCTTTAGCAGGCAGCAGTGACAGTGTGTGTGATGTCCAGGTGTTGTTTCCTATAGCAGGCAGCAGTGACAGTGTGTGTGATGTCCAGGTGTTGTTTCCTCTAGCAGGCAGCAGTGACAGTGTGTGTGTGATGTCCAGGTGTTGTTTCCTCTAGCAGGCAGCAGTGACAGTGTGTGTGTGATGTCCAGGTGTTGTTTCCTCTAGCAGGCAGCAGTGAGAGTGGGTGTGATGTCCAGGTGTTGTTTCCTTTAGCAGGCAGCAGTGAGAGTGGGTGTGATGTCCAGGTGTTGTTTCCTCTAGCAGGCAGCAGTGACTGTGTGTGTGTGATGTCCAGGTGTTGTTTCCTCTAGCAGGCAGCAGTGACAGTGTGTGTGTGATGTCCAGGTGTTGTTTCCTCTAGCAGGCAGCAGTGACAGTGTGTGTGTGATGTCCAGGTGTTGTTTCCTCTAGCAGGCAGCAGTGACAGTGTGTGTGTGATGTCCAGGTGTTGTTTCCTCTAGCAGGCAGCAGTGACAGTGTGTGTGTGATGTCCAGGTGTTGTTTCCTCTAGCAGGCAGCAGTGAGAGTGGGTGTGATGTCTAGGTGTTGTTTCCTTTAGCAGGCAGCAGTGACAGTGTGTGTGTGATGTCCAGGTGTTGTTTCCTCAGCAGCAGGCAGCAGTGACAGTGTGTGTGATGTCCAGGTGTTGTTTTCTCTAGCAGGCAGCAGTGACAGTGTGTGTGATGTCCAGGTGTTGTTTCCTCTAGCAGGCAGCAGTGAGTGTGTGTGTGATGTTCAGGTGTTGTTTCCTCAGCAGCAGGCAGCAGTGAGAGTGTGTGGGTGATGTCCAGGTGTTGTTTCCTCTAGCAGGTAGCAGTGACAGTGGGTGTGATGTCCAGGTGTTGTTTCCTCTAGCAGGCAGCAGTGACAGTGTGTGTGATGTCCAGGTGTTGTTTCCTCAGCAGCAGGCAGCAGTGAGTGTGTGTGATGTCCAGGTGTTGTTTCCTCTAGCAGGCAGCAGTGACAGTGTGTGTGATGTCCAGGTGTTGTTTCCTCAGCAGCAGGCAGCAGTGAGTGTGTGTGATGTCCAGGTGTTGTTTCCTCTAGCAGGCAGCAGTGACAGTGTGTGTGATGTCCAGGTGTTGTTTCCTCTAGCAGGCAGCAGTGAGTGTGTGTGTGTGATGTTCAGGTGTTGTTTCCTCTAGCAGGTAGCAGTGACAGTGGGTGTGATGTCCAGGTGTTGTTTCCTCTAGCAGGCAGCAGTGACAGTGTGTGTGATGTCCAGGTGTTGTTTCCTCTAGCAGGCAGCAGTGAGTGTGTGTGTGTCATGTTCAGGTGTTGTTTCCTCAGCAGCAGGCAGCAGTGAGAGTGGGTGTGTGATGTCCAGGTGTTGTTTCCTCTAGCAGGCAGCAGTGACAGTGGGTGTAATGTCCAGGTGTTGTTTCCTCTAGCAGGCAGCAGTGACAGTGTGTGTGATGTCCAGGTGTTGTTTCCTCTAGCAGGCAACAGTGACAGTGTGTGTGATGTCCAGGTGTTGTTTCCTCAGCAGCAGGCAGCAGTGAGTGTGTGTGTGATGTCCAGGTGTTGTTTCCTCTAGCAGGCAGCAGTGACAGTGTGTGTGATGTCCAGGTGTTGTTTCCTCTAGCAGGCAGCAGTGAGAGTGTGTGTGTGTGTGATGTCCAGGTGTTTCCTCTAGCAGGCAGCAGTGACAGTGTGGGTGATGTCCAGGTGTTGTTTCCTCTAGCAGGCAGCAGTGAGAGTGGGTGTGATGTCCAGGTGTTGTTTCCTCTAGCAGGCAGCAGTGAGAGTGTGTGGGTGATTTCCAGGTGTTGTTTCTTCTAGCAGGCAGCAGTGAGAGTGGGTGTGATGTCCAGGTGTTGTTTCCTCTAGCAGGCAGCAGTGACAGTGTGTGTGATGTCCAGGTGTTGTTTCCTCTAGCAGGCAGCAGTGAGAGTGTGTGGGTGATGTCCAGGTGTTGTTTCTTCTAGCAGGCAGCAGTGAGAGTGGGTGTGATGTCCAGGTGTTGTTTCCTTTAGCAGGCAGCAGTGACAGTGTGTGTGATGTCCAGGTGTTGTTTCCTATAGCAGTCAGCAGTGACAGTGTGTGTGATGTCCAGGTGTTGTTTCCTCTAGCAGGCAGCAGTGACAGTGTGTGTGATGTCCAGGTGTTGTTTCCTCTAGCAGGCAGCAGTGACAGTGTGTGTGATGTCCAGGTGTTGTTTCCTTTAGCAGGCAGCAGTGAGAGTGGGTGTGATGTCCAGGTGTTGTTTCCTCTAGCAGGCAGCAGTGACAGTGTGTGTGATGTCCAGGTGTTGTTTCCTCTTGCAGGCAGCAGTGACAGTGTGTGTGATGTCCAGGTGTTGTTTCCTTTAGCAGGCAGCAGTGAGAGTGGGTGTGATGTCCAGGTGTTGTTTCCTCTAGCAGGCAGCAGTGACAGTGTGTGTGATGTCCAGATGTTGTTTCCTCTAGCAGGCAGCAGTGACAGTGTGTGTGATGTCCAGGTGTTGTTTCCTCTAGCAGGCAGCAGTGAGTGTGTGTGTGATGTCCAGGTGTTGTTTCCTCTAGCAGGCAGCAGTGACAGTGTGTGTGTGATGTCCAGGTGTTGTTTCCTCTAGCAGGCAGCAGTGACAGTGTGTGTGTGATGTCCAGGTGTTGTTTCCTCTAGCAGGCAGCAGTGAGAGTGGGGGTGATGTCCAGGTGTAGTTTCCTTTAGCAGGCAGCAGTGAGAGTGGGTGTGATGTCCAGGTGTTGTTTCCTCTAGCAGGCAGCAGTGACAGTGTGGGTGATGTCCAGGTGTTGTTTCCTCTAGCAGGCAGCAGTGAGAGTGGGTGTGATGTCCAGGTGTTGTTTCCTCTAGCAGGCAGCAGTGAGAGTGTGTGGGTGATGTCCAGGTGTTGTTTCTTCTAGCAGGCAGCAGTGAGAGTGGGTGTGATGTCCAGGTGTTGTTTCCTTTAGCAGGCAGCAGTGACAGTGTGTGTGATGTCCAGGTGTTGTTTCCTATAGCAGGCAGCAGTGACAGTGTGTGTGATGTCCAGGTGTTGTTTCCTCTAGCAGGCAGCAGTGACAGTGTGTGTGTGATGTCCAGGTGTTGTTTCCTCTAGCAGGCAGCAGTGACAGTGTGTGTGTGATGTCCAGGTGTTGTTTCCTCTAGCAGGCAGCAGTGAGAGTGGGTGTGATGTCCAGGTGTTGTTTCCTTTAGCAGGCAGCAGTGAGAGTGGGTGTGATGTCCAGGTGTTGTTTCCTCTAGCAGGCAGCAGTGACAGTGTGTGTGATGTCCAGGTGTTGTTTCCTCTAGCAGGCAGCAGTGACAGTGTGTGTGTGATGTCCAGGTGTTGTTTCCTCTAGCAGGCAGCAGTGACAGTGTGTGTGTGATGTCCAGGTGTTGTTTCCTCTAGCAGGCAGCAGTGACAGTGTGTGTGTGATGTCCAGGTGTTGTTTCCTCTAGCAGGCAGCAGTGACAGTGTGTGTGTGATGTCCAGGTGTTGTTTCCTCTAGCAGGCAGCAGTGAGAGTGGGTGTGATGTCCAGGTGTTGTTTCCTCTAGCAGGCAGCAGTGACAGTGTGTGGGTGATGTCCAGGTGTTGTTTCCTTTAGCAGGCAGCAGTGACAGTGTGTGTGATGTCCAGGTGTTGTTTCCTATAGCAGGCAGCAGTGACAGTGTGTGTGATGTCCAGGTGTTGTTTCCTCTAGCAGGCAGCAGTGACAGTGTGTGTGTGATGTCCAGGTGTTGTTTCCTCTAGCAGGCAGCAGTGACAGTGTGTGTGTGATGTCCAGGTGTTGTTTCCTCTAGCAGGCAGCAGTGAGAGTGGGTGTGATGTCCAGGTGTTGTTTCCTTTAGCAGGCAGCAGTGAGAGTGGGTGTGATGTCCAGGTGTTGTTTCCTCTAGCAGGCAGCAGTGACTGTGTGTGTGTGATGTCCAGGTGTTGTTTCCTTTAGCAGGCAGCAGTGACAGTGTGTGTGTGATGTCCAGGTGTTGTTTCCTCAGCAGCAGGCAGCAGTGACAGTGTGTGTGATGTCCAGGTGTTGTTTTCTCTAGCAGGCAGCAGTGACAGTGTGTGTGATGTCCAGGTGTTGTTTCCTCCAGCAGGCAGCAGTGAGTGTGTGTGTGATGTTCAGGTGTTGTTTCCTCAGCAGCAGGCAGCAGTGAGAGTGTGTGGGTGATGTCCAGGTGTTGTTTCCTCTAGCAGGTAGCAGTGACAGTGGGTGTGATGTCCAGGTGTTGTTTCCTCTAGCAGGCAGCAGTGACAGTGTGTGTGATGTCCAGGTGTTGTTTCCTCAGCAGCAGGCAGCAGTGAGTGTGTGTGATGTCCAGGTGTTGTTTCCTCTAGCAGGCAGCAGTGACAGTGTGTGTGATGTCCAGGTGTTGTTTCCTCTAGCAGGCAGCAGTGAGTGTGTGTGTGTGATGTTCAGGTGTTGTTTCCTCTAGCAGGTAGCAGTGACAGTGGGTGTGATGTCCAGGTGTTGTTTCCTCTAGCAGGCAGCAGTGACAGTGTGTGTGATGTCCAGGTGTTGTTTCCTCAGCAGCAGGCAGCAGTGAGTGTGTGTGATGTCCAGGTGTTGTTTCCTCTAGCAGGCAGCAGTGACAGTGTGTGTGATGTCCAGGTGTTGTTTCCTCTAGCAGGCAGCAGTGAGTGTGTGTGTGTGATGTTCAGGTGTTGTTTCCTCAGCAGCAGGCAGCAGTGAGAGTGGGTGTGTGATGTCCAGGTGTTGTTTCCTCTAGCAGGCAGCAGTGAGAGTGTGCGTGTAATGTTCAGGTGTTGTTTCCTCTAGCAGGCAGCAGTGACAGTGGGTGTGATGTCCAGGTGTTGTGTCCTCTAGCAGGCAACAGTGACAGTGTGTGTGATGTCCAGGTGTTGTTTCCTCTAGCAGGCAACAGTGACAGTGTGTGTGATGTCCAGGTGTTGTTTCCTCAGCAGCAGGCAGCAGTGAGTGTGTGTGTGATGTCCAGGTGTTGTTTCCTCTAGCAGGCAGCAGTGACAGTGTGTGTGATGTCCAGGTGTTGTTTCCTCTAGCAGGCAGCAGTGAGAGTGTGTGTGTGTGTGATGTCCAGGTGTTTCCTCTAGCAGGCAGCAGTGACAGTGTGGGTGATGTCCAGGTGTTGTTTCCTCTAGCAGGCAGCAGTGAGAGTGTGTGGGTGATTTCCAGGTGTTGTTTCTTCTAGCAGGCAGCAGTGAGAGTGGGTGTGATGTCCAGGTGTCGTTTCCTCTAGCAGGCAGCAGTGACAGTGTGTGTGATGTCCAGGTGTTGTTTCCTCTAGCAGGCAGCAGTGAGAGTGTGTGGGTGATGTCCAGGTGTTGTTTCTTCTAGCAGGCAGCAGTGAGAGTGGGTGTGATGTCCAGGTGTTGTTTCCTTTAGCAGGCAGCAGTGACAGTGTGTGTGATGTCCAGGTGTTGTTTCCTATAGCAGGCAGCAGTGACAGTGTGTGTGATGTCCAGGTGTTGTTTCCTCTAGCAGGCAGCAGTGACAGTGTGTGTGATGTCCAGGTGTTGTTTCCTCTAGCAGGCAGCAGTGACAGTGTGTGTGATGTCCAGGTGTTGTTTCCTTTAGCAGGCAGCAGTGAGAGTGTGTGTGTGATGTCCAGGTGTTGTTTCCTCTAGCAGGCAGCAGTGACAGTGTGTGTGATGTCCAGGTGTTGTTTCCTCTTGCAGGCAGCAGTGACAGTGTGTGTGATGTCCAGGTGTTGTTTCCTTTAGCAGGCAGCAGTGAGAGTGGGTGTGATGTCCAGGTGTTGTTTCCTCTAGCAGGCAGCAGTGACAGTGTTTGTGATGTCCAGATGTTGTTTCCTCTAGCAGGCAGCAGTGACAGTGTGTGTGATGTCCAGGTGTTGTTTCCTCTAGCAGGCAGCAGTGAGTGTGTGTGTGATGTCCAGGTGTGGTTTCCTCTAGCAGGCAGCAGTGACAGTGTGTGTGTGATGTCCAGGTGTTGTTTCCTCTAGCAGGCAGCAGTGACAGTGTGTGTGTGATGTCCAGGTGTTGTTTCCTCTAGCAGGCAGCAGTGAGAGTGGGGGTGATGTCCAGGTGTTGTTTCCTTTAGCAGGCAGCAGTGAGAGTGGGTGTGATGTCCAGGTGTTGTTTCCTTTAGCAGGCAGCAGTGACAGTGTGGGTGATGTCCAGGTGTTGTTTCCTCTAGCAGGCAGCAGTGAGAGTGGGTGTGATGTCCAGGTGTTGTTTCCTCTAGCAGGCAGCAGTGAGAGTGTGTGGGTGATGTCCAGGTGTTGTTTCTTCTAGCAGGCAGCAGTGAGAGTGGGTGTGATGTCCAGGTGTTGTTTCCTCTAGCAGGCAGCAGTGACAGTGTGTGTGATGTCCAGGTGTTGTTTACTCTAGCAGGCAGCAGTGAGAGTGTGTGGGTGATGTCCAGGTGTTGTTTCTTCTAGCAGGCAGCAGTGAGAGTGGGTGTGATGTCCAGGTGTTGTTTCCTATAGCAGGCAGCAGTGACAGTGTGTGTGATGTCCAGGTGTTGTTTCCTCTAGCAGGCAGCAGTGACAGTGTGTGTGTGATGTCCAGGTGTTGTTTCCTCTAGCAGGCAGCAGTGACAGTGTGTGTGTGATGTCCAGGTGTTGTTTCCTCTAGCAGGCAGCAGTGACAGTGTGTGTGTGATGTCCAGGTGTTGTTTCCTCTAGCAGGCAGCAGTGAGAGTGGGTGTGATGTCCAGGTGTTGTTTCCTTTAGCAGGCAGCAGTGAGAGTGGGTGTGATGTCCAGGTGTTGTTTCCTCTAGCAGGCAGCAGTGACTGTGTGTGTGTGATGTCCAGGTGTTGTTTCCTCTAGCAGGCAGCAGTGACAGTGTGTGTGTGATGTCCAGGTGTTGTTTTCTCTAGCAGGCAGCAGTGACAGTGTGTGTGTGATGTCCAGGTGTTGTTTCCTCTAGCAGGCAGCAGTGAGAGTGGGTGTGATGTCCAGGTGTTGTTTCCTCTAGCAGGCAGCAGTGACAGTGTGTGGGTGATGTCCAGGTGTTGTTTCTTCTAGCAGGCAGCAGTGAGAGTGGGTGTGATGTCCAGGTGTTGTTTCCTCTAGCAGGCAGCAGTGACAGTGTGTGTGATGTCCAGGTGTTGTTTACTCTAGCAGGCAGCAGTGAGAGTGTGTGGGTGATGTCCAGGTGTTGTTTCTTCTAGCAGGCAGCAGTGAGAGTGGGTGTGATGTCCAGGTGTTGTTTCCTTTAGCAGGCAGCAGTGACAGTGTGTGTGATGTCCAGGTGTTGTTTCCTATAGCAGGCAGCAGTGACAGTGTGTGTGATGTCCAGGTGTTGTTTCCTCTAGCAGGCAGCAGTGACAGTGTGTGTGTGATGTCCAGGTGTTGTTTCCTCTAGCAGGCAGCAGTGACAGTGTGTGTGTGATGTCCAGGTGTTTCCTCTAGCAGGCAGCAGTGAGAGTGGGTGTGATGTCCAGGTGTTGTTTCCTTTAGCAGGCAGCAGTGAGAGTGGGTGTGATGTCCAGGTGTTGTTTCCTCTAGCAGGCAGCAGTGACTGTGTGTGTGTGATGTCCAGGTGTTGTTTCCTCTAGCAGGCAGCAGTGACAGTGTGTGTGTGATGTCCAGGTGTTGTTTCCTCTAGCAGGCAGCAGTGACAGTGTGTGTGTGATGTCCAGGTGTTGTTTCCTCTAGCAGGCAGCAGTGACAGTGTGTGTGTGATGTCCAGGTGTTGTTTCCTCTAGCAGGCAGCAGTGACAGTGTGTGTGTGATGTCCAGGTGTTGTTTCCTCTAGCAGGCAGCAGTGAGAGTGGGTGTGATGTCCAGGTGTTGTTTCCTCTAGCAGGCAGCAGTGACAGTGTGTGGGTGAGACACTGTATCAAGGACAGTTATGACTACTACTACAACCTGGAGAACAGAGAGGGGACCTGGGAGGAGCCAGAGGACTTCACACACAACAGCACACAGCTCCGCAGAGAGGAAATACAGGTCCCTGTCATATTTATGTTGGATTCTACATAAGAAATTATGTATTATTTCTTCAGACAAAATAATGTATTCTTTCTACATTTTACCATTATTTAACTAGGCAAGTCGGTTAAGAACAAATTATTATTTTCAATGACAGAACAATAGATTTTTACCTTGTCAGCTCGGGGATTCGATCTTGCAACCTTTCGGTTACTGGCCCAACGCTCTAACCACTAGGCTTCCTGCCGCCCCCTAAGACATGATGTATTATTCTTGTTGCATGACACAGACCACAAAATATCAGTTAACAGAATACCCTTCTCCATACATAGCACACAGAACACCACCAGAGACCACACACATGTTCTGAGTCATTTATAATGCTTTACACATTTAAATCTAATCTAGTGTTGTATGTGTCCTCTGGTCAGAGTGTGGTTGGAGGTGTGACAGCGGAGTATAACAGGGAACAGTTATGGTTGGCCAACGAGACCCTGGTAACCCAGCTACAGGCCAGGATCAGAGGTTACCTGGTGAGAAGAGCTCACGCCCAGAGACTGGACTACCTACTACAACAACAGCCACACGTGGTCCGACTACAGGTACGGTGTCATATGTTCTACACTGTTTTTATTTTTTTTAAGTAAAACAAGAATTTCCTATTTACAGTTAAAATTCACATACTGCTTTTGGAGTTTACTCACACACAGATGATTTTAATGTCATAATGTTTGTGTCTAGGCCTCCTGGAAGGGCTACAAACAGAGGAAGGTATACAAAGACAGACTCAACGTGTTGCAAAGCAACGTGGGGACTGTCGTCAAGGTAACAAGTTGTGAGCCTTATTTGAAAGAGAAAACATTTGTTTGAAACAGTGAGAAATAAAGTGTCAATAATCAGGAGAGATGTCACACACAGTTTAACCTCAACAGAAACACACAGCTACGAGTTGCTAACATTGTTGTTTTCCTCCCGGTCCAGCTTCAGTCATTTGTAAAGATGTGGAGAGCTAAACGTAAATACTCTCAAAGACTGCAGTATTTCATAGACCATGTGAGTAACACAACACCTACATAAAAAATGAGGGTTTATGTCATTGAGATGGAGTCATATAGTATGACTCCTATTATACCTCAGTGACATTTACTGAAGATTGATTCCCTTCTGTCTTGTTTGTATGTTCAGGAGAAAGAAATAGTGAAGATCCAAGCTTTCCTCAAGGCTAACAAAGCCAGAGACGACTACAGAACACTCAGTGAGTTTAGACAGCATTTAATACGTCACGCGGTTTCAAAGAAGTTACGATTTCGAAGAGAGATGGAACTACCTGAACTTCTCTGATGCAATGCGAAACCATTGTGTGTGTGTGTGTGTGTGTCTCTCTCTCTGTGTCTTTCTCTGCCCTGTAGCCGGGGCCCAGGACCCTCCTCTTTCGGTGGTGCGTAAGTTCGTCCACCTGCTGGAACAAAGCAGCCTGGACCTGCTGGAGGAACAGGAAGTGACACGGCTCAGGGAGGAAGTGGTCACGAAGATCCGCTCCAATCAGCAGATGGAGAAAGACCTGAACCTGATGGACATTAAGATCGGCTTACTGGTCAAGAACAGGATCACCCTACAGGTGACATTTTATAGTTTAACACACTGAGGGAACACAACTGACAAACAGTGCTTTCCAACTCAACTGAGAAACTATGCTTTTAACAAACAGACCTGCCACAGTTTCCAAAACCATTTGCCTTATGCTGCTGATAACAACTGGTTCTGGAGACAGGACATTATTGTCTACAACAGTAATAGGCCTGCTGCTCAGATACTTTGATAATACATCCCTGTCTTCCTTAAAGCTATCACTGATCAAATACAACTGGATAGGTGAGAAGGGCCTTTTACATGCTGCCGCATCTGTTTTTGCTGTCTGTCTTCCCAGGATGTGGTGTCCCACAGTAAGAAGCTGAAGAAGAAGAGTAAAGAGGAGCTGGCTGCAGGGGACAGGCAGGGCATCAAGGGCCTCAGCAAAGGCAAAAGGAAGAAACTAGAGGCCTACCAGCACCTCTTCTACCTGCTACAGGTGAGTTCTAAACACACACGCTTAGACATGCGCGCACACACACACACACATACACGCAAACTCTTTTACCCCTAGGTCCTCTCCTGCTCCACAGACCAACCCTTCATACCTGGCCAAGCTGATCTTCCAGATGCCACAGAACAAGTCCACTAAGTTCATGGACACAGTGATCTTCACCCTGTATAACTACGCCTCCAACCAGAGAGAGGAGTACCTGCTTCTCAAACTCTTTAAGACCGCTCTGGAGGAGGAGATCAAGTGAGTGGAAGTGTCCACCTGTCCCAAATCGTACACACCCCTTATACAGGAACTATAGATGGTTTTTCCTGGGTGCCTTTGTTTCTCTCATTTTTGCTAGCTCATTGGTCAGATAGGGCAACGATGTACAGTAGCGCTGTTTAATGCAACAGTCAGTAAACCAGGCTACTAGGGAATCCACTGTCCCCCTTGTTCATAACTCAAGGACCCTCTCCAATCATATACAGTATTATATATAATTTGTTCTTAAATTGTTGTCTGATATTTCCTGATTGAATATAAAGGAATACTAAAGTTGTATGATAAATCTATCAAACCCCCCCACCCCCCCTCAGGTCCAAGGTGGACCAGATCCAGGACATCGTGACCGGGAACCCCACGGTCATCAAGATGGTGGTGAGCTTCAACCGTGGAGCCCGTGGTCACAACACGCTGCGGCAGCTGCTGGCGCCTGTTGTTAAGGAGATCATCGAGGACAAGGGCCTGGGCATCAACACCAACCCTGTGGATGTGTACAAGGCCTGGGTCAACCAGCTGGAGACCAACACTGGAGAGGCCAGGTGGGACAGACACACACACTAGTGCTGAGCGATTAACCAACCTTTCAGTTTATTTTCGTTTTTTAAATAACTGGTTGACTGACGGTTCAATTATTTCTGTGCACTCAACGTGCCATGTGCCGTTTCTCTGGAGAGATTTTTCTGTGAGACGTTAACTCATCATAGTTAAGTGCAGAAAATGTGGCAATTAACTACAATGACCAGAATCCATTGCGCCGAAAGCTGCTTGTTCTCATTGGTTCTTGCCGGGCAAGCCTGTGGGACCGGCAGACCTGTTCTTATTATACCTCAGTGCCGTAGACAGACATGGAGAGGAAGAGAGACAAGAGAGAGATAGAGCGGTTGCTTAGATGTCTCTCTACCCGACAATACAGCTAATTGATTGACAGTTGTTATTTGGCAGTCTTAAAAGTATGCCTTATCTACTTAGAAGAACTACTGAAATAGTGATTTCGTCAGACCACAGGCAGCTAGCCAGCTCTGGAGGATGACTCTTTTGGGAGCACGGAGGTAGATGGCTGGCAGGTTGCTACTCCCTGAGCAGAGATGAGATGATGACTAAGAATAAAATAAGTCATCAAATATTTTGTTTATCAGCACAAGAACTGAAATATTTTATTAAAGTAATGTGTTTAAAGGATGGTTTATTCATAAGTGCTATGCAGTAATGGGCAGTCACTACTATCATTGTGGTTTTATAAATATAATAATAAAGTCGTTATCATACTAAAAACATATGTAATATACAGAACCCAAATATTTTATTTGGCAAAGCAATGTCAATAAATGATGCCTTTATAAGTGATAGTAATGGGCAGTCATTACCATCAATTGTTTTATTCTGTGTTACAGCATTGAACCAACGTAATGCATTTATTGTTTGGCCTGGGTTCAAATACTATTTAGGGTATTTCAATCATTTTCAAAGACCTTTGGAAGTAAGTATTTAGATATGATTTATTTGAAAACACACTGACTCAAATACACTCCCATGTATTTAACCTAGGCATTTCAAAATAGTATTTGAAATAAGTATTTGAAAATACTTTCAAATATTTCCAATAGTCAGGCCACGTTATTAGACAATACTCAAATACACAGAAAATAAGTATTTCAAATAATCAAATACAATCAAAATAGACATGTATTTGAACCAGGTCTGACATGCACATACACACGTTGACTTCACTGTTGTACCCCCTCTCTTAGTAAACTGCCCTACGAGGTGACACCGGACCAGGCCATGTCACACAAGGAGGTGCGCGCCAAGCTGGAGTCCTCCAGTCAGGCGCTGCGGACGGCCACAGACAAAGTGCTCAACTCCATTGTGTCGTCACTGGATAACATCCCGTATGTCTCAGGCCTTTTTGGAATTCTTTAAAAATGCACCCGTCTTTCTTTCATTCCTTTTTATTTCTTGATGCAATCACTGATCTGACATGAGTGGTTCTGTAAAAGCCTTGTAGCAGAACTCCAATAGTGATAGATCAGCGATCACTCCAAGGGAGGATGGAAGGATGCATTTTGAAAAGTGAAGCTGTATGGGAACAGGACTAGAAAACATCCTGTCAGTCTGGGCCAGGGCAGAAACCCAAACTGCCAGGCTGCGCCACAAATGACACCCTGTGCACTATAAAGGGAATAGGGTCCCATTTGGGAGGCAACCCTGTGGTGTGTTTATGGAAGGGTAAACAAATCAGTGCTTATAGAGGGTTAGAAACCATCCATGTTACTGGTTTAGACAACTGTTGACTCCACACTCTGCAGTACTCAATTTACTCCACAAGGGGGCAACCAAGGTATTATTTTATACAACTGCCCAAAATACACCCCTCATTCTGAAATGGTCACAGTCCCCTGCATTTTATGTTATTGCTTCCTATCATTTGTACATCAAATCACTGTGTTGTGTATCTATGTAATGACTGTCAATTTCACATGATCTCCATGTTTTGTTTTGCATGTAGCTATGGCATGAGATACATTGCAAAGGTCCTAAAGCATTCCCTTCATGAAAAGTTCCCTGACGCTACAGAGGATGAGTTGTTGAAGGTATAAGACCGGAGTATTACATGTGACATTAGATCGTTCTTTTGCCATTCGTATACCTTCCATGTATATTGCTGATATTGTTGTGGATATTGTTACAGTTCCTCTAGTGTTCACTGACACGGTAGTCATCCAGCTCGCAATGATTAATACAGGTCCTTAGATATAACAGTCCTTTGGGAAGCTATGCAGCTATGTTTAACAAAGTGTGTGTGTGTGTGTGTGTGTGTGTGTGTGTGCGCGTTGGCTGTCAGATTGTAGGCAACCTGCTGTACTACCGCTACATGAACCCAGCCATAGTGGCTCCGGACGGCTTCGACATCATCGACATGTCAGCCGGAGGTCAGCTCCACTCTGACCAGCGTCGTAACCTGGGCTCCGTGGCCAAGATGCTGCAGCATGCCGCCGCCAACAAGCTGTTCGAGGGAGAGAATGCCCACATGACCTCCATGAATAACTACATCTCCCAGACCTACCAGAAGTTCAGGTGAGAGTAAAGAACTACAACTTTCAAGCCTATTGGATAATGTTCACTTTCACTCTGTATAGAACTGCTCAGAGAAATGTTCCATCTAATGAAGCAGAAAGGAATCATTTAAGACAGAGCGGGCTGTAGCGGGAAACGCTTGGGAGGTCACAGGAAAGTCAGAACAGGGTTAAGTTGACGTGAGCCAAAGGTGAGCCAGGAGAAAGTGAAAGTGCAGAAGTCGGCCAGGAAAGTGGGGTAGTGTGTCTTCACTCAAACTCAAGACACACACACACTCAAACACTAGACACACACACAGAGAGAGTGAGAGAAAGGGACACAGTTGTGTTCCCAGAGTTCTCTGCCCCTCCCTCCAAACAGAGTTGACTCATCTTTACTGGCAATCAATTTGAACTCCAGTCACTGAAAACCACAACTGTCAATTTTTTTGAAGAAACCCTGATTCAACAGGATATGTTTTGTCTTTAAGCCGTTATGTTGATTTCAATATTATTTGTTGTTTTGTTTATTTTGGGGTAGATATCAGAAATACACTGCTCAAAAAAATAAAGGGAACACTTAAACAACACAATGTAACTCCAAGTCAATCACACTTCTGTGAAATCAAACTGTCCACTTAGGAAGCAACACTGATTGACAATAAATTTCACATGCTGTTGTGCAAATGGAATAGACAAAAGGTGGAAATTATAGGCAATTAGCAAGACACCCCCAAAAAAGGAGTGATTCTGCAGGTGGTGACCACAGACCACTTCTCAGTTCCTATGCTTCCTGGCTGATGTTTTGGTCACTTTTGAATGCTGGCGGTGCTCTCACTCTAGTGGTAGCATGAGACGGAGTCTACAACCCACACAAGTGGCTCAGGTAGTGCAGTTCATCCAGGATGGCACATCAATGCGAGCTGTGGCAAAAAGGTTTGCTGTGTCTGTCAGCGTAGTGTCCAGAGCATGGAGGCGCTACCAGGAGACAGGCCAGTACATCAGGAGACGTGGAGGAGGCCGTAGGAGGGCAACAACCCAGCAGCAGGACCGCTACCTCCGCCTTTGTGCAAGGAGGTGCACTGCCAGAGCCCTGCAAAATGACCTCCAGCAGGCCACAAATGTGCATGTGTCAGCATATGGTCTCACAAGGGGTCTGAGGATCTCATCTCAGTACCTAATGGCAGTCAGGCTACCTCTGGCGAGCACATGGAGGGCTGTGCGGCCCCACAAAGAAATGCCACCCCACACCATGACTGACCCACCGCCAAACCGGTCATGCTGGAGGATGTTGCAGGCAGCAGAACGTTCTCCACGGCGTCTCCAGACTCTGTCACGTCTGTCACATGTGCTCATGTGCTCAGTGTGAACCTGCTTTCATCTGTGAAGAGCACAGGGCGCCAGTGGCGAATTTGCCAATCTTGGTGTTCTCTGGCAAATGCCAAACGTCCTGCACGGTGCTGGGCTGTAAGCACAACCCCCACCTGTGGACGTCGGGCCCTCATACCACCCTCATGGAGTCTGTTTCTGACCGTTTGAGCAGACACATGCACATTTGTGGCCTGCTGGAGGTCATTTTGCAGGGCTCTGGCAGTGCACCTCCTTGCACAAAGGCGGAGGTAGCGGTCCTGCTGCTGGGTTGTTGCCCTCCTACGGCCTCCTCCACGTCTCCTGATGTACTGGCCTGTCTCCTGGTAGCGCCTCCATGCTCTGGACACTACGCTGACAGACACAGCAAACCTTTTTGCCACAGCTCGCATTGATGTGCCATCCTGGATGAATTGCACTACCTGAGCCACTTGTGTGGGTTGTAGACTCCGTCTCATGCTACCACTAGAGTGAGAGCACCGCCAGCATTCAAAAGTGACCAAAACATCAGCCAGGAAGCATAGGAACTGAGAAGTGGTCTGTGGTCACCACCTGCAGAATCACTCCTTTTTTGGGGGTGTCTTGCTAATTGCCTATAATTTCCACCTTTTGTCTATTCCATTTGCACAACAGCATGTGAAATTTATTGTCAATCAGTGTTGCTTCCTAAGTGGACAGTTTGATTTCATATAAGTGTGATTGACTTGGAGTTACATTGTGTTGTTTAAGTGTTCCCTTTATTTTTTTGAGCAGTGTATATGGTTCCTTGTAAACTGATAATATTACTATTACAAATGTGTCCCGTTATCTGGGTCTCCCGAGTGGCACAGTGGTCTAAGGCACTACAGCCGTCACTACAGACACCCTGGTTCGAATCCAGGCTGTATCACAACCAGCCCTGATGGGGAGTCCCATAGGGCGGCGCACAATTGGCCCAGCGTCGTCCGGTGTAGGCTGTCATTGAAAATGAGAATTTGTTCTTAACTTACTCGCCTAGTTAAATAAAGGTTAAATAAAACATTTTTTTAAATCTTCCTGGTGTGGTAGTGAACAACCCGAATGCTTTGATCCTGTCTGGCAGGGTGTTTTTCCAGGCTGCGTGTGATGTCCCCGAGCCAGAGGAGAAGTTCAACGTGGATGAGTACTCTGACATGGTGACTCTGAGCAAGCCTGTCATCTACATCTCTATAGATGAGATCATCAACACACACTCGGTAAGCCCAGGCTATGGGTGCATCCCAAATGGCACCCCGTTTCCTATATAGTGCTCTAACTTTGACCAGGGCTTTGACCTGAGCTCTATGGGCCCTGGTCAAAGGTAGTGCACTATTTAGGGAATAAGGTTCCATTTGGGACGTGACCTAGGACTCTATTGCCCCTCTCTGGAACCTACTGCCCCCTTCTCTTATCTCCATCCCCTGGGTAAGGGAGTGGTAATGGTGACAGACCTCTTGTGTATAACGCAGGACATCAGAGGTTCTAGACGTCTCCGATGAGAGAGAGATGTAGGGCTGAGATTGATTTGACGGACTCTTGAAGAACAGGGCTGACCTCATGAACTGTTATCTCACACAGAGCTTACATACATCTTGAGCTGGAGAGGCCTAGGGTTGGAGAAAAGCGTGTCTAGTAGATAACACAAAAGTGCCGTGTGTATTGTGTGTGTCCTAGCTGGTGTTAACTATGTTGTGTGTGTCGTAGCTAGTGTTAACCGTGTGTGTGTGTGTGTCGTAGCTAGTTTTAACCGTGTGTGTGTGTGTCCTAGCTAGTGTTAACCGTGTGTGTCCTAGCTAGTGTTAACCGTGTGTGTCCTAGCTAGTGTTAACCGTGTGTGTCCTAGCTAGTGTTAACCGTGTGTGTCCTAGCTAGTGTTAACCGTGTGTGTCCTAGCTAGTGTTAACCGTGTGTGTCCTAGCTAGTGTTAACCGTGTGTGTCCTAGCTAGTGTTAACCGTGTGTGTCCTAGCTAGTGTTAACCGTGTGTGTCCTAGCTAGTGTTAACCGTGTGTGTCCTAGCTAGTGTTAACCGTGTGTGTCCTAGCTCGTGTTAACCGTGTGTGTCCTAGCTCGTGTTAACCGTGTGTGTCCTAGCTCGTGTTAACCGTGTGTGTCCTAGCTCGTGTTAACCGTGTGTGTCCTAGCTAGTGTTAACCGTGTGTGTCCTCGCTAGTGTTAACCGTGTGTGTGTGTCCTCGCTAGTGTTAACCGTGTGTGTGTCCTCGCTAGTGTTAACCGTGTGTGTCCTCGCTAGTGTTAACCGTGTGTGTGTCCTGGCTAGTGTTAACCGTGTGTGTCCTAGCTAGTGTTAACCGTGTGTGTCCTAGCTAGTGTTAACCGTGTGTGTCCTAGCTAGTGTTAACCGTGTGTGTCCTCGCTAGTGTTAACCGTGTGTGTGTCCTCGCTAGTGTTAACCGTGTGTGTGTCCTCGCTAGTGTTAACCGTGTGTGTCCTCGCTAGTGTTAACCGTGTGTGTGTCCTCGCTAGTGTTAACCGTGTGTGTGTCCTGGCTAGTGTTAACCGTGTGTGTGTCCTGGCTAGTGTTAACCGTGTGTGTCCTAGCTAGTGTTAACCGTGTGTGTCCTAGCTAGTGTTAACCGTGTGTGTCCTAGCTAGTGTTAAGCGTGTGTGTCCTCGCTAGTGTTAACCGTGTGTGTGTCCTCGCTAGTGTTAACCGTGTGTGTGTCCTCGCTAGTGTTAACCGTGTGTGTGTCCTGGCTAGTGTTAACCGTGTGTGTGTGTGTCTTAGCTAGTGTTAACCGTGTGTGTGTGTGTGTGTGTGTCCTAGCTAGTGTTAACCGTGTGTGTGTGTGTGTGTGTCCTAGCTAGTGTTAACCGTGTGTGTGTGTGTCCTAGCTAGTGTTAACCGTGTGTGTGTGTGTGTCCTAGCTAGTGTTAACCGTGTGTGTGTGTGTGTGTGTCCTAGCTAGTGTTAACCGTGTGTGTGTGTGTGTGTGTCCTAGCTAGTGTTAACCGTGTGTGTATGTGTGTTGTAGCTAGTGTTAACCGTGTGTGTGTGTCCTAGCTAGTGTTAACCGTGTGTGTGTGTCCTAGCTAGTGTTAACCGTGTGTGTGTGTGTGTGTGTCCTAGCTAGTGTTAACCGTGTGTGTGTGTGTGTGTCCTAGCTAGTGTTAACTGTGTGTGTGTGTGTGTGTGTCCTAGCTAGTGTTAACCGTGTGTGTCCTAGCTAGTGTTAACCGTGTGTGTGTGTGTGTGTCCTAGCTAGTGTTAACCGTGTGTGTGTGTGTGTGTGTCCTAGCTACTGTTAACCGTGTGTGTGTGTGTGTCCTAGCTACGGTGATTAACCGTGTGTGTCCTAGCTAGTGTTAACCGTGTATGTCCTAGCTAGTGTTAACCGTGTGTGTCCTAGCTAGTGTTAACCGTGTGTGTCCTAGCTAGTGTTAACCGTGTGTTTCCTAGCTAGTGTTAACCGTGTGTGTCCTAGCTAGTGTTAACCGTGTGTGTCCTAGCTAGTGTTAACCGTGTGTGTCCTAGCTAGTGTTAACCGTGTGTGTCCTAGCTAGTGTTAACCGTGTGTGTCCTAGCTAGTGTTAACCGTGTGTGTCCTCGCTAGTGTTAACCGTGTGTGTGTCCTCGCTAGTGTTAACCGTGTGTGTGTCCTCGCTAGTGTTAACCGTGTGTGTGTCCTCGCTAGTGTTAACCGTGTGTGTGTCCTGGCTAGTGTTAACCGTGTGTGTGTCCTGGCTAGTGTTAACCGTGTATGTGTCCTAGCTAGTGTTAACCGTGTGTGTCCTAGCTAGTGTTAACCGTGTGTGTGTGTCCTAGCTAGTGTTAACCGTGTGTGTGTGTCCTAGCTAGTGTTAACCGTGTGTGTGTGTCCTAGCTACTGTGATTAACCGTGTGTGTGTGTGTCCTAGCTACTGTGGTTAACCGTGTGTGTGTGTGTGTCCTAGCTACTGTGATTAACCGTGTGTGTGTGTGTCCTAGCTACTGTGATTAACCGTGTGTGTGTGTGTGTCCTAGCTACTGTGATTAACCGTGTGTGTGTGTGTGTCCTAGCTACTGTGATTAACCGTGTGTGTGTGTGTGTGTGTGTCCTAGCTACTGTGATTAACCGTGTGTGTGTGTGTCCTAGCTACTGTGATTAACCGTGTGTGTGTGTGTGTCCTAGCTACTGTGATTAACCGTGTGTGTGTGTGTGTCCTAGCTACTGTGATTAACCGTGTGTGTGTGTGTCCTAGCTACTGTGATTAACTGTGTATGTGTCCTAGCTACTGTGATTAACCGTGTATGTGTCCTAGCTACTGTGATTAACCGTGTATGTGTCCTAGCTACTGTGATTAACCGTGTGTGTGTGTCCTAGCTACTGTGATTAACCGTGTGTGTGTGTCCTAGCTGGTGTTGGAGCACCTGGAGGCCATCTCCCCCGACCACAACGACCTGCTGCATGAGCTGCTGGAGGACCTGGGGGACGCGCCTGATGTGGAGGCACTGCTGGGTACCACACACACCACCATACCTCTTACACGCCACAGTTCCTCCCAGACATTAGAAACACACGGCATTAGAAGATCCATTTACAGGACAGAATCCTAATTTGTGATAAGCATGTACACACAGTCTCAGAATGAGTCAGGAAGCTGCCTGCAGGGAGAGCTAAGCGTGTTTGTCTTTTCTGAAGGAGAAGGAGCCGTGGATCCTAACCATCCCAACAAGGAGAGCACCCTGAGTCAGCTGGCTAAGACGGAGATCTCCCTCACACTCACCAGCAAGTTTGAGCTTCTGGAGGGAGATGACAAGGACACGAAGGGCCTGATGATGAAGTAAGACACTGGATGAGTCCCCAATGGCACCCTATTCCCTATATAGTGGATCTCTTATTGACTCTCCATTATGGTGACCTATTAGAATCTCCATCCACACACAGAGACTGCCAGGGTTGGGGAGTAACAGATTACATGTAATCCGTTACATGTAAGGGATTACAAAAAAAGGGTAACTAATCCATTGTTACCAGCTACAATATTGTAATCAGAATACAGATACTTTTGAAAAACTAGATGATTAATTTGAGGATTACTTATAAATTCAGAAAGGATGTTTGCGCATAAAAATATTTGACACTGTTTTCTCAATGACATTCAAATCAGCATTGAAAAAAGGCGCAAGTTCAAGTTTGTTCCACCTGGGCGAGTCTGACCACAAGTCAGAGACCACTATGATGACACACCAAATGTGTTTGATGGACCGCTGGAAAAGAGCAGGAATAGGTTTTTGTTGGCTACAGTCCAAGCGGTCTTCCAATGGTACGACTGCTGTCGGCATCCAAAGATTATCCAACTTAAATGAACGCTTGAAGGTAAGGATGACCGCAGTGGTGTAGTCTACGGCTATATGGATATAACTTATTATTGTTATCTACATAGCGCATTTATGTGAATCACACTGCAGCTCTCTCATTTAGCTATTTGTGCCTTACGGATTGTGGTTGTTGTGGATGACTGTTCACAAATCTAAATGTGTATTTGAACCCAATAATGGTTGAATTCAAGAAGTTTAAGCTGCCTATCAATCATTGTTTTTGAAACCAGTGGACAGCCAATGAAAAATGTGCTTTTGCAACAGCTGCACAGTGCGGATCCCAGCCTGTGGAATAAAAGTGGGGCTTTTATTGCTCAATCTAATTCATACTGATTTTTTTTTTTATCCATAGGCCTAATGGACACATGCTCTCAACTCACACGCTTTTGATAGACTTAAAGGGGCAATCTGTAGTTGCAAGATCCATTTTTGGACTTGTAAGTTAGATATATTAATGTAAAGATGTAATTTAATCATATTATATGTAGTAGAAAGCGATGGGTTAGAAGAAGCCTACATAACCAACACATAAAGTTACATTTAATATCCATATATGGCCAGCTATGTAAACTTTAACATTGATTTATCCTGCAATAGATGTCATTTAATTGGTAACATACAATTTTGTCTTCTTCTAATGCCTCTTAAGGGGAAGTCATCTAAAAGTAACTGAATGTAATCAGATTACGTTACTGAGTTTGGGTAATCCAAAAGTTACGTTACTGATTACAATTTTGGACAGGTAACTAGTAACTAATGGATTACATTTAGAAAGTAACCTACCCAACCCTGGAGACTGCACTGTAAGCTGTTTTGTTCTGACCAAGCAAACTTGGAAGAAGCCAGATGAAACACTGTTTCAATGCTGTGTTATGACGTTCCAGTAGGTACATACATAAATAACCACAGTGGCTATTGCTCAGTGACAGCTCTACGTACTCTTTCCTGCTCCACTACCACTTCCTGTCCTGACATTTTTAACCAATTTCTTGCTCTTCCTTGAGAAGGCTGTGTTTAAAAGACGGCCTCTGTTCTGCTGATGTGAATGTATACATCATGTTTCCTGCGACATGAGCACCAATAATCACGACTAATCATGTGGTCAGGAAAACCTCCTGGTCCTACCTATGATACTATAAATGGTATCTCTAGACAACTCTGTTCATCTGACCTACAGTAGTTGAGATGTTTGGGATGTCAACCCTCCAGCTCTGCTGTCTCAGGCTCTGTCCCAAATGGCGTCCCTACTCTTTATAGTGCGCTACTCCTTTGTAGGGCCCCGCTTTTGACCAGGGCCCTATAAAGGGAATAGGCTGCCATTTGGGAGGCATACAGAGTGTCACTGTGGTCCTGGTAAGTGTTGGTCCACCATGCACTGGGTCAGAAAACAGGAAATGTGTTTGAGTGGCGTCATACCCTACTGCAGAGTCATGGAAACTCCAACGGGACAGTGACATGTCCATTGTGTGTGTGTGTTAACATAGCAAGATGTTTGCTCTCCCCCTGAGCCCAGTGCAAAGCAGAGGCCAGAGCTCAACACACTACCAAATCAACAAGACTTAAATGTTTGAGGAGAGCTACGCTGTTTAGTTGAAATGACATTATAATCCTTTTTAATCCGTCTCCATCTACCTCTCTCTCGGTCTCTCTCTCTCTCTCAGGACTAAGAAGCTGATAGTAGATGTGATCAGGATCCAGCCAGGAGACACTCTCCCAGAGACCCTTGAGACCCCGGCCTCTGCCCTCCAGGTGATGTCATAATGATGACCCTTACACAGCCCAGCCAACCACACACCTCAAATAGCCTACTTCTCTATTAGTGGTTTTATTTTTATGCTTTTCCCTTTGTGTCGTGCCAGAGTGGGAAAGAGTGGACTGAGTAGTCATGCTAACTTTCCTTTCTGTTTTTGTGTGTCTGCCTCTTCCTACCTGTGCTGTCCTGTAGGAGTGTGAGCATTCTAAGGTGGTGGCGCTGCGTGCGGTGCAGGACGCCCAGACCCCAGAGGGGCTGAAGAGCAGCCAGGCGGTGCTGGAGGACAGACAGCTGCCTCTAGAGCAGAAGAAGAGGAAGATCCTCCGCAACCTCCGAACCCTGGAGCAGGCTGGCCTGGTCACCGCTAGCAACATGTACCAGGACCTCATCAACGACATCGCCAAGGTACAAATGCGCACAAACACAAACACACGCACACTGATGGCCTTCAGCGTTTGTGTTGTAGATAACCAATTTAACCTATCATGTCCCTCCTGCGTGTGATTGACAGGACATTCGTTACCAGAGACGCTACAGACAGAGGAGGAAGGCGGAGCTGGTGAAGCTCCAGCAGGCACTGAGCGCGCTCAACTCCAAGACAGCCTTCTATCAGGACCAGACCAACTACTACGACACTTACATCAAGACCTGCCTCGACAACCTCAACAGGAAGTGAGTGTTCCCTACAAAACCCATCCCTCGCCACTAACCATAAGTCGAAGTTCATCTGAACTTCACAAACACTGTACAGGGCCTTGCAAGTCAACAAGGATCTAGAGATGGAGAGGATGGATTGGTTTGGAATTGGGCCATATGGGCTAGTGTTGAAATATATTGTCATTGCTATTGGTACTATTCAAAACTTGATGTGTTATGTATGTGTTTGTGTGACTTCCATGCGTGTGTCTTATCTGGCGCGTGTGTGTGTGTGTCCACAGGAACACGCGGCGGTCCATCAAGCTAGAAAGGAAGGTGGAGGAGAAGGGCAGTAAGAAGTGGAAGCATCAGTCTCTGAAGTATACGGCTGCCCGACTGCACGAGAAGGGAGTGATCCTGGAGATAGAGGGGCTGCAGACCAACCAGTGAGTGGAGCAGCACTGAGGACAGCTGGTCCTAGCTAGCTTAGCATTCTGCAGTGACATCAACTTCCCGAAACCGGAGTAGTATTCATTTGTACACACAATGTCAAACCATAGCAAAATGTTATGCAACGGAAAAACGTTTTACAACGAATAGCCAGGGTTTTGTGATTCAGAGGTAGTGTGTGGTTGACTTGGAGTATAGATGGGTGTGTTTAACAAAACTGATGCGTGCGCATCTTCGGGGCGAAACAGAGGTTGGCTTAGAATCATATGATTGACAACATGTAAACTATATTTCGTCTGCAAATGTTTATTGAAAACATGCATTTGTCTCTCGAATACATTGTTACAGTTGTTAGCTAGCTAGCAAATTGTTGCCATATTATCATAGACATGACATCAGTCAAAACACCTCAAAACAAGGCATGGTATCAAGAACAAGATACAACGAGCTAAAACAAGCGACCTACGATTCCCCACATGGCAGCTTTTTGTCATTGTTGCTAGCGATCTGACTGTTCAGAATCATAACAGCAGATGGCCTTCTACCCCTGTGATGCATGTGCAGCATTTCCGTGACGTTGTCAGACAACCCGCCTATGGACACCAAATGTGAACATGGTATTGAATCCTGAAGTGAGTTGGTACCAGACTAGGTCTCGGGTATTGTGCTAGTCAAGGGAACATTCGCCAATACTTTCACAAATGCATGAGCCTTTCATAGCTTTCACCAATCAGATCAGTGATAACTCTAAATAAAGGGAGAAAGGAAGGATGCGTGGGTAAAGTATTTGGACGGGGACAAGGGCAGGTCTTTGATGTGAGGAGTGAGCTGTGTTAGCTCTATGTGAGATGGGGAGGAAGGAACAACCTCATTAAGGAACATTGTCCATACAGAAACCCACAGTGTTCTCTCGCTCTTGTTTCTCTCTGTCTCTCTGTATTTTTTGCTCTATCCCCCACTCTCTCTCCTTCACTTTCTCTCGCTCTCCCTCTCCGAACACTCGCTCCTGTCCTTCATGTTTTGGTCAGGCTGTTCTAGCTAGAGTGGCGCTGAGGAGAGCCAAAGTCAGCTCCTGTGGCTCCTCACTGCTCTGTGGGAGTTCCAGGCCATGTCAAAGTGGAAACTGAGAGCTAGTATCTAGAAGGCATCGCTATGTACTCTTTAAAGCCAGTTAAACACACTACACTATGGCCCAATATCGTCAATGCATTTCAGAAACCTTTTGAGAAAATTGGATATCTAAGCTTATATTTCTGATCATACTATTTCTCACAATTTACATTAAAATGTTATGCCAAAACAAGTCTGTCCTGACATTGTGACCTTAACCAACTATAGTCCTGCTATTGTCTTGTCTGTATCCTGTTTTTTAATTTGATTAATTCAATTGCATGTTTTTGTCTTTTCTCAGGTTCAAAAATGTAATGTTTGACATCTCTCCCAGTGAGGAAGTTGGGGACTTTGAGGTGAAGGCCAAGTTCATGGGAGTTGAGATGGAAAAAGTCCAACTCCATTTCCAGGTGATGCTTTTCTCCCAAATGACGACAACTCATGGTTGTCAAGGCTCCTCTCTGTCATGCTGACAGACTGATAGTTCCGTGTCCCTGTCTGTTGACTAGGACATGTTTCTGTCTGTTGTCTCTGTCCCGTGTAGGACCTCCTCCAGCCGTAGTTCCATAGTTATTTAAAATATATATTTTATTTTATCATCGTAGAACCATAGTTGACTGTTGTCTCTGTGTCACTGTCCCTATCTAGGATCTGCTCCAGCTGCAGTACGAGGGAGTGGCGGTGATGAAGATGTTTGACAAAGCCAAAGTCAACGTCAACCTGCTCATCTTCCTCCTCAACAAGAAGTTCTATGGAAAATGAGGGATTATTGAACCAAAGATGGAGGGGAAAAGATTAAGTGGGCATAGGTGTGAAAGGATTGTGTGCCTTTTGACAAAGCAACAATTGGGATAGGATGTTTGAATGGTGGTTAACGTGTTATGTACGTCTGACTGGCCATCCTCAGGCTGGTGAGCTAAACACACGCACGCACCTGCACGCACACACACCCTCAGGCTGGTGAGCCACACACACACACATTTGATTAATCACTTTATACCAAAATGAAGCTCACATTGAAATGGGTTTGTTGCTTGTATTGTCATGTTATATCTGTTGCTTAATTATTGTATTTTTTTTTCATGTTCAGTTTTCCACTGGGTAATTAATTGTACATGGAATATATTTTTCAGAAGTATATTATAATGGCATTTACATTTTATATGTAGAAGTTATATACAGTGCATTCGGAAAGTATTCAGACCCTTTGACTTTTTCCACATTTTGTTACTTTACAGCCTTATTGTAAAATTGATTAAATACCACATAATGACAAAGCAAAAACAGGTTTTTAGACATTTTTGCCAATTTATTAAAAAGAAAAAACTGAAATAATACATTTACTAAATTATTCAGACCCTTTACTCAGTACTTTGTTGAAGCACCTTTGGCAGCGATTACAGCCTCGAGTCTTCTTGGGTATAACGCTACAAGCTTGGCGCACCTGTATTTGGGGAGTTTCTGCCATTCTTCTCTGCAAATCCTCTCAAGCTCTCAGGTTGGATGGGAAGCGTCACTGCACAGCTATTTTCAGGTCTCTCCAAAGATTTTAGATTGGGTTCAAGTCCAGGCCATGGCTGGGCCACTCAAGGACTTTAAGAGACTTGTCCCGAAGCCACTCCTGCGATGTCTTGACTGTGCTTAGGGTCCTTATCCTGTTGGAAGGTGACCCTTCACCCCAGTCGGAGGTCCTGAGCGCGCTGGAGCAGGTTTTCATCAATGATCTCTCTGTACTTTGCTCTGTTAATCTTTCCCTTGATCCTGACTAGTCTCTCTGTCCCTGCCGCTGAAAAACATCCCCACCCCATGATGCTGCCACCACCATGCTTCACCATAGGGATGGTTGCCAGGTTTCCTCCAGACGTGACACTTGGCATTCAGGCATAGAGTTCAATCTTGATGTCATCAGACCAGAGAATCTTGTTTCTCATGGTCGGAGAGTCTGTATGTGCCTTTTGGCAAACTCCAAGCGGGCTGTCGTACCTTTTACTGAGAAGTGGCTTTTTTCTGGTCACTACCATAAAGGCCTGATTGGTGGAGTGCTGCAGAGATGGTTGTCTTTCTGGAATGTTCTCCCATCTCCACAGAGGACCTCTGGAGATATGTCAGAGTGACCATCGAGTTCTTGGTCACCTCCCTGACAAAGGCCTTTCTCCCCCGATTACTCAGTTTGGCTGGGCGGCCAGCTCTAGAAAGAGTGGTTCCAAAACTTTTTCCATTTAAGAATGATGGAGGCCACTATTCTTCGGGACCTTCAATGCTGCAGACCTTTTTTGGTACCCTTCCCCAGATCTGTGCCTTGACCCAATCCCCTCGGAGCTCTACGGACAATTTCGTCAACCTCATTGCTTTGCTCTGACATGCACTGTCAACTGTAGGACCTTTTATATAGACAGGTGTGTGCCTTTCCAAAGCATGTCCAATCAATTGAATTTACCATAGGTGGACTCCCAAGTGGTAGAAACATCTCAAGGATGATTAATTGAAACAGGATGCTCCTGAGCTCAATTTCGAGTCTCATAGCAATGGATCTGAATACTTATGTAAATAAGGTATTTATGTTTTCTTAAAACCTGTACGCTTTGTCATTATGGGGTATTGTGTGTAGATTGACAAGGAAAACAATACATTTGATCCATTTTAGAATAAGGCTGTAACGTAACAAAATTTGGAAAAGGTCCAGGGGTCTGAATACATTCCAAATGCACTGTAAGTAAACACATTGTTATTGTCAAAAAAAGTTTTTTTTGTAAAAAAGAATGTGTTTGGAATTAGATGTGTACAATGCACTATTGCCTAATGGTCAGAATGGGAGATTAGACCGCAACATTCCTGTCCAGCTATAACCAGCATGGATTGAAGTACAGTAGTTAACCAGTGCCTTTTTAATCTACATACAGTAAATTGGGAAGCTGTATATCTTTTAAAGACTATTAATGAAGTTATTCTTCCTAGTTTCACTGCTTTTTAAAAAGATTATACTGTCAAGTATAAATAAATAATTTCAAATGTTTTAATGAGGTTAAATCAAAATATCTGTGATTTTTCTTGTTTGTTATCAAAACTAACACAGTGCTATAAGAAAATGATTTTAAAATAATTGTTTGGTCATCAAAAAAAAAATAAAGCTTGATTCGTTTTTTAACTGTCATTAGTGTCACCCCAGCTGTGCAACACAGCCTGTTCAAGACACCTGGTCCAAGATAGTAGTTTAGGTCACTGAATAGAAATGGTCTAAAAACTCCTATATATATATATATACACTGCTCAAAAAAATAAAGGGAACACTTAAACATCACAATGTAACTCCAAGTCAATCACACTTCTGTGAAATCAAACTGTCCACTTAGGAAGCAACACTGATTGACAATAAATTTCACATGCTGTTGTGCAAATGGAATAGACAAAAGGTGGAAATTATAGGCAATTAGTAAGACACCCCCAAAAAAGGAATGGTTCTGCAGGTGGTGACCACAGACCACTTCTCAGTTCCTATGCTTCCTGGCTGATGTTTTGGTCACTTTTGAATGGTGGCGGTGCTTTCACTCTAGTGGTAGCATGAGACGGAGTCTACAACCCACACAAGTGGCTCAGGTAGTGCAGTTCATCCAGGATGGCACATCAATGCGAGCTGTGGCAAAAAGGTTTGCTGTGTCTGTCAGCGTAGTGTCCAGAGCATGGAGGCGCTACCAGGAGACAGGCCAGTACATCAGGAGACGTGGAGGAGGCCGTAGGAGGGCAACAACCCAGCAGCAGGACCGCTACCTCCGCCTTTGTGCAAGGAGGTGCACTGCCAGAGCCCTGCAAAATGACCTCCAGCAGGCCACAAATGTGCATGGTTAACAGTGAATTACAGCCATGGTTTATTGGTTATTCGTGACTTTTTTGCTCTCCAAACTTCAGCCTGTGTGCCACACAATGGTAAGTAATATGTCTTTAGTTGTTTTGCTTCTGTGTTTATTATAGCAGTTTAACATTGAAATGATGATACAAAAAAGCTGATTAATTTGTCGCATCGATGTACAGAATTTTGAAAAAATGTATATTGCCAACATATGAACTAACCCTCGGACTCAAACTGCTACTTGCAGAGCAATATCCACGGGTTTTCCCGCAGAGGGCGCATAGACAGCGGCGGCAATGAGTTATGACCAGTTGTGTAAAGTACTTGAAGTGTATTTAAGTACCAGTTCAGTCGTTTTTGGTCATATCTGTACTGTACTGTTTATATTTTTGGCAACTTTTAATTCACTACATTCCCAAAGAGAACGTTGGAATGTGCCCCTGGCTATCCATACATTAAAATAAGAAAATTGTGCTGTCAGTTTGTTTAATATAAGGAATGTGAAATTATTTATACTTTTACTTTTTATACTACAGTATAGTTTTGCAATTACATTTACTTTTAATACTTAAGAATATATAAAACAATATTTTAGACTTACTCAAGTATTTTACTGGGTAACTTTTGAGTCATTTTCTATTAAGGTATCTTTACTTTTACTCAAGTATGACTTGGGTAATTTTTCCACAACTGATTATGACAAACTTTTTTGTGCGCAGTATATTAATATACCTTGAACCTGGTAGGACGGCACACAGAGCAAACTTAGGGGAGAGAAGGGTAAGTTGAGTAATTTTTTTAACCTTCAGCATCACTATGTCAAGAGAAATGTCTATTCTTTCTAACAAAGATATCTACATATATCTCAGGCTGTTGTGTATCCCTAGAAATAATTAGAATTCATGTAAAAATACACTACATGGCCAAGAGTATGAGTGGATTCGGCTATTTCAGCCACACCTGTTGCTGACAGAAGTATAAAATCAAGCACACAGCCATGCAATCGCCATAGACAAACAACACTAGCAGTAGAATGGCCTTACTGAAGAGGTTAGTGACTTTCAACGTGGCACTGTCATAGGATGCCACCTTTCCATCAAGTCAGTTCATAAAATTTCTGCCCTGCCAGAGCTGCCCCGGTCAATGCGAAGTGGCGGGCCACACAAGCGCACAGAACGGACAGCCGAATGCTGAAACGCATAAAATAGTCTGTCAGCGTTTGAAACAATCACCACCGAGTTCCAAATTGCCTCGAAGCAATGTCAAGACAATAACTGTTTCTTGAAGTGGGTTTCCATGGCTGAGCAGCCGCGCACAAGCCTAAGATCACCATGCGCAATGCCAAGCGTTGGCTAGAGTGGCGTAAAGCTTGCTGCTAGTGGAAATGCGTTCTCTGGAGTGATGAATCACGCTTCACCGGCAGTCGGCAGATGCCGACTGTGTGCCAGGCTTAATTGCCCAACATCAGTGCAAAACCTCATTAACGCACTTATGGCTGAATGGAAGCAAGTACCCGCAGCAATGTTCCAACATCTAGTGGAAAGCCTTCCCAGAAGAGTGGAGGCTGTTATAGCAGCAAAGGGGGGACCAACTCCATATTAATGCCCATGATTTTGGAATGAGATGTTTTGAGCAGGTGTCTGTTTGCTTTTGGCCATGTAGCGTACGTTTTGAAAACCAAGCTAGTCCCAAAAAAATGGTATCTTGGACCAGCACCATCACCCATTGTCACAGGACACCCTTATCTACTTTGTGCATAGGGACGGGGTAAGTTGCGCTGCCTTGGGGTAAGTGGATAATGGTGTCCTGTGGCAGTGGGTGATGGTGCTGGTTGGTTAAATTAATATGTTTAGCAAGCTCAGACTCCATGTCATCAGACCTTGTGTGCCTCTTCTACTCTAAGCCTCTTTCGCACAGGTACGTGTTCATTTTCTTTTTAGTTCAATGAAGTGTAATTCAGTCAATTCTTTTCATCCCTTGCTGCTGTGTGATTTGACTTCTTCCCTTCTCTCACTTCCTTGACTGCTCTTTGAAGAATCTCAAGGGGGGGAGGGGGCTAGACCCCTGCTTGTTTTACCTTTGTATACACGGGACATGTCTTCTCAGTAACATTAAAAAATAAATAAAATTGAGTTCATATGCATGACACAGTGCAAAAATACTATGCATATCAGGCATAAGACAGACTAAATGTGATCATCCTTTGTATGGTGGCCATTGGCTCAACTTACCCCATGGCAAACATTTTGACTGTTACCCAACACAACTACAAGTAAGCACTTTTGCTAGGTTTAAGACCTCATGTTGTAGCTTATAGAGACCCAAACTGATGTATAAACAATCTTAAAGTATCTACTTTGGTTTAGATACAAGCATCATGAAACCTTTAACACATTCATTTGACTTTGTAAAAATCTGTTTTGGGGACCTAACTTGCTTATCACTTTTTCCGTGTTTTTTTTCCTTCACAAACTCAATGAAATGTTGACCTCTTCTTAAATATTTGGTCACATGATTCATTTTGTGTATGGTTTCCTATAAACAACGGGTGGCTAAACTAACCATTTCAACTTTCCCCACTCTCCCCTACACTTGTCTGTTGTGGCTTGCTTGCTATATCACTACCACCTATACATGTTTACAGTGAGGTGTGTGTTGCACACCACGGTTTCTCATCTAGCATTAATTCGGCACTTTGTAATGACATGTTCACATAATGTAATATGTTACTCGTAGTCCTCAGACGGCCACCATCCACCTCCCGGACATGGACATCGCCACCTGCCACGACGTGCAGGACGTAGACAAGCTCTGTGCCTACTACTTCTACTTCTTCCCCATCTACTCCATCTTCTTCTTCATCCCTCTGGTGTTCACCGCCGTGTGCTACGTCCGGATCGTGCAGGCCCTGGCCGTTGCCAACATGGAGAACCACTCTGATGGCAGTGATGGTGCTGGTGGTGTTTGTGGCCTGCTTCACCCCCACCAACGTCACTCTCCTGGTGCATTATCTCAAGCTGGCCCATGGACACAGCGGTGGGCAGCCTCAGCTGCTGCCTGGACCCCCTCATCTACTGCTTTGGTTCGTGCCAGAGACAGGCGGCAGACAGGCCGGGCCAGGGGCAGAGCTCAGCTCTCAGACATCATGGCCTGATGCTTTGGGCTGAGAATTTGATCACTCTAGGACTGCATCTCTATAGTCTAGAGTGGCTTCCTCTCCTCGTCTACTTCTCTTAATTTGCACTGAACTGAAAACATTGTAAATTATAGATGAAGGCAACATGTGGATGCCTACCAGGCATTTGCTCTCACCTGTCCAGTACTTTAGTCAAATTCAGCTGAAAGTAAGGAGACAAGGAGATGCTGCCACTGTTTACTGTGTCCAACTCATCAGGTGGCAGAGCTGGAATTAATTGCACTTCTCTTTAATTGTCTTAATAATTTTCTTCGTTTTTTCCTTGTTTGCGTTATGTCAAGGGACATATTTTAATGCCAGTCTACCGGTGTGTACAATTCTACAAATGCTTTGTTGCTGCAGATGCTTTGTTGCTGCAACTGTATATTGAGTAATGTTGTTAGTGTGCACTCTACATGGACTGAGTGTACAAAACATGACAAACACCTTCCTAATATTGAGTTGCAACCCCTTTGCCCTCAGAACAGCTTGCCCTCAGAACAGCCTCAATGTGTCGAGCATGGACGCTACAAGGTGTCAAAAGCATTCCACAGGGATGCTGGCCCATGTTGACTCCAATGCTTCCCACAGTTGTCAAGTTGGCTGGTAGTAGATCTCTAATCCGAATAGCTTGTTACATCTCATCCCACAGATGCTCAATTAGATTGAGATCAGCTGAATTCACTGTCATGTTTGTGGAACCATTCCTAGACAATCCTAGCCTTGTGGCATTATCCTGCAGTGAAAAAAACTATTTGCAGATGGATATACACTGCTGCCATGAAGGGATGCACCTGATTTGGCAAGGGTGTTCAGATATCCTGTGGCATTCAAACATTGCTCCACTTTTATCAAGGGGACCAATGTGTTCCATGAAAACACACCACCACCAGCCTGCAATGTTGACACACGGTATGATGGATGCATGTACAAAGTGGTTTTCACCATAACCTAGTCCTCCTATTAGCATAAAACAGCAGGAACCGGGATTCATCAGACCTGGCAATCCAGTGTTTTTCCAGTGCAATTCGTGTCAGCCTCCTTTGTCCTGTTTTTGACCACTGGCCTGCCGTTGCCTGGATGTCCTTTGGGTGGTGGACCATTCTTGATACACACAGGAAACTGTTGAGCTTGAAAAATACCAGCAGTGTTGCAGTTCTTGACACACTCAAACCGGTGCGTCTGTCACCTACTACCAAACCCCGTTCAAAGATACTTCAATGTTTTGTCTTGCCCATTCACCCTCTGAATTTAGGCTGAAAAATCCCCTTCATTTACACTGATTGAAGTGGATTTAACAGGTGACCTCAATAAGGGTTCATAGCTTTTACCTGGTCAGTCTATCTTATGGAAAGAGCATGTTTTGTACACTCAGTGTATATGACAATGTCTATTACTATGTACTCCAAATTTGAAGAAATGGTCCATATTGTCATGCTGTGTTTCAAAACCACAGTATTAACATGCATAGTTTACAGTAAATCTCTACACATTTCAAGTTAAGTATAGAGGTAGTTGGCGGTTGTCTGATTTCTTGAAGGAAAATACCAGTAAAACTTTTAGTGTGTGTTTCATTAGTCCACTGTTGATACAGTCCCAAAATGTTTTGCATGTCAGCAATTTTTTTTATTTAAGCAGGCAAGTCAGTTAAGAACAAATTCTTATTTACAATGACGGCCTAACCCGGACGACTGTGCGCTGCCCTATGGAATTCAGCCTGGATTCGAACCAGGGACTGTAGTGACGCCTCTTGCACTGAGATGAGGTGCCTTAGACCGCTGCGCCACTCGGAAGCCCTCAAACAATCAAGTTTTCAGGATATAGAACTTTCAAAATACAGAAAGTGTCATAGTATGATGCGTATTTTGAAAACTTGATTGCTGACATGCAAAACATTTTGGGACCGTATCAACAGTGGACTAATGAAACACATTTTTGAGTGGAATTTTCCTTTAACTCACTTCTCAATATAGCCCAAGTAACCTAGATATGTACAGGAAGTTTTACATTGTACAGCCAGTGTTACATTATATTCAGATCTTATAACTTCAAAGGAAAAAAGTTACCAGGTTGAATGTGTTTATTTAAATGTCTTTGTTTGAACAGTGATATTTTGTTATTTAAGATACCTTGAACTGTTATCAAATAAACAGTAAAAAGACAAACAGTTCATGATAAAAACTTTAGCATTTTTTAACAATACAGCACATAGAACTTGTCATGAGTATGTAAGACATGATTTAAAGTGCATGGAAGTACAAGTGGTATTTGGTTAGTGGTTATGGGTTCAAAGTTCCACTAAAGGGAGGTTTTGTTGGGCAACACGGTGAGGATCTGGTTCTCGTATTCACTTTGTTGTCTTCTCCTCCTCTGTAGCCTTCTCCTCTTCTGTAGCCTTCTCCTCCGCCGTAGTCTTCTCCTCCTCTGTAGCCTTCTCCTCCTCTGTAGTCTTCTCCTCCTCTGTAGTCTTCTCCTCCTCCGTAGCCTTCTCCTCCTCTGTAGTCTTCTCCTCCTCTGTAGTCTTCTCCTCCTCTGTAGCCTTCTCCTCCTCTGTAGTCTTCTCCTCCACTGTAGTCTTTGCCTCCTCCGTAGCCTGCTTCTCCTCCATAATCTCCTCCTCCACCACCACCTTCTCCTCCACCACCTTCTTCTCCTCCTTGTCATCAGGGCACAGCTCTGAAATACAGAGAAAGTGTGAGGATATCCAGTGGCGACCCGTCATTCAGGGTAGGTGGAGCCCCACCTGTTTAGCAAAAAATTTCCAAATTGTTTTGCATGTTATTTGGGCATGAATACGTGTCACACATCAGTTTGCAAACAATGTAAAAATGTAAATAATTGAGTTAATAAAGCCGCATACAAACTTGTTAAAAGTAAGGCAGCTCCAAAATGGAGGTGTTTCAGCCTAGCTCAGTGCTTTCGGTGGTGGTGGAGCAGCCAGCGGAATATACGGAGCGTAGGGGTTGGTAATGTAATCTATGTGCGCCGTGATTGGCTCAGTGTTCTGTCACTCATGGGGACGCTACGTCGCCGCAACATCTACGGGTAGAGCTCGAAAATTCAAGCCCCTTGAGTGGTACCATAGTTACATTAGAAGTGCCCTTCCAAGAAGGCTCAAGGTCATTGGCCACAGATAAACTGACATCAAATCACGTTATATCTGCCGTAGCTTTAATTGGACTGAAGTCTAGGTTTAAGGATCTCTTTTCCAAGCTTAAAAGGATAAACATTCAACACCATGGGTCAGAGAAGGTTGAATACATTGGCCATGCTATCAATCCTAACAATGGAATGGCCATTGTTTTCTCTGTCTGCACAAGATACATTTAAAGAGGGACTTGTGACTGCTCTTATGATTTAAATTCCCTCAAACACAAGTTTCACATTTTGTAGATTTTTTACCATCTATAAAATATAATAAAAAGACGAGGAGGAGCAAAGAGAACTCCTGACCTGTTTTTCCATCGTAGGTCTGGTGTTTCTCCGGGAAGTTCAGACACTCTGCCTGTTTCTTATAGGTGTCCAGGTATGTGTGATCCATTTTCCCTGTCCTTGCTGAGAGAGGGAGAGCGAGAGAGAGGCTGGTGAGCTGACCTACAGTACCTTGCTGGTGTAATCTTTTAGGGCTGGTAACAGACAACAAAAGGCTCATCTTCCATTAAGTCTTTCAAAGCATTGAATATATCTCACTGGTTCTGAAATAGTGACTGATCCCTTTGACAGAAAGATACCGTTTTAACACCTTATCGATGTAGGGTCAACTCCAGGCAACTCCAATGCTTTGTCTGGAGTATAGCATGCCTAAACTGCTACTATTTATCAATGTCAATAAGTGGGGTTAGCCTGATCCCAGATCTGTATGTGCTTAAGCCAACTCCTCTGATCATCGTTGTCATGACACTGAACCAGCAGTTAGGAATTGGTTAAAGCACATCCAGATGGGTCCAGACAATTTTGGGGATGGACTTACACAAATCAATTGATTGATTGGACTTACTGAACAGGAGCAGGTATCTGCCAGTGACATCTCCATTACGAGATGTGTCTGACCAAAGCAGGCAGTCAGGGCAGGTCTCCAGGTACTGGCCTTTGTGTTCAGACAAATGAACTGTGGATCCACAAAATAAAATAAATGCCTAATCCATTATGATTAGGACATTTGGTAACGATTTTTTTTCTGTCCTGCTTCAGCTGTTACAGTACACAAATTCAACACACTTGGCAGGTTACTTTTTGGTGCTTGTTTCAGTGACTACCAAAGAAAATAAAATGTAATTATTATTACTATTGCTACATGATTACCATGTAATTTCCAAGTAAAAAATACCGGACTATAAAATACAGTAACAGTACATTTTATTTGTTATTTATCTTTACAGGCATACGATGACATACAGTGAAGACATAACATTGCAATATACACAATAATAGTTAAGTGGATAAAGGCCCTCTCTTATTGAGCAGCTAAATGTTTTCATCCCTCAGATGTAGAGCACTAGCCAGGTTGCCAGATTGTTTCTGCTTCAGCCAACTTGCTCCTTTGCCGATGTCCTCTTTGGCATAACAATGCCAGAGGGTGTTGGCTAAAGCAAAGACAGATATGGCAACCAGGCTAGTAGAGCACAGGTCACTTACTGTGTACTGTGGAAGTGATGCCGGAGATGGTAGCATGTGTTGTACCCACGACGCATTTGCCATCACTGATGGAACATTTTGAAAAACGTGTTAGCATGTTGTATGATTCATTGCTTAGGTGCCACTTGAAACAGTGTCTTTGCTTTCAGAGAAAGGTGAAATGTAATGTCTACCATTGCACATAATTTCCTGATATTTAATAAAGCCCATTCCAAACTACTATGACATTCACTAAAGTCTGCATTCATATCCACAATATAGCCAGACTTACATGCGGTCTCCCCATCTTAGGGTGACTACTTTATGGTCCGATGTAGCCGACAGGTCTATCCAGGAGCTTTTCAGAGTCCCCAAAGCATTTTGGAAGAATAAATGATCCGCAGACCCCATCACATACACCCATTTGCCATAGAGCTGCCAGTCACAGACAAGGAAAAACACATGAGTTTCATACCATCTAATTGCCTCATCCTATACCAATTTGGACCATTTGAAGTTGGAAGAAACACAAGGGTAGTATAGTAAAAGAAATGTGTAGGCGTTATGGATTAACATCCCCTGCCTTATCATGGATGTACAGTTACCTATCCAATAGAAGACACAGGGTTTTCTTTAATGGAAGCCTTTTTATGCAAATTCGGTTGAGTGTGGAGTACCACAGGGCAGCCGGCTTGGACCATTTATTGTTTTCGGTGTTTACTAATGACCTTCCTTGAATAAAGCCTATGTGTTTATGTATTCTGACAACTGAACAGTATACACGTCGGCTGCAACAGTAAAATAACTTAAGTTTTAGAATGGGTAACTAGCAATAAGCTGGTGCTAAACATATCAAACTAAAAGCATAATTTTTGGGACAAATCACTCACAACCCTAATCCTCATCTAGATCTATTATTGAATGTGGCCATTGAGCAAGTTGAGGAGACAACTGCTGGGTGTCAACCTAGATGGCAAGCTATGATGGTCAAAACATAATTATGACTTAACGGTTACTAAAATGGGATGAGGTCTGTCTATGATAAGGCGTTGCTCTGCTTTCTCTATCTCAGTCAACCAGACCCTAGTTTTGTCACACCTCCACTACTATCCAGTTGTGCGGTCAGGTGCAGCAAAGAAGGAATTAGGCAAATTGCAGTTGGTGCAAAACAGAGCAGTACATATTGCACTTAGATGTACACGGAGTACGAATGACATGCATGTCAATCTCTCCTGGCTCAAAGTTGAGGAGAGATTGACTGCATCACTATTGGTCTTTGTGCGAGGTGTTGAAGGTACCAAACGGTCTGTTGAAGCAGTTGGCACACAGTTCGGAAACTCATCAGTACATCACAAGACATGCAACCAGAGGTCTCTTCACAGTCCCCAGGTCCAGAACAGAGGCTGGGAAACACACAGTATTAAATAGAGCCATGACTACATGGAACTCTGCCACAGCAGGTAACTCAAGCTAGCAACAAAACCAGACTCAAAGAACAGATAAAAGAACACCTTACATCACGACGGGAACTGTGAAAGACAGACATTTATATGCATTTTGTATTGTATGTGATACGTGATTGGGATATGACTGTGGTATGTGCTTGTCTCACCATCTTAAGACGAATGAACTAGCTGTGGGTGGCTCTGGATGGGAGTGTCTGCTGAATGGTTAAATTGTAATGTAAATGTGCTATATATTATTTATTTTATTTGTGTTTCCTGTTTTGGAAACCCCAGGAAGAGTAAATTGCAGATCCTAATAAATACTTCACAGCATCTGTCACTGTCCATAGTAGGTTTGCCGGATAGGGAGTAGAGTGTCATCTGAGACGTATTCATTAGGTCCAAATTATAATATTTAGTATTATGATCAGAACTTACCTCGGTATGGTCCTCCAGTACCAGGGGTTTGACCAGTTCTTTACAGTCCGGTGCAGATGCAGCACTCAGAGAGGCTAGAGCCAGGAGAGCTACAACCAGCTGAACAGCCATAGAGAGAGGTAGAGCAGAGACACTGAGGACGATCGTACAGTACAGCTAGAGCAGAACACCTCTACTGCTGGGGCATATGCCTCCCGGAGGCTTAGACAAAAACACTGTTGCATAAGGGGCAATGTGGAGGAGTAAGAGGGGAGGCTTTCAACATGCTTCAATGCTTGAATGGGTAAATGGAGGGCTAAATCAGCATGCATTGCCAGACTTGTCTTATATAACTCTGAATGGATGTCCCCTCCCTGACTGAGTAGACACCATCTATTAGCTAGGGACCAGAGCACTCTAAGTAGAAGCTTCTGTTTGGGACTATTGTCCTTAAATGAATTCAAACGGACAGCCTGGATACCAGCTAAATGATAACATCCACATTATGGTGAAAAGGGCCTCAATTGCTTTTGTTTGAAGGACGTTTTGTTACATGTAGCAACAAGCTAAATAATTAAATGATCAATAGCATGTACATTGTGTCTGGTTTGGAATAGGACTACAGTAAAAACAACGTTGCAGGATGAAGAGGGATGCAGCCCTTGGTTTGGTTGCTGTGCACACGAGGGGGTCTTACACTTTCTCTTGAGTTACCTGGCAACCAACTGCCTTGGTCCCAAAACAAAAGAGCTTCTCTTTTAAATGTTTTGTTGGGCCCTAGCTTTGTCACATTTTTATGCCAAATGAGACAAATGTGCTGACCACTAGGAACCAATAAACTAATTCAGGGTGAGGGCTACATGGAAACTTTGAATGAAATACTGAAACTGTGTTTAGTAATAATAAGTATCAAGCAACCAAATGCATTGTACAGTAAAATAATTGAATATACTGTAACACAATTCAACACGTTAAGAAGGTTAGAACAGTCCCAGTGATGGGTGATTCTGTTGATCAGGTGGCTTAGACTTAAGCCTGTTGTCTCATTTCCTTTAGTCATCAGGACACAGATCTGGAACAGAGAAGATATTTACAGGAGTGAATGCTCTCTCAGTACGAAATAACTCATTCAGTTTTTAGGAGAGTTATGTTTCATTAGATGGTAAAAGATGAGAGAAGTACATTAACTATATCATACCCAGGTCCCCAAAGTGGTATTGTGGGAGGAAGTTGAGACACTGCCTGTTTCTTAAAGGTCTCCAGTTATGAGGCTTCTAATCTCCCAGTCCTCGCTGAGAGAGAGAGGGTGGGTTAACTGAACTATCAATGTCTTTTTTTAAAGTCTGACTGGAGAGATTGGTGGGATTGGTGATGATACTATAAAACATGGACAAAGCTAATCATTTGACTTACTGAGTAGAACGATGTATCTGCTTCTGGTCTCTCCCTCAGAGGTCGACACGACAGTAGAGTCTGGTCACAGGAGGCAGTCACGGCAGGTTTCAGGGTGCTTACCATCATGGTCAAATCAAAGTTTGTCACGTGCACCGAACAGGTGTAGACCTTACAGTGAAATGATTACTTACAGGCCCTAACCAACAGTGCGATTAAGTTTTAAAAAAAGGTATTAGGTGAACAATAGATAACACTAATTGAGGTAGTATGTACATGTAGGTATGGTTAAAGTGACTATGCATATATGATAAACAGAGTAGCAGCAGGGTTTGGGGGGGCAGGACAATGCAAATAGTCCGGGTAGCCATTTGATTACTTGTTCAGGAGTCTTATGGCTTGGGGGTAAAAACTGTTGAGAAGTATTTTAGTCCTAGACTTGGCGCGCCGGTACCGCTTGCCATGCGGTAGTAGAGAGAACATTCTATAACTGGTGGTGGCTGGGGTCGTTGACAATTTTTTTTGCCTTCCTCTGACACCGCCTGGTGTAGAGGTCCTGGATGGCAGGCAGCTTAGCCCCAGTGATGTACAGTGATGTACTACGCACTACCCTCTGTAGTACCTTGCGGTCGGAGGCCGAGCAGTTGCCGTACCAGGCAGTGATGCAACCAGTCAGGATTCTCTCGATGTTGCAGCTGTAGAACCTTTTGAGGATCTGAGGACCCATGCCAAATCTTTTAAGTTTCCTGAGGGGGAATAGGCTTTGTCGTGCCCTCTTCACGACTGTCTTGGTGTGTTTGGACCATTCTAGTTTGTTGGTGATGTGGACACCAAGGAAGTTGAAGCTCTCAACCTGCTCCTCTACAGTCCCTTCGATGAGAATGGGGGCGTGCTCGGTCCTCCTTTTCCTGTAGTTCAATCATCTCCTTTGTCTTGATTATGTTGAGGGATAGGTTGTTATTCTGGCACTACCCGGCCAGGTCTCTGACCTCCTTCCTATAGGCTGTCTCGTCGTTGTCAGTGATCAGGCCTACCACTGTTGTGTTGTCGGAAAAACTTAATGACGGGGTTGGAGTTATGCTTGGCCATGCAGTCATGGGTGAAAAGGGAGTACAGGAGGGGAATGAGCACACACCCCTGAGGGGGCCCCCGTATTGAAGATCAGCGTGGCGGATGTGTTGCTACCTAACCTCACCACTTGGGGGCGGCCCGTCAGGAAGTCCAGGATCCAGTTGCAGAGGGAAGTGTTTAGTCTCAGGATCCTTAGCTTAGTGATGAGCTTTGAGGGTACTATGGTATTGAACGCTGAGCTCTAGTCAATGAATAGCATTCTCACGTAGGTGTTCCTTTAGTCCAGGTGGGAAAGGGCAGTGTGGAATGCAATAGAGATTGCATCATCTGTGGATCTGTTTGGGCGGTATCCAAATTGGAGTGGGTCTAGGGTTTCTGGGATAATGTGAGCCATTACCAGCCTTTCAATGATCATCAGGTTTGGACCAGACAGTATCAGATAGACAGCCAACACTTAGAGACAGAGGGGCGCTGTTTCGCTTTCTCATCGAGAAGGAAAATTATGAAACAGACAATTATTTATTTTCTTTTTTTTATTGGTATTTTTTTGGTGGGGGAAGCCTGGCTTTCTTGGCATCCATTTCACATGAGGGATTTTATTTGTCCCCCTCCCCCAATAATATTTTATTGTTGGACAAAATGACTGTAAGAACACCAGAAAATCAGCTGCAAGTCATTTTAATTTGGAAAAAAATTGGTTCCAAAGTATTCCCACGCATTATAGAGAGATATGTGATCGTAGACAAATGTAAGCAAGGTTTAAAATGATTATTATTCAGGTCAATTTGCAATTATGTTCCCGCCACATGACCGTCCGCTCAAGAAAAAAAAAGGGGAAAAAACCTTCCTGTAGGTTTTTGCTCCAACCCTAATCTAGCGCACCTGATTCTTAATAATTAGTTGTTGAAAAGCTGAACCAGATCAGTTAACTGGGGTTGGAGCGAAAACCTACAGGAGGATAGCTCTCAAGGAACAGGGTTGGAGATCCCTGATCTAGTTGATGATCCCTGCCCAAGAGAGTCCTGTCAGTGGGTGTGGTTTTCTGTAGCTTCCAGGGGTGGGGCCGGGGCTTCGTTTTTTACATGGTCGTCCAGCAGGCCCATCTGAGAATGAGAGAGGGAGAACATTAAAGTACACTGAACTAAAATATAAATGCAACATATAACAATTTCAAAGATTTTACTGAATTACAGTTCATATAAGGAAATCGGTCATTTGAAATAAATTCATTAGGCCCTAATCTATGATTGGGAATACAGATATGTATCTGTTGGTACGGCTGTGGCAGTCATGAAATTTTGTCAGCTGGTGATTGTCAACCAAATAACTGTCATTCTCACGGTAATTTACCATTAATTAACAAACACAGCCTACAAGCCATTTTAAAAAGTCCATGTAATATAGCCTACACCTCCAAAATAAATCCATTATTTATTTTAAACAGGTCTAAAGAAGCATGATATGAAGAAAACGTAGTCTATTTCTGAAGAAAAGAATAGACTACTCTGAGTTGTCATGTTAGGTCCTGGTGTGGCTATGCCAAATGGCTGTGGGTTACACTAGTTCATTTAGCAGACAAGATTTGCTTATAATTTCATGTATGAAATGAAGAAGAATACAATTGAACAATGCTGAATAAAATAGAAATATTTTCTCAACCATTTGAGTGAATGCGCACATGAGGCTTATTCTGTGTTGAGCGGTTAACAAGAAATACATTTGAAGTCAGAAGTTTACATATTTTTAGGTTGGAGTCATTAAAACTCGTTTTTTCAACCACTCCACAAATTTCTTAACAAACTATAGTTTTGGCAAGTTGGTTAGAACATCTACTTTGTGCATGACACAAGTAATTTTTCCAACAATTGTTTACAGACAGATTATTTCACTGTATCACAATTCCAGTGGGTCAGAAGTTTACATACACTAAGTTGACTGTGCCTTTAAACAGCTTGGAAAATTCCAGAAAATTGTGTCATGGCTTTAGAAGATTCTGATAGGCTAATTGACATCATTTGAGTCAATTGGAGGTGTACCTGTGGATGTATTTCAAGGCCTACCATCAAACTCAGTGCCTCTTTGCTTGACATCATGGGAAAATCAAAAGAAACCAGCAAAGACCTTATAAAACAAATTGTAGACCTACACAAGTCTGGTTCATCCTTGGGAGCAATTTCCAAACGCCTGAAGGTACCACGTTCGTCTGTACAAACAATAGTACGCAAGTATAAACACCATGGGACCACTCAGCCGTCATACCGCTCAGGAAGGAGACGCGTTCTGTCTCCTAGAGATGAGCGTACTGTGGTGCGAAAAGTGCAAATCAATCCCAGAACAACAGCAAAGGACCTTGTGAAGATGCTGGAGGAACAAGTACAAAAGTATCTATATCCACAGTAAAACAAGTTCTATATCAACATAACCTGAAAGGCTGCTCAGCAAGGAAGCCGCCACTGTTCCAAAACCGCCATAAAAAAGCCAGACTACGGTTTGCAACTGCACATGGGGACAACGATCGTACTTTTTGGAGAAATGTCCTCTGGTCTGATGAGGCTTGCAATTCAAAGAACACCGTCCCAACCGTGAAGCACAAGGGTGGCAGCATCATGTTGTGGGAGTGCTTTGCGGCAGGAGGGACTGGTGCACTTCACAAAATAGATGGCATCACGAGGAATTAAAATTATGTCGATATATTGAAGCAACATCTCAAGACATCAGTCAGGAAGTTAAAGCTCGGTCGCAAATGGGTCTTCCAAATGGACAATGACCTCAAGCATACTTCCAAAGTTGTGGCAAAATTGCTTAAGGACAACAAAGTCAAGGTATTGGAGTGGCCATCACAAAGCCGGACCTCAAGCCTATCGAACATTTGTGGGCAGAACTGAAAAAGTGTGTGCGAGCAAGGAGGCCTACAAACCTGACTCAATTACACCAGCTCAGTCAGGAGGAATGGGCCAAAATTCACCCAACTTATTGTGGGAAGCTTGTGGAAGGCTACCCACAACGTTTGACCCAAGTTAAACAATTTAAAGGCAATGCTACCAAATACTAATTGAGTGTATGTAAATTTCTGACCCACTGAGAATGATGAAAGAAATAAAAGCTGAAATAAATCACTCTATTACTCTGACATTTCACATTCTTAAAATAAAGTGGTGATCCTAACTGAACTAAGACAGGGAATTTTTACTAGGATTAAATGTCAGGAATTGTGAAAAACTGAGTTTAAATGTATTTGGCTAAGGTGTGTGTAAACTTCCGACTTCAACTGTAGGTACTCCTATATGCTTAATTTAGAGTTATAAATGTAACTTTAGTTCTACATAAGGACTGTTTTGATTTTTAATACATTGTAAGGCTGCATGATGAGACTAATGATGATTTGAAAGTCACTTGAAAGGCATGAGCTCTGCTTTGTTTTTTGCGCAGGCTGTACACACTCCAATAGTCTCTCGTTCATAATTTGACAAGCACTTGATAATGCCTCAACAATCCATTCCTTTTGCGGCCCGGAGTGCTGCGTTGTGCCCTTCTCCTTGAGTGTGCTGCGCAATCTAACTCGTCTTTCTCACAGGCTACTAGTTAAGACAGACATCCGGGACGCAACTGCGCGAGTCCTTATCCAATTCCGAGGTGCATTTTGAAGATATTGGATGAACTGTCCATTTACTTTGTCAGCCAACAAGATGAGTAGGCCTAACCAACAGCACTAGCCTATGTCAATCTACTATCCCCCATAGTACACAAGTTGACTTATTCTATTCTGTGCGAGAAATACATATCCCAAACAGTCTGGGACAGTTGTGGGATGCGATAGATCCCAGATTAATACAACCACTATCATCAACAACAAAAAAATGTATTCAATGTGGCTGACGCAACAGATCAGAACGTTTATCTTAAAATGTTGATAAACTATTATTTCTTCACATTATAAGCGCAACAATGCGCACATGGTAGTAGGCTATAAGCACGAATGTTCCATTAACGGAAACCACCATCATCAAAAGTGATCACAAATGCAATTAAGCATGTAACGCTTTTATTATGAAGGTGCATTTCTATGGTGACAATCATCTTCCCCAAACTTGAAACGCACACACTGCTTATATATGCCAGTTAGGCTCTACACCCCTTGTAAATCGGATTAATGTGCTTCATTTTAAGAAGTTATTTGGCCACCTTAGCTGTGATACAAACCTTATTAAAACATATAGGCCTATGGGCTAGGCTACATGAGGTGTGCGAATATGATTGAACAAGTTGCAAAAAAAGGCATTGTTTCTTATGCTGGGCATCCTTCACAAGTGATCAGCTAATATTGTCACCCATCAGACTATTCTTGATTTAATCATGTCTTTACATATACTAAATAATATGTGTGACATTTGTTTTGATTTACAATGGACCATTATCATGCACCTGTATCGAAATAGGGGCAGCGGGAAAAAAAACACATGTCATCTATGCACTTAAATAGTGAATGGAGGACGCTGTTCCCGTGACTCATCTTCATGCCAGCCAGGTAGGCTATACTCCTATTGTAAAGATAAGCAATGTGCTTAATATTAGGAAAGTTGAGAAATACATATACTAGGCCTAGCCTATTGAAAGCTGATGGGATCCTATTTTTATTAGCGTCCGTCACTCCGATTTCTCCCGCAATTGCATAGCCTATAGAAATGTAGTGCAACATGAGCTCTAATGAAGTGTTTGTTTCGATTTTCAAACTCATTTGCATTGATGTCAGAGTGATTAGAGGGACAATAGAGTGCTGAGTACCAGGCAGTTAGCACGTCTGGTAGGCTACTAATGACCAGTAGCAGCATCAGAGCTTGGAGGTGACTAAACGGTCATGTGGAATTTGACTGCCTTCATGACGGTAATACAGTCACCGCAACAGCCCTTGGTCACCGATACCTTAAAAAAGTAGGTTAGTGAATCAGAAAACCAGTCAGTATCTGGTGGGACCACCCTCTGCAACATGCAACGCAACATCTTCGAGTTGATCAGGCTGTCAATTTGTGGCCTGTGGAATGTTGTCCCACTTCTCTTCAATGGCTGTGCGAAGTTGCTGGATATTGGCGGGAACTGGAACACACTGTCATACGTCGATCCAGAGCATGCCAATCATGCTCAATGGGTGACATGTCTGGTGAGTATGCAGGCCATGGAAGAACTGGGACATTTTCAGCTTCCAGGAATTGTGTACCGATCCTTGCAAAATGGGGCCGTGCATTATCATGCTGAAACATGAGGCGATGGGCCTCAGGATCTTATCACGGTATCTCTGTGCATTAAAATGTCCGTCAATAAAATGCAATTGTGTTCATTGTCTGTAGCTTATGCCTGCCTATACCATAACCCCACCGCCACCATGAGGCACTCTGTTTACAACGTTGACATAAGCAAGGCGTTCGCCCACACAACGCCATACATGCTGTCTGCCAGGTACAGGATTAATCTGTTAATAGCAGACTTCTCTAGCGTGCCAGTGGCCATCGAAGGTAAGCATTTGCCCACTGAAGTCGGTTACGACGTAGAATTGCAGTCAGGTCAAGACCCCGATGAGTACGACAAGCAAGCAGATGTGACAGTTTGTGCAAACCCACAATTTTATCAGGGTGTCTGGTCTCAGATGATTCCACAGGTGAAGAAACTGGATGTGGAGGTTCTAAGCTGGCGTTGTTATACGAGGTTTGCGGTTGTGAGGCCGGTTGGACGTACTGCCAAATTCTCTAAAACGGAGGCGGCTTATGGTAGAGAAATTAACATTAAATTCTCTAGAAACAGCTCTGGTGGATATTTCTGCAGTCAGTATGCCAATTGCATGCTCCCTCAACTTGAGACATCTGTGACATTGTGTGATGTGACAAAACTGCACATTTTAGAGTGGTTTGTGTAATAATCATGCTGTTTAATCAGCTTGATATGCCACACCTGTCAGGCGGATGGATTCTCACTAACAAGGATGTAAACAAATTTGAGTAAGGAAAATTGCTGGGATCTTTTAATTCAGGTCATGAATTAGGAGTCCAACACTTTACATTTATACTTTACGTTTATATTTTTGTTAAGTGTATAAAAAAAAAAATGGGACACTTAGGTGCAGTTTTCCGGAAACAGATTAAGCCTAGTCCTGGACTAAAAAGCACTTTCAACAAACGTGCTTTAATCTCTGTCCGGTAAACCACCCCTTCAAGTTTACGTTTATTTTGATGTATTTTCAAATTAAATAAGCAGTAGTGCAGCATGCGATGAGAAAAGGAAAAACCAACGCTGACTACTGTCCAATTCAGATATTGATCAAAATACTTAATGTTGAGGGTATCCTATGCTGCTTCCTGTATACATTTACATTTTTTAAAGAAATTGACATGCATCTACTTTACATCTGTGGAATCAACAAGCTTGTGACAAGTGTGTTTGACTTCATGTGTTGACTTACCTCCCGGGGTTTGTAGACTCCTAGTTTGAAGCGACAGCAGACAACGTCCACCAAGAAGCCCACCATTCCATGGATCATACCTGTGTGGAGAGGACAGAGACAGTCTTAAGGCTTCCAAATGAATCAGTTCGGCTGGTGCCTAGCCGAGTTCGAACGAGTGTACTTGCATACACCCATAAAAATACATTTACTTGAAAAACAAGTAGAAAATTGGCAATAGTACTGTTTTTCCATTTTGAGACGCCGTAGCCAGCATAAACTTGCTCAAAAGAGTCCGAATTAATCTAACTCAAATCTCATTAATTTTGGCGTTTTTGCAGAGATGTTAGTTACGCAATTTTACATCTAAGATGTTTGGTGCAGTATTACTCAATTAAAAAATGTGCATGAAAACGAGTCGTCTCTTGTTAAATGACAGACTTTATTTCGACCATTCACCGACAAAGGGGCGTAGACTTCGGCTTGTCTGGAGATTTTTTTTGTGTGCGACAGCTCCCCCCCAAAAAAACATTTCCCTAAGTCCAAAACGAACAATAAAGTTGTGATAATATACGGTACTAGTCAAAAGTTGACACACCTACTCATTCAAGGGTTTGTCTTTAAAAAAAACAACTATTTTCTACATTGTAGAATAATAGTGAAGACATCAAAACTATGGAATCATGCAGAAACCCATAAAGTGTTAAACAAATAAAAAATAGGTAGCCACCTTTTGCCTTGAGCTCTGCACACTCTTGGCATTCTCTCAACTAGCTTCATGAGGAATGCTTTTCCAACAGTCTTGAAGGAGTTCCCACATATGCTGAGCACTTGTTGGCTGCTTTTCCTTCACTCTGCGGTCCAAATCATTCCAAACCATCTAAATTGGATTGAGGTCGGGTGATTGTGGAGGCCAGGTCATCTGATGGAGCACTCCATCACTCTCCTTCTTGGTCAAATAGCCCTTACACAGCCTGGAGGTGTGTTGGGTCATGTCCTGTTGAAAAACAAATGATAGTCCCACTAAGCGCAAATCAGATGTATTGGCGTATCGCTGCAGAATGCTGTGGTAGCCATGCTGGTTAAGTGTGCCTTGAATTTAAAAAAAATATTAAAATCAGCAGCAAAGCACCTCCACACCTCCTCCTACATGCTTCACGGGAGGAAACCACACATGCGGAGATCATCCATTCACCTACTCTGCGTCTCACAAAGACAGCGATTGGAACCAAAAATCTCAAATTTGGACTCATCAGACCAAAGGACAGATTTCCACCGGTCTAATATCCATTGCTCGTGTTTCTTAGCCCAAGCAAGTCTCTTATTATTGGTGTCCTTTAGTAGTGGTTTCTTTGCAGCAATTGGACCATGAAGGCCTGATTCATGCAGTCTCCTCTGAATAGTTGATGTTAATGTCTTACTTGAACTCCGAAGCATTTATTTTAGGCTGCAAGCTGAGGTGCAGTTAACTCTAATGAACTTATCCTCTGTAGCAGAGGTAACTCTGGGTCTTCCATTCCTGTGGCGGTCCTCATTAGAGACAGTTTCATCATAGCGCTTGATGGTTTTTGCGACTGCACTTGAAGAAACGTTCAAAGTCCTTGAAATTTTCCAGATTGACTGACCTTCATGTCTTAAAGTAATGATGGATTGTTGTTTCTCTTTGCTTATTTGAGCTGTTCTTGACATAATATGGACTTGGTCTTTAACCAAATAGGGCTATCTTCTGTATACCACCCCTACCTTGTCACAACACAACTGATTGGCTCAAACACATTAAGGAGGAAAGAAATCCCACAAATGAACTTTTAACAAGGCACACCTGTTAATTGAAATGCATTCCAGGTGACTACCTCATGAAGCTGGTTGAGATAATGCCAAGAGTGTGCAAAGCTGTCATCAAGGCAAAGGGTTGCTACTTTGAAGAATCTCAAATAAACTATTTTGATTTGTTTAACACTTTTTTGGTTACTACATGATTTCATAGTTTTGATGTCTTCACTATATGCTACAATGTAGAAAATAGTCAACATAATGAGCCCTTGAATGAGCAGGTGTGTCCAAACCTTTGACTGGTACTGTATGCGCTAACTCTCCCGAACTGTTTAGGCTGGGAAGCATGCAGATGCCTTTAGACGTCACAAAATGATAAGGATGATTTTTACAACTAGTGCTCTGTGATTCTTTTTGCCTAAAGGGCTTTGGATAGGTATTGGTTCTGTTAGGTGTGTAGTAAATCAGGTTCGAGTTCATTAGGCACTGAACGTCAGAAAACAGACAAACAGGAAGGGACTACCTGGACTTTTTCCATTGCACAACATTTTTCGACGATGTGCCCTAATGATAATGACCCAGGTGGACATACTTGGGGTGTTTTCCCTAGGAAGCAAACGGGACAAAACAGGGAGGGACTAACCTGAACTTGTCCAATAAGAGACATGTTTTTGTTGTACACTTGTGGCCAGCTGTGTGTGGGTACCTGTGGTGGAGAAAATGCCTCCGATGATGCCACAAAGCCTGACGAGGAACCTCCATAGGGGCATGTGCTGCTCGGTGACTTTCACCATCAACGAGCTGATGTCATACTTCATAAAGATCCCAGATACTCCGTGGCTGCCCACCGCGTGGTTGATCACCCGCTCCTACACAAACAGGGTGAAACGATGACGATACACCCACACCTTCAGTTCATCCACACACACACACACAGCATAGACCTTGTACACTCAAACAAACACACAATCACACATCCTGGACCTACCCTTTCGGTGACAGAGTACTGGTTTGTGTCTGCTGAGATCTGGTAGGTGTTCAGTTTGGTGGGCACTATGGTGATGAAGTACTGAAACATCTGATTATCTGACGAGGATCAGAGAAAAACAGTCCACACATGAAGATATATTCTTTAATGAAGGATGAAATTAACAAAGTTACAATTCCTATATAATGTCACAACTTCTTCATAACTAACATGTTGAGGCAGACAAACTACTTCCCCCAAAAACCCATGACTGATCTGTGCATTTAGGAAGTCTGTCATGTAGCCTGTTTGATGTGACGTGATAAAGCCTTGGGTTTAAATACTATTTGAAATATTTCCAATGCTTTGATAATTGCCTGGAGTGCCAGGTGTGTGGGGATTGCACTTTTGGAACTTTTCTATTGAGCTTGCCTGTTACAATGGAAACAATCAAGCACGGCGTAAGTATTTGAATTATTTTGAATGACATTTGAACCCAGGACTGACGTGATGTCTTTTTACTTACGGTCAGTGCAGACTTTCTCAGTCCCATCCAGAGGGTTGATGATTCCTGGGATCTCCTCTCCGAACGACAGGTGGTCGATGCGATGGGAGAAGTTGTACGCTGTAATCAACAACAAATCAGAACAATCATTAACTCCTGGTCTATGGATATCGTCAGGTTTAAATGTGTTAACTCAATTGTGAAGACATCACATAGTTCCATCATAACTTACAATTGTTTAAGACGTTTTTATGTATCATGTATGGAAGTTAAACTCTAAACAAAGAAACTTACTATCGTGGCTGACGAGGGCCGCTAGATGGGCGTGGCCTCTAGGATGTGGGATAGCCCTGTATGTGATGTGAAAAGGTCAAGCTTGCGGAGACTCCTCCCACATAGGGCATAATAACTCAACATCACACATTCCAGAGTCAAACATCTAGGTCATGTTCATTAGGCACCCAACGGAGAAAACAGACAAACAGGGAAGGACTACCTGGAAACACTCATTGTGTTCATTAGGGCACACTAGCTAGAAGTTAGTTGTAGAGAGAGGAGCGGTGACCTACTTGCCCACAGTGATGTGGAAGTTGCCAGCCACCTTGTTGACATAAAGATGGCCGTGTATCCTGCAGGCCGCAGGCGACTGGGAGGGGCTGTCCTCTCTCGAAGGAGAAAAGAGGGGAGAAGAGTCACTTCAATAACATAACTGTAATCATTCAATACAGTTTATCAATTACTTCAATACCTAACTTCACTCAAACACACACACTGTGTCACAGCAAAGCTGTATTCTTTTTTCCAGACCTGGGAGGCAGGGCGGTGGGGGATCCTTTCAGGACTGTCTTGAAGATCACATCCTGCAGCGAGTGTTCCTCCCTAAGGCGGTCCTGGATCATCAGCAGAGTTCTGGGGGAGAGGGGGAGGAAAGGGAGATGAGTGAGCAAGGGAAAGGTTAAACATGGGAGTGTTGTAGAGGGGAGTCACTATATAGGAGTGAGAAGTTATAACAGATGGTCAAAGCCATCACTCCACCATACTGTCTTTACTTTACTAGGTTTATTTGACAGGTATTATACATCATTATTAAAATGTGTATAAATGTGCCACATGTAGCCAATCCTCTCATCTTTTGCTTCACTGTATGCAACATTACTATTTTAGTTGTGCAGATGCATTCTGGTGGTGCATTTTTATAGTGTCAGGAGACATAGACATCTTGTGGCTGATATATCTTACCTGTGCCACAGCCTTTGCTGAGGAGAGAGGTCAAAGGTGACCTGCAAGGTGACAATGGGAAAAAATATTAAGAAAGGGCATTGTCACTGGAAAGATATTATGATGAAATTTATGGAACCCTGAATTCTCACCACACTTGCATCTTGTCATGTTGTCATTGTGTCTTAACTGTTCCTAACTGACTGGCCTGGTTAGGCTGCTATAGCAGGTACCAGACAGAGTCATACTTACTGGCTCATAATGTAGGCCATCTGAAGCTACCATGGTCTCTGCCAAGTCTAGGACATCTGCACCTACAACTACATACAGCCACCAAGACAAACAGCAAATCAATGAATAATATAATCAATCAATATGACATGATGGAAGACAAGGGCAGCCTACAGTCAATGGCTTGATACAACACTACTGAAATGTTAATTCTACTGCCGACAAACACAGTCACATTATATCCTAGATGTCCATGTCTAGGCCTGAATTGTGAGAGCAACCTTCAAACAGTGTAAATACTTACATTGACACCTCATGGCAACTGTGATGTCTATGTTTATTCTTAATTTACTGCAAAAGAGAGAAGATTGTGTTAGTTAGCTCTATAGTGCACCTGGAGCTGTACAGTAAGTATTTTCCTGCTGACGTTGCCCAGCTAACTCAAAAATGATATGCCAGACTGTTGGGTTGTGTTCATTAGGCACCAAACGGAAGCAAATGGACTGAAACTGGTAGGGACCAACTAACATTCACTTTCATTTTCCACTGCAAAACACTTTCAAAAATCTCTTTGGTGCCTAATGAACATGACCATGGTCTGAGAATTGTTTTTTACCTGGAGAAGTCTTTATCGACTTCATACTCATACTGCATCCACGTGTCTCGATACACAAAGAACTCAAGGAAAGCCAGCAGAGCCATGGCTGTGAAGGCTATCAGGGACACTGAAAAGACAGCAAAGGAGGAGTGATGTAGAAGGCCAAGTTTACAACTGGAGGAGGCTACTCATTGATTAAAATAAGAAAACAGGTACATGACTATACTAGGGTTGGCCTAGATGCTCTGTTCTAAACTTTGCCCTACAGTATATGTTATTGTTTGTCCATTGCACTTATACTACAGTTGACATTGTTGATGGACTCGAGGTGTTGGGTTACTCTTAATAGCATACATTAATTTTCCATTTTACAATGTATCCAATCTATAATTTGAAGAATAGTTTAATTGCAATTCATATTTACATTGGCTAGTTAATAACGCACCTGTTCCCCCACTGGCTGTGGTTTCCACATAGCTCTCTGGAACCTTGGGGAATGCATCCAGCTCCTTCACCAGGGTTAGAGCCTTCTTCCGGGACACTAGTCTCCTCATCTTGTTTGGGGCAAGCGTCCACTGGATCCCTCATGCATTAAATCTTTAAGTTCAACATAGAAGTTCACTTTGTTATATAGCCTAGCAATCTCATACAAATAATGTCATATCCGAATAGTTTTAACAGTGGCCGCTGGAAGGGACTTTATGAAAACGATATTTCCTCGCTAGCAAACAAGAATGGCAAGTTTAAACCCTCCCATCTGTTTCTGACCACAGGTATGCAGACTATTCTGAGCCAACACCTGGCACTTTTTACATTCTGTTTGCCTATTGACGTTGCCCAGCTGACTGGAAGCTGATAGTTAGCTAGCTATCTTGGCTACCGGTAGCTATCAAACCCGGCTGTGTATTTTATAATAGTCATACTTCGGTCGTTACTGTCTCGGGTACCCATTCATTTTCGCCATAGAGGGAAATCCGATTCTTGTATCAATCCATTGTTCTATGCTTGGTTTCGGATTGAAACATCTGGATACTGCGTTAGTTGTTGCAACAAAAAAAACTGCCACTGGTAACCTTTGACCTGGTGTACTACCATAGACGTTTGAGTAGAGTGCATTAATTTTGCCACAGCGCCCTCTGGTGATCAACAGTAAGCAGACTGACTGCGCGCAGACATCCGTTCTTCTTCGGTGGGATTTATCGGCGGTTGGCATCCAACGTTATGGTGCATTACCGCCACCTACTGTACTGGAGTGTGGGCCAGAGACAGGGAGAAACTAAATCCTACCTGCCAGCCCCATTGCTCTTAAAAAAGATAACAAAATATTTGAGACTATATCTAATGACGTTCTACTCAATATACTCTATAAACAAATGTTCTGTATCCCCTTCTCTCTCATACTAGATCTCAACCTCTCTCTTTCCCTCCAATAATGTCCACACTATATCAATACATGCTCTACTGTCTCTGTTTCCTGGCAATACTCACATTTTCCTGTTGGATGCTTTCCTATCACATGTAAGGTCTTATTCAACTGGCTGTGTCCCACCCTTAATCTTGTAAATATAGCCCCCTCTCTTCTGTCCCTTACTGCCGTTCTCCCCTCCCCAACTTTCCTCTGTACTTGAAATAAAATCCTGCCCTTTGTATCTCTATTCCACTGCTCCTGCCATTTCTTCACCATCACTGTCCATATCATGCTTTTTGCCTCTGCCTTGCTCATTGAAACTACCACATCAACTTCCCCACTACTTAGTGCTTGTTTAGCCAGTACATCAACTGCCTCGTTCCCTTACACTCCCACACGAGCTGGGGCCCATGCAAATAGTATCTGTATACCCATTTGTTTACTCCTGCCATGGGTTTGTAGCACCTCATAAAGCAGGTTTTGTCTGCTACGTGATATAAAGGACTGGATACTCCTTAGCACTGAACATGAATCAGAGAAAATAACTACTCTTTCTGGCTTAACTTCCTCCACCCACTGCAAGGCCAACAGTATGGCCATCATCACCGCCGAATATACAGCCAGATGATCTGTAATACGTTTCCTGACTCTCACCCCACATTCCTGCACTACAAATGCTGAACCAGTACATCCTGTCTTTGGATCTTTTGAACCATCTGTGTATATGGCCACAAAATTCTGATACACAGTATCCAGACGTCTCTTAAATCAATCAGATGGATCAACACCCTGCCTATCTTTCTGTCGTCTCTCCAACACTTCTAGATCAACTACTGGAGGTGGGAGTAGCCATGGTGGATTCACACTGATAGCTACTGTTGGACTAAACTCCCTTTCATACAGTCCCATCTCCTTCGCATGGGTATTATCCACCCACCCAAAGCTTGTGTTCTGTCTTCGCTCGTGTTCCCAGCATGCCTGTAAAATCCCTTTCGCAGGATGAGATACCCCATGTCCCTGTAGGCGGACCCAATAATTAATTGCCAGCTGCTGTCTCCTAATCTGCAATGGCATTCCCCCCCATCTCCACCTGTAGTGCAGCCACTGGGACGTCCAAAACGCCCCACTACATATTCTGAGTCCATGTCCCTGTATGACATTTAGCCTTTCCGATGATGTCTGGGCTGACGAACCATATGCTATACTTCCATAGTCTATTACAGATCGGATAAATGCAACATATATGGTCCTCAATGAGGCACGCCCAGCCCCCCACTCCTTCCCTGTCAGACAGCGCATCACATTTAGCACCTTCTTACACTTTCCTACCTCTCTCTCAATGTGTTCTGCCCAGGTCATTGTAGTATCAAAGTATACCCCAAGGAACCTGAAGGCCCCCACCCTCTCCAAGTTTCTCCCATATAACCTCAAGCATAACTCATCTCCCACCTTCCCCCTGGTAAAGAACAGTGTCTGAGTTCTCTACAGAGAACCTGAATCCCCACCGCTCAACCTCATCAATTGCTCCCTGTACCTTCCTGACTATATATGGCACATTTCTTCCTCTCTTCCATAAGGCCCCATCTGCACATAACGACCTCCCAATATCCGGCTGTACCTGAGAGTAAACATCATTGATCATGATTGAGAACAACAGAGGACTAATCACGCTCCCCTGTGGTGTACCATTGTCCACCATGTAGCCGCCTGAGAGAGACTTCACCACCCTCACCTGGATAGACCTTCCAAACAGGAATCCTTTACCCAGTTGTATGTTATTCATCCTACCTCCATAATATCAAGCTTGATAAACAACCCCTCCTTCCACATCATATCATATGCCTTACCCACATCATATGCCTTATCCACATCAAAAAAATACAGCTACAACACTCTCCTTGTTCACCTGAGCCTTCCTGACCTCTGCTTCTAAGCAGAGCACTGGGTCCATTGTTCCCCTACCCTTCCTGAATCCGCTCTGATGTGGCAATACTGACCCCCTGCTCTCCAGGAAGTAAGTTAGCCTCTCCATTATCATACGCTCCATAATCTTAGTGATGTTAAGGCTATTGGCCAATAGCTTGTTGGCCTCGTTGGGTCTTTCCCTGGCTTCCGGATTGGTACCACTACTGCCTCCTTCCAGCTGCCTGGTAGTTTCCCCTCCTCCCACACTCTGTTGTACAACACCAATATCTTATCCAGTGCCTCATCACTAAGATGGGCCAACACTAACATAGCACACCTCATCTTCCCCAGGTGAAGTTAACCCAGCGTTACCTATTGCCCTTTTCACCTCTGCCATTGTAAATGGTGTATTCAACACATCATTTACATCCTCCCTCCTATCCAGCACTCCAGGATGCTCCTCTCTTGTTCTCCCTCTCCTCTGACAAATTAGCCTAGCTATGCACTTGGACAAAGGCTTTGGCCATCATCTCTGCCTTCTCATCTGTTACTGCCACATCCTTCCCACTCATCCTCTGAATCATCCCCCACACTTCTCCCACTGGTGTCGCCCTTCCAATGGTGTCACAGAACCGATGCCAACATGACCTCTTTGCCTGATGAATAGTTCTCTTCACCAGAGCCTGCTTATACAGAATCAGATGTTGGAAGTTCAGTGTCCTTTTCAGTACTCTAAATTAGAGGTCGACCGATTATGATCTTTCAACCGATTATTGGAGGACCACAAAAAGCCGATACCGATAAATCGGCCGTTTTATATATATATTTGTAATAATGACAATTACAACAATACTGAATTAACTTTTATTTTAACTTAATATAATACATAAATAAAATCTATTTAGTCTCAAATAAATAATGAAACACGTTCAATTTGGTTTAAATAATGCAAAAACACAGTGTTGGAGAAGTAAAAGTGCAATATGTGCCATGTAAAAAAGCTAACGTTTAAGTTCCTTGCTCAGAACATGAGAACATATGAAAGCTGGTGGTTCTTTTTAACATGAGTCTTCAATATTCCCAGTTAAGAAGTTTTAGGTTGTAGTTATTATAGGAATTATTTATCTCTGTACCATTTGTATTTCATATACCTTTGACTATTGGATGTTCTTATAGGCACTATAGTATTGCCAGACTAATTTCGGGAATTGATAGGCTGGAAGTCATAAACAGCGCAATGCTTGAAGCACAGCGAAGAGCTGCTGGCAAACGCAGGAAAGTGCTGTTTGAATGAATGCTTGCTGCTGCCTACCACCGCTCAGTCAGACTGCTCTATCAAATAATAGACTTAATTATAATATAATAAACACACAGAAATACGAGCCTTAGGTCATTAATATGGTCAAATCCGGAAACTATCATTTTTGAAAACAAAACGTTAATTCTTTCAGTGAAATACGGAACCGTTCCGTATTTTATCGAACGGGTGGCATCCCTAAGTCTAGATATTGCTGTAACATTGCACAACCTTCAATGTTATGTCATAATTATGTAAAATTCTGGCAAATTAATTATGGTCTTTGTTAGGATTTTTTTCGCGAATGCGCTTGTTAAATCATCACAAGGTGGCGAAGTAGGCTGTGATTTGATGATAAATTAACATTCACCGCATTGATTATATGCAATGCAGGACAAGCTAGATAAACTAATAATATCATCAACCATGTGTAGTTGACTAGTGATTATGTTAAGATTGATTGTCTTTTATAAGATAAGTTTAATGCTAGCTAGCAACTTACCTTGGCTCCTTGCTGCACTCGCGTAACAGGTGGGCAGCCTGCCACGCAGTCTCCTCGTGGAGTGCAATGTAATCGACATCTAAAAATGCAGATTACCGATTGTTATGAAAACTTGAAATCGTCCCTAATTAATCGGCCTTTCCTCCTCCTCCCTGACCTCTTAGGTATAGCCTCAGTAGCTTTCCCCACTAACGCTGTTCTCACCCAGTTATTCATACTATCCACTTCCCCTCTCAAATCCACCCGAGCCATCACCCGCTCACTTAACTCCTTAAACTGATCCCACTTTGCCCTTTCAAACACCCACCTGCCTACTCCATCCACTGACACCTCCTCCTCCCTCTGGCCTACTGTGCATACTATGGGGTAATGATCAGTCCCTACTGTAAACTCCTCCCATACCTCCCAGTCACAGATTCCTGCCATCACACTAGATACCAGAGAGGTCCAATCCAGACTCTTTCCCTGTAACTACATCAATCCTGGTCCCTCGGCCATCATTCAGGCACACCAGGTCTTTAACTTCTATCAAATTTTCCATCACTTGGCCATTTCCATCCATCCATCCACCCCCAGAGCGTGTTGTGAACATTAAAATCCCCACATATTACCTTACTTCTATCCTGGCCCTCCACCATCTCCAACTCTTCTAGGTCTAATACCTGACACATATTATAGTAGTTCACTACCATATCTCCTCTCAACCACATCTCCACATATTCCTGTTCAATACCTTTGCCTAGCATCCTGTAGGGAAGTCCTTGCTTTATAAGGGTGGCACATCACCCCTTCCCCCTACACCTCTGTCCCTATGTATTATAAACTCCACATTCGGTTTGAGTCATGTTTCCTGTACACAAATCACATCAGGCTTAGCTGGCATATCCACAATTAACTTATTGAACTCATGCCCATTAGCCAACAGGCTTGGAGCATTCCATTGTAGTACTACCACCATAACTAAGATCCAGTAATACATGACTCCACCCTCGGCTGATTGAGGTCATCGTGAACCTCCCATGTCAAGCCTGTCATACTCAGATGTCTCCTAGCAGCATCCACTATTAGCTTAATCTTCTCCGTTTTAGACTTTACTTCAGCGGTGCTGTTGATAACTCCTGCTAAGAACATCACCAGCTTTCTCTTATCTATGTATACCTGCCCCGTAATCCCCGATCTAGATGTTCCTACCCATCTCTCTGGACCTGGACCACCTTCACTGCCTCCGCATAAGACACCCTTCTCTCTACTCTCACTTGTTGCACCTCCACTGCCTGCTTCATAGCCTCACACCCACTATATGCCACATTATGAGCCCCCTCGCACAGCTGCAACACTTCGGTTGTACACCATCCCCATATTTCCCCATACTCATGCTCTCCTCCACACCTGCCACATCTCTTTTTCTCTTTACATGCTGTTGCCACATGCCCAAACCTCTGGCATTTATAACATCTTAAAGGCTTCAGTACGGTTACTATGGTTACTTTATTTTGGCAGTACCTGGTCCTTGAAGTGTAACAGTATAGACGGGCTATCTGCCCTAACTCCACCCCTTATTGCTTGCAATCTATGAACATTCACTAGAACGCCTCCTGTCAAATTGTCCCTTACCTCTTGAATGCTAATACTCACAGGCACTCCTGTTATCACCCCTTTAATCCACTGCTTCCCTGCTTGATCACTCCAGCTGCTCGACACCACCTTACACTTCCCTACTTGCTCCACTCCGAGAGCTTTCTCCCTCTGCGTCATGTCCTTACAGAACACCAACAAACTCCCATCTCTTAACACTTTAGCATTGACAACTTCCCCAATACTCTTTTATCACAGCCATCAACCTTATCGGACTCATCGCCCCTACTCCCCCTTCCTCCCTAAACTTCTAAATTACTTTATGCTCCTCCTCACCTCCATGCGTCTTATCTTGCCCTCCCTCGGCACTTTCTACCTCCGAACTGCAGCTAGCGTTAGAAACTATGTTGCTCTCCTCAGACTTCCTTTTCTGCCTCCTCTCTACCTCCATAGACCTCTCGCTCCCCTTCAAACCCCTACTCCCTTTCTCTCCCGCTTTCTTTTTCTCTTTCTTACTCCCTCCTTTATTTGTACCACTATACTCCATACTTTCATCACTATCACTATCTCCTACCATCTCTAACCCAATCACAGCCCAGCTGTGCCGAACCGCCGCCACACCGAGTAAAGTTTGATTGCTTGTTTTTCCGCTATTTCTAACTGTTCACACAACGTCGCTTCCGTTTAGCTTGCAAAGTGGAAAACAACCCTTTATACAGTAGCGCCTCCCTGCACGTCCCACAGACGTGCCCATCGAAGTCATTCCATGAAACGTGAACATTGTAAATTACAACTAGGCCTATTTGATAACCAATTTTTCTTGACCGTAGTATTCCTGTCATTGGTCAATTTGCCCATAACCCACTGGGCGCACACTGGTTGGATCAGCATTGTTTCCACGTCATTTCAATTAAATTACGTTGAACCAACTTGAAATATATGTTGAATTTAGGTCTGTGCCCAGTGGAAAGCTACTATAGTTATACAGTATAGCTACCAGAGGCGCAACTTTCACTGGGGACGGGACATGCCTCCCCCACATTCTGAAATTGCATTTTTGTCCCCACTAGTTTAATCATTGGAATGTGATACAAAATGAGGCAATTATGTGCTTTAGGACCATGCGGACGCCTCCGAGTGGTCGGGTCAGCTGTTTGGAGTGTTTATCCGACTGGATAAAAAAAGATATATATATCCTCCCTACTTCTGAAACTGAAGGTGCGCCACTGATAGTTACTATACTATGCTCTCACATTTCCAAGTGTTCAATGTTTGCCTATTGAGGTACTGTAACTAAAGATGGTTCAGTATGAAAAGTATGAAGATGGTTTAGAAACTCTGCCGTAGCCTATGTTTTGTTAGGTTTAGTCATAGAGTTAGTTGTATATAGGACTCTTGTGCCCAAGAGCCAGTTTTAGCATGGGCAGCGCCATTGAGGACTTTCACCATTTTGAAGTAATCAACTGGGTGGGACCACTGAGATATTTATGAACTGGAGATCGTTTCCAAGATGACAGACTGTTGTTTTCAACGTAATCCACTCACGGTCACATATGCTGTTTTGTGGTGGTTGCCATCTGCTAAACAGAGACGATAAAGTCTGCACACTCAGTGCGCACTGGAGTAGCAGCGACATCATCATCCAGAAACACGACAAACATTGAATGAATATAACATTTTAATATCTTCAGCTGTGAGTGATGGGAAAAAACAAGCATAGCGCTTGCAACGTCAGGGTTATGGGTTCGATTGTGGGTTTGACCAACTGGCAAGTGTCTTCACTGACAGTTTCAACCTCTCCCTGACCGAGTCTGTAATACCTACATGTTTCAAGCAGACCACAATAGTCCCTGTGCCCAAGGAAGCGAAGGTAACCTGCCTAAATGATTACCGCCCCCGTAGCACTCACGTCGGTAGCCATGAAGTGCTTTGAAAGGCTGGTCATGGCTCACATCAACAGCATCCTCCCGGATACCCTAGACCCACTACAATTCGCATACCGTCCCAACAGATCCACAGATGACGCAATCTCAATCGCACTCCACACTGTCCTTTCTCCCACCTGGACAAAAGGAACACCTATGTAAGAATGCTGTTCATTGACTACAGCTCAGCGTTCAACACCATATTGCCCATGATTCTCATCACTAAGGTAGGAACCTGGGACTAAACACATCCCTCTGCAACTGGATCCTTGACTTCCTGACGGGCCTCCCCCAAGTGGTAAGGGTAGGCAACAACATATCTGCCATGCTGATTCTTACCACTGGGGCCCCTCAGGGGTGTGTACTTAGTCCCCTCCTGTACTCCCTGTTCACCTACGACTGCGTGGCCAAACACGACTCCAACACCATCATTAAGTTTGCTGACAACCCAACAGTGGTAGGCCTGATCACTTACAACGATGAGACAGCCTATAGGGAGGAGGTCAGGTGCCAGGAAAACAACCTCTCCCTCAATGTGAGCAAGTGAAAGGAGCTAATCGTGGACTACAGGAAAAGGCAGGCCAAACTGGCCCCCATTGAAATCGACGGGGCTGTAGTGGAACGGGTCGAGAGTTTCAAGTTCCTTGGTGTTCACATCACCAACGAACTATCATGGTCCAAACACACCAAGACAGCCGTAAAGAGGACACGACAACACCTTTTCCCCCCTAGGAGACTGAAAGATTTGGCATGGGTCTCCAGATCCTCAAAAAGTTCTACAACTGCATCATCGAGAGCATCGTGACCGGTTGCATCACTGCCTGGTATGGCAACTGCTCGGCATCTGACCGTAAGGCACTACAGAGGATAGTGCGTACGGCCCAGTACCTCACTGGAGCCAAGCTTCCTACCATCCAGGACCTATATACCAGGTGGTGTCAGAGGAAGGCCCAAAAAATTGTCAGAGACTCCAGTCACCTAAGTTATAGACTGTTCTCTCTGCTACTGCACGGCAAGCGGTACAGGAGTGCCAAGTCTAGGACCAAAAGGCTCCTTAACAGCTTCTACCCCCAAGCCATAAGACTGCTTAACAATTAATCAAATGGTCCCCCCCCCCCCCCCCCCCCCCTTTGTTTTTACCCAGCTGCTACTCGCTGTTTATTATCTATGCATAGTAACTTTACCCCTACCTACATGTACAAAATAACTCAACTAACCTGTACCCCCGCACATTGACTCAGTACCGGTACCCTCTGTATATAGCCTCATTATTGTTATTTTTATTGTGTTACTTTTTATTTGACTATTTTTACTTTAGTTTACTTAGTAAATATTTTCTTATCTCTTTCTTGAACTGCATTGTTGTTTAAGAGCTTGTAAGTAAGGTCTACATCTGTTGTATTCAGAGCATGTGACAAATAACATTTTATTTTATTCCCACGGGGACTAGTACGAAAAAGTATGAAAATGAATGCACTCGTAAGTCGTTCTGGATAAGAGCGTCTGCTAAATTAGTCAAATGTAAACGTAATCCAGATCATCATAAGGGATCCACCAATTAATTATACTTGTGAGTAAACGTTCCATAACTGCAGGTGCCAGTACATCACCAGCATTGGCTTTATACCTGTTCAAACAACACACTCTAGGGGGCAGTATCCATCCTTTCAGTTTGTTTACCAACTCATTGAAGTAGTGATGGGCATTCCGGCTCTTTTCAGTGGGCCGGCTCGTTCGGCTCAGCTCACCAAATAGAGAAGGCTCTTTTGGCAAAATTAAACATTTGCATTTAATGTATAACTTTTTCATGTGCATATAAATCTAAACATTCAAAACGAATACAATCTGAACAGAATATTGCACCATATCAAAGAAAAATAAATAACAATTTGCAAAACTGCAGCATCCCACAAATTGAAATAAATGTAAAAAAGAAGGATGCTATTACACATGTGCATTTAAAGTATAACTTTTTTAATGTATATAAACAAAGTGCATATAAATGTAACAATTCAAAACGAATACAATCTGAACAACATAATAATAGAATATACACCAGAAAAATAAATAACAATGTGCAAAACTCCAACATCCCACTTAAAACATTAAACTGGTCCCTATTTTCTCTCTCTTCTTTATTGCCATGATATAACCAGCAGCACACAACAATGCTGACCATATTTTGCTTTTATGAGAGAATTGCATTCAGAAATGCAAGCTGCATCACTTTCGAGGGGCTGATGCGGTTTCTTCTCTCAGTAATTATTTGTCCCGTTTTCGAGAAGACCCTCTCAGAGGGAACGGATGTGGCCACTATGCAGAGTCTCCCTGTCATGACTTAAGTAAGCCGTGGGTTGACAGAGGCCTTGTTCTTCCACCAGGATCTACAGATCTTTCAGAACGAATGTGTGTGCGCTTGAGCATTTAGGCCTATATTATTTTATTTATTTTTTTGTTCTTTGAATTAGTTAATTCTATTCATTTAAATCTTTTGATTATTCATATCTTAATTTTTGTAAATTTTTATAAATAGATTTGGCTCTTCTGATATGCGAGCTGGCTCCCAACGTTCATCTACAAGAGCCGGATCCATTTAGAGCCTACTCGTTCGCGAACGACCCATCACTACATAGAAGTTGTAAAAGAAGAAAATTGACTACTTCAAAATAGAGATGGCCTCAATAGAGCTGCCCGCGCGCTCACAGACACCATCATGGGACAGATACAATATTGCAATCTCTATACAACTCTATTGGTTTAGTAAACCACAGAGCTTCCTGTGCCCTTATAAGACCAATTATCCATTCACGCAATAATTGATAGGGGCTACCTGCCGCTACCATCTTATCATCAACCGACATCGGTTGTTAAATAAACATTTCAAATCAAATCAAATCAAATCAAATTTTATTAGTCACATACACATGGTTAGCAGATGTTAATGCGAGTGTAGCGAAATGCTTGTGCTTCTAGTTCCGACAATGCAGTAATAACCAACAAGTAATCTAACCTAACAATTCCACAACTACTACCTTATACACACACAAGTGTAAAGGGATAAAGAATATGTACATAAAGATATATGAATGAGTGGTGGTACAGAACGGCATAGGCAAGATGCAGTAGATGGTATAGAGTACGGTATATACATATGAGATGAGTACTGTAGGGTATGTAAACATCAAGTGGCATAGTTTAAAGTGGCTAGTGGTACATGTATTACATAAAGATGGCAAGATGCAGTAGATGATATAGAGTACAGTATATACATATGAGATGGGTAATGTAGGGTATGTAAACATTATATTAAGTGGCATTGTTTAAAGTGGCTAGTGGTACATTTTTACATAGTTTCCATCAATTCCCATTTTTAAAGTGGCTGGAGTTGAGTCAGTATGTTGGCAGCGGCCGCTAAATGTTAGTGGTGGCTGTTTAACAGTCTGATGGCCTTGAGATAGAAGCTGTTTTTCAGTCTCTCGGTCCCTGCTTTGATGCACCTGTACTGACCTCGCCTTCTGGATGATAGCGGGGTGAACAGGCAGTGGCTTGGGTGGTTGTTGTCCTTGATGATCTTTATGGCCTTCCTGTGACATCGGGTGGTGTAGGTGTCCTGGAGGGCAGGTAGTTTGCCCCCGGTGATGCGTTCTGCAGACCTCACTACCCTCTGGAGAGCCTTACGGTTGTGGGCGGAGCAGTTGCCGTACCAGGCGGTGATACAGCCCGACAGGATGCTCTCGATTGTGCATCTGTAGAAGTTTGTGAGTGCTTTTGGTGACAAGCCGAATTTCTTCAGCCTCCTGAGGTTGAAGAGGCGCTGCTGCGCCTTCTTCACGACGCTGTCTGTGTGGGTGGACCAATTCAGTTTGTCCGTGATGTGTACACCGAGGAACTTAAAACTTTCCACCTTCTCCACTACTGACCCGTCGATGTGGATAGGGGGGTGCTCCCTCTGCTGTTTCCTGAAGTCCACAATCATCTCCTTTGTTTTGTTGACGTTGAGTGTGAGGTTATTTTCCTGACACCACACTCCGAGGGCCCTCACCTCCTCCCTGTAGGCCGTCTCATCGTTGTTGGTAATCAAGCCTACCACTGTAGTGTCATCCGCAAACTTGATGATTGAGTTGGAGGCGTGCATGGCCACGCAGTCGTGGGTGAACAGGGAGTACAGGAGAGGGCTCAGAACGCACCCTTGTGGGGCCCCAGTGTTGAGGATCAGCGGGGTGGAGATGTTGTTACCTACCCTCACCACCTGGGGGCGGCCCGTCAGGAAGTCCAGGACCCAGTTGCACAGGGCATTTGTAGTCTCTTATAATTTATGTATTTTCACAATGAATTTTCACCAATAATTTGACATTATATGAATTGGCCTAATTAACCTAACCTAGGCTAGATTATAAAAATATTTGCTTATATTTCACAGCATTAAATTTTTTATTGTTTCTTTGTAGGCCTACATATATTTTTATGCTGCTGCTTTTCTCCATGGAATGGAACTACACATCCCGATGTGCTCCTGGTTGTGTGACCCCCCGCCAATCGAGAGCGTGTGATTTGGCGCTGAGCGAGACAGACAAGGCCCAAAGCAGGGTGATTTTGTTACAGCTAGAGGAAGAGGGAGCAAGTGAAATTAAAATACAGAAGGGGCGAGATTTATACATAATTCCCACCAAGGTTCCGCAAAAATACTAGGCCCCTTTAGGTTCTACAGCCAATAGACAAGACTTGGGGACCGAGCAGTGGCTGTACATTGCCCCTATTAATGAATTGCGTTAGAAACGGGAAGGCCTGCACTCTGTCCGAATATTTTTTATTTGATCTCTTTTTGTAAATTGCTCAAAGAAGCGCAGATATCTGGTGTATGTGTTTAGAATGGGACACGCTGAAGGTATTGGCATTTTTATTTTACTACATCTCGCGATTCAGCATTTCGTTCTACGTTCTCTCTTGTTGATAATCAGCTTGCTGTCATTATCGTAGCGGTACATTTAGTCGTGTAGATTTAGGGTATTGTTATATCCTCGGTTTCTTCACACGAATGATTGATGTGTTTAATCACGGTAGACAATTTTGTTTATAGGTGCAATGGCAGCCATATTGGTAACAATGTATAGCTTCGTTTGCCATCGTGTTTCTAGTCGTCTGCATTGTATTGAAATGGCAACAAATCAATGTGTTAACATTGCGGCCGTGTCAGAATACAAGAACATCATCTCGGCTTTTGATACGTGTTTTTATATTGACAAGCAACATTATATTTGATTTGCCAGTGTTCATGCAAGCTAGCCACGCTAGCTAACTTAACACATAGCATCAGAACGATGCACAGCACGGCTGATAATGATGCAGTTCAATCACTCAGTGAAACAATGTAACGATAATTCAGTCTTGTCTGTGCATCGTTTTCCTCAATAAAATGACCCCAGTGGTACGGTGTCTCAATTCATGTATGCAAAGCTGGACTGTGTGATCTACATAACTTTTAATATTTTCATCCAGCAGCTGTGATACATATTAATAAGTTGTTTTCCCGTATATCACCTTGTGAATGGCAGTAAAGGCTGCTTAATCTGAATCAAATCAAGGTTTAGTCTACACCAAAAAGGACATATCGATTCAAGGTTATTTTGTGCATATAACAAAGTTCTGACACTTTCTATTTCAATATGACACTGTTCAATTTCGGAATCCATATATTAATGCATTATCACTGTACTTCTTTCTGTCTTAGCCAGGGCATGGTCATCTTGGTCCTTAGGCTACCCTGTCACCCCTTTACACCCAGAGTAGTTTGACTTCTGGGTGAAATGCTTTAGTGCTTGCCTATACCGTAATAGTACATTGCATTGATTGGTGATGTTTAAGATCCAACAATAGGATTTCTTTAAAAGTGAATTGAAGGATTTTCCCTATTTTGGCAGAGGCAAAAACAAATGCATTTATTAGTCCAGGCAGTCTATTTATACTGTGTGAACGGACCAGGGAAAAACTCTGATACTGTAGGCTGTCACTGTAGTGTACCCATATAGGCGATCATGAACTGGTTTTTCCTGATCGGGTCAGAATAACTACAACAGAGGTCAATTTTTTCATAGCCACAGCATTGCCTATTACCTAGCAATCCATTCCTTATGAGTTGTGCAGAGCTGCTAATTGTCTGCTGTTTGAGTAATGAGTTGAACTCTTTGGCTGTGTTTACACAGGCAGCCTATAATTTGGATTTTTTTCCCCACAAATTGGTCTTTTGACCAATCAGATCACCTCCTTTGCCAATAATTGGGCAAAAGATCAGAATTGGGCTACTTGTGTAAACACAGCCATTGGCACACTTGAGGTTGGCTCTACACCACTGGCAGGGATCTATACCATTATACAGACATTACACAGAGATACAGTGGCCCCAGAGATGTCCATGGCAGCCTAGCTCACTCAGTCAGTGTTTCCCAAAACTGGTCTCCCCGAGGGGTAGACAAGCTAGCTCAACAGGGGTTTTGAGACATGAATCTGTAATGACAGATGTTGTAGGCCTGTATGTCTTTAAGACATTTTTATCTCATAGCTAGCATGATGATCAACATTTTGGTCATCTGTACATGAACATTTACCAGTTGAGTATAAGCGCACGAATAACAACTATTAAATTAATGTGAATGAGAGATGACCAGCCTTAAAAAAAACATGGGCAATAGCGAAGCATTCAGCAGACCTGCTTTTAAATTCAGTGCACACTGTGCAGGGAACACTTAGGTCTTATTATGGGAAAGACTGGAGATTTCTAGTATGTAAAACTGGAGATCAGTTTCATTATTTAATGTAGGAAGGGGATATAGCACAAGCTCTCCTCAGAACAGTCTCTTCCTTACCAGTAGGATTAGATTAGAATAGACAGTTCAGTTATCATACTGTATGTCACTTTATTTCTCTGACTGTGATGATTGATTAAATGTTCTTACCTTATCAAAAAAGAGAGATGCACAGTTGTAGATCTGATTATGTTGTCTTTCAGTCATCATCCTCTCCATTTCCCCTTAACATCATATCAACCCCTGTCCTATATCTTGATCCTCCTCCAGGTCCAGCCAGAGAAAAGGACAGTTAAGGATGCAGGAGCACAACAATGGATTTCTCCTTCTCTTTCATGCAAGGGATCATGGGAAATACAATTCAGCAACCCCCTCAGCTCATTGACTCAGCCAACATCCGGCAGGAGGGCGCCTACGACACCGGCAGCGATGCGGGCGAGGACGGAGCCCCCTCCTACGACGCTGCCCTGGAGGCAGAGTTCTCCTACCCGCCCTCGGCCTCCGAAGACATGCCACCGGTCTCCAATGGTTACCCCCCTGGGCTGGGCCTGTACGAGCCCCAGGCCAAGTTCTCTATGTACCCCCAGTTCCCCAACGGCTCGGCCAATGGCTACGGGGCCACCCGGGGCTATGGCGAACACTGCCTCATGCCTGGGGAGGGAACGGTCCTGAGGGCTCCTGTCCTCCAGGAGAGATCCCCCTCCCCTATATCTCCTCCACCTTCACACCACCCCCACCTCCATCACCCTCACCACCACCATCCTCATCACTACCACCCTCAACTTCACCCACACCCCCACCCTCACCCACACAGCCCTCCACCCCTGCCCTCCCAACACCACCTCAGCCCGCCACCTCACCGCATGTCCCATGTGCTCCCTCCTCCCCCGTTACTCCTGCCCTCCACCAGCCCTCCCCCGTCCCTGCTGGACAGCACCCCCTCCTCCCACCCTTCTCACACACCCCCTGCTCCCTCCATCGGGGTCCTGAAGAAAACCAGCTCTCCAGAGATCAAGCTAAAGATCATAAAGACGTACCAGAACGGGAGGGAGCTGTTTGAGTCTGCGCTGTGTGGAGACCTGCTGCAGGAGTCCCAGGCCAGCGAGGCCTCCCAGAGCCACCGCAGACACGAGAGGAAGAAGGAGAAGAGGAAAAAGACCGTCAGGGAGCAAGAAGAAGGGCAGGACCAGGAGCAGCTACAGGAGGGCACTGTAGGGCTGGCCAGGGACATCCAGACCCAGCTACAACTCCAAACCCACACCCCGGCCCAGACCCAACCACAGGAGCTGCCTGTGGGGCAGACAGAGAAGCCACAGAAGACCCCCATCAAAGCAGAGCCCGAGACACCTAAGGTATGTGTTGGTTTGCTGCTTGTCTGTCGGTTGAGGTCATCCAGTTAAATTGAGTCACTATTCAGTACTAAAAGAGTAACTGTTTCAACAGTTTCAGACATCAGACAAAGAAATGAATCAACCTATTGTTGCTTACGCCCATCTGATTCTTTTAGATCTACAGAAAGTGTCTTGGGGGTAGGGCATGACTCCTGTCACCTACTGAGTGTGCTTTTTCTCCCCCTGTACTGTAGGTCCAGAAGCAGTACCCTACAGTGATAACCGGTACAGGCTGCTGTAAGGACCACGAGGTGGGGGACCTGGTGTGGGCCAAGGTGGGAACCTACCCTTGGTGGCCCTGCATGGTCTCCTGTGACCCCCAGATGAACGTCCACACACGCATCAACACCCGGGGTAAAAAATCATTCGACTCATGTCTTCTTCCAGGTGTCCAGAACCTGTAAACATAACTGTTTAAAAGCCTCTAACTGCTGTCTGTCTGTGTTCTTCCTGGCCCTCCAGGTCACAGGGAGTACCATGTGCAGTTCTTTGGCAGCGTGGCCGAGCGGGCCTGGGTCCATGAGAAGAGGGTGGTCATGTACCAGGGAGAGCACCAGTTTGATGAGCTGCAGGCTGAGACGCTACGCAAGACCACCAACACCGCAGAGAGACACAAGGTAGAGACACAGCACTGCCTAGCCTGACAGTATACCCTCCTCACACTCTTGACACCGGTTTAATAGGCGAAGGGCTGGCCTGTTTTGAAGCTCACACCATGACTTTTCTCCAAACATGAGATTTATGTAGTTGTGTACATATGTACGGTATATGGGATTGTAGGTGACGTAATGGGTATGTATGGGATTAAGCTGGTGTAGTGATTATGTTTTGCTGTTTTCGGCTATCGAAGAAAGGGCCTACTAAACTTAGTTGAGTGCGCTGACTTGATAAGAGTGTCTTCAAAATGTTAATAAAATGTTTGTGTCAGCTGATGAAGCCCTTCCCCCAGAGAGAGCGTGCTCAGTGGGAGGTGGGCGTCGGCCATGCGGAGGACGCCTTCCTGATGACACAGCAGGAACGTATCGACAACTACACCTTCATCTACGTCGACCCCGACCCCAATGCTCCCCCCCCCGTCAAGAAGACCCCCACAAGGGCGGCCGGTCGCACCCACCGCTCTTCTATCGCAACAAGTAAGAAAGAAGAAGTAGCGGTGACATCACCGGACCGGGCGGAGCCGTCCAGAAGACAGCCTCGTAGGCAGTGTAGTGTTCCTAATGCAGACGACCCAGCCGACCCCCAGACCTCAGAGAAAGACCAGAGCCGGGACCCTGGCCAGCCCAGCCCCTCAGCCCGGGAGGCCCTGTCTAAGGCAGGGGGAACCCAGGAGTCCCCTGCCCCTGTACGGGCCTGGAAGACAGCCGCTGCCAGGAAGCTGCTGCCTCTCTCCATTACCATGAAGAAACTAAATGTGGAGATCACCAAGTGTGACCAAGTATGGCCTCTTCTGCAGAGGAAAGCCCTGCCCTCACCACGGCGAGAGAGGGAGAGAGAGGCGGAGAGGGAGGAGGGAGAAGGCCGACAGGCTGACCTGGGATACTGCTCACCAGAGGTGGGTGCTCTCTATTGGTCTAGACGCCCTAGTTGACAATGGTGGTGAATGTTGTTGCTCTAAACTGAATTGAAACATTATTTCTAAGTGGAGTTTTTTTTCTCCAGCAGGGCTGTGGAGTTAAACCAGAACCCAGTCCAGACGAGGAAGAGAAGAGGGATGAGGGAGAGGAGAAAGAGGACAGGGAAGAGAGAAGTGACCAGGAAGCAGCACAGCACACCTCCTGTCCTGGGTCTCAGCACAGCACCCCGCCAGGTATGTACGCACGTTTTCTGGGTCTTCTGGTGATAACTGGTGAATATTCTGTTGGTGGGAATGTGTTCCCCACAGAGCAGAGTTGTTTAACCAGGTGTCTCCTTCCGGTAGGTTCTCAGGAGCGTAAGCAGCAGCGCAGGTCAGTGAGGAGCAGATCAGAGTCAGAGAAAGGCTGTGAGCCCGTCCCCAAAAAGAAGACCAAAAAGGAACAGGTACCAACCTGCTACTACCACTTACTGTTCCCCTCTGTAATGTTTACCAAACTGGTGGTTCTGTCACTTGCTTCTCTAGAGTGGGAGCACAATACAACGGAGTGATCTGAAACATCCATCTCTCGCTTCCTCTCTCTCCCTGCAGGGTGAGATGGCTCCTGAGACCACTCTGAGAACAGGCTCACAGAAAGGTAGCGACTCCAGCTCTGTCCTATGACTCCCTCTTTCCCATCCTGCTCTAAGCATGCTAGCTTTGTTGAACGTGTTGGGTCATAAAAAGGGAAGCAGTGTGGAGGTGTGTGTTAACCTGTGGTGTGGTGTGTAGGAGCCAGTGAGATCTCAGATGCCTGTAAGCCTCTGAAGAAACGCAGTAGAGCCTCCACAGACGTAGAGATGGCCTCCTCTCAGTACAGAGACACATCCGACTCTGACTCTAGAGGCCTGAACGACCCGCAGGTAAACACACCTCAAACCCTGACTTTAGAAGGCTAAATGACCGCAAGGCACACACACACACCCACACACACACACACACACACACACACACACACACACACACACACACACACACACACACACACACACACACACACACACACACACACACACACACACACACACACACACACACACACACACACACACACACACACACACACACACACACACAAAGCCCACCCACTCATGCTCTCTCTTGTGTAGAGTCTGTTTGGGAAGAGTTTGGACAGTCCAGCGGCTGCAGATGCGGATGAGTCAGACAGCCAGTCAGTGGACTCCAGTCTTTCCAGACAAGGAAGCAGCACAGCCAAGACAGACACTGTCTGCCAGGTACACCACTGCACGCCTCCTCTCCTATCCCCTCATCTTTTCTCCTCTTCTGTCTTTTCACCTAATTTTCTCTCTGCTCTCTGTGATCATTTTAGAAGACAGCCGAATAAATATACACTGAACTAAAATTGAAATGCAACATGCAACAATTTCAAACATTTTACTGAGTTACAGTTCATATAAGGAAATCAGTCAATTGAAATAAATAAATTAGGCCCTAATGTAATCTATGGATTTCACATGACTGGGAATACAGATATGCATCTGTTGGTCACAGATACCTTTAAAAATAAAAAGGTGGGGAAGTGGATCAGAAAACCGGTCAGTATCTGGTGTGACCACCATTTGCTTCATGCAGCGCAACTCATTTAGTTCTGATGGAGTTGATCAGGCTGTTGATTGTGGCCTGTGGAATGTTGTCCCAAAGTCCTCTTCAATGGCTGTGCGAAGATGCTGGGTATTGGCGGGAACTGGATCACACTGTCAATCAAGAGCATCCCAAACATGCTCATAGGGTGATGTCTGGTGAGTATGCAGGCCAGAAGAAGAACTGGGACATTTTCAGCTTTCTAGAATTGTGCACAGATCCTTGCGACATGGGGCCATTATTATGAGGCCACGCATTATCATACTGAAACATGGTGATGACGGCGGATGAATGGCACAAGAATGGGCCTCAGGATCTCATTACGGTATCTCTGCATTCAAATTGCCATCGATAAGATGCAGTTGTGTGTGTTGTCCGTAGCTTGTGCCTGCCCATACCTTAACCCCACCGCCACCATGGGGCACTCTGTTCACAACGTTGGCATCAGCAAACCGCTCTCCCACACAACGCCATACACGCTGTCTGCCATCTGCCCGATACAGTTCAAACCGGGATTCATCTGTGAAGAGCACATTTCTCCAGCGTGCCAGTGGCCATCGAAGGTGAGAATTTGCCCACTGAAATTGGTTACGACGCCGAACTGCAGTCAGGTCAAGACCCTGTTGAGGATGACAAGCATGCAGGAGAGCTTCCCTGAGACGGTTTCTGACAGTTTGTGCAGAAATTCTTCAGTTGTGCAAACCCACAGTTTCATCAACTGTCTGGGTGGCTGGTCCCAGACGATCCCACAGGTGAAGAAGCCGGATGTGGAGGTCCTGGACTGGCATGGTTACATGTAGTCTGCGGTTTTGAGGCCGGTTGGACGTACTGCCAAATTCTCTGAAACAAAGTTGTAGGCGGCTTATGGTAGAGAAATTAACATGATGAGTTCCTCAACACTTTACATGTTGCATTCATATTTTTGTTCAGGGTATGTTATACTCCACTCTTCCTCTGTATAGAACTGTAAGGTGTATGTATGGAGAGGGTTGCGTGTTTCTATATCTTCCTTTATGTGTAGATCTGTGAGGTGTATGGAGAGGGTCTGGTGTCGTGTGAGGGAGACTGCTGTCGGCTGTTCCATCTGGAGTGCCTGGGTCTCGCCTCCGTACCTGAGGGCAAGTTTACCTGTCTGGAATGTAGAAACGGTGAGACATGGCATGATGTCGCAACACATACACGATGCATTTACATCCTAATCATTACTAGACCTACACTACCATTAGACAAGTTCTCTTTGATTGCTCCTTTCATCTTTACAGTATCGTGTTGGCTGAAATGGTTGAAAGGATTATTTAAGTTATTCCAGGGCACGTCCTTCTACTTTGTGAATTCTGATGACGCTACGGGTGTGAACAGAGAAGACGGCTTAAACCCTGATTATGCAAATGACCCTACAGACAAATCTCTGATTTCAACCCGGCAGACATGAGAGATTTATCTGATGGAGGAATGAAGAGTAGACTGGCATTTGCCAATTTCTCACCCCTCTGTACACACACTCTCTCTCTCTGTCTGCCCCCTCCCGCTTTCTCGCTATGCCCCCTCCCGCTTTCTCGCTCTGCCCCCTCCCGCTTTCTCTCTCTGCCCCCTCCCGCTCGCTCTCTCGCTCTCTCTCTCTCTAGGCTCTCACTTGTGTTTCAGCTGTAAGGCAGGGGGAGGGGAGGTGTTGCGCTGCTCAGTGGTTGGCTGCGGGCGGTATTACCATGACGACTGCGTGCGTAAACTCCCTGGCACAGTGGGGGGTGGTGCGGGCGGGGGGTTCTGCTGCCCCCAGCATACCTGCGCCACCTGCTGTCTGGAGAGAGACCTGCACCAAGCCACCCAAGGTAGGGAGTCAGAACACTGGTCCAGATGAGGAATGGAAGCTACTTCTGGCTTTTGACATGGTCCCTCACATACTGTAGGTGTTAGTCTCTCTTTGTCTAACATTCATCTCTCTTTCCTCTCCCCATCCCCAGGACGTATGATGCGTTGTCTGCGCTGCCCTGTTGCGTACCACACAGGGGACAGCTGCGTGGCAGCGGGTAGCATGGTCCTCACCCACCACATCATGATCTGCAGCAGCCATGGCATTGCCAAGAGGAACGGCCTCCTCTCCTCACCCGTCAATGTGAACTGGTGTTTCCTCTGTGCCCGAGGTAAGCTCTATCTCCCACCTTAGACCTCCTGTAGGGACCCACCCTGACTCACTCACCCTTTCTGTGTCCCAAATAGCACCCTATTCCTTATATAGTGCACTACTTTTGACCAGGGCCCCTGAGCCACTGTCTCCCGAAGGGGAGCTTCCAGCTTCAGCCCCGTGGCTTCACAATGTTTGACTGGAGGACAGAAGGAGAAGCAGTAGAGAGGGATGTGGCTTTGTGTTGCCCCTGAGACTTCTGGACACAGTGTTTGAGTGAATAGAGCCCTAGCTCCAACTCCTTCTGTTCCCCTCAGGTGTAAGGGTTAGCCAGATCCCCCCCCCCCTCTCGCTCTCTGAATCTGATCCCTTCTAATCCAGTCTTCTCTTATCATTCAAACTTTGTTTATCCCCCTAGTGGTAATTGATGTGTGTGGAGGCTTAGCTGAGGAGACTACTGGTGCTGGCTGATCTTTCTCAACTCGGTGCTCCTCAGTAGTCCTCAAAACCGCAGTCTCCTATCCCAGGGAAAGGCGGCTGTTAGCCCTGGGCTAAGTGTAGCGTGAACGTGGCTATGCGAAGAACTGGATGTCTAACTTTGTCTAGTTGTGTGATGGAGATTTATTCAACCTGCATGATAGTTACGATGCATTCTCCTGTTTGTACATGTATTTGTGACATTTGACCATTACTGTTGTCCCTGTTGTACCTGATGTGGCAGTGCCTTTAGAAAGTATTCATACCCCTTGACTTATTCCACGTTGTGTTACAGCCTGAATTCAAAATGGATTAAATATTTTTTTTCTTAACCCATCTACATACAATACCCCATAATGACAAAGTAAAAACATGTTTTCAGACATGTTTGCAAATGTACTGAAAATTAAATACAGAAATATCTAATTTACATAAGTATTCACACCCCGTCAACTTTGTCAAGTTGGTTGTTGATCATTGCTAGACAGCCATTTTCAAGTCTTGCCATAGATTTTCAAGTAGATTTAAGTCAAAACTAACTAGGCCACTCAGGAACATTCAATATCGTCTTGGTAAGCAACTTCAGAGTATATTTGTCCTTGTGTTTTAGGTTATTGGTGAAAGGTGAATTTGTTTCCCAGTGTCTGTTGGAAAGTAGACTGAACTAGGTTTTCCTCTCGGATGTTGCCTGCGCTTAGCTTTATTCCATGTATTTTTATCCTAAAAAACTCTGTAGTCCTTGCCAATGACAAGCATACCCATATCATGATGCAGCCATCATTACGCTTGAAAATATTGAGTGGTACTCCGTGATGTGTTGTGTTGGATTTTCCCCAAACATAACGCTTTGTATTCAGGACAAGTTTATTTCTTTGCCTATTTTTTTTCCAGTTTTATGTAAGTGCCTTTATTGCAAACAGGATGCATGTTTTGGAATATTTTGTATTCTTTACAGGTTTCCTTATTTTCCCTCTGTCATTTAAGTTAGTATTGTGGAGTAACTACTATTTTGTTGATCCATCCTCAGTTTTCTCCTTTCACAGCCATCAAACTCTGTAACTGTTTTAAAGTCACCATTGACCTCATGGTGAAATCCCTGAGCGGTTCCCTTCCTCTCCATAAACTGAGTTAGGAAGGACAGCTGTGTCTTTGTAGTGCCTGGGTGTATTGATACACTATCCAAAGTGTAATTAATAACTTGATCATGCTCAAAGGGATATTCAATGTCAGATTTTTTTAAATCTACCAATAGGTGCCCTTCTTTGAGAAGCACTGGAAAACGTCCCTGTTCTTTGTGGTTGAATCTGTGTTTGAAATGATCCTTACAGATAATTGTATGTGTTGGGTACAGAGATCAAGTAGTCATTGAAAAATTTGTGTTAAACACTATTATTGCACACAGAGTGAGTCCATGCAACTTATTCTCTGACTTGTTAAGCAAATGTTTACTCCTGAGCTTATTTAGGCTTGCCATAACAAAGGGGTTGAATACTTAATGATTTAAGACATTTCAGCTTTTCATTTTGAACAAATTTGTAAAAATTTCTGAAAACATTATTCTACTTTGATATTATAGGGTATTGTGTCTAAGCCAGTGACACACAATTTCAACTTCATCCATTTTAATTTCAGGCTGTAATACAACAAAATGTGGAAAAAGTCAAGGGGGTTTCTGAAGACACTTTATATGTACTGATCTGTGCTTTTACAGTGCACTCCTCTTACAAGAAATACATCTGTTTTGGATGATTAGACTTTTCTAACTAATTTGATTGCAGAGTACATTGTAAGTGTAGAAATATTTTGGTCTCCATGGTTACTAAAAGCAGTTGATTCTTATAACCGGAGTGTTTCTGTTGGATGACTCTTTAGTTTACTTTTACTCCTCTGTTTCTCTCTCGTTTATGTGTTCTAACAGTGTATGTGTTCTTTTTCTCCTGTGGAATCATGGGTACTGTAGTCTGATTACGGCTCACCCAGTCTCTTCCTGTGTGTCTTGTGTAGGACTGTTAGTGCAGGACCTTACTGACACCATATTAAGTTCATATGCCTATAAGTCCCACTACCTTCTGACTGAGTCAAATCGTGCTGAGTTGAAATTACCTATGATTCCCTCTTCTTCGTCAGCTACCAAAAAGAATATTGGGAAAGGTAACAGAACTGTTTTACTCTCTCTCCCTTTTCCCACTGGTGCGTGTGTATGTGTTTGAATGTGTCTAGACTCCCCACAGTTGATTTGATGTTCCTCCTTATTGCTTTGTTCTGCCTCTAGCGTGTCAACATACAATCTGCTGCCATTAACGCTACAGCAGGGCTTAAAATAAACTTTCAGGGACCCTAACATGCACTGGTTCAGCCGGGAACCACGTTGACAAAGTGTTAACGGCATTAAAAGTGAGCAAAGCTCATCTCTGAAGCTGTGGAATGTGACTCTCCTCTCCAATACAAACACAAAAGGGGATCTGTATACGTGGACCTCAGCACACTGTAACATAACACATCATTTGGTTTCGTCATCAGAATTGTGAAAGAGGGATGAAAAGAGTTTCACAGGGTTATTTTACGCCCTGTCTGTATGAGGGGGGGGGGGGGGGGGGGGGTCTTGTTGCTGCTGGAGGAACACAGCTTCTCTGCTTCAGCACTTTGAGCTTGTCCGTAATCTGAAAAACAAAGTTACTTTTTCTAACTGCTCACTTCTGTTTTTGAATGAAAATAATTGTCCCTCGCTTCTCTGCTGCTCTCACTGTACCGCGATCAGCCTTTACCGTGATCCGATGTTTGCGGCGGTCCTGTTTTGCTGTGTTAAGGAGTTAATTGTTCCAAGAAATATTGATTCTGCGTTGAAATGCAGTTCATTCAAATAGGTTATTGTCCATGACCGGTATAATATTCCTCACAAGATCATCAATTTGATCAGTAAGTCAAAACTGTCAATGTTTGAATAAGATGCTGACAATCGTCCTTCTAGTTGACATGCAATGGGAATTATTACTCATCAATGATGTTATTCATTTGACATTTAAAACATTTCCACAAACACATGTTTAAGTGAGATTCCATGAAGACTGTCTGGGGTATGTATAGTGTTGCAGAGAAGTGGAACAACCCCCTTTACAAGAAGGAGTGCATGTCAGCTTTGTGCCGTTCCTCTTATATATTATATATATATCTTTTTTGTGACTTATGGTTTATTTGCTGATTTGTATTATCATCGGTGCTATTGCATGTGTGGTGATTGTACAAGGGGCCTTGTACTCTAAACCTGCCTGTCAGACATTCCATTACACCATTGTTGACCGACTGCTAAGGAAAAAGCAGAGGACAGCAGTAATGTGAAGACTACTCTCTTTTATCAAAATGGTGTCCACAACAGCATAGTTTTCAATAGATAAAGGAAACGTTATTATGTTGTGGGAGTTACAAGTTATTCCACCTTTGTGAAACCTTTGGAAAAGGGTAACTTCAGGCCCATTTGATGGTCCAGTTCAAAATAAATATATATACTTAGACATATACCATACATATGAAAGGAGGTAATGAGTGTAAGCAATGTCACAATGGCTCCCTCCAACTCTCTGGAAGACAATATTACTTACTTGGCCCAAATAATTTCTATTGTATAGACGAGATGGTCGAGTGACCGCTCTAACAAAGCAAAGACATGTCCTCAAAGATGGAAGGCAGTCAGGAGGAGATGAGATCAGGTGGGACCATTCTAACTGATGAGAGGGCAGATATGCGAGTGAACAACAGGCACAACTCCAATAGTCGTTTTTTGTTTGTTTGCCGAAATGCCACGTGTCCACTTATATCAGTGCATTCCTAGCGACCTAATCATTACGAAACTTGATCAAATAAGCCTCACGTAGAAAATGAGCAATTACATATTTTGTCGATCAAATTCGACACTCATTGGCCTCCATACAGTAAACCCTCTCGCTTCGCTTCTTCCTCTCTGCTTGGGCAAAGCATTACTCACAGTGTATAGTGAAGGGGTTGAATGACTGGCATGCCTAAGGATAAGGTTTAGAGTGTGGTGGCCCCTAGTGTCCAGGTGTGGAAGTATGTTCTCTAACCCTGTGCTGCTCTTTTCTCTATACACACACACACACACCCACCCCCATGCAGGAGAGAAGCTGCTGTGCTGTGCGTTGTGCCCGGCGTCGTTCCACCCAGAGTGTTTGGAGATGGCGATGCCAGAGGGGGCGTGGTCCTGCAGGGAGTGCAGATCAGGAAGGAAACCCCACTACAAACAGATCGTCTGGGTCAAACTGGGAAACTACAGGTGAGCTGATGCACACCCAAAAGCTGTCGGAGAGGTGCCGGCTAATGGTATAGTAAACATATGTAAAACAATAATGATAGTCGCACACTCCAAATATTCTCCCATTAATTGAATGGATCAACATCAATGGTGTTTACCCTTTATATTACTGAGAGCATATTTAATGTGAAGCTACAGACGAGGAACAACACAACTCGGGAATATGTGGAAACAACATTATTGTTGCCGGATGCAGAAACGGGATGAGAGTGGCACGTTACTGTACACTACGAAGGGTTCATGTATTTCAGAAACTTGTTTTAGAATCAGAGGTTTGGCTTTATTGTTAGGAAAACGGCAACACCTATAGCTGTACCGTATGGACTGATCAGCGCTCTTTCTTTCCTCACGTCCCCATCAGGTGGTGGCCAGCGGAGATCTGTAACCCTCGCCTGGTGCCCCCCAACATCCAGACGCTCCGCCACGGCATCGGAGCCTTCCCAGTCTTCTTCTTTGGTTCCCATGACTATTACTGGATCAACCAGGGCCGTGTGTTTCCCTACGTGGAGAACGACAAGACCCCTGTCACGGGCCAAATCAACATCAACAAGACCTTCAAGAAAGGTGAGGCCACCTTGGGGTCTATTCTGTGCTCTGGGCTCTGTTGGTGCTTGAGGGATATGCTATTGCCTTATCCCTGAGTATGTGTGAGACAGGCAGAAGGTCATTCCATCCCTTCCGTGTGTGTGTGTGTGTGTGTGTGTGTGTGTGTGTGTGTGTGTGTGTGTGTGTGTGTGTGTGTGTGTGTGTGTGTGTGTGTGTGTGTGTGTGTGTGTGTGTGTGTGTGTGTGTGTGTGTGTGTGTGTGTGTGTGTCAGCTCTGGAGGAGGCTGCTCGTAGGTTCCAGGAGCTCAAGGCACAGAGGGAGAGCAGGGAGGCCCTAGAGCAGGAACGCAACTCACGCAAACCACCGCCTTACAAGTACATCAAGGTAATACATCCAGTCATACTGTATACAGCCCTACCCTGCAAACACATACCTTCCCTACAAATCTTCTGGTACTGAAGAGACACGCATATGCACACACATGATAACATACGCACTATACACACACGTATACATGTATTTTGTGTTATAGAGTAATGGCCTGAGGGCGCACACTTAATCTGTTGTGAAGTGCATTATAATGTTTTTAAAATAGTATATAACTGCCTTAATGTAGCTGGACCCCAGGAAGAGTAGCTGCTACATTGGCAGCAGCTAACGGGAATCCATAATAAATACAAAGTCTTGCTTTGCCAAGCAAACTGAGATCTCATATGTGACCTTGTATGTTAGTCTTGAGTCTTGGTGTGTCCTCGCTGACACATTGTTGTCATGTCTCTTTCAGTCCAACAAGCCGGTGGGGAAGGTGCAGGTGCACATAGCCGACCTGTCTGAAATCCCACGATGCAACTGTAAGCCCACGGACGAACACCCCTGCAGCCTGGACTCCCAGTGTCTCAACCGCATGCTGCAGTACGAGTGTCACCCGCAGGTTGGTGTGTGTGTGTGTGTGTGTGTGTGTGTGTGTGTGTGTGTGTGTGTGTGTGTGTGTGTGTGTGTGTGTGTGTGTGTGTGTGTGTGTGTGTGTGTGTGTGTGTGTGTGTGTGTGTGTGTGTGTGTGTGTGTGTGTGCGCGTGTGCGGAGGTTAAATCGGCCCTGTTCTCCTGTCCTAGGTGTGTCCGACAGGTGATAGCTGTGAGAACCAATGCTTCTCTAAACGTCTGTACTCCGAGACAGAGGTCATCAAAACAGAGGGTTGTGGCTGGGGCCTCAAGACCAACCAGGCCCTCAGGAAGGTGAGTGAGGGGTGCTGGGGTGGACGTAGTGTGTGGCCCAGCTCTATTTCTATCGTTAGCCCCTAATCTTTAGGTGTTAACTGATATTAGCAACACTGTGAAGGCTCCACCTAGCCTGGATAGGTATTGTTTGTACCTATCCAGACCTTTCATATAGGAACAGGGTGAGAGCTGGAGACCAAAATGGAAGCGAGCCTGTGTTGTGTATAGATCAGAGATCATTGTTAATAACCGCCGCTGAAGAGGACTGTGAGCTCTCGTCCTTCGAGGCTGATGTGAGTAAGACATTCAAGCGTGTTAACCCTCGCAAGGCTGCCGGCCCAGACGGCATCCCAAGCCGTGTCCTCAGAGCATGTGCAGACCAGCTGGCTGGAGTGTTTACGGACATATTGAATCTCTCCGTATCCCAGACGGTTGTCCCCACTTGCTTCAAGATATCCGCCATTGTTCCTGTACCTAAGAAAGCGAAGGTCACCGAACTAAATGACCTTCGCCCGCCCCGTAGCACTCACCTCTGTCTTCGTGAAGTGCTTTGAGAGGCTAGTTAAGGAACATATCACCTCCAGCTTTCCTGACACCCTAGACACACTACAATTTGCATACAACAGGTCCATTGATGACGCAATCGCCATCGCACTGCACTATCCCACCTGGACAAGAGAACTCCCTATGTAAGAATGCTGTTCATCAACTACAGCTCAGCCTTCGACTCCATAGGATCCTGGGTCTGAACCCCGCCCTGTGCAACTGGGTCCTGGACTTCCTGATGGACCGACCCCAGGTGGTGAAGGTAGGCAACAACACCTCCTCCATGCTGATCCTTAACACGGTAGCCCTCCTGTACTGCCTGTTCACACATGACTGCGTGACCGCTCACGTTTTCAACTCAATCATCAAGTTTTCAGACGACACAACCGTGGTAGGCCTGATTACCAACAACGACGACACAGCCTACAGGGAGGAGGTGAGGCCCTGGCGGAGTGGTGCCAGGAAAGTAACCTCTCCCGCAACGTCAACAAAACGAAGTAGCTAATCGTGGACTTCAGGAAACATCATAGAGATCATGCCCCAATCCACATCGACTGGGCCGCAGTGGAGAGGGTGAAAAGCTTCAAGTTCCTTGGCATGCACATCACTGACAACCTGAAACGGTCCATCCACACAGACAGTGTGGTGAAGGCGGCGCAGCAGCGCCTCTTGAAACTCAGGAGGATGAAGAAATTTGTCTTGGCCCGTAAAACCCTCACAAACTTCTACAGATGCAGCATTAAGGACGTCATGTCAGGCTGTATCACCGCTTGGTATGGCAATTGCACCATCTGCAACCGCAGGGCCAACACATCACCAGGGACACACTCCCTGCCCTCCAGGACATCGATAGCACCCGGTGTCACAGGAAGGCCAAGAAGATCATCAAGGACCTCAGCCACCCGAGCCACGGCCTGTTCACCCCGCTACCATCTAGAAGGCAGGGACGGTACAGGTGCATCATTTCTGGGACAAAAAGACTGAAAAACAGCTTCTATCTCCAGGCCATCAGACTGTTAAATAGACACCGCTGACTGGCCTCCGCCCAGTACCCTGCCCTGAACTTAGTCACTGTTACTAGCCAGCTACCACCCGGTACTCTACCCTGCACCTTAGAGACTGCTGCCTTATGTACATAGTCATTGAACACTGGTCACTTTAATAATGTTTACATACTGTTTTACCCACTTCATATGTATACACTGTATTCTAGTCACGTCTCATCCTGTACAACTACAACTGTACACACCTTTTCTATACTGTCCATGTCTATACATACCATCATATATATTTATATTCAGGACTCTGACATTTCTCATTCTGATATTTCTTAATTCCTTTCTTTTTATTTTGGGGATTTGTGTGTATTGTTTTGTATTGTTAGGTATAACTGCTCTGTTGATGCTAGAAACATAAGCATTTCGCTGCACTAGCGATAACATCTCCAAAATATGTATTTTTAAAAATATATACCACAGGTATGCTTTGTTGTAAGTAATATCTCTTATGTCTGTGTCTCTTCCGCAGGGAGATTTTGTGACGGAGTACGTAGGAGAGGTGATAGATTCAGAAGAGTGCCAGCAGCGAATCAAACGCGCTCATGAGAACCGTGTGACTGACTTCTACATGCTCACCCTCACCAAGGTAACGACGTACAGGCTGTGTCCCAACAGTCTGGAATGGTCTCCTTTACTTGACCTCTCCACCTCATGACCAGTAACATATACAGTGCATTCTGAATGTATTCAGCCCCCTTTGTTAAATTACAGCCTTATTCTAAAATGTATTAAATTAAAACAATTCCTCATCAATCTACACATTACCCCATAATGACAAAGTGAAAACTGTTTTTTAGAAATGTTTGCAAATGTATTCCAAATAAAAACAGAAATACCTTATTTACATAAGTATTCAGACCCTTTGCTATGAGACTCTAAATTAAGCTATGCATCCTGTTCCATTGATCATCATTGAGATGTTTCTACAACTTGATTGGAGTCCACCTGGGGTAAATTAAATTGATTGGACATGATTTGGAAAGGCACAAACCTGTCTATAAGGTCCCACAGTTGACAGTGCATGTCAGAGCAAAAACCAAACCATGAGGTCAAAGGAATTGCTCCGAGAACAGGATTGTGTTGAGGCACAGATCGGGGTAGGGTACCAAAACAATTCTGCATTGAAGGTCCCCAAGAACACAGTGGCCTCCATCATTCTTAAATAGAAGACATTTGGAACCACCAATATTCTTTCTAGAGCTAGCAGCCTGGCTAAACTGCGCAATCGGGGGAGAAGGGCCTTGGTCGGGGAGGTGACCAAAAACCCGATGGTCACTCTGACAGAGCTCCAGAGTTTCTCTGTGGAGATGGGAGAACCTTCCAGAAAGTCAATCTTCTTCTCTGCAGCACTCCACCAAAAAGGCACCTAAAGGAATCTCTGACCATGAGAAACAAGATTCACTGGTCTGATGAAACCAAGATTGAACTCTTTGGCCTGAATGCCAAGCGTCACGTCTGGAGAAAACCAGGCACAGCTCATCACCTGGCCAATACCATCCCTATGGTGAAGCATGGTGATGTCAGCATCATGCTGTGGGAATGTTTTTCAGCAGCAGGGACTGGGAGACTAGTCAGGATCGAGGGAAAGATGAGCGGAGCAAAGTACAGAGAGATCCTTGATGAAAACCTCCAGAGTGCTCAGGACCTCAGACTGGGGCAAAGGTTCACCTTCCAACAGGACAACGACCCTAAGAGAGGATCTGCAGAGAAGAATGGGAGAAACTCCCCAAATACAGGTATGCCAAGCTTGTAGCATCATACACAAGAAGACTCAAGGCTGTAATCGCTGCCAAAGGTGTTTCAACAAAGTCTTGAGTAGAGGGTCTGAATACTTATGTAAATTATATTTATATTTTTTCATTTTTAATACATTTGCAAAAATGTATAATCTGTTTTTGCTTTGTCATTATGGGGTATCGTGTGTAGATTGAGGGGGGGAAACTATTTAATCAATTTTAGAACAAGGCTGTAAAGTAACAATGTGGAGAATGTCAAGGGGTCTGAATACTTTCCGAATGCACCATAGTATGTGTATGAATCGCTCTCTTTTCAGTAGTGTTCATATATTGGCTGTGTGTGTGTGTGTGTGTGTGTGTGTGTTCCTCAGGACCGGGTGATAGACGCGGGGCCCAAAGGAAACTCCTCTCGCTTCATTAACCACAGTTGCAGCCCCAACTGTGAGACGCAGAAATGGACCGTCAACGGAGATGTACGGATAGGGCTCTTCACCCTGTGTGACATAGAGGCTGGTGAGGAGAGGGACACGTACATGTTCTGTAATTTTGGTGATTGATCTCATCTGTCCTGTAGACACAGAGCTGACATTTAACTATAATTGTGTGTGTTCTGCAGGCACTGAGTTGACGTTTAACTATAACCTGGACTTGGTGGGGAATAGAAGGTCGTCGTGTCACTGTGGAGCTGAGAACTGCTCTGGCTTCCTGGGGGTGCGGCCTACGGTACGGGACACACCCACATTCTCTTTCTCCTTATCATGACTGCATCATGTAGGAATTAAGTAACATGTTTCTGGTGTATTACCTTAGCAGAACCCTTCTGTCCATGGTTTGTCTGCAATGTTGTATAGAACTATAGAAGCTGGCCTAACAAGGCTTGTAACTTAAGGGGCGGCAAGTACCCTAGTGGTTAGAGCGTTGGACTAGTAACCGAAAGGTTGCAAGATCAAATCCCCGAGCTGACAAGGTAAAAATCTGTCGTTCTGCCCTTGAACAAGACAGTTAACCCACTGTTCCTAGGCCATCATTGAAAATAAGAATTTGTTCTTAACTGACTTGCCAAGTTAAATAAAGGTAATTATTTATTTTTTTAAATATGATTTGGGGGGGGGGGGGGCGTTGTTTCATGCCTTACGCTGGGCATCATTCACAAGTGATAATATATCATTCACGAGTGATAGGCTAATATTGTCACCCATCAGACTCTTCTTGATTTAATCATGTCTTTACATGTACTAAATAATATGTGTGTGAAATTAGTTTTGATTTAAAATGGACCATTATCATGCCCCTGTCTCGAAAACAAGGGCAGGGGAAAAAATACATGCCATCTATGCACTTAAATAGTGAATGGAGGACGCTGTTCCCGTGACTCATTTTCATGCCAGCCAGGTAGGCTATACTCCTGTTGTAAAGATAAGCAATGTGCTTAATATTAGGAAAGTTGAGAAATAAATATAATAGGCCTAGCCTATAGAAAGCTGATCGGATCCTCCTCTTTTTAATAGAGCCTATTAATCTGTTTTCTCACACAATTGCATAGTTAGCACGTTTGGTAGGCTACTAATGATCATCAGCAGCATCAGAGCTTGCAGAAGCCTAATTACCATGACTAAAGGTCACATGGAATTTGACTGCCATCATGACTCGTGACCGCCTGTGTGGCGGTAACACGGTCACTGCAACAGCCCTAGGTAATACCAGCGCACTCATGTAGGAGAGTGCACTTTTTGTTAAACACAAATGGCCAGTGGTATTGTGGAGGCTATATGCAGGAATAAACCGTATAAGCACTTTTTTCAGTGGGCATTGCGTATACTCACCTCTTGATCCCTACTGATGCGTATCAAAGTAGTGCAGTGGAGGTATACGACTTATCAATTATGTAGTACAATAGAGAAATCATGCACAGAGTAGCCTACACAATCGCAAAGGCTGCACACATCCTAGTTTCAGCAGAATATCATCTGCAGGCAGCAAGAGTGTGCAGCTCTCAGCTGGTTTTGGCATGGAGCAGCTCACGGAACAATGACATCGGTAGCCGGTAGGGTAGGAAAGACGTTTCAACTTATATCTACCAGTAAATGCTAACCAAGGCAACAATGGGTATGCAAACCAGGTATTGAAAAGGTTTAGTCCAAATTGTTGGTTAATAGGCTATTTGTGATGCGCAATTGTCATCATGCCCTGTTTGCATCAGGGGCGTAGAAACGGGTGGGCCTGGGTGGACTGAGGGCAACCCACTGGGAAACCAGGTCCTGACAGGCCCACCCAATCAGATTGATGTGGTTTAAGCATGGTTGTGGACGTAGATTATCATTATTTCTTTCTATTAAAAAAATTGTGATTTTTGAGAGTGAAAATCAATAGGAAAACTCTTTATTTTATTTTTTTAAACAGGATTTTTCACACAGGGTGCCTTTCCTTTGCTGGGCGGGCCATTTGGAAACTTTTGAGCAACATTTTTGTACACCCACTTCTCCAGGCCACACTACATCGCTGCATAGGGCCGATGAAAAGACAGCAGTCACACACAGCATAATGTTAAAGGATAAGCAGTCCATAAACTCGGACATAATAAGCCAGTATGTCCCAATCATAAGAATACAAAAACACAACCATTAACCATTTCCCAATCAAAATGTAGAACTATTACTTTCCGTTGCAAAGAATATTTCACATTTAGCACACAAAGTAACCTGTGACCTAAAGTTGAAAGTGGAACTGACATCATTTTAGCTACTTTGTCTGTTTGGTTCATATCTGCAATCATCATATCAGTCAAAAATATCAAATTACCAGTAAATGCTACAATGCCAACTTTATAAGAGCTTTTAAAAATAGGTTATCTTTGACTCAACATTCCATGTTGGCAGAATAGATGGATGCAGTTTCAATGACTCAATATTATGGACAAAAACCTACGAATGTACCTAAGGCTAGAACTGTCAATACAATCAAACTATTAAGGGCAATGATCACAAGTCAGTCATAACGTGGCTAATAGGCTAGCGTATCTATTTATGTAGCAAGCTAAAAACACGGAGCCTAACGTTAGCTAAATAACTAGCTAGCTGCTAGGAGGATGTCATATTTTGCCATTGGAGGAGTGGGTGAGTGACTGACTTTTTCCCCTCATATAGTTTTTCCGTGTCTATAGCTAGAGATGTCATTTGGTTAGTTAGCAAGAACTTGAACGTCTGTTATCCAGTTAGCATATCTCTTGCGTTCGCAAATTCACTCAGGCTATCTACTCCAATTTCAGAACACCTGATTTAATTTACTAACATGCAACATCCGCTGAATATGGTTTCAATAAACTTAGGCAAAAAAAGTTATGGCCAAGAAGGCTCTAGATAACATGTAAACAGCCTAACCAGCTCTGCTACGGCGAGTAAAATAATCAGTGAGGTGTTCTTTCATTTGTGTCTGGAAGTAGCTAGCTAGCTAACTTTAGCCAGTTAGCTTAGGGGCTTGGTTGGGACAAGCATGCATTGGCAGGCAAGCTGCGTAAAGATGAGGAGGCTACCATTCCCCTTCGTTTCAGTGCAATTTTGACGGCCAACTAGATATAAAAGTTTATCATATTTTCCTTCATTAGATTTTATATCATCTTGCTCTGGCAAGCATTAGTTGTTGACCATGTTATTTATGTGCATAACTGCGGGAGAGAACCTACCTTTTTCATGGTTGCTTGATCCATAGGACTGTAAAGTTCAGAAATGTAAGAGGACTCCTGTGATTGGTGGAGTGCTGCAGAGATGGTTGTCCTTCTGGAAGGTTCTATCTCCACAGAGGAACTCTGGAGCTCTGTCAGAGTGACCATCGGGTTCTTGGTCACCTCCCTGACCAAGGCCCTTCTCTCCTGATTGCTCAGTTTGGCTGGGCAGCCAGCTCTAGTAAGAGTCTTGGTGGTTCCAAACTTCTTCCATTTAATAATGATGGAGGTCACTGTGTTCTTGAGACCTTCAAATACTGCAGAAATGTTTTGGTACCCTTCCCCAGATCTGTGCCTCGACACAATCCTGTCTCGGAGCTCTACGGACAATTCCTTCGACCTCATGGCATGGTTTTTGCTCTGACATGCACTGTCAACTGTGTGCCTTTCCAAATCACGTCCAATCAATTTAATTTACCAAAGTAGCTCTCACTTCATGAGCAGCGCATATCCAGCATGCATTTGTCGTCTACTTGTGTGCTGTTATAGCCTGTTGCTGTAGCTACTGTCATGGAGTTTTTCATAAATAATCTGATAAAACACACAGGTGAAAAATCAAGGTGACTTACAAAGATGAGGAGGAGCAAGAGAGGGAGGTCTGTAATGTAGTGTCCACAACTAAATAGTAATTGTGGTATCTGAAAAGACCGGTATCCCAAAAGCATGATGGTGTACTTACTATGTGCACATGCTAACAGAAAGGAATGAGGTCGGTATCTAGCTAAGTGTGTCATTATAGAAAAGTATTTAAAACAAAAAAATCTGATCTCTTAAAAGTTCAGCTCATTTCCGTTCTATTAACTATACAATAGGCCATCATTGATTTAAAAAAAAATATTACCTCTTTCAAGGAGCTTTCCGTTTTGCTATGGTTATTTTACCTAAAATCCTTAGGCCTACCTACAGAAAAATACAAAAACTATTACGCATCCCTGCCCAGCCTGGCATGAGTGGCCCCGAAGGGTGTTTAGCATCCCCAGTGGCTCTTCAAGCGAGGAGAGGATATTTTCCGCTGCTGGTCTGCTCTCCAGTCACCATCGCATGACCCTGAACTCATGTTTCTAAAAATGAATTCAAAGGCACTGTAGACAGAGCCTAATAAGGCATGTTTCCTTTCGTTTGTATTTAGTTCTAAGTAAGTTACAGCCTATATGTGCAGTTTTAATGATTTAATGCAACATTTTGTTTAAATGCTGAGCTCTTAATGTCCCTGCCAGCCTAGTGTGTCGCACTCACAAATGCTTCCCAATGTATTTCTTTGTAGGCTATATCCTTCAAATAATTTAAATAATATAGCCTTAATAATACATTTTCGTTCCTTCTTAGGCTAGCTGTGTGGCTCCTGCCCTATTTAGTGTTTATGTTGTTTACTACGACATGTAGCCTATTTAAAATGATGAGCGCTTCTTACATTCACCTTTTCCTGTTTATTAAAATACTTTTCATTCAAATCATATGGTTTGGTTTCAATAGGCTACTTCAAAACCAAATGGTAGGTCCGCCTGGATCACAAAAATAGATGGTGTTGGTTAAATTGTCATTTTAATGAATGGAGCGAATTTGGAGCTGCAGTGTTTTCGTACTTTGAGTGAGGAGAGGTTTTTAGCGGATTGGTTGGAAAGGATGTTGAGCGCCGGAGAGCACCGCTCCATGAGGGATAAACGGGATTGGGATGAGAGACTCACTTTTAGTTTATTTTCCTTTACATACTAAATGTGTGAGTTTAACTGAAATATGATCATAATGATCACAACTTTGTATTTACGTACCTTAAAAAAGATGGCAGCCCACAGGTGAATACAAACAAAATATGAAATTATATTAATTTCTATATTGTACCTTTTTAACCCCCCGCCCCCATTATAACAAAACAAATAATAATAGTCACACAATAAAAAAAAATCATCTGAGCCGATTGTTTATGACGTTGTTTTTCCGTCTGTCAGAGTGCAGTGGTGATGGAGAAGGAGGAGAAGGCGAGGAACGCTAAGCTGAAACCCAAGAAGCGTAAGCTGCGACCGGAAGGGAAACGCACACATGAGTACTTCTGTTTCTGCTGCGGAGAGGGAGGGGAGCTGGTCATATGTGACAAGAAGGACTGTCCTAAAGCTTATCACCTGCTCTGTCTCAACCTCACCAAACCCCCATATGGTACGCTGTGGGTGTGTGTGGAGGTGTGTGTGTGTGGGGGGGGTGTGTGTCTATACGTTAATAATCTCTCTCTGTGTGTGTGTGTGTGTGTGTGTGTGTGTGTGTGTGTGTGTGTGTGTGTGTGTGTGTGTGTGTGTGTGTGTGTGTGTGTGTGTGTGTGTGTGTGTGTGTGTGTGTGTGTGTGTGTGTGTGTAGGTCGTTGGGAGTGCCCATGGCATGACTGCAGTGTGTGTGGTGTCCCAGCCTCATCGCTCTGTGACTTCTGCCCTCGCTCCTTCTGCCGGCAACATGAGGGGGGAGCTCTCACCCCCTCTACCCTGGAGGGTCGCCCCTGCTGCTCCAACCACGACCCCCTCAGCCCCCTGGGCCCCAACGCCAACCCCACACATACTGACACACACCACCCTGGTACGGTCAGTATCAAAGAAGAGCCAGAGGACCCCGAGGAGGAGCCCAGCCAGCAGGACCGAGAGTAAAGCTGTCTCAAATCGCACCCTTTTTCCTAAAATAGTGCACTAGAAATGGAGCGCTATACCTATGGGGAATAGGGTGTGATTAGAGATGTACCATAAAGTGAAAGAGACCAGAACTGCAGCCAACAGTTACACCTGATATTCCCATTGGCTGGACAGAATGACTGACAGACCGAAGGACTGACAGGCGCAGACTTGGTGTGAGTAGTCAGTGGTTCTATGTCAGAGAGCGGTGCAGAGCTCCTCTATCTAAGGATATTGGGAGTGGAGGAGAGAGCAAGGGGAGATTGAGAGGTGTGCCGCACATCACCCCAAATAACCAGTGTTTGTTTCACCACTTCAGTGTGATTCTGTCATTTCTACAAGTGTGGATTCTCAGTGTTATGTCATTGGTTACCGGCACTTTGAAGAACTCCGTGAGGGGGCTGGAGAGGGGGTTTAAACCTTTTTCCAACATGCTGCTTTTCTCTTTGTTTACTTCCTGTGTACTGGGGTTGCTAGTGGCCCGTTGCCAGGGGCTGCTTCACGTTCCCAGAAGGCTTTGCTGTGTGTTGGTGAGCCAGCAGAGTCAGGCCCAACACTCCTACCAACCTCATCACTCCAGACATGATCCATCAATCCCTATCTGGCTCTCCTTTCACAACGAGAAGAAAATAGATTTGTGCAATTTTCAGGATCACACTATATTCCGACATTCCTTATACCTGTTTTTGATACACTTATGAATATATATATATATATATATAGTACCAGTCAAAAGTTTGGAAACACCTACTCATGTAGTAAGTCATAATGTTGAAACAAATCAAAATATATTTTATATTTTATTCTTCAAAGTAGCCACCCTTTGCCTTGATGACAACTTTGCACACTCTTGGCATTCTCTCAACCAGCTTCACGAGGAATGCTTTTCCAACAGTCTTGAAGTAGTTCCCACATATTCTGAGCACTTGTTGGCTGCTTTTCCTTCACTCTGCGGGTCCATTAATCCGAAACCATCTCAATTGGGTTGAGGTTGGGTGATTGTGGAGGCAAGGTCATCTGATGCAGCACTCCACCACTCTCCTTATTGGTCAAATTACCCTTACACAGCCTGGAGATGTGTTGGGTCATTGTCCTGTTGAAAAACAAATAGTCCCACTAAGCACAAACCAGACGAAATTGCGTATATTGCTGCAGAAGCACCATCACACCACCTCCTCCATGCTTCACGGTGGTAACCACACATGCGGAGATAATCCGTTAACCTACTCTGCGTCTCACAAAGACGCACCGGTTGGAACCAAAAATCTCACATTTGGACTCATTAGACCAAAGGATAGATTTCCACCGGTCTAATGTCCATTGCTCATGTTTCTTGGCCCAAGCAAGCCTCTTCTTCTTATTGATGTCCTTTAGTAGTGATTTCTTTGCAGCAATTTGACCATGAATGCTTGATTCACACAGTCTTCTCTGAACAGTTGATGTTGAGATGTCTGTTACTTGAACTTTGTGAAGCATTTATTAGGGCTGCAATCTCTGAGGCTGGTAACTCTGGGTCTTCCTTTCCTGTGGCGGTCCTCATGAGAGCCAGTTTCATCGCTTGAGGGTTTTTGCGACTGCACTTGAAGAAACGTTCAAAGTTCTTGACATTTTCCGTATTGACTGACCTTCATGTCTTAAAGTAACGATGGACTGTCGTTTCTCTTTGCTTATTTGAGTTGTTCTTGACATAATATGGACTTGCTCTTTCACAAGATAGGGCTATCTTCTGTATACTACCCCGACCATGTCACAACACAGCTGATTGTCTCAAACACATTAAGAAGGAAAGAAATCCCTCAAATTAACTTTTAACAAGGCATACCTGTTAATTGAAATGCATTCCAGGTGACTGCCTCATGAAGCTGGTTGAGAGAATGCCAAGGATGTGCAAAGGGTGGCTACTTTGTAGAATCTTAAATATAAAATATATTTTGATTTGTTTAACACTTTTTTGGATACTACATGAATCCATATGTGTTGTTTCATTGATTTGATGTCTTCACTATTATTCTACAATGTAGAAAATAGTACAAATAAAGAAAAAACATTGATTGAGTAGGTGTGTCCAAACTTTTGACTGGTACTGGTGCCTTCAGAAAGTATTCGTACCCCTTGAATTATTCCACATTTTGTTGTTACTGCCCGAATTCAAAATTGATTAAATATTTTTTCTTCTCACCTTACACACAATAATCCATAATGACAAAGGGTAAACATGTTTTAGAAATTTCTGCACCTTTGTTGAAAATGAAATATTAAATTAATATAATTATTCACACCCCTGAGTCAATACATGTTAGAATCACCTTTGGCTGCGATTACAGCTGTGAGTCTTTCTGTGTAAGTCTCTAAGAGCTTTGCACACCTAGATTGTGCTGTTTTTTCCCCCATTTATTATTTTCAGAATTCTTCAAGCTCTGTCAAATTTGGTTGATCATTGCTAAACAACCAAATTCATGTCTTGCAATAGATTTTCAAGCAGATTTTAAGTAAAAACTAACTCGGCCACTCAGGAACATTCACTGTCTTGGTTAGGAACTCCAGTGTAGATTTGGCCTTGTTTTTTAAGTTATTGTCCTGCTGAAAGGTGAATTAATCTCCCAGTGTCTGGTGGAAAGCAGACTGAACCAGTTTTACTCTGGGATTGTGCCTGTGCTTACCTCCATTCCGAAAAAACAATATTCTGAAAAACTCACCGGACCTTAATGATGACAAGCATACACATTACATGATACAGCCACCACTATGCTTGAAAATATTGAGTAGTACTCCGTAATGTGTTGTGTTGGATTTGCCCCAAACATAACTTTTTATTCAGGACAAAAATATATATTGCTTTTGCCACATTTTTTGTAGTTTTACTTTAGTGCCTTATTGTAAACATGATTTTTATTCTGTACAGGCTTACTTCTTTTCACTCTGTCAATTATGTTAGTATTGTGGAGCAACTACAATGTTGTTGATCCATCCTCAGTTTTCTCCTATTACAGCCATTTAACTCTGTAACTGTTTTAAAGTCATCCCGGAGCGGTCCGGACACCTGTATCTTTGTAGTGACTGGGTGTATTGATACATCATCCAAAGAGTAATTAATAACTTCACCATGCTCAAATGTTTACCCATCTACCAATAGGTGCCCTCTTTGCGAGGCATTGGAAAACCGCCCTGGTCTTTGTGGTTGAATCTGTGTTTGAAATTCACAGCTCGACTGTTGGACCTTACAGATAATTGTATGTGTGGGGTACAGAGATGAGGTTAACACTATTATTGCACACAGAGTGAGTCCATGCAACTTATCGTGACTTGTTAAGCAAATGTTTATTCCTTAACCTATCTAGGCTTGCCATAAGAAAGGTTTTGAATACTTATTGACTCAAGGCATTTCAGCTTTTCATTTGAATTAATTAGTAAAACGTTTGAAAAACATGATTCCACTTTGACATTATGGGGTATTGTGTGTAAGCCAGTGACAAAAAAATCTACATTTTATAAATTTTTAATTCAGGATGTAACATAACAAAATGTGGAAAAAGTCAACGGGTGTGAATACTTTCTGAAGGCAGTTTGTGTGTGTGTGTATACTTTTTTTTATTGTATATATATTATATGTATATTATGATATATATATATATATATATATATATATATATATATATATATATATATATATATGCTGAACAAAAATATGAACCCAACAGTTTCAAAGATTTTTCTAAGTTAAAGTTCATATAAGGAATAAATGAATTAGGCCCTAATCCATGGATTTCACTAGGAATACAGATATGCATCTGTTGTTCATAGATAGCTTTAAAAAATTAAGATAGGGGCGTGGATCAGAAAACCAGTCAGTGTCTGGTGTGACCTCATTTGCCTCATGCAACGCGACATCTCCTTCGCATAGTTGATCAGGTTGTTGATTATGGCCTGTGGAATGTTGTCCCACTCCTCTTCAGTGGCTGTGCTAAGTTTCTGGATATTGCTGGAACTGGAACATGCTGTCATACACATCGATGAAGAGCCTCCCAAACCTGCTCAATGGGTGACATGTCTGGTGAGTATGCAGACCATTTTCAGCTTCCAGAAATTGTGTACAGATTCTTGTGACATGGGGCCATGCATTATCATGCAGAAACATGAGGTGATGACAGCGGATGAATGGCACGACAATGGGCCTCCAGGATTTCGGCACCGTATCTCTGTGCATTCACATTGCTATTGATTTAAAATGCAATTGTGTTCGTTGCAATTGTGTTCGTTGTCCGTAGTTTATGCCTGCTCATACCATAACCCCACCGCCACCATAGGGCACTCTGTTCACAACGTTGACATCAGCAAACCACTCTCCCACACCACGCTGTCTGCCATCTGCCTGGTACAGTTGAAACCGGGATTCATCCATTTAGAGCACACTTCTCCAGCATGCCAGTGGCCCTCGAAGGTGAGCATTAGCCCACTGAAGTCGGTTACGACACCAAACTGCAGTCAGGTCAAGACCCTAGTGAGGATGACAGCACGCAGATGAGCCGACGGTTTCTGACAGTTTGTGCAGAAACGTTTTGGTTGTGCAAACCCACAGTTTCACCAGCTGTCCGGGTGGCTGGTTCCAGATGAATCCGCAGGTGAAGAAGCCAGATGTGGAGGTCCTGGACTGGCGTGGTTACACATCGGTTGTGGTTATGAGGCCGGTTGGACGTACTGCCAAATTCTCCAAAACAAAGTTGGAGGTGGCTAATGGTAGAGGAATGAACATTAAATTATCTGGCAACAGCTCTGTTGGACATTCCTGCAGTCAGCATGCCGATTGCACGCTCCCTCAACTTGAGACATTTGTGGCATTGTTGTGACAAAACTGCACATTTGTGGCCTTTTATTGTCCCCAGCACAAGGTTTACCTGTGTAATGATCATGCTGTTTAATCAGCTTCTTGATATGCCACCCCTGTCATGTGGATGGATTATCTTGGCAAAGATTACATTTGTATTTTACAGTGTGTGTATGTAATAAATATATATATATACACACACACACACATTCACTAAGTGGCCATTTTATTAGGTACACTACCCCGTTCACAAAAATGGTTCACTCCTACAGACAGTGAGTCACATAACCATGGTTTGCTATATAAAGCAGGCAGACAGGCATTGAGACATTCAGTTACTGTTTGATTTAATGTTAAATGGGAAAAACGAGTGACCTAAGTGACTTTGAACGTGGTATGATTGTCGGTACCAGGCAAGCCCGGTTCCAGTATCTCAGAAACGGCCGGCCTGGGCTTTTCACGGATGAGTGTCTAGGGTTTACCAAGAATGGTCCGACAAACAGAAAACATCCAATCAGCGGTAGTTCTCCGGATGATAAAACAGCTCGTTGATGAGAAGTCGCAGGAGAATGGCAAGAATCGTGCAAGCTAACAGGCGGGTCTCAAACAGGGAAATAATGCAGTACAACAGTGGTGTGCAGAACGGCATCTCGGAACACACAACTCGTTAATCCGGATGGGCTATTGCAGCAGACGAACACACCGGGTTCCACTCCTATCAACTAAAAACAAGAATAAGTGGCTCCAGTGTGCACGCAATCACCAACACTGGACAATTTGAGGAGTGGAAAAACATTGCCTGGTCCGACGTGTCCCGGTTACTGTTGCATCATGCTGAGTCAGGATTTTGCATAAGCAGCATGAGTCCATGGCCCCATCCAGCCTGGTGTCAATGGTACAGGCTGGTGGTGTAATGGTGTGGGGAATGTTTTCCTGGAACATGTTAGGTCCCTTGATACCAATTGAGCAACGTTTCCATGCCTCAAAGAATTCAGGCTGGTCTGGAGGTAAAGGGGGGTCCGATACGCTAGATGGGTGTACCTAATAAACTGGGGGTCCGATACGCTAGATGGTTGTACCTAATAAACTGGGGGTCCGATACGCTAGATGGTTGTACCTAATAAACTGGGGGTACGATACGCTAGATGGTTGTACCTAATAAACTGGCCACTGAGTGTGTGTATATATACATACTCAGTGGCCAGTTTATATATATTTGTTAATGTTTACAAACAGATTCTCACTTCATCTCGGTGAATGGTGTATTGTTTGTTTAGGTGTTTAGAATTGTGCAGATCTCCTTGTGAATATAGTCCTTCTAATAAGGTGAATTATAAGGGCATATAGTGTAATGTATGACATTACATTTAAGTTCCATTTGTCAGTTCCCCAGTCTCTCTCCATTGTGGACATAATTGATTCATATTGTAAACCACAAGTGTTTAAGAGAAGGAGAAGGGAGGCATTTTCACTCTTCTATGACTGTCCCCCTTCACTGTCTATGGAAACAGACAGGAATGCATTTTTGGAGAGGAAGTTACATTTCATTCAAATTGAGAGGTTGAGCAGCATACTTTCTGGTGATTATTTCCTCCTAGGATTTAGTGTTACACTTCATTAGATTAGTGAAGTGTTATATTATACAGATATGGTCCCAGTCTGTTTGTACACGGTAATGCAGCCAGCCTTGAGGGACTCATTTCCAATATGCTGACCTGAGAGAGAGGTGGCTGTTCATTGGCTATGTGTGCAGTAATTTAAGTGATCCTGTGTGTACTGTACTGTACATGCAAATGTTATGTTTTAAATTGTTCTGCTAAACCTTTAAAGCACTTTCACAGTTTATTGCTACATACTTTTGGTAGGTCATAACATACATGTATGTAACACATGACATTGTACATGCTTGAAATGGATACCTCTTTTCTGTAGTAATGTAGGAATTTTCAACTGTTTTGTAACTTCTGCTATAGGTCCAACGACATGATCCAAATATCTTTGAGACTGAAAACGTTTTCTCACACAAGTTCCTGCCGATCACATTTTCTGTTTTCTTATCATAGTAGAACGACTAACGCCCTCATCTTAATTCAAGGTATTTAGTACATTCTGTATTTTGCCCTGGTGGGTATTTATTTTCACCTTTTGTATGACTGTGTACATCTCCACAAATTGGTTTTGTACCAACATTAAGTTATAGAGTACTTCGGTATCAGATAAGTAAAGAAAATGTACAGTGTTTTTAATCTCGTCCTCCTATGACAGATTTTTGAAATGATCTCACACCCTTTATACTAGTTGATTTATGTATCAAAAACACCTATTGGAAAACCGCACCCACCCAAAGTATTAAGTAACAGACTATAAAACAATAGGGAGCTTTAAAATTGATGATTCTGTATGTAGTTGTCGTTTACATTTCATATATTTTCTATTAGTGTAATGGTACCACTGTTTGATAACAGCTGCTCCTCATAGGCCAAGCTCTCTGTATTGTGACTCACTGTACTCATGTTAATGCAGTTAAAAGCAATTGAACATTGTGATGTGAAGTAAACGAGCACTTAATTCAGCCTAAACTCACATTATCATGTTGAACCTAGAACAGTAGTCTGCTCATCTTGTCTGAGCCTGTGCTTTCTCTTCTCTGGAACATTACTGATTTATGTATCCATGCCTTTAAAACGATAGCTCACAGAAAAATACACGTTTGTCAAATGTTTCCATACCTCTTGTTGTCTTGTGTCAAACTGTGTCCACATTCATGTCTTAACGAAATAGAATTAGATTGTGCCAATATCTTACATTAATTTGGGATTGAAGCCTGCTGATTTCTCCTAATGCATATAGCAGGGTAAACACAATTGAATGGAATATGGACTCAGTGGCTCTCAAACCTGCCAAATGATAGTATTTTCTTTCGATAGGTGTAGATAGGTGTTAGATTTCGATCATTTCAGTAATAGGCTGTGGTCCACGCAGCGCACGACCATATAGGTGCATCAAGGCACTGTCATATTTTTAACAACCTTTTAAAACTTGAATTATATTTTGTTCTTTAATTTCATTATTTTTGTATTGTTTTGTACTACAGATCAATATGTTCACAAACATGAGTATTTTACAGATAACTGATTTGACATGGTAGATATCTATGATGGATATTAGGCGTATTCATTCTGAGCCACATCTCAGGTCCTCTGGCTGTCTTGTCATGGTTTGTAAAGGAGTACCTAGTCTTTAAGCCTTCTCTAGCCTTCAATTAGTGACCATTGTAAATTGGACCATTGCATGCTTACCCCAACACAAAAGCAATTTGTGCAGAACTATATCATTTTCACCCAAGACTTGATGCACCCCTTCCATTCTGAAAGGAAGGTGAATCTGTTTTATCAGTTGGGGACATATTTTGTATCCATTTTTAATGCTCATTTGTTGTTATGTTAAAAACAACCACGTGTGGATTCTCTTATAGGTCATTGTATTCTGTTTTGATCCTCTATTGGTATTGCACAAAGATTATCCAGGCCAACCCAATAGCCTTTTTTTTTTTTTGCACCTGTTTTGAAACTTACTCACTTTATGCCAGTTGGACTTGAGCACAACATTCAGCCTGTACAATGACCATATAGTCGTCATTCTGTTTGCCACAGATATTATAGATTTTAACCATGTTTTTACATGATCCTCGCTGAAGAGGATGTCAAACAGTAGGGTTACGAAGACTGAGTTATCAAAGTATTATCTTCCAACACAGACTTTGGAAGGGGCCCTTTCTGAATCATATGTTTCTGTTCCACACCTTCCAGTTTATTTTTTATTTTGTGCAATACTATTTGTTATTTCTGTCATTACAGGTGATTGACATGCTCTCCCAGACATTAGGAAAAAGTATTTTCAGAGGAACTAATTTCTCCAGTCATATAGTGGAACTGCTTTGGGGATTACGCCGGGGTCGTATCTATCTCTTAATGTTGCTTCAATTAAAAAGTGGATGAACACAAAGTTACCATATTGTTTTACTGTTCAGCAGTCATTATTGCATAATGTTAAGACTTGTACATAAATTGCATTGAACTTGCATAGGATAATGTTACTGTGGCGTGCTATTGCCTGTGAAATTCTGCTTCTAAATGTGTGTGTGACTGTGAGGATGCCGCTCTTTTGTACATGACTGTCTTTTTATTTTTTTCATTCTAAAGGAGGTTGAGTTGGAGCTGAGGAGTTCAGACATGCCTGAAGTTTGACTTAAATAAAGCTGTACTGTGTCTCAGTGGAAGTAATTTGTCAATCTCTTCATGGAAAATATAATATCACTTTAAATTGCCAGATTAAAATAATCGATAGTAATTGCATTTTTATTTATTTTTTTGTCAATGAGCCCAAAGACACACTTGGGTCATAATAATCACATTTGTTATTTTACCATTTGCCCAGTAGAGGTCGTCCCGTTAACGTGACGTGGCATTGCACTTCATGCTGCGTTAAAGACAACTGGAAACTCGTGAAAAACGGGCTCCGACTGGGAAAAATAGTTTTAAATGTTCACCCAACTCGGAATTCCAAGTTGAAAACTCGGGCATCTTTGTAGATCTCCAACTTTCCGTTCTGAAGATCACTAAAGTCATGATTTGACCTAGTTTTTTCCCCGAGTTCCCAGTTGTCTTGAAAGCGCCATTATACTTCGACACGACCGACAAAGCTTTCTCCTACTCCATGCATCTCTCTCGCTATACCGGTTTAGCGGATGGGTGAAGGATGATGATGATGATGGAGAGGCCCACGTCACGGTAGCTAGCAGTGCGAGTATGCGGAGAAAGACTTAGTTAAACACCGAGTTTAAGGTTGGTCCTACTGGTTTAGACCGCTGGAAATGCGGAAATGCCCCCAAATGTTATTCACAGATGTGTGGCTAGAGACAGATGATGTAGCTAGGCTAATGTTACTAGCAATAATATAAGATGTAGCCAGCTATCTATACAAGAGCAGGACACTGTTTAAAATTAATAAATTATGAATAATTTGTTTAGGATATGCATTATCCGATTTAGTTGGTCATTTTAAAGAGCACCACGAGGAAAGTGTATCCTATCAATTTATCATGATGCTTGGTTCGATACGGAACAAGAAAGACTAGCATGCCTTCTCTCCTGTACCTGTTCTTAACCAATCGATTTATTTTATTTGGTTCACACTGCCATATGTCAACAAAGTCAGACTTAAACATTTGTTATAAATTGTGTTTATACGTGTGTTAAATGTATCATTTTGAACCCATGTTCTTTCTTCCCCCCTTCCTCCCAGGTTTGGAGAGGATTCTAGTGGATTTGCCAAGTGATCTGTCTGGAAACTAACCTGATAAACAAGATGAAGAGGGGTTTGATGCGTGGCTTACTGCCAGAGGTGTCTATCCGACTGCTGCTTCTGGTTGTCTTCCTGTGAGTAAATAAAATTGAAACATCGCAATAACATTGACAAATGTGTTCCGTATGGACTTGTCTGGTGCAACTCAAATGAACTAAACTGTGTGTGTGTTATCTCCCTCAGTGTGACAGAGCAGCTTCCACCCTTTATTCGTGAGATCCAGGCAGAGGAGATGTGGCTGTATAGATTTCACAGAGTGGAAAATGACCATGTCCCCACCTCTCTCATGTTTGTGAGTACTGGTGTGTGTCAGGGGGAGGCACTGACTGAATTCACTGGAATCATGGAACAATGAATGTGAATATTTGTTCTGCCGGTAGTACTTTAGATTACAGCACAGGATAAACTGGAGAGCAACAATAACTTGTTGCCATGTTATTACCAGGTAATCTTGTGCTTTAATGTAAAGTGCTACCATTCTGTCTTACTAATTCTATTGCTATGGTACTGACCATGTCCCTCGTATCAGAGCGTGGCGTGTTTCACTCCATTCCTGGTGATCCTGCTTTTCACCTTTCTGAAGAGAGTTGAGAGAGGAGACGTGAGAGAGGCCTCGCTAGGTAAGGCCTGACTGTAGAACTACACATGCTGTTTGGCATCAGAGCAGCTGCACAGAGATTGTGTGTGTGTGTGTGTGTGTGTGTGTGTGTGTGTGTGTGTGTGTGTGTGTGTGTGTGTGTGTGTGTGTGTGTGTGTGTGTGTGTGTGTGTGTGTGTGTGTGAGAGAATAATACTGACCCAGTTTTTTGCCTCTGTTCCTCAGCGGTGACTCTGGCTCTGGTACTGAATGGAGTTTTCACCAACGCCATCAAGCTGGTCGTGGGCCGGTGAGTACTAGTCTGGAGTACTAGTCTGGAGATGTACAGTTAGGGTTACATTGCTACAAGCTCAGCATTATGTTGGCTGGATGTGATGTAGTGTGTGTTCTGTGTGTGCTTCAGGCCGCGGCCAGACTTCTTCTACCGCTGTTTCCCAGACGGACAGATGAACCTGGAGATGCACTGCAGCGGCGACCTGGAAGTGGTCATGGAGGGCAGGAAGAGCTTTCCCAGTGGACACTCCTCCTGTAAGGCCCAATCTGATTGGCTAGTCCTCTTGCGAGAGCAGATCTGATTGGCTGTGAGACTACAGTGGGCTCATTCAGATTAAAAGCTAGTTAGACTGGACCTGTGTGTGTGTGCAGTATATGTGTGTGGTAACTTTGATAAACAATGTTGTGTTTATTCAGACAATGGCCTAAGCCTTCTCATGTCATTATGAATAAAACTGTTGATCCTACTTTGATACATGTGCCTGCCCCATCTCTGATCCCCTCTCTCCTCTCGTCTTGTCCAAGTTGCATTCACTGGACTGGGCTTCACAGCGCTGTATGTGGGGGGTAAGCTGCGGTGCTTTAGTCTGGGGGGTCGGGGCAGGGCCTGGAGACTGTGTCTCTTCCTCGCTCCCCTCCTCCTAGCCTTCATGATCGCTCTCTCCAGGACCTGCGACTACAAACACCACTGGCAAGGTGAGCGGGCTAGCCATTAACCATGTTCACTTTGAAAAGCGCTATGAACATATAAGAAAATATTATTCTAATCCACTATTGAGAGACGTGCTAAGATCTTTGTGTCACTTCTGTATATGTGTGCATTGTCCCCTCTGTGTTTAGATGTGTTGGTGGGTTCTGGTCTTGGCCTGGTGTTCTCTTGGCTCTGCTACAGACAGCACTACCCCTCCCTCCAGGACCCTGACTGTCACCGGTCACTACGCCACAGAGAGACTGTTCCTGCTGTGCAGGAACGCAAGCTGGCCAACTCCAACTACATATTACCTCTATAGCTGGCCAACTACATATTACCCCTATAGCGCTACTCCAACTAAATATTGGAATCAAAATCAAATCAAATTGTATTTGACACATGCGCCGAATAAAACAGGTGTAGACTTTACAGTGAAATGCTTACTTACAAGCCCTTAACCAACAATGCAGTTAAGAAAAAATAAGTGTTAAAGTATTTACTAAATAAACTGAAGTAAACAATACATTAATAAAAATGAAAAAAATAAGGAAATAGAAAAATACCAAATAATTAAAGAGCAACAATAAAATAACAGTTACGAGGCTATATACAGGAGTAACCGGTACAGAGTCAATGTGCTGGGGCACAGGTTAGTCGAGTTAATTGAGGTAATATGTACATGTAGGTAGAGGTGGGGTGGGGGGGGCAGCGCACAATTAGCCCACTATTGTCTGGGTTTGGCCGGTGTAGGCTGTCATTGTAAATAAGAATCTGTTCTTAACTTACTTGCCTAGTTAAATAAAGTTTAAATACATGTTGTTGTTTTTTATTAAGGAGTCTTATGGCTTGAGTGTAAAAGCTGTTAAGAACCCTTTTTTTACCTAGACTTGGCGCTCCTGTACCGCTTGCCGTAAGGTAGCAGAGAGAACAGTCTATGCCTATGGTGGCTGGAGACTTTGGCAATTTGTATGGCCTTCTTCTGACACCGCCTGGTATAGAGATCCTGGATGTCAGGAAACTTGGCCCCGGTGATGTACTGGGCCGTACACACTCTGTAGTACCTTACGGTCGGAGGCCGAGCAGTTGCCATACCAGGTGGTGATGCAACCAGTCAGCATACTCTCGATGGTGCAGCTGTATAACTTTTTGAGGATCTGAGGATCCATGCCAAATCTTTTCAGTCTCCTGAGGGAGAATAGGCATTGTCGTGCCCTCTTCACGACTGTCTTGGTGTGTTTGGACCATGACAGTTCGTTGGTGATGTAGCCACCAAGGAACTTGAAGCTCTCAACCTGCTCCACTACAGCCCCGTCGATGAGAATGGGGTTGTGCTTGGCCCTCCTTTTCCTGTAGTCCACGATCATCTACTTTGTCTTGATCACGTTGAGGGCGAGGTTGTTATCCTGGCACCACGCCGTCTCATCGTTGTTGGTGATCAGGCCTACCGCTGTTGTGTCGTCGGCAAACTTAATGATGGTGTAGGAGTCATGCTTGGCCATGCAGTCATGGGTGAACAGGGAGTACAGGAGGGGACTGAGAATACACCCCTGAGGGCCCCCGTGTTGAGGATCAGCATGGGAGATGTATTGTTACCTACCCTTACCACCTGGGGGCGGCCTGTCAGGAAGTCCAGGATCCAGTTACAGAGGGAGGTGTTTAGTCCCAGGGTCCTTCAGTTGGACAACTGAATAGGTATCCCCCTATCCTCTTAACTTAGTAATGAGCTTTGAGGGCACTGTGGTGTTGAACGCTGAGCTGTTGTCAATGAATAGCATTCTCACGTAGATGTTCCTTTTGTCCAGGTGGGAAAGGGCTCCCGGGCTCCTGAGTAGCGCAGCGGTCTAAGGCACTGCATCTCAGTGCTAGAGGCGTCACTACAGACCCTGGTTCGATTCCAGGCTGTATCACAACCGGCCGTGATTGGAATCCCATGGGGTGCACAATTGGCCCAGCGTCGTCCGGGTTAGGGTTTATCCGGGGTAGGCCATCATTGTAAATAAGAATGACCTTTTAACCGACTTGCCTAGTTAAATAAAGGTTCAATAAAAAAAGGGCAGTGTGGAGTGCAATAGAGATTGCGTCGTCTGTGGATCTGTTGGGGCGGTATGCAAATTGGAGTGGGTCTAGGGTTTCTTGGATAATGGTATTGATGTGAGCCGTGACCAGCCTTTCAAAGCACTTTATGACTACAGACGTGAGTGCTACGGGTCGGTAGTCATTTAGGCAGGTTACCTTTGTGTTCTTTGGCACAGGGACTATGGTGGTCTGCTTGAAACATGTTGGTGTTACAGCTCAAATCCAACTACATACTACCCCTATAGTGCAAATCCAACTACATACTACCCCTCTAGTGAAATACCATTTACGTACTACACCTTCGTCCCGGGTTCTTTATATCTGGGCAACTGATCTCCAACTACATACTACCCCGATGGCTCTACTCAATGAGTGGTTGAGTAACTAGTGGTAGAAATGGAACCAGGCCCAAATGTTAACCCTGAGTGGGGAGGAGAGGGACCGGAATTTTTCAGCCCACCAGGTACCAGGTGCTAAGCTGTCAATGCTACTGAAATAATCTGTATTCCCTGGAAGTAGGAAAGTCCTCTCAACGCACACACTGGATTAACCACAGCAGTTAATCATTTTTTCCTCATATTAAGATATTCTATTTGTTTTGTCTGATTTATAGTGCACTACTTTTGACCATAGCCCTATATGCCCTGATCAAAAGTAGTGCACTGTATATGGAATAGGGTGCCATTTGGGAGGCAGACCCGTCTTTGGAGGTGAGGGTGCACTTTTCTGTAGAGTTCAGTGTCAACACTAGGATTGCAGTGGCCTAGAATCACATTACAGTTTGTACATTTAGAGTTCATCCTTTACATCAGTGGTCACCAACTGGTCGATCGTGATCAGATTTCCAAGCCATTCCTAGTCGATCACCAAACATTTCTGTAAAAAACGCAACAATAAAGCCTTGCAATCCTAGTTTAAAAAAAAATTAGTTTCGTGCTTTTCGCGGTAGGTGCACTTGGTTCAGCAGACCAAGCACCGGGAAGTGTTCCCATTTTGAACCAATTCATATGTCTGAATGTAGAACACCGCCTACCCGGCAGGCCCAGAGAGCAAATCAAGTGCACCTATAGGCCTACCGCTGGCCAATCGGATAGCTCAGATTATCGTGTCTGCTGCACAGTTTCCTTGCGCCATAGACTGTAAAAAGAAGCCTCGAACGCACAGCAAAGTTGATGATGTGAGATTTCAAAACGTTTAAAACCATAACTATAGAGACTCAACGAATACAGCAAAGAGCTGCTGTTTTTACGAGTAAGTTCATGTTTCAATTGTTATTCAGCACTGTCAACATTTTGTTCAACAGTTTTATAATCCATAAAGTGTGTGTTCTTGCTATTTCCACTCACGCTACAACCAGCACTGCAGCTGCAATGAATGAGTATCGCAAAGCTTGCGTTGTTATTATTTGCGGCTTGTTTTTTTATATCAAGGAATATTTCACTTTTTCAAAGGAGTAACAACATGAATTGGTGCATGAGGCAGAAATAATGCAGTGTGACGTATGTTTCGCAATTAGTTGTAAGACTGTGTCCCCTTTTCTTAGTGGATGGAGGGAGAGAGGAGGGATGGTGAGTCAGGTGAGAGGCAGCCTCACCGCTGCTCCCTGCCTCCCCTCAGACTGAACATCAGATACTGCCCATTAGTCCATTTTTTTTTTAAAGCCAATTATTATGCTCACTAAGGTGTGTCTCACAAGTAATAAAACAAATGATCTATTACCAGTGTGATCATATACCAACATTTTTTAAATATAATTTCAAAATGATCTGAGTAGAACAACATTGGCAGGGCAATTCAAGAGTAGCCAATATGCAGTGATAATGTATTGGGCCTATAGCCTACTGCACAAATCTCATTGCTACAAAACTGCTTTCAATTGGTTAATGTTGCATAGGCTTACGTTTAAGTAATGTGTATTTATTCCCGTTCAGTACAGTTGTTTCTGCAGATAAGTTACTTAGTTGTACTGTGATGCTGGTAAAACTGATACCAGTATGCAAACTGCTGTATGGCTGACACCATTGAAATGTTTGGACTTTGGAGGCAGTTCTGTGATGTCAGTAACCCCAGTAAAGGCAATCGGATGGAGATGGTTTGGGATGTGAGGAAGAAACAGATTCCAGCAGAAACAGCTGACTGACTGATGTGTGCCTTTGTTCAATATTTTATTTATTTTTTACATTCCTCTTTAAACCAATAAGCTATTCACTCATTGCATGTACTGCACATACAGTTGAAGTCGGAAGTTTACATACACCTTAGCCAGATACATTTAAACTCAGTTTTCACAATTCTTGACATTTAATCCTAATTGTGATGGCCACTCCAATACCTTGACTTTGTTGTCCTTAAGCCATTTTGCCACAACTTTGGAAGTATGCTTGAGGTCATTGTCCATTTGGAAAACCCATTTGCGACCAAGCTTTAACTTCCTGACTGATGTCTTGAGATGTTGCTTCAATATATCCACATAATTTTCTTCACTCATGATGCCATCTATTTTGTGAAGTGCAACATGATGCTGCCACCCCCGTGCTTCATGGTTGGGATGGTGTTCTTCGGCTTGCAAGCTTCCCCCTTTTTCCTCCAAACATAATGATGGTCATTATGGCCAAACAGTTTTATTTTTGTTTCATCAGACCAGAGGACATTTCTCCAAAAATATGATCTTTGTCCCCATGTGCAGTTGCAAACCGTAGTCTGGCTTTTTATGGCGGTTTTGGAGCATTAGCTTCATCCTTGCTGAGTGGCCTTTCAGGTTATGTCAATATAGGACTCGTTTTACTGTGGATATAGATACTTTTGTACCTGTTTCCTCCAGCATCTTCACAAGGGCCTTTGCTGTTGTTCTGGGATTGATTTGCACTTTTCGCACCAAAGTACGTTCATCTCTAGGAGACAGAATGCGTCTCCTTCCTGAGAGGTATGACGGCTGCGTGGTCCCATGGTGTTTATACTTGCGTACTATTGTTTGTGCATATGAGTGGTACCTTCAGGTGTTTGGAAATTGCTCCCAAGGATGAACCAGACTTGTGGAGGTCTACATTTTTTTCTGAGGTCTTGGCTGATTTCTTTTTATTTTCCCATGATGTCAAGCAGAGGCACTGAGTTTGAAGTTAGGTCTTGAAATATATCCACAGGTACACCTCCAATTGACTCAAATGATGTGAATTAGCCTATCAGAAGCTTCTAAAGCCATGACATAATTTTCTGGTATTTTCCAAACTGTTTAAAGGCACAGTCAACTTAGTGTATGTAAACTTCTGACCCACTGGAATTGTGATACAGTGAAATAATCTGTCTGTAAACAGTTGTTGGGAAAATTACTTGTCATGCACAAAGTAGATGTCCTAACCGACTTGCCAAAACTATAGTTTGTCAACAAGAAATGTGTGGAGTGGTTGAAAAAACGAGTTTTAATGACTCCAACCTAAGTGTATGTAAACTTCCGACTTCAATTGTATATACTTTAGTGTATGCTTCCTTTTTATACTTAAGTATTGTCTCTAGAAAACCACTTGGTCGTAGCGCAACTTGAACCTTCACCCAACTCTCATTGACATCAAGGAATGGTTTTCAGGAAACTTCGACTCGCATGCATTTTTCAAGTTTTGCCATTACTGTGTACGCTTACATTGATTGTTTTACATCAATGTGATCAGACAGAATTGAACTTAACAATGTGTATAGATTTGATTCCAACTTGTTGTATTGACTTTTTACTTCATCCAATGTATTGTTGGTTAAATGTTTGTAGACATGGTGGCGTTTTGTGGATTGTGTAAGGATACACAGGGTGTGTTTAGAATGGAATCGGGCCAACATACTGTTCTAGAATGAAGTGGCAGAGTGAGTCAGTATAAATGAATCTGAATTTAATTTTGAATCAGAATCTGAAGTTATAGAAATTGTCAAGGGGTGTAAAAGTTTTATTGTTATAACTATAATTATAACTGGTCCTTTTACTGATAAAACTGTACATGTTTTTTCTTTGTAGCTCATATTTATGTGGTAATGTCAGTTTGCAATGAAGATAATTCATTTTAGGGCTAAATTAAAATGTTATTTAGTTGCTAGGTTCCTGCTCCATAGACTACTGATTGTACCCAATTGTTTTAATTTACACGCAACACACTATCTATTTTGGTGAAGATAATTTAGGCACACTAATAAATGTGGTGTCAACTTGCATGTTCCGCTGCTGAAGAGTCTCTACTTCATCAGGGTATAGGGGTTGTTTTAATATTAGGCTACTGCTTGTGTCCTTCCAGCTTCCACTCCATCTGCCTTTGCGTGTAGAGGAGACAACTACAAGCTGCTTCTGTTAACACTGTAGGCGGATTGTATTTGTTGTGATGAACTTATTGGTGACACTTTTACTATTATGTTTCTTAATAAACCACTCAAATCTACACATCGTCTGCTGCCTATTCTTCAACTGAACCATCAATAATGAAATATTTGTTGCAGTAGAACAAATGAATGGCCACATCATCAAAGATCAACAGATTCAATCTGCTAAAACAGATTGAATAGTGCCCTTACAAGGCGGGATAATGATTTAAATGGTTTCACTGTCCAGACCCATCTACACTTGTGAGATATCCAGACACAATGCGTGCCTGACTACCTCCGCAGGAAGGAAAGGAGAAGGAAGATCACAACCAGATCGCTTCTTTTGATCGTCTACAAATGTGGACACAATCAGGACAAAGGGTGCATGTCAGCAGGTAGCCTAGCGATTAAGCGCGTTGGGCCAGAAACTGAAAGGTCACTGGTTTGAAACGCTGAGCCGGCAAGGTTGGAAAATCTGCCGTTCTTCTCTTGAGCAAGGCATTTAACCCCGAACAACTGGACGTCGATTAAAAAACTTAAGGATCCGCCCTTTTTTTCAATTTTCACCTAAAATGACATACCTAAATCTAACTGCCTGTAGCTCAGGACCTGAAGCAAGGATATGAATATTCTTGATACCATTTGAAAGGAAACACTTTGAAGCTTGTGGAAATGTGAAATGAATATAGGAGAATATAACACATTAGATCTGGTAAAAGATAATACAAAGGAAAAGCCAACCGTTGTGTTGAATGTTTTTTGTACCATCTTTGAAATGCATGAGAAAGGCCATAATGTATTATTCTAGCCCAGTTGCAATTTTGAGTTTGGCTACTAGATGGCAGCAGTGTATGTGCAAAGTTTTAGACTGAACCAATGAACCATTGTATTTCTGTTGAACATTTTGAATCAAGACTGCCCAAATGAGACTAATTGGTTTATTAAAAACTTTTCAAGTTCATTACTGTGCACTCTCCTCAAACAATAGCATGATATTATTTCACTGTAATAGCTACTGTAAATTGGACAGTACTGTTAGATTAACAATAATTTAAGCTTTCTGCAAATATCAGATATGTCTATGTCCTGGGAAATGTTCTTGTTACTACCAACCTCATGCTAATCGCATTACCCTATGTTAACGCAACCGTCCCGCAGGGGACCCACCGATCCTGTAGAGGTTTTAAGGCAGCCCCCCCGCACCTCTCTGATTCAGAGGGGTTGGGTTAAATGCGGAAGACACATTTCAGTTGAATCCATTCAGTTGTACAACTGACTAGGTATCCCCCTTTCCCTTTCAATAGGAAATGACCTTAACATTTCTAGCACGATATCACAGATGATCCATTATATTGGATAATCGAGTGGTCGCTCTAACAATGAAGAGAAACGTCTTCAAAAATGAAATGCAGTCGGGACTACTCTAGCCAATGAGAGTGCAGATACACGTGTGAACAACAGGCACAACTCCTAATTATATCAGTACAATGCATTATAAAACATTTTCTCACATAGCAAAAAAGCCATTACATTTTTGGTAACTCATTGACCTCATTGCCTAAATCGACATCGTCGGTGCCCAGTTGTTGGGCAGTTAACTACCTTGCTCAAGGGAAGAACGGCAGATTTTTCAACCTTGCCAGCTCGGGGATTCGAACCAGGGACCTTTCAGTTACTGGCCCAATGCGATTTGGTGACCACTTGACCTTCCCTCTAGCGCCACCATCAGGCCTTTCCATTTCCATTTTGTTTTCCATTTTCCATTTCCACTTTTACAGCTGCTTATTTTCTAGTCGGTATGTATACTTAGTTCAACAATCTGCTGCTGATTTTATTATTTTGTTTGTTATATCATTCTATAGATGATAATGTTCATTTATTTTAATTGAATAGGTTAATGTATATTTAAGTTATATTTTAAGTTATTCATCAATGTTAAGAGAATTTTCCATTCAAGAATTGTACCATTAAAATTACATTTAGACTGTAAAAGATGGCCTTTAGCACATTTCTTATAGAGGGTGTCAGTCTTGCATCAAATAGTGAATTCCACTGTATGCAGAATGTTGCATGCATGTCTGCACAGTGTTATATTTTCACAACTCACTGTCAGTAAATATTGTACAGTAAATATTGAACTATTATAAGCTTTGAACGGGTCAATTGGGTCCTGGAGGTGTGTGGTTACAGCAATTGCGAAGGGTTGGTGTGGCCTGTGGTGGTGGGGCCCAATGTGATATATTTTCATGGGGCCCAAAATCCCTAGTGGCGCCCATTCCTGTTGTTCACACGTGTATCTGCCCTCTCATTGGCTAGAGTCTTCCCGACAGCATTCCATTTTTGAATACATTTCTCTTCATTGTTAGAGCGGCCGCTTGAGTATCTGGTCAATATAATGGATAATCTGTGATATCGTGCTAGACTTTTTAGGTAATTTCTTATTGAAAGGGAAAGGAGGATACCTAGTCAGTTGTACAACAAATTGATTCAACTGAAATGTGTCTTTCTGTATTTAACTCAACCCCTCTGAATCAGAGATGTGCGGGGGGCTGCCTTGCTCAGGGACAGAGCTGACATTGCAGTGTTTACCGTGAATGCAGTCTCCGCTATAACGTGGGAACAATACCTTTACATTTCAATAATGCCGTAACTCTGAATTTCCAGGAAATCTGGTCACAATGTGGACGAATAAGGCTGCTTCTACACAGGCACCCCAATTTGGATCTTTTTTCACTAGGCAAGTCAGTTAAGAACAAATTCTTATTTACAATGACGGCCTACCCCGGCCAAACCCTGCTCTAACCCGGACGACGCTGGGCCAACTGTGTGCCGCCCTATGGGACTCCCAATCACGACCGGTTGTGATACAGCCTGGGATCGAACCAGGGTCTGTAGTGACACCTCTAGCACTGAGATGCAGTGCCGTAGACCGCTGCGCCACTCGGGAGTGTAGGCATGTGAAGAGGCATATCTGAAAATGTGGGCACAATCAGAATGTGGACAAGATTAGGACACAGGACCAATGTTAGCACCAGGTATAAATGAGGCCAGAGATGTCATTCTCTTTCACTGTCTCATACCATTTGAATGAAGGAAACAACTGCTACGAGTAGATGTAGCAGTTGTGGTTTCCTTAACTCAAACGGTTTTCTGACAGACTGTTTTCACAGTATCAGTAAGGCAGAGAGTAACAGCTTCTACACCTGCAATTTTATAAATTTTTCGAACAAATTAATTGGAATATAACCAATCGCCTTTCTTTATTGAATGTGTTTTGGATTCCAATCCTCTCCGCCAGGTCAAAGGCAAGTTTTTGGTCATCCCATGCTGTAAGTCCGAAAAGGTCTCTTTCCATTTTATTGACTCACCAGGTCACATTAGAAATAGACAGTGAAGACTGGTAACTCACCCAAATGGCTGTGGCCTGGGGTTTTGGCCTGCTTGTCTCGGTGGCGCCTCAGGGTTTTGGTGGCACATTAAAAGCACGGGCAGCTGCCTTAATGCCCTACCCATTTTCAATTGCATTCAGGGCACAACGTGGGCACATCTTCGCCATAGCCACCACAATCATATATTTTCTTGTAAACTCTCATCTGAAAATAAAACAATTAAAAGTATCTTAGGAACAGTGGAGTACTGACCCCAAATCTAACCCTAAACCCATCCCCTAGTCTGACCCTAACCCATACCCCTATTCTAATCCTAACCCTGGCCCCTATTCTAAATCTGACCCCTAACCTTAATCCTAACCCTGCTAACTGGGGGTTAGTTAGCTGTGGTAGCACACATTATCTGATGCTAACTAGTTTGCGAGCATTTATTTCACCTCAGACTTTCTGCTAGTGAGGTTTCTAGCTAGCAAACTGGGGGCTAGCTAGCTATGCTAGCAGACATTAGTTATGCTAACTAGCTGCCAAACATTTGTTTCACCTCAGACTTTCTGCTTGTGAGGTTGCTAGTTATCTATCTGGGCTAGCCATTGCCTAAATTACAGCTAGAAACAATTGATCAACCATAAAGGGGCGGGGGCATCTTGCCACCAACATACTAACCTAACATATTACTACTTTACTCAAAATCAAAAGAATTCTCTCTAAACAAGTGGATGATTTATCTTAAGGCTTCCCTACATGTATATTTAAACAAAAATGATCTAACTTCATTGGATTATATATGCAATTTTTTCTAAATTACATTTTTGTTGTTGGTGATGGAATGACTTAAAAAATGTTGATGAAACAGATAACATTTGTAGTTGATCAAGACTAGTAGCAACCAGAAGAACTGTTTTAACATTTTTTTTTGACAACTTGTGGTTTTGTGAGAACTACAAGGGGGGGGTCTTAACTCAGGGGGCATCTCGCCCCATAGTACCCTACCGCTCAAAACCACTCACTTTTCCCTGGATAAATAACTGCGAGAAACCAGTAAATTAGAATACATTATTTATATGAACAGCATTGTGTGAAATTGAACTGTTAAATTATATGTGATTTCTAATTCTGGCTTCTCTACAGCCTCTGCATGACGAACCAACACTCAGGGTGGGGACAGACCCATCTCAGTATGCAGTGCAGTTCACAATGCATGTAGACCTATCATCTCATCATGGAAACTTTTTTTCAGGAAGGCCTGCATTTCCTGCAGCATAGCCTATGCTACAGTAATATAAAGACCAAATGCACGTCTAATTTACCCATTTCCATCTGGCTTTCGGGGTCATCTTGTTTTTAAATTGTTAAGATTTTTATTTTTATTGCAGCTGCAGTTTTAAAACAGCCTATCACTCAACTATCGTTGCTTTAATTAAATTAGTGCACATGCGAGCAGTCTCTCTTGCAGTCTTTCTCTCTCTCCCTCAACTCCATTCAAATTGCATCCAAAATAGATAATCCTGTTCTAGATTGATATATAGCCCTATATATAAATGTCCTAGCCTACCTCTTTCAGGTAACAAATTCAATGCAGTATTAGCCTTAGATTGAACTAATCAATGATGGGTCATGCATAATAAGCTTCTAATTTATAGCCTCTGTCTCTTGTGCAATATGCAAGCACCTGTGTTTCCGCTGGCCTCTCCTTAAAAAATGTTCCTTAGCTCTTGGAGTCCCATGCAGGAAAAGCTAGACTCGAATAGCTTGCTGGACATCATTTTTTTTTGTTGCATTTCTTATACCAATAGACTTTTCGAAGAGGGACGCGAGCGTTTTTTTGCTGAATGTTTCATGTAACTGTTGAAAGCGAGGAAGAGGAGGTAAGCTACTAACAAAGGGAAATATTATGAAAGGTATATATGGGTCAGCCTACTATTTCAAAATTTAAATCATATTCACTAGCCTACACTTATAACTTTGTAGGCTGCCTGTGCAGCACCAGAATTGCTTGTTCTCTTTAAGTGATAATGCCAGAGAAGCCGGTGTTTTGAGGATATATTGGCACGGGTGTTGTTAGGCCCGAGAAGAAGTCGAAGAGGAAAACCGTACCACTATATCCCCCAAACACTGGCTTCTAGGGTATTATAATTTTATACGACGGGTTACCAACATATTCAAATAATGATTGACATATTTCCATTAAACATTTTTATTTTGATGAATTTATTCATACTATCACAAGATATAGACCCGACACAAATCTACGGTTGCTGTCTAAGCTGACTGGTTGTTCGTTCTATTAGTTCGGTTGCCAGAAACACGACCCAGTCGTTCATTCTTTTTGTTGTGGATCTATGGACGCAACCCAGTCGTTCGTTCTAAATGTTCCATTGCCATACTGGCTGGCGACGTTCTTATCCCTTGCTTGCTAGCTAGCCAACTACAGCTAACTTACAGTCACGTCAAAAAAATGCAGCCAGAATAACAGCAAAGTAGCTGCATTTGCATTTGTTTAAGCTTTTTGTGGATACACCCGTAACAATTGCCTGGCATAGAAAATGTGCTCACTCGTCAGTACAAAGTTGTTCAGAGGAGCTAGCCAACAACACAGCTAACACAATCACTTCAAACTGAAGCTGGAAAGACTGCAAACTACAGTAGCTGCACTTCGTTTCGTTTTATAGATTTTTTCAATTGACATTTGTATATATCCACAACAATGATGCCTGCTGATTCATGATTTCAATTGGCTGAGAAACGCTGCCTGCCTGTCTGTCTCGTCCCGACGCGTTCATTACTATAGGACAGCTGTAGATCGAAAAGAAGGCTTGAATATTGAAACAATGTTGCAAATGTTGGAGAGACAGACAGCAAGGTTTATACAAATCTCCGCTGTTGAAAATGAAATGTTAGTCTAAAATAAATGTGAAATAATGTCTAGATGTTTTTTATAGTGGAGATCAAGTTTATAAATTGCTTGGCCGGGCTGATGAGATAGTGGATTGCGTAGTCAAATGGAACAGAGTAAATAGAAATTTTACCGTAGCCGGTGGTAATTTGTGGAATAGACACCGGCTGGAATGCGGTTTTAACCAATCAGCATTCAGAATTAGACCCACCCGTTTTATAATCTGTCGTGTGTAATGTGCAGTAGCCTACATCATACAGTATATGTATTGGATAATGGCACAATCATTTGGGCATTTTTGGGCTTGGGCTCATTAAATGTCGTTAATGTGAGGCTTATAAAATCTATTTAATAGGTTCATCAGGTTAGAATTTTCATGCTGATCGAAGCTCTAATCAAATCCAGACATTTATATGCTTTATAATGCTTTCGAATGGCACTTACGGTTTTGGGAAATACCAGGTTACCCGGGATGAGTGATTTATTCTCGGGATGGAACAACCCTACAGTACATGGATTAGCCTACCAACTGGGGTCATTTTGAAATTAAAGATTAAACTGTTTAAAAAAAGAAATATCATAGCGATTTTTGGGGAATAATAATTGATTTGAAATAGTTATTACACTGTTCTTCATTATTTACCTCTTCCTCGTCTAGTGATATAACATGGCAGAAAAGATGTTTGACGCTGTGGAGGAGCTTGCGGAGGACATAATCAAGGTGATTCAGTGGAAAGTGTGATGAGCATGAACCTTCTATCCCAGAAGAATGGATGAAGGTATTTATCCAACGCAGAAGGTTGCTGAGATAACTCTGGGGACGGCCCTGAGCATATCTCTGGATATACTGAAAGAGGCCAGGCAACAACAAAAAAAGGTAACACAATAACTTAGGTAGGCCAACAGTCATGATGCAGAGAGCTGCACAGTTCACCTTAATTAAAAGGATAGTTCGGGATTTTGGCAATGAGATTTAAAAAAATTGTATCCAGGAGTTCATCTGACTGAAGTAGATAATTACCCAACTATCCCTTTAAGTAAAACGTTTTAAATGGACTGTGTGCAGTAGCAAGCTATCTGTTTTAGTTTTCGAGATGATTGATCTCTTTCAAGGGAGTAGCTGTGTATATTTATTTCTTCTGAACACATTTCTGTTTGTTGGCAATGTCAATTCTTGCAATTTTTTTCTGAATACATACAGTGCCTTAAAGTATTCATACCCCTTGACTTATTCCACATTTTGTTGTGTTACAACCTAAATTCAAAATGGATTAAATATATTATTTACACCCATTTACACACAATTCCCCATAATGACAAAGTGAAAACATGTTTTTAGATATTTTTTGCAAATGTATTGAAAATGAAATACAGAAATATCAATTTACATATTCACATATACATATTCTGGGTAAGCCTCAAAGAGCTTTCCATACCTGGATTTTGCAACATTTGCCCATTACTATTTTCTTAATTCTTCAAGCTCTCTCTAATTGGTTGTGGATAATTGCTAGACAGCCGTTTACAGGTCTAGCCATAGATTTTAAAGTAGATTTAAGTCAAAACTGTAACTTGGCCACTCTGAAACATTCACTGCCTTCTTGGTATGCAACTCCAGTGTAGATTTGGCCTTGTGTTTTCGGTTATTGTTCTGCTGAAAGGTGAAATAATCTCCCAGTGTCTAGTGGAAAGCCAACTGAACCAGGTTTTCCTCCAGAATTTTGCCTGTGCTTAGCGCCATTCCAAGCATTTTCCATTTTCTATCCTGAAACTCCCCAGTCCTTAACAATTGCAAGCATACACATATCATGATGCAGTCACCACTATACTTGAAAATATGGAGGGGGGTACTCAGTAATGTGTTGTGTTGCAATAAAACCTCCCTGGTCTTTGTGGTTAAATCTGTGTTAGAAATTCACTGCTCGACTGAGGGGCCTTACATATAATTGTATGTGTGGGGTACAGAGATGAGGTAGTCATTCAAAAATCATGTTAAACACTATTATTGCACAGAGTGAGTCCATGCAACTTATTACGTGACTTGTTAAGAACATTTTTACTCCTGAACTTATTTAGGCTTACCATAACAAAGGAGTTGAATACGTATTGACTCAAGACATTTCAGATTTCCAATGTGTATTGATTTGTAAACATTTCGAAAAACATAATTCCACTTTGACATTATGGGGTATTGTGTGTAGGCCAGTGACAAAAAAATATATACAATTAATCCATTTTAAATTCAGGCTGTAACACAACCAAATGTGAAAAAGTAAATGGGTGTGAATACATTCTGTAGGCACTGTGTACTATCCATGGTACTATTTCTACTGATCAACCCTAACCCCTACCCTAACTCTAACCTTAACCCTTACCTAAACCTTACCATAACCATTTAAAATGTCAACATCAATCAGGTAGGGATGTCCCAAGGATTCCAGATAGCAAGGACCAAAGAGATCTCTGTCCGACAAAATGCTATCCTGGTAAAGTATGTTTTATTTATTTGTAATCTAACTATTTATACCATCAATGCAAGCTGTAAAATCACTCCCAATTTAGAACACAGCCACCTTAGTTATGTAGCTTACTAGTCAGTGGATCTTTGACATTATGGGGCTATTTTGCTTCCACTGGTCCTGGGGCCCTTGTTAAGGTCAACCTTTACCCAGTACCAGGACATTTTAGCCAAAAACCTGGTTGGCACTGCCAGGAGGCTGAAACTTGGCCGCAAGTGGATCTTCCAGCAAGATAACCCCCCAAATCCAAAAAGATTTCAAGTCAGTATCTGGACTTGAACCCCTATTGAAAACCTGTGGTTTGAATTGAAGATGGCAATCCATAAGCGTAGACAAAGGATATCTGCAAAGATTATGTACAAAGGAATGGTCTAAGATCCCTCCCATTGTGTTGTTTTCCTCGCAAGGTGAGGTATTGAAAGGTATTGACAACAGGGTTGGTAATAATTTTGACCTCTATCTCTTGCTCTAGTATAAAATAATATAATTTCCCTTTTTTTTTTTTTTTTTTACAGTATTTGTAACTATTTTATACAGTGTTTTTTGATCATCTTTATCAAGGGTGCAAATAAGTCTGGATACAAATTGTCTTCTATATGAAAATATAGAAGACAACATAACTTAGAAAACATCCATGATGCAGAAAGCTGAGTACTGCACTTTTAATTTGTCTCGGTCTACTCTGTTTCTTTCTCTCTTACCTCTCTGTCACGAGCAGTGTCACATCACAGCCCCATGGCTGCTCCTCCTCCTAGCCATTTTAGTTTCCTGCTGAAACACCGGAGGGAGCTGGAGAAAAGAATAAACCTCCTACGTCCTATCCTCAGCACCCTCCGTGATATTGGGGTTTTGAATGAAGAGGAGATCGAGGAGGTGAACAGCAAAGCCACGGAGGTCCGGTAGAATGAGGCTCTACTGACCATGATCATCAGGAAGGGGGATGAAGCACAGAAGTACTTCTACCAAAGCCTGAAGAATGAAGACCTTACCCTGGTGCAATATCTGGAGAAGCAGTCCTGAAAGATGCACAGCAAAATCTGTCAATCTGTTTTTAATATAAATATATTCACACAAAAAAAAGCTTTTTTCAAATGTGTGTCAGGCTTCATCTTCAAAAAGAGATCCACATCGATTTTTCTTCTGTTCAACATTCTAATCACCAGGATTTAGACGAGCACGGTCAGTCTTAAAAATCCATCAAAGTACAACCAGAGAAGGACACATGGTCCAAGTAAAAGACTTCCCCTTCCCCTGAACCCTTCTTTACAGAACAGTCAAAATATCGTTTGTTGTCTGGTATAGGTAATGGGGTTGGGTTGTGGGCACTGTAGTAGTATGGCTGGTTTGGTTGTGGGTGCTTGGCATGCAACAGTGTCAGTATCAGTGTCCTCAGTCTTAGATGTGAGGCCAGGTCTTGGCCACATCCTGGTGCTTAGCTTTATGGATCTACTGGCAGTACGCAGACAAGAGGACTGAGATGAGAGAAATAGGGAGAAAATGAAGAATAATAATGGACAGATTGCAATTTAATGAGGGGGGTCCAAAATAGGGGAGGGTTGTCAAAGAAAATGTTTTGCTTTGGAGAGGGTGTCGTTTTCTTTATTGGGCACAGGGGAGGGTAGTGCGTTTGTTCCCTGGTTTACATTCACTCTTTTGCAAGTTTTACTATATCATTTCTTCCATCCTAGCCAAATTTCCTCTTCTGCTTACATGCGCCTCCCCTATGTCAAGGGTGTTTTGGTACTTCCATTATGCACTACGCTTTTCCAAGTGCTAACTTTTACTATACCACAGGTCAGTATAGTCTACCAGTCTAACGGTCTATCCAACATTCAACGTAACAATAGTGGTAGGTGGATCATTTGTCCAGATCTGCAATAGACTAACTAGCAATCATACCACACATAAAAGCGTTCAAAGTTGCATAAATGTTTAACATGAATCGACAAGTAAGAACAGCTGAGGCCAGCTGCATCACTGAGCATGAAAGAACAGTGAAGACATGAGACACACAGCTAAAAAATCTCCTCTATTGATCTTGTTTAGGGACAGTACGAGTATCCTAACTAGACTAACCGACAACACCACAATGCATTGAATAATTGCATTATTGTTTTCAAGTGAGTACAACATTCTACTCTAGGCTGCAGTGAAAATGTCAGTTGAATAACAGCGCAAAAGTCATGCGATTTTAATGTTTCATTCGATTTAGATCAGTTGTGGGTCTACTCTCGACAGTTTATAATGTCTAGAAAGGCACAGTAACAGGCCAGTCTGGCTGTATTTTTACTTCTGATACTGAATGCGCAGTCTGTTGCAGATCATCATTCTCCGTATGCTCCCGGCAGGCCCAGTTATTCCGGAAAGTTTAACACATGCTCTGCCTCCTCTCCAATCCGAGCGCCCATTCCTCGCACACCTAGAACCTAACGCTTCAATACAGCCTAAATATTTATCTTTTAACTTTTTAAATGTATTACCATTTATATGTGGCATAAAGACAACCAGTCACAATGTTTTCATCTGATTAGGCTACTTAAAAAGTTTTCCGTAGGCATGCTCACATTCATCCAAATATAATTCCAAGATGGAGGCCTTTTTCATTGAAGTAAAACAGAAGAGAGGAAAAAGAGTATGTCTGTAGTGAAACGCCTACAAGGGGAATTTAATATACTTTTTAATATTGTAGTGGACTAAGATGAGAAGAAGGCAGGTTACCGTGGAACTCCCTATTTAGGTGATGCAATTTTGGAACTTACATTTATTTATAATCATTTGTTTTATAATTATTATTAGTTTACGATAGGTTATAAGTAGGTCTGTTGTAAAATAAATCACATTAGCCTATTTCTTTCATTTGTTGGGTATGATTGGCACTTGCCTTTGTTGGTAATTGCTGCAATATGGCCTGTTCAAAACGTTTGTGAAAGTTTAAACCAGTTCGTAAGTGTTTTGTTTCTGTTGAGCCAGTTTCTTTGGCAAAATTAAGTTCCAACTGTAATGCTCTGTTTTCCGCAATATAATAGCCTGCTCGTATTTTCCCTATAAACAATGGCTTGACTTACTTTTGATATTACCCTAATACATTTTAGAACGTTTTGTGAAGGTTTGGTGTGTTCTGGCTTTTATTAAGCTTTAGCTACGGCAAGCCTATAATATGAAGGCAGTGTGCACTGGTGCTCAAACTGACTCCAACAGTTGAACTTGAGGTGAGGAAGAATGTTTCAGACCTACCAGAGTTACTCCTATAATGTAACAATATAATGCCTATCTTTGTACAAAATATTCTGATAGTCAATTTACGAATTAGCCTCCTGTACATCTACAGTATATCTGAATAGCAGACGCAGTAGACATCTGACATAAAGAAGTGCGTGTTGGTGTCGTAGCATGCCACCGGCATATCTCTATTTCTCTGGAGCAAGGCCTAAGTTTCTCTTCTTGGATATAGGTTACACATTTTTTTAAATATCATACTGAGCAAAAATATAAACACAACATGCAACAATTTCAAAGATTTTACTGAGTCACAGTTCATATGAAGAAATCAGTCAATTGAAATAAATTCATTAGGCCCTCATCTATGGATTTCACATGACTGGGAATACAGAAATGCATCTTTTGGTCACAGATACCTTAAAAAAAAGGTAGGGGCGTGGATCAGAAAACCAGTCAGTAACTGGTGTGAACAACATTTGCCCTCTCCTTTGCATAGAGTTGATCAGGCTGTTGATTGTGGCCTGTGGAATGTTGTCCCACTTCTCTTCAATGGCTGTGTGAAGTTTCTGGATATTGGCAGGAACTGGAACACGCTGGCGTACACGTCGATCCAGAGCATGCCAAACATGCTCAATGGGTGACATGTCTGGTGAGTACATTTACATTTACATTTAAGTCATTTAGCAGACGCTCTTATCCAGAGCGACTTACAAATTGGTGCATTCACCTTATGATATCCAGTGGAACAACCACTTTACAATAGTGCATCTCAGTCTTTTAAGGGGGAGGGGGGGGTTAGAAGGATTACTTTATCCTATCCTAGGTATTCCTTAAAGAGGTGGGGTTTCAGGTGTCTCCGGAAGGTGGTGATTGACTCCGCTGACCTGGCGTCGTGAGGGAGTTTGTTCCACCATTGGGGTGCCAGAGCAGCGAACAGTTTTGACTGGGCTGAGCGGGAACTGTACTTCCTCAGAGGTAGGGAGGCGAGCAGGCCAGAGGTGGATGAACGCAGTGCCCTTGTTTGGGTGTAGGGCCTGATCAGAGCCTGAAGGTACGGAGGTGCCGTTCCCCTCACAGCTCCGTAGGCAAGCACCATGGTCTTGTAGCGGATGCGAGCTTCAACTGGAAGCCAGTGGAGAGAGCGGAGGAGCGGGGTGACGTGAGAGAACTTGGGAAGGTTGAACACCAGACGGGCTGCGGCGTTCTGGATGAGTTGTAGGGGTTTAATGGCACAGGCAGGGAGCCCAGCCAACAGCGAGTTGCAGTAATCCAGACGAGTATGCAGGCCAATGAAGAACTGGGACATTTTCACCCTCCAGGAATTGTGTACAGATCCTTGAAACATGGGGCCGTACATTATCATGATGATGGGGGATGAATGGCACCACAAAGGGCCTCAGGATTGCGTCATGGTATCTGCAATTGTGTTTGTTGTCCATAGCTTATGCCTGCCCATACCATAACCCCACCATGGGGCACTCTGTTCTCAACGTTGACATCAGCAAACCGCTCGCCCACACAACGCCATACACATGGTCTGCGGCTGTGAGGCTGGTTAGACGTACTGCCAAATTCTCTAAAATGACGTTGGAGGCAGCTTATGGTGGAGAAATTAACATTAAAGTCTCTGGCAACAGTTTGGGTGGACATTCGTGCAGTCAGCATGCCTATTGCACATCTGTAGCATTGTGTTGTGACAAAACTGCACATTTTAGAGTGGCCTTTTATTATCCCCAGCACAAGGTGCACCTGTGTAATGATCATGTTGTTTAATCAGCTTCTTGATATGCCACACCTGTCAGGTGGATGGATTATCTTGGCAGAGGAGATGTGCTCACTAACAAATTTGTGCACGAAATTTGAGATGAATTATATTTTTGTGTTGGGTTTGCGCCAGACATAGCGTTTTCCTTGATGGCCAAAAAGCTCAATTTTAGTCTCATCTGACCAGAGTACCTTCTTCCATATGTTTGGGGAGTCTCCCACATGCCTTTTGGCGAACACCAAACGTGTTTGCTTATTTTTTCTTTAAGCAATGGCTTTTTTTCTGGCCACTCTTCCGTAAAGTCCAGCTCTGTGGTGTGTACGGCTTAAAGTGGTCCTATGGACAGATACTCCAATCTCCACTGTGGAGCTTTGCAGCTCCTTCAGCATTATCTTTGGTCTTTTTGTTGCCTCTCTGATTAATGCCCTTCTTGCCTGGTCCATTAGTTTTGGTGGGCGGCCCTCTCTTGGCAGGTTTGTTGTGGTGCCATATTCTTTCCATTTTTTAATAATGGATTTAATGGTGCTCCGTGGGATGTTCAAAGTTTAGGATATTTTTTTATAACCCAACCCTGATCTATACTTCTCCACAACTTTGTCCCTGACCTGTTTGGAGAGCTCCTTGGTCTTCATGGTGCCGCTTGCTTGGTGGTGCCCCTTGCTCAGTGGTGTTGCAGACTCTGGGGCCTTTCAGAACAGGTGTATATATACATATATACTGAGATCATGTGACAGATCATATGACACTTAGATTGCACACAGTTGGACTTTATTTAACTAATTATGTGACTTCTGAAGGTAATTGTTTGCACCAGATCTTATTTAGGGGCTTCATAGCAAAGGAGGTGAATACACATGCACACACCACTTTTCAGTTTTATTTATAAAATATATTTTTTAAACAAGTTCTTTTTTTTTTTTTTCACTTCACCAATTTGGATTATTTTGTGTATGTCCATTACATGAAATCTATTTAATTTACAGGTTGTAATGCAACAAAATTGGAGAAACGCCAAGGGGGATGAATACTTTTGCAAGGCACTGTACCTCTACTGGTGTACCATCAAGCCCTGGTGTTTTTCCAGACTGAAAAATGTTAATTGCCTCAAAACATTCCTCTTCTGTAAGTTGGCTTCACACAGGTTTTTCTTTTACATTATTAGTATTATTATTGTTATTAGGAAAGAAATCATTCAGTGTAAACGGAGGAGACAGAAAAGACAACATATGTTTAAATATTTTGCTTCCTCTTTCAAAATATAATATAATATGACTCCATCATATTTGAAACACCTGCATTTTGGAGCTGCCTTTCTCAAGAAAACAAAAAAGAGACCATGTTTGAGACCCTGCCCTGAATGACGGGTCGCCACTGGAGTCCACGGTAGTTTTCAATATCTGACTTTCCACTTGTATTTCTTCCATTTTATTACTGTAATTCATTCCTGTTTTTAAGGCCTCATCCTCCACCAGTAGCCCAGGCTAAAGATCCTGTTTTTTTAACTGCTCACCCAAGCTTGAAAGCAATGCTCTATCTTCTGGAGACAGTTATAAAAACCTCCCCCTCCAAAGTTATATTTAGAATTTTAGAAGGCGGCTTCCCTTCAGTTTCGCTCGCAGAGCCCGAAGAGAGGTCTTCTCTTGTTCGCTTCGATGTATCTGATTCTTTTTCGAGCATATCAAAATGCTGTTCAATAAATAGTTTGGTTCTCTCTGTTATCCAGGATGTTTGTTTTGCAGTTATCAGCTATTTTTTGTATTAATTCATGGCACAAGCTGAGCCTGCCTGCCGTCCTGTACCTGCCTGACTCTGAACTGATTATGAACCTCTGCCTGTCCTCGACCTGCCCTTTGCCTGCCCCCGTGTTATAATAAATTATCTGAGAACTGTACTATCCGCCTCCTGTGTCTGCATCTGGGTCATATCCTGAGGCGTGATAGCCTGGGCTGGGCCTGACTCTTCTCTCCTCTCCTCCTTTTTACTGGGGGGATGGGCCTGACTCCTCTCTCCTCTCCTCCTTTTTACTGTGGGCCTGGGCCTGACTCCTCTCCCACTTTTTACTGGAGGGCCTGACTCTTCTCTCTCCTCCTTTTTACTGGGGGGATGGGCCTGACTCCTCTCTCCTCTCCTCCTTTTTACTGGGGGGCCTGACTTCTCTCTTCTTCTCCTTTTTACTGGGGGGCTGGGCCTGACTCCTCTCTCCTCTCATCCTTTTTACTGGAGGGCTGGGCCTGACTCCTCTCTCCTCTCCTCCTTTTTACTGGGGAGATGGGCCTGACTCCTCTCTCCTCTCCTACTTTTTACTGGGGGGCTGGGCCTGACTCCTCTCTCCTCTCCTACTTTTTACTGCGGGGATGGGCCTGACTCCTCTCTCCTCTCCTACTTTTTACTGGGGAGAAGGGCCTGACTCCTCTCTCCTCCCCTACTTTTTACTAGGGGGCCTGACTCCTCTCTCCTCCCCTACTTTTTACTGGGGAGAAGGGCCTGACTCCTCTCTCCTCCCCTACTTTTTACTAGGGGGCCTGACTTCTCTCCTCCTTTTTCTCTTCTTTCTTTTCCTTTTCACCTCCTCCACCTCAATCTCCTGACAGGAGGCGGCCGGCTCTTTAGATTCAGGGACATCAGTGGCCTCAACCTCCATTCTCCATCATCCACCTCTTCATCAGATTAGTCCAACCACTACTCTTCTCCTTTTCCTCCTACTCTTCCTGTGCTCTTTGTTTCCTCTTCCTGTTGAATCCACGCAGACTGCTGATCCTGGTCCCTGAGGCTCCGTCAACTACCTCATCAGCAGTCCTGAAAAAGAGAGAACACCACAGAATCCAGATCATAAACAAGCCTACAGTACATCATCACTCCATCTAATCTATTCCCTGTTCATCAGCCCACCTGAGCATATGGAAAGTGTTACTAAACCAAATGCTGCTGCTACAATGGCATGGCACAGTCCCACTGCCTTACAGTTGGGTCTGGTACTGCTCGTCTCCTGTGCCCAGTATTAAGGTGGTGTAAAGCAGCTTTAGTTCAGTCAGGCAGCTGCACCTCACCCAGCTTGGTTAGGATGTCTGCCCTCTGGGGATCAAAGGAGGGAGATGATGATGAATAGAGTACTTTGTGTTTTATGGCCAGAACTATTTCCAGTGACACAGCTCATAATTTTACACCAACGGAAACTGGGCTGGTCTGGCTCGGAGAAGGCAGATGTAACATGTTATCTTGGATTTCTTCTCTTTGACCTCCAGGACTTTCTGCAGATGTTTCCTTTGTTTCTTGGTCAGGGCCGTTTCTTCGGAAACATCCTGCTTCTGTCCCTTCCAGTTGTGCCTCTTCCTCAGTCGCCCCATCTCACAGCACTCAACAGACAGGAATTCTACAGTATGTATCGCACAAAGAGAGCGTAACATTGACAAAGAAGTGAGTGAAGCAAGTACCCATTTAAATACTGTATGTCGGTACTTGATATTAATGCGTTGCTAACTGGTTTTGAACACACAACTGGTAGGAAGAGCCTAAACAGCTAGATGGGTCATTCCTACAATGTGGTTCCTTTTCTGTCCCCAGGAAATATCAGTTCATATTTAGTGTAAAATGTGGATTCCAAAAGGCTATAAATATAAATTCAGGTGTCCTTTACCTTAAAAAGACCAAGATATGGATCCTGAAAGGGAATTTTCTGCATTTCCAAAGCTTTAGTCAGTGGATGTTGCAGTTTTTGCCATGTCCCCAGGTGTTATCAACTTCCACAAGAAATATAAGCGATAAAATAATACAATGTTTAAAATCTTTCTTCATTATTTTATAGTCCTAGTTAAAGTCTCTTTCATCAATAAAGTTTTTTTCATGATTTATTGTATTTATTATTTAAAGATTTTTCTGTATGCCCCTGATATCACTTTCCATCCTGTTAGTTGTAATTCTCCATTTAAGAAAACAACCCCTTCCTACAATGACACCACATTCAGGAAGTGTGATAATTTTTGGGGTGGAAAAACTATGGTGCAAAGCTAAATAAATGTAATCACTCAGTTTGAGCTATTTGACCATGTTTCATGTTGTTAGTCTGTAAAGTATATCCCAGTCATAAATTTCCACCTTGTTTGGCTAAATTATATATATTAAAAAAATATATATATATACAGTACCAGTCAAATGTTTGGACACACCTACTCATTCCAGGGTCTTTCTTTCTTTTTACTATTTTCTACATTGTAGAACAATAGTTACCCTATTCCGTAAAAGACCAAGTCCATATTATGGCAAGAACAGCTCAAATAAGCAAAGAGAAACAACAGTCCATCATTACTTTAAGACATGAAGGTCAGTCAATCCAGAAAATGTCATGAACTTTGAACATTTCTTCAAGTGCAGTCGCAAAAACCATCAAGAGCTATGATGAAACTGGCTCTCATGAGGACCGCCACAGGAATGGAAGACCCAGAGTTACCTCTGCTGCAGAGGATAAGTTCATTAGAGTTAACTGCACATCAGATTGCAGCCCAAATAAATGCTTCACAGAGTTCAAGTAACAGACAGATCTCAACATCAACTTTTTAGAGTAGAGACTTGCTTGGGCCAAGAAACACGAGCAATGGACATTAGACCGGTGGAAATCTCTCCTTTGGTCTGATGAGTCCAAATTTTAGATTTTTGGTTCCAACTGCCATGTCTTTGTGAGACGCAGAGTAGGTGAACGGATGATCTCCGCATGTGTGGTTCCCACCGTGAAGAATGGAGGAGGAGGTGTGATGGTGTGGCTTTTCTGGTGACACTGTCAGTGATTTATTTAGAATTCAAGGCACACTTAACCAGCATGGATAGCACAGCATTCTGAAGTGATATGCCACCCGATCTGGTTTGCGCTATCATTTGTTTTTCAGCAGGACAATGACCCAAAACACACCTCCAGGCTGTGTAAGGGCTACTTGACCAAGAAGGAGAGTGATGAAGTGCTGCATCAGATGACCTGGCCTCCACAATCACCCGACCTCAACCCAATTGAGATGGTTTCGGATGAGTTGGACGGCAGAGTGAAGGAAAAGCAGCCAACAAGTGCTCAGCATATGTGGGAACTCCTTCAAAACTGTTGGAAAAGCATTCCTCATGAAGCTGGTTGACAAAATGTCAAGAGTTGTTGTCAAGGCAAAGGGTGGCTACTTTGAAGAATCTAAAATCTAAAATATATTTTGTTTAACACTTTTTTGGGTACTACATGATTCCATATGTGTTATTTCATAGTTTTGATGTATTCACTATTATTCTACAATGTAGAAAATAGTAAAAATAAAGAAAAACCCTTGAACGAGTAGGTGTGTCCAAACTTTTGACTGGCACTGTATATGTTCAAATATGTTTGATAGAGAAGTTCAAAAGTGTTCACCATTATGCTAGCTAATTTTCCACTGAAGCTCACGTGTAAACAACATGAATCGTTGTGTTCTGACACAGACAGAGCTATGGAAAGTTCCTTCCTTAAAACTTTATTCCGCAAGCTATTGCTTTATGCATTGCAATATTTTTGAATGATCCCGTGAATATTTATGTTTTATGTGATGAAACTGACAAACAATAGCTATTATGACAAAGCTATACTGTGTATGTGTATAATGGTGTCTACACTGCGCTGTGTGGAAGTATATGGAATAGCCTATTGTAGTTAGATCCATGTATAGAGTAGAAATACATGGCTCTGGCTGTAGTTATTAGGTCTAAAAAACGGATGTCATTGCAGGCAATTAGACAAGCTTCTATTCCGACTGGAATGAAAATTCACAAACATATTTCCAATGTCATTTTTAATGGGCTGAATTAGGAATGTTATATAATGAAAACGTCCAAATAAAATATAGAAAATAGCCAATAGCTAACGTGCTGTATCAAAATACATAAACACAAACATGTATTACAAATAAATATAAATTGTGCTGATTCACCATCATATTGTAATTACACTGAACAAAAACATAAACGCAACATGTAAAGTGTTGGTCCCATGTTTCATGAGCTGAAATAAAAGATCTGTGAAATTTTCCATACACACAAAAAGCTTATTTCTCTCAAACCTTGGGCATAAATTTGATTAAATCCCTGTTAGTGAGCATTTCTCCTTTGCCAGGATAATCCATCCACCTGACAGGTGTGGAATATCAAAAGCTGATTAAACAGCATGATCATTACACAGATGCTCCTTGTGCTGTAAACATTAAAAGGCCACTCTAAAATGTGCAGTTTTGTAACAAAACACAATCTCAAGTTTTGCGGGAGCGTGCAATTGGTATGCTGACTGGAGGAAAGTCCACCAGAGCTGTTGCCAGAAAGTGTTATGTTAATTTCTCTACCATAAGCCATCTCCAGTGTCGTTTTAGAGATGTTGGCAGTACGTCCAACAGGCCTCACAACCGCAGATCACGTATGGTGTTGTGTGGGCGAGCGGTTTGCTAATGTCAACGTTGTAAACAGATTGCCCCATAGTGGCGGTGGGGTTATGGAATGGGCAGTCATAAACTATGGACAATGAACAATATTGCATTTTATCAATGCCAATTTGAATGCAGAGATACCGTAATGAGATCCTGAGGCCCATTGTCGTGCCTTTCATCCGCTGCCATCACCTCATGTTTCAGCACGATAATGAGCGGCCCCATGTCGCAAGGATCTGTACACAATTCCTGGAAGCTGAAAATGTTCCAGTTCCTCCATGGCCTGCATACTCACCAGACATGTCACCCATTGCACCATTGAGCATGTTTGGGATGCTCTGGATCGACGTGTACAACATGTTACAGTTACCGCCAATATCCAGAAAGTTTTCACAACCATTGAAGAGGAGTGGGACAACATTCTACAGGACACAATCAACAGCCGGATCAACTCTATGCGAAGGAGATGTGTTGCGCTCCATGAGGAAAATGGTGGTCACACCAGACACTGACTGGTTTTCTGATCCTTTTTTAAAGGTATCTGTGACCAACAGATGCATATCTGTATTCCCAGTCATGTGAAATTTCAATTGACTGATTTCCTTATATGAACTCTAACTCAGTAAAATCTTTGAAATTGTTGCATGTTGCGTTTATATTTTTGTTCAGTATATATTCATCCGAAACCTTTAAAAATGCACCCATTTACAATTGTTTGTTTTATTATTGCTATCTAAATAAATTATAAATAGCAGCTTTAAAACAATGACACAAAACAGCATTATTAAATGTAAATTAAATGTTATATTCTATGTACTATTGATTCATAGCATGATATATTATTCTAACAGCGTTATTGACTGATGTAACCAACAAACACATTGCAAGAAGTCTCTGAAAATAGATGCAGAACCACTTCGATTTAGCCTAATTTCTTGTCCTGCGAGTTTCTCTGGAATCTCCAGTTTCCAGTGAATCTAACAAGTCCTTTTCTCCTCATCCTCAATCTTTTCTTACCACAGACCTGAAAGGTCTCCATCATTTTATTGCTCACCAGCTTGTCCCCTTCAAGTGTCTCCTCTCCCTCTTCTCTCTCCTTGCCTACCTGGCCCTCCCTTCCCCTCGTCAGATGATGCTGTCCTTCATGGGCTCATACTCACTATACTCATTACTCGTAAGCCCCTCCCCCCACAGCAAAGCTCTCCTCTGTGGTCCTCCGGGCCTCGCGGGACAGGCTCTCAAACCTCCTCAGGAACACGACCACAGCAGCCAGCAGCCCCGCCTGCACCGCCACAAACACAAACAAACACACCTGGGAGGCCAGTGCCAAGTCCCAGTACCAGTAGTGACAGGACTCCAGCACCTCCTCCTCAGCCAGGTAGACCACCAGCCTCCCTCGCAGGCGGGGAGGGGAACTGCAGGTGATGTTGCTGTGGCTGGTGTAGTTGGCAGGTTGTCGGAGCAGCCAGGCACGCAGGTAGAGCACACCGCAGTCACACGCCCAGGGGTTTCCGTGGAGCGACACGGAGCGGAGGGAGGAGAGGAAGTCCAGAAGGCTGTTTGGGAGCGTGGTCAGCTGGTTGTCGTGGAGACGGAGCTCGGTGGTGGCAGGAGGGAAGCGGGAGGGTAAGAAAGAGGTGGTGATGGCACGGCTGCTGCAGTCTACCTGAGCACCATGACAGGAGCAGTACAGGGGACAGCTTGATGATCCTTGAACCCTCCCTGGGGTCAACAAGATGAGAAGACCCAGGAGTGGGGTCACACATGGCAGGAACCCCCTCATCCTCACTGTCAACTCTGGAGAGAGAGAGAGGATATGTCATACTGAAACGGTGGAGGGGAAACAATTACAACTCATGTCTGTGGACGTCTCTGCCATGTGAGGGATGTAGATATCATTTTAGTGTGAGAAATCAGTCATTAAAAGAGAACATGTCATTCCAAGCAAGGGAGATAGCCACGCAAAGGAATACATATTTCCGGAGAGCGGGTGCCAAAGATGCTAGTTTGAATTCTTGAAAAAAAAGTGATGGGTAACAACACTGGAATAGTCCCCTTGTTAAATAAAATAACTTGTGAGAAAATAGGGACAGTGAGGATTCACAATTTGGGACAGCGTTTCAGGGTCAGGCAGATCACCTGCCCCTCTCCATGTAACAGTTAAAGTTGGAGTTAGTGTTAACCTAATATTATAAACATAACTAACATCTAACCATGTACGGAAGAACGAGTTACTACTGTGTAATGTTTATTTTGAGGATTTGAAAATGACATCTAACCTTTGATCTTAATAACAATTCAGGGTAACACTACATTTACACGTGTAGTTACACTGTAACAAGTATTGTAGTTAATTGTAATAACTCATAGTTACGCTGTAATAACAACATGTAGCTGGTGGTAATTGCAGTCTGTAATTACAGCGGTGTAACAACAAATGCTTGTTACCATGCCTGTTACAAATGGGCAAGTTTCCACTAAATTCACCAATTTAGTGTTTAGTTTCTTCTCAGCTGCATCTGATTCAGTACTGACTATCACAAGGTTGTAACCCCTTGTGGACAGATGCTCTGGGTGTCTGAGACTACAACGGTTGGAGGCTCAATAGACTCGAATTACCTATCCGTGAATGCACACTCTTCAAAATCTCCACTCAATGTTGTTGCTAGCACTTTCTCCCACAAAGTGTACCATCTGGGTTAACTTGGTTGAGTTTACAAAAACAGATCAGATAAAGGTCAACCTCACTGACTGGGCTCTTCCATACGAGTGTCATCCCAGATTATAAAAAATAAATAAAATACATTACCCATTATGACAACCTGAACCTCCTTGCCATCCAAGTGAGAGGTTAAACCCACAAGTATATCACAGAGTACATGTAATACATGCATAAGTACAATGTAATTACTAGGTGTTACACAGGATTTAGCTAGTTAAAATGAAGTATATCTTGAGGTGTACTTACTTGTAATTATTGTGTACCTACAAAGTATGTTACCCATTCTGACAATCGAATCATCAGCTTCTGAAAGCGTCATCCAAGTCAGAAAATCAACACAGTAATACACCACAGAGTACATATCTGTAATATCTGCATAAGTACAAGGTTGTCGCTAGTTGTTACACAGGATTTTGCTATTTAAAGTTAAGTGTAACTTTATACTTACCTGTGAGCAAGTTCTATATAATGACTTATTACTCATTACCAAGTGAAAATACCTACAAACAAAAGATGAGCTTCTACTTTAGTCAACTTTATTGCAACATGTAAAAAACCCGACATTTCTTTCAAAATAACAAGTATTTTTATTGTTAGATTAATACATTAATTAATTAGATTAAGCAAAGATATAGGCTTACTCAATAACATAAAAATAACAATTTTAGTGGTGACTCAAATCTGTAGCCTCTAGTATGGCGAGTAGTCTAGATAGCTAGCTAATTTAGAAAAATGGGATTGTCTATTTCTTAATTTTTAACATTACAAGTAACAATAGAAATCGACAACTCTGTCTCTGACTGTCTTCATCAGTTTTTTTTTTGTAAGCATTTTCCCATCATGGAGTCTGAAGCCTTGTGGGAATCTGTGGTAGAGAAAAATAATGTATGATAATTTAGCATAGACACTTTACCCGTATTTATCGTCATCATGATTTCTATAGTTTAGGCATACAGCTAGCTAGACCAAGCTGCTACCTAGCCAGTTGTTCTGTTATCCAGCTAGCAATAATAGTGTTTGTGTTGACACAAGTATATAGCTAGCTAACGTTAACATGCTGGGTATGTATCAAATCAAACTTTATTTGTCACATGCGCCGAATACAACAAGTGTAGACGTTAGCGTGAAATACTTACTTACAAGCCCATTACCAACAGTGCAGTTCAAGAAGAGTTAAGAAAATATTTACCAAATAAACTAAAGTAAAAAATAATAAAAAGTAACACAATAACATAACAATAACACAACAATAACGAGGCTATATAAAGGGGGTACTGGTACCGAGTCAGTGTGCGGGGGTACAGGTTAGAGGTAATTTGTATATGTAGATAGGGGTGAAGTGACTATGCATAGATAATAAACAGCGAGTAGCAGCAGTGAACAAAACAATTGGAGGGGGGGGGGGGGGTGGCCATTTGATTAGTTGTTCAGCAGTCTAATGGCTTGGGTAGAAGCTGTTACGGAGCCTTTTGGTCCAAGACTTGGCGCTCTGGTACCGCTTGCCGTGCGGTAGCAGAGAAAACAGTCTATGACTTGGGTGACTGGAGTCTCTGACAATTTTATGGGCTTTCCTCTGACACTGCCTATTATATAGGTCCTGGATTGCAGTAAGCTTGGCCCCAGTGATGTACTGGGCCGTACGCACTACCCTCTGTAGCGCCTTACGGTCAGATGCCGAGCAGTTACCATACCAGGCAGTGATGCAACCGGTCAGGATGCTCTCGATGGTGCAGCTGTAGAACTATTTGAAGATCTGGGGACCCATGCCAAATCTTTTCAGTCTCCTGAGGAGGAAAAGGTTTTGTCATGCCCTCTTCACGACTGTCTTGGTGTGTTTGGACCATTATAGATCGTTGGTGATGTGGACACCAAGGAACTTGAAACTCTCGACCCGCTCCACTACAGCCCCGTTGATGTTAATGGGGGCCAGTTTGGCCTGCCTTTTCCTGTAGTCCATGATCAGCTCCTTTGTCTTGCTGACATTGAGGGAGAGGTTGTTGCCCTGTCACCACACTGACGGTTCTCTGACCTCCTCCCCATAGGCTTTCTCATCATTGTCGGTGATCAGGCCTATCACTGTTGTGTCGTCAGCAACTTAATGATAGTGTTGGAGTCGTGTTTGGCCACGCAGTCGTGGGTGAACAGGGAGTACAGGAGGGGACTAAGTACACACCCCTGAGGGGCCCCAGTGTTAAGAATCGTGTTGTTGCCTACCCTTACCACCTGGGGGTGGCCCGTCAGGAAGTCCAGGATCCAGTTGCAGGGGGAGGTGTTTAGTCCCAGGGTCCTTAGCTTAGTGATGAGCTTCGTGGGCACTATGGTGTTGAATGCTGAGCTGTAGTCAATGAACAGTGATGTAGCTGTAGTCAATGAACAGGTGTTCCTTTTGTCCAGGTGAGAAAGGGCAGTGTGGCGTGCAATTGAGATTGCGTCATCTGTGGATCTGTTGGGGCGGTATGCGAATTGGTGTGGGTCTAGGGTATCCGGGAGGATGCTGTTGATGTGAGCCATGACCAGCCTTTCAAAGCACTTCATGGCTACAGATGTGAGTGCTACAGGGGCGGTAATCATTTAGGCAGGTTACCTTCGACTATGGTGGTCTGCTTGAAACATGTAGGTATTACAGACTCAGTCAGGGAGAGGTTGAAAATGTCAGTGAAAACACTTGCCAGTTGGTCCGCGCATGCTTTGATTACAAGTCCTGGTAATCCATCAGGCCCCGCGGCTTTGTGAATGTTGACCTGTTTAAAGGTCTTGCTCACATTGGCTACCGAGAGCGTTATCACACAGTCATCCAGAACAGCTCGTGCTCTCGTTCGGGTAATACCCTTGGGGTACAGGGATACCTAAATAACTACCTACTATGCTAAATTCAAGTATCAAAAAAGGCTAAACAAATTGCATGGAAAACTTACTTTCTCATTCCTGCGATGACGTTTTTGACCTACAACACTTTCTCAGCAATCGTGTCTGGATTTTGCAAACTGACCTCCGCCCGTTCTTTGCTCACTGTTACATGATGTCAGCGTCAACTCCTGAGGGGAGGTTCGAGAACTTCTTTATTTCGTCTAAGTTGAGCAGAAGGGCAGATCTTGACATGACACCTTCATTCTTGGATAAATAAATAATTGCACCAATGCATCCCATCCAAAAGTGAGAATGTTCCTCAACAGTGAAACCCTTGCAAGGTTACATTATGGTCTTATGACCATTTTAAGTGCATTTATAAACCATTCAGTGGCGACGCAGGTGGGGCTCTGCCCCAAATGTTTTGGGAAGAAAATGGGCTTGCCTGTTTTGCATGTTATTTTGCCATTAATATGTGTCACATATCAGTTTGCAAACAATGAACAAATATATATATCATTGAGTTAATAAATTCGCTTGCAAACATGGTCTCTTTTTTGTTTCCTTGAGTAAAGCAGCTCCAAAATGCAAGTGTTTCAGCCTAGCTCAGTGCTTCTGTGGTGGTGGGGCAAGCCAGCAGAAAATATGTAGTGTTGCGCCGTGATTGGCTCAGTGTTCTGGGGATACTACGTCACCGCCAAGTCTAATGGTAGATTTAGAAAATGCAATCCCCTTGGGTGCTGCCATAGAGTTACGTTAGAAGTGCCCATCCAACAAGGCTCAAGGTCACTGGCCACAGATAAAATAACGTCAAATCATGTTATATGTACAGTAGCTTTGATTGGACTGATCATGTCAACATCATACTTTCAAAATCTTAGCTAGCAGTCATCATCATGAATGAAGTTGACAATCTACTGGCAAATCCTTTTTAATCCTTGTCATATGAAGATAAATAATTAAGAGAAATTATAGATAAAATGTGTATGTGCTCATCTGCCATTGGTCATAAACATGAGACAACAAGTTGGAAATCGCAAATTCAAAAATGAGTGGTGAGTCCAAAAATGTATTGTATGCTGCTGCATAAATGATGTAATATGCCAGGGAGATATGTATATGTAGCTAATAAAGTAATACAAAGTGTATGTTGTGTAGTAAGCTGTTGGTAGCCCATGTGCCTCACCCTAATAATTTGGTCTATTTTCACCTCTTAATTTTGCCTACTGTTCTGACTTGGTGGTGCACATGTATCCTGTAACCTGTTTTTGAGAAATGTAATCATAGAATATTGTAAAAGCTTTCATTCTCTGCTTATATGCCCCCTTTATTTATCTCACAGTTCTGACTTGGTGTACAGGGAGAACAATGTAAAAACAGCCCATGTTCTGAATTCTATCGCTGTACATGTCAAAAGTGCTGAACAAATAGTTCTGACTACGTCTGTCCTAGCTCGCTCATTGATGTCTTAATCAAAATTACGGATAGCCTTTTATTCGCTTGTCGTCCCCTTATGCATAGTTTGTACATCTCAATTGTCAGTAGAAACCACATTTGTTTAAGCAAGTCAGCCATATCAGCTATGTTTTTTTAAAGGGCAGAAAATGAGGCTGAATTAACTGTTTCGCTGCCAGACAAGGTTCAGCTGTCGCAGTGTATAGTGCAATTAATGTATTGTTTAGTGTTGTGTTGTGGCTTTGCTGGCATGCATCCCACAATTTTTTTCTGTTGCCCCACCAACATTTACATGCTAAAATCGCCACTGAAACCATTATTCAAACAAGCTTCTTAGACCTACAATGTAACGTGTCTAAAAATAAATAATTGGTGCTTAAAGGTATTGACCCATTATTTAACAATTTAAAGTATTTTTTGACGTGAACCGTTTGTAAACCCGTTTTTGCCATTGGGCCTGGGACTCAGACTCCAGATCTTTATTGCAGAGTTGTGTCAATGAGGTGGTCGGTTTTCAATTGGCTAACACTTATGTGGTTTGTGCAGGGTGAATCGGAAACTTTAACATTTGTAACAAGCACGGTAAGAAGCATTCATTGTTACAACCCTGTAATTACAGACTGCAATTACCACCAGTTTACATGTTATTAAAGTGTAACTATGAATTATTACAATTACAATACTTGTTAGTGTAATTACATATGTAATATGTAATTACACTGTAAAAAGGACCCCTTAAAATGAAGTGTTACCCAGTTCAATTATACACCACAGTAGTTCTCTACAACTACTGCTGGAAGAAAAACTTCTCTTTGACAGGTTATTCAGACATCTGAGACCATTCTCCAATCATACACTGAGACAGCCTAATAAAACAGTAAAGTTATGGTCATACTGAAAGGTGTAATGGTCTTGTTATGGTTAGGAGATGGTGACTTACCTTTGCGTGTGTTCGTGGCAGGAGTGGTTGGTGAGACTGTGCTACTAGTCACTCAGAGGCATGAGAGTGTATGAAGTCACAGCTGGCTTGCACTGATAAAGCACCCTGACACTCACATGTACGCACACACGCTCTTCTGATGGGACACAGGAAGGACATATCTATTTCATGCCAGCAGCATTTTATTCCTTATTACTGCCCACAGAGGCTCCTGTCTGGGAGGCCAGATGTAAGTTTCAGGGGGATTTATGAATACAGTTAATACTTCCTTCTCTCTTGGTACAACCCAGGGTAAACTGTCCCTACAACGGCTCGTAGGTTCACCATCTCCCACAGTAACTATACTATAGCTGCAGCAAGGCCCTTCCCATCATTCAGCTCCATACAGTCAGTTGAGTTAGTGATAGATCTGACACTGTGGGCAAGAGGGGTAGTGAGGTCCAAGGAGATAAATTGTGACTCAGTACTTTATTCAGCTACGGTAGTTTCGTGTCTTTGGCATCATTAAATTGAAGACTGTTATTTTATCAAATCAATTCTCTTTAATTATTATTACGCGATTAAACTAATCATGTAATTGTAATTAACTAGGAAGTCGGGGCACCAAGGAACATCTTCAGATTACAAAGTTATAATTTTCCTAATATAACTCTTCAGATATTTTAATATCTGATCAATTAGTCTTTTAATTAATTATTCTTTACCTCACGCTAGTCTCATTCCAAACGTCGCAAATTGTTGGTTATCTGCACGAACCCAGTCTTTGCTAATAATCATCCATACATCAATTGTCTTAATCATTTATTTACTAACTAACTAAATAATCACAGAAATGAATAACAAACAAACAGTAGGTATGGTTACAAGGAAATGATAGGGGAGGTTCCCTAGTGGACTAAACCGGTATGACGCTTGGTAGACAAAGGGACTGAGAAGGGCGCGAAAGACAAAAGACACTACACAGTTGATAATTATAATAATTTAAATGCTAATCCTTTGCACATGAACGTTCACTCATTCGGGAATAATTGCAATCAATATATATATTTACGCTGTGTGTCGTCATGATCTCTGTTGGAATCGTCCGTCTTTCTACTGGAAAGTTAATCTGAACTTCTCTCTCCCATGAAGTCTTTCATTGTTAGAATGGATACTTCAGAGTCCCATTCAGAAATGTTCTTATAGAATAGTTGTTTCGGCGGTTGTCGGTCTTTGCATTCAGTCGACATAAATTCTAGCTGCAGACTAGAAATTAGTATTGAAGATTTGCTCTTATTCTGTCGGTATCGATAGTCTCAGAGATTAACAACCATTACAACCTTAGCTTATACTGAAGGTACGCATGGTCTCTACTCAAACCTTAGCCCTCTCGGTAATCGAGGTACGCATGGTCTAAAGTGGGCTTCTCCAGGTGGGGTTTTTATTCAGCAGAAAAGGCTGTCCCATGACACCAGATCGATGTCTGTGCTCATGGGTGCGGGCCAATGACTTAGTGAAACTTTAAACAGAAATACAATTCTCTCACATTACACAAATAGTTATCTTTACTCATTAATTTTATACAATAATTAGATGCAAGCCTCAGAACGGAGGCTCCTGTATAAACAGAGTTATGTTAATGTGGCTGGTCTGAGGTCACAATCATAGAACAAAATGGACCGGTCGTAGCTGAATTCTCCACCAAACATTTCCACATTCTCCAAAACATGGATATTGTTCAGTTCTCAAGTTCTGTGATGTAGAAGAAGTTCCTTTGTTCTACTGTGAAAGTCTCTCCGACTATAATGCCTGGCCATGAGGAGTCTCCAATAGAAATGTACGACCTGAGATAACAGAACCTGGGTGTAAGAGGGAGAAGGCACTCGCTATACCCAAAGAGGGCCACGTCATGACAGTAGAAAGACTTCCCTCATACAGGCCTGCCTGCATAGGGCCTACAGGATGTCTCAGGGCTATGTCTCAAATGGCACCCTGGTCCCTGTATTGTGCTTTAGGGCTCCGTGCTTGCCTAAATATTAGTGACCGTAAGATTGTACTAGAAACCATATACTTTATTTAGGAAATAATACAGCTAAATAAACGAAGAAACACATGAATCCAGACTGTTTATTCATCATCATAAACGGGTCACTAGTTCCACCATGTTTTCTGAGCACAAGCACTATAAAAAGCCAAACACCATCCTGAACAACACAGCCAGAGGGCAGCATACACCACACACTATATGCTATATTGGACAAAAGCATATACAGTAGCTGCTCTTAAAAGTTGGCCTATTTTTACCGTCACATGGTGGTACTGAGGCATAGCTCAAAATGCATTTAAGAACAAACACATTGCATCATATGAGAGTGGAAATTAAGCTCTAAGCAGTTATGAGTAACTTCAGCATGCTCGCACATGCACCACTTACTGAACCTACCCTTTCATTAGCTATGTAAAGTCAAAGGGTCTCAATGCACTAAGGTAAGCAAATGGCGCTGAAGACATTTTCAATCTGACTTGCAAGTGCCAAGACACTGTTAAAAAAAGAAAAACGAAAAGGGTCTTCCCAACAAGTTGAAGTAGTAAAAAGGTAATAAGTTACATTTGTTTAGATTCTTAGGTAGCCTATTATTAAGTCTGTACCAAAAGCACAAGAAATGCTACTGAAAGGGAAAACAGATTATCACAGTATCAAAGCAGGATAAGGTTCTCGTAGAGGGTCCTACATCTCAAATCACACAGACACACTCACTCAAAATCAACAGACTCAAACCGTATCAGTAATATTGCCGATTTACAAAACCTCTTATGCGTATTCATAACCTGACAGAATATCCCCAAAGTATTCAGCATATTTATAAATTAGATACATTGAACAGGTCATTTAAATAAAATGTTTATATTATGTCATATGCTAGGAGGACTGTTCAAAATATTAAATGGGGTTCAAAATGGACACCAGGTTCAGTAAAAAACTAAATCCACACATTTCTCCTTGCAGGACAGACCAAATAAAAAAAGCACCAAAAAAAACAAATGACCAATGAATGAATATACAGCAACTGTTTCCGCCCCCCTCCAACACAATGCTGATTACATCAGTAAATAACATGTTGGTATGTATGGTATTGTTTGCATTTGTTCATCTGAAGTTGTGGATGTAAATCAGTGGCTGGCCAGCATATGGGGTTGTAGTCTGGGTCTGCCGGGGAGGGGCTCACTGGTCCTTCCCATCATGGATCTGCTGCTGCATCTTATTCAGCATCTCCTGCATCCTCGCCAACTGCAGAGAGAGTGAGTGGTAATGCCATTTTTGTCTTTACTCGCAGGACATCTTTCTATAAACTGGAGACTAGCCTGTATGGGTGATGTTACCCAGAATTACCTCTTCATTTTTCATCTTGATGAGTCTATCGGTCTCCACGTCGGGGGTGGGCAGGGGCAACATGGGGATCGGGCTCTCCATTCGGTTGTCCTGTGTCAGTTTACTGAGGGGAAAACACACAGGGAACATGAATACAGACTCATACACAACGGCATGCAATATAAACAAAACTAAAGATAAAATTCTCAACACCAGCAATAAACCAAGCTACTCATACTTTCTTTTGCATTCTCTCTGACCTCTACAGTATATATATATATACACACACACAGCCGTGCACACAAGCACACACCTGGTCATGTCCTGTATACACTGCGCTCTGTAGTTCTCATAGTGCATGTCACAGGTCACGTCTTTGAGGTCATGCATGTGGGAGCGGATCAATATGTTCCTCAGCTTCACAAAGTCACAGTGAGACTGGTTCTCCACTGAAACATAAAACAGACAAACTGGGTCATATTACACTGACATGATTTGCTAAGATAAAACATTCCTTCTGTTGTATCCACCAGAACTGATGCACTGTGTAATATTAGGGACATGGATTTCTACTTGACCACGTGTTCTGAGCAAGAAAACTGAGCCTAATCATAATGCATTGGTTGAGACATAGCGATAGTTGGTCGTTTTTCACAGTTTTGAGTTATGACAATTTTTGAAGGAAAAATTACTATGTGAGGAAAAGCATGCTCTTCTACCATGCAACTTAGAGTCAAAGCCCTGAGTAATACTGTTATGTCCATTGTTGTCACCCACCTTCCACAATGCCCCATGGGTAAAGTCTCCCTCTTACTCTCTGGCCCCTGGCCTCAACCACAGTGTTACTGCCAATCACTGCAAATGGACAGCACTCCTACGCACACACAGGATTTGGCATGATAGATTGACAAGGGATGGTTGAGTTTAGTGGTCTCGTTCCACTTGTGGATATCTTATTGATGTTCAGTGTCCAGCTGTGTGTCTCACCTTCAGTTCTTTGTCCAGTTGTTTAAACTCCTCGTCCTCATCAGAGTCACACTCTGGGAACTGGTACACCTTAATGCCAAACCTCTCAATCTCATCACGGACCTACACACACCACATTGCACTGGGTGAGACATTGTTTGGAGGGGGAGGGCAGAAGCTGAGGGAGTTGTTCTTAACTAAACCAAATTAAAATGACTAACTTCCCAACGTTCCTGCAGCCAACCTTACCATCATAACGCGAGACCTGCTTCAGCAGTTGCAGTCTGTCTGCTCTGATGGACTCACCCTGTCTTTGAGTTTCTTGATCTCGCTGGGAGTGAGACAGTCAGCCTTGGCGATGAGAGGAACCACGTTCACCTTCTCATGGAGAGCCTTCATAAACTCCACATCTACTGGACGCAGTCTACAAGGGATAGGAGGAGACAACCTGGTCAGTGTGTGTGTGCGCGTGCCATGTAGGAAAAGCGCACACTGACTATGAGTAAGGTGGAGAATAATAACAGTGTTTGCTGGTTAAGTTGTATTGGTGCTGTTTACATAGTATCCTAAAGGTATATCCTCCTCCTGTCATCACACTCAGGATGTTTTATTACGATCTAGTCATCACAGCTATACCGATCATTAGCCCATCACATTCCTCTGTCTGTGTATGCGTGTTACCCGTGTCCAAATGGCGGTATGAAGTAGAGGCAGCAGTGGACTCTGTTGTCCTGGATGTTCTTCCTGTTCAGTCCACTCTCGTCCCTGAAGTACTGCTCAAACTGCTGGTCAATGTAGTCGGTGATGGGCTTCCAGCTACACCCACACACGGCACAATCAGTCAAGGCTTACAGGAACAACATACAAGATTCATTGCCGCCATCATTCCTATTTCAGGTCAATCTACTAACCCATACAGAAGCCGTACCCCTTTCCTGCAGTCAAAATGACCAAATCACCCTCTAGTGGCCTCATGGCTGGAATGTTATTCATTAAAACAAATGTAAAGCTGAAAATCGGGTGTTTCTATGTCAAATGGTTTCGTTACATTTCAGTCTTCTGTGATGTATATAATTAAGCAATAAGGCCCGGGGAGGTTTGGTATATGGCCAGAATATCACAGCTATGGGCTGTTCTTATCCACGATGCAACACAGAGTGCCTGGATACGGCCCTTAGCTGTGGTATACTGGCCATATACACCCCCCCAGGTGCCTTATTGCTTTTATAAACTGGTTACCAACGTAATTAGAACAGTTAAAAAAATTATAATTAGGGGTCAAACCCGTGGTATACTGTCTGATATTCCATGGCTTTCAGCCAACCAGCATTCAGGGCTCGAACCACACAGTTTATGAAGTGTAATATTGGGATGCAAACTCAAAATGTAATAGATTTCAACTCTATATCTGACATGGTACAGGTGTCTTCTTTTTAAGCCCATAACCCATGTGTGTGAGGTGTATACTTTTCTTTCAAGTAGATTTGTTTAAGACTTCCAAGAATCACGCTGTGTGACCCTGATTTAGCCCACTGTAGTAAAATGTTAAAGAGTCTGTAGGATCAGGGCAGGGCTAGGCCAGGATTAGCTGAGGACTAGAGAAGTCTCACCATTCATTGTTGTTGACAGCGTCTCCAAAGCCCGGTGTGTCTACAATGGTCAGCTTCAGCTTCACTCCTTTCTCCTCAATGTCCACTGTGTGCTTAATGATCTCTACTGTCTGGTTGATACGCTCTGAGAAAGGGAAGGCGAGAGGTAGGGATGGAGGGAGGGAAGATCGCCTCTGATGAGATGGCATTTTATTTAGCTGTAGACATTGGAAGGTGTGTGTGTGTGTGTGTGTGTTTCTCACCCTCAGCATTGAGAAGTTTCCTGTCCTTGTACAAGTCTGTGAGGAACAGGCTGTTGACCAGAGTAGATTTACCCATACCAGACTCTCCTGTAACATGACATACATACAGCATTATACAACATGTTTTTAACAGTCAGCAACACACACACACAGCCAACACTAACATGGAGTGAACATTTTAAATGTATTTTTACCCCTTTTTCTCCCCAATTTCGTGGTATCCAATTGCTAGTTACAGTCTTCTCTCATCGCTGCAACTCCCGTACGGACTCGGGAGAGGCGAAGGTCGAGAGCCATGCATCCTCCGAAACACAACCCAACCAAGCCGCACTGCTTCTTGACACAATGCCCACTTAACCCTGAAGCCAGCCGCACCAATGTGTCGGGGGAAACACTGTACACCTGGCGACAGTGTCAGCGTGCACTGCGCCCGGCCCGCCACAGGAGTCGCTAGTGCGCGATGGGACAAGAACATCCCTGCCGGCCAAACCTCCCCTAACCCGGACGACGCTGGGACAATTGTGCGCAGACCCATTGGTCTCCCGGTCAGGGCCAGCTGCGACAGAGCCTGGACTCTAATAACCCAGAATCTCTAGTGGCACAGCTAGCAACTGCAATGCAGTGCCTTAGACCACTGTGCCACTCGGGAGGCCGGAGTGAACATTCATGAACACACACTAAGTACTTAATAGCACTGGGTCGTTTGACTTTTTTAAGAAGGCTACAATCAATACTTTCACTAACCGGCAACCATGAGGGTGAAGTCAAATCCCTTTTTCACTGACTTCCTGTGCACCTGGTTAGGGAGGGTAGCAAAACCCACATACTGCTTCTCCTAAGAGAGCAAGAGAGAGAGCGAGAGAGATCAATTCAAAGCAACATTCCCAAGAGCTGAATGAATGAGCACAAAACTACCATTGAAATTAAAATACAGTTGAAATTCAAACTCCACCCACCATGCTACAATTACAGTTTGGAAAAACCCATTGACAATAGGAGGGAGGAAAGGGGGGAAATGCATTCATAACATTCCATTTTGAAATCTCTAAGACCTGGCGCTGTGCTTTTTCCACACACAGTGAGAGAAAAGTATGACCGATCTATGACTTTTCCACTACACAATGGCGTGCACAGCTGTCTATCTGGCAGCTCTCCCCATCCCCTTCTGACACCATTCACACATCATCCAAAGCTGCTCCTTACTCAGACCCTACAGAACTGAAGACTCCACACACACACACACATAGCCTTGCCAGTCTACCAAGGCCAGAGTCTGGCAGCCAACAGAGGCTGACAGAGGCTGTATTGACCAGGCCTGAATGGTCCTTTTTAAACCCAAAACAAACACACATGCCAAAGAAATACTCAGTCAGGGTCTATTATAAGTTGTCATAACCTGTCATATGCATTTCCGACAGCCCCTGGGGCACGGCTTAACTAACCACACACACACACACACACACACACACACACATGGAATAAAGCCAGGGCTTAAGTCACACACAGAGAACACGGAAATCTACAGCGCTGGATTCATAACCTATGAGGAATCATACAAACTTCTGGTTTACTTCTAGGGTGTGTGTGGGAACACAAATCCCACAGACAGAACAAACAAACTATCCATAAATCTGTCATGAACCCATCAGGACATGACATAAGACAACAGTATGTCCTATCCACCTCCATACTAACATGACATGTTAGAGAGACAGAAAGGTGTTTTTATGAGTTAGCTGACGTGAGTGTGTGAGCCATTGACCCCCCTCTCCCTTCTCTTTCCTCTGTGTCCCTCTATCCCCTCTCTCGCCTGTTCCAGATTTTTTTACCTTCTGCCTGGAGGTTCTGACTCGAGGGCAAAGCAAGCGTTCCACCAATTTCTCCTGCAGCATGATAGCATCCATACCAAGCCAACACCAATAGGGGAAATGTTTTCCAACGGAGGACAAAAACAGAGCAACCTCTTCACACGCAGCCAGAACGCTTCTCTTATGCACCCTCTACTCCTCTGTAACCCTCCGTTCGTCCACACTCGTCTTTCCTGTTTTGTCCTTTGTTCCTACTCCTTCTCTCCTCATCTCCCTTTATTTCCACCCTTTCTCCTCTGCCCCACTGCTCCCTGTTCAGACAGGTAGGGAGGAATACTGAGAGGAGAGAGAGCTAATAAGGGGGGGGGGGGGGTTGACAGGAGGAAATAAAATGGGAGGAGAGAAAGGTAGTAAGAGGTAGCAGTTAAGGGGAGGAAGCGAGGGATGGGGGGGGAAGTGAAGGAATAAAAGACACTCATTCATTCCCCCTGTTGTCCCTCCCCCTTTTCGACCGTTAGATAAATAAAGCACTGACTGCTACAGTAACGACCTATAGCAGCCCAGAGCGAGAGAGCGCGAGAGACAGACAGGAGGGCTAAACTATCTAGCCCATATCTGACCATAATAGTGATCATTTGTCAAAGAACACAGTGTCCTTTAACAGAGATACAAACCCTTTGTGTGGTTCAAGTGTGGACTTGTACGAGTCAGTAACCTGTCACACAGAGCTTTGTGAAGCTAGTAGGGACTCAACCCACCCCTGGGATAACACTAGCCAGAGATGAATGATTAAATGAAGAACATAGCCAACGTCTAGACTGCACATCAGCCATACAACAACAAGTCATGGCTGTGGAAATTACACTAAAAGAATGAAAGGAGCCGTTCTCTCATTAGAAATGTGTGTAGTGGTACCAGAGTGGTACCAGAGGCCCAACTACTCCACACACTGTGAAACAAGACAGGGCGTGGTGGACAATTGTTGCCAGATGTTGGCCTATGGTGTGTGTGCGTTCAGTGGTGGGTTCAGGACGGGACACAGGTTTCAGGACAACGAGCTCAGAAAGCTATGATACCCCAGACAGAATGGGCACATCTACAGACGACATTCTATCTATGGTATGTTCGTGTAGCTACTAATCAAGCTCTTGAATAGCTGTATCAGATGTATTAGTGCAGGGTTGGAACAAAAGCCTGAACACACTGTGGATCCCAAGGACTTTTCTTCATGGGACGTCTCCAGAAGCTGTAATACCAAGCTATTTCACATGAGGGAGACAGAGCTTTTATTTTTTTTTAAATTGTTAACTTTTATTTAACTAGGCAAGTCAGTTAAGAACAAATTCTTATTTACAATGACAACCTACCCCAGCCAAACCCAGACGACACTGGGCCAATTGTGCACCACCCTATGGGACTCCCAATCACAGCCGGATGTGATACAGCCTGGATTTGAACCAGGGACTATAGTGATGTCTCTTGCACTGAGATGCAGTGCCTTAGACCGCTGCGCCACATGGGAGCCCAGCTTAACAGAACAGGTGGTACACAATGAAGGCATTGGCAGCAGAAATGTTCTGTGCTATATAGCCAGGCTACTGTTTTTAGGAAGAGATAGGAACACACATCAGATACCAGCAATTGAAGGAAAACTTTACTCTTGAGAGTGAAACAAAAAAGGGGGGATTCCTCTGAATAGAACAGAGGTCCTAGAGTGACATGACAATATACCTCTTCAGGCCCCTCCCTCTTTCTCTCTCACTGGCCAGCTGTCCCTCTGGCCTCTAGTAGGTCACTGCACCTTGAGCTCTCTCTCTCAACTTCACACACACCCACACAACCTGATGCACGTGCACACACGTAAACATGCACACAGCTGACATCATCAGTTTAATAAAGCACATCCTATGGACAGTGTTTAAGGGAGGCCATGTGGACGCCACTTTTCAGGGACACAGTCAGGCAGTAATAACCATCTCCAGCCCATCCATTACTTCCTGTGTCTGTCTGTCCTGACCTCTGGATGAAATATGATAGGAGAAACCAGTAACCTGTCTGTCTGCTGTGACTGACACTGTATGCTTCCCAAACGGCACCCTATTCCATTTATAGAGCACTACTTGACCAGGGCCCATTGGGACACAACCACAGATACCTTGGCCTCTGCCTGTGTGTTATTAGGGGCTAGCCAGTCAAAACACTCCACAATGTGAGGTGCTGGGGATTAAAAATTGACAGTCATCCGAGGCCAAGCCCAGTCCTCCTGATGATAGAGTGACACACACACACAGCTGACCGAAACTAGAAGTCAAATATATACAGTCTGAATGCTCAGTGACTTCCTTCCCTTTAGAGAGAGACACACAGCCTTCCTGCTGGATCCATAGGCATGGATCCAGAGATCCGTCAGCCACACAGTTAGATGCACTGGTCTACTTGTTGACTGTTGTGGTCTTTCAGGAAGCTCTTCTGAAAAAGGTCACAGCAGTAAACTACACACCTATTACTGTGGACAAGTATGCAAATACATAGAGACTCAAGCCACACACACACACACACCCTCCAGAGACAGGAGATGTGGAGAGGATACATTCTGTGATGTAGCTATAAAGAGAGGTGACCTTTCCTGAAGACATCTCAGTCCTGTCCAACCATGCCTTTACACACAATTAAGTCCGAAAGCAGAAACAAAACGGTGGCAGGGTGTTAGACCAAAGATGCGTACAGAGAAAGGGAAGGAGATAAAGAGAAAGGGGGAAAGAGAGCGGAATGGAGGGAGGTAGAGAAAGAGGGTGAAGGGGGAAAGAGAGGGAACGACGGTGGAATTTGAAAGATTGAGAGACTGAAGATGAGAATGAGTGTGAGAGAAAGAGGCTCTTTGGACCCCCATCCCCCCATCCGTAGTGTTTGTTCTCCTTGGAGACGTGAGTCTCTGGGTGCTAGGCTCTTCAGCATGCTAATCTAACAGCGTGTAATTGGCCTGGCAACAATAGGCCTTCTAAAGGACACTTGGCTAGCATAGCGTAGCCTAGCGTTAGCGTCTGTCCATTCAGCAAAACAATAGGCTCTTCCACAGCCTAGCTCCAAATTGACCCGTAGCCCATCCTTGTAAGCACTTCAGTAGATCTCTAAAGACCCATCAGATCACAAGGTGGAACTGTTAGCCACCACATACATTCGGAAAGTATTCAGACCTCTTGACTTTTCCACATTGTTAAGTTACAGCCTTATTCTAAAATGGATTCAATTGTCCCCCTCCTCCATAATTTACACACAATACCCCATAATGACAAAGCAAAAACATGTTTAAAAAGTTTTGCAAATGTGTAAAAAAAATAACAAAAATATCACATTTACATAAGTATTCAGACCCTATACTCAATACTTTGTTGAAGCACCTTTGGCAGCGATTACAGCCTCGAGTCTTCTTAGGTATGACACAAGTTTGGCACACCTATTTTTGGGAAGTTTCTCCCATTCTTCTCCGCAGATCCTCTCAAGCTCTGTCAGGTTGGATGGGGAGCATCACTGCACATCTATTTTCAGGTCTCTCCAGAGATGTTCGATTGGGTTCAAGTCCGGGCTCTGGCTGGGCCACTCAAGGACATTCAGAGACTTGTCCCGAAGCCACTCCTGCATTGTCTTGGCTGTGTGCTTAGGGTCGCTGTCCTGTTGGAAGGTGAACCTTCACCCCAGTCTGGAGGTCCTGAGCGCTCTGAAGCAGGTTATTTTCAAGGATCTCTCTGTACTTTGCTACGTTCATCTTTCCCTCGATCCTGACTAGTCTCCCAGTACCTGCCGCTGAAAAACATCCCCACAGCATGATTTCCTCCAGACGTGATGCTTGGCATTCAGGCCAAAGAGTTCAATCAGACCAGATAATCTTTTTTCTCATGGTCTGAGAGTCCATTAGGTGCCTTTTGGCAAACTCCAAGCAGGCTGTCATGTGCCTTTTACTGAGGAGTAGCTTCCGTCTGGCCACTACCATAAAGCCCTGAATGCTGCAGAGATGGTTGTCCTTCTGGATGGTTGTCCCACAGAGGAACTCCGGAGCTCTGCCAGAGTGACCATCGGGTTCTTGGTAATCTCCCTGACCAAGGCGCTTCTCCCCCAATTGCTCAGTTTGGCCGGGCGGCCAGCTCTAGGAAGAATCTTGGTGGTTCCAAACTTCTTCCATTTAAGAATGACGGAGGCCACTGTTCTTGGGGAACTTCAATGCTGTAGCCTTTTTTTTGGTACCCTTCCCCAGAACTGTGCCTCGACACAATCATGTCTCGGCGCTCTACGGACAATTCCTTTGAACTCATGGCTTGGTTTTTGATCTGACATGCACTGCCAACTGTGGAACCTTATATAGACAGGTGTGTGCCTTTCCAAATCATGTCTAATCAATTGAATTTACCATAGGGGAACTCCAATCAAGTTGTAGAAACATCTCAAGGATGAACAATGGAAACAGGATGCACCTGAGCTCAATTTCGAGTCTCATAGCAAAGGGACTAAATACTTTGTTTTTTTATACATATGCAAAACGAAATCTCAAAACCTGTTTTTGCTTTGTCATTATGGGGTATTGTGTATAGATTGATGATGAAAAAATGTAATTTAATACATTTTAGAGTAAGGCTGTAAGGTAACAGAATGTGGATAAAGTCAAGGGGTCTGAATACTTTCCGAATGCACTGTATGATCCTTTCAGATCTACATGAATTGCCTAGGCGGGAATGGGACAGGGGTTTAAAACTGGGGGAATAGAGGGACACTTGACCAGCGTATCCTAGCATTAGCATCTGCCCATTCAGCAGCAAGGGGCTGGTCACCAGGGAGTCCCCCAGGATACAATACAGTGGAAAGTAGAGGTATTGCGTCACAGGTACTGGGAACTAGACTTTCCTGCAGATGAGTGGAAGAAAACAAGTGTTCACATACTGATGGCCTTTATAGTGTTTGCCAAGGACAGGTTTAACTGGGCATGCCATAATGACAACACATTTTATTATTTCATTATCAGATAATGTTTGGTAATGTCCTCTAAACGATGCAGAATCTGTGTTTAGCGTTTATCGGCTCAATTTGCATCACCATAGTAAGAAGGTTCCGCTTCCTAATGGTCCATTATATGGCTTTCATTCATCTTACAGTTGTCAGTTAAGCATCTTTCAAAATTCCTCAAGGGAGCTTTTCTTCCCACAGTAGGAGGTAAAGGTAGTCCTCTAATTCTCCTCGTCATTTTCATTAGATCTTAGCTCCCAAATCTCTGATTCCTCCCCCCCTAACATCATCTAATCTCCAAGTTATCAAGGTCACCCAAACTCTTCATTCTTGAAAATGGGTTTGGAATCCTTCTATCTGGGTCAGGCATGGGTTATTTTCAACAGCCTACCCAAAGGCTGAGACATGGCAAGCTGTACAGGGAGAGAGGGAGACCTGGGGTTAGAGATAAACTTGTTATTCACGTGGGTGGTTGTGAACTCCCTCTCTTACTCTCACACACTCACTCTACTGGATCATTGGCATTGCATACATGTTTTCAGCGTGACAATGACATCAGGTGCCAGAGAGCAGAAACATTTCAGTTCAGATAAAGAACAAAGACAAACACACAGAAATCCCTCAGGAGAGTTGAAAGTTGAGCTACCAGGTCAGGCAATTTACTGTAAACAACCATACACAGATAGGGGCCTTTTCTATTAAAAGCTATAAGCAAGTAAATGTGAATCTAGTGGAGGGTGTGGTAGGAAAATACATTTGGAATGCTGTACAGAGTGCCAGTAGGACCATGGTAATGAATCAAAATAGGCTTGGAATTCCCATGACAACCATGAATAGGAGTTGGATGGCCTCGGCTGATAAATACATTGTGTGAATACTATCCTACACTATCTTTCCGATCAGAAACTGTGAGGCGTGTGTGTTCATAGGTAGCTAAGTTAATGAGTACATCTTTCCTCACGCCTGATTTAGACCTGGGAAACCATGCCATGTGAGTATACGAGTGCCAAGGAGAACTATAGATTCTACAGCATCGTAGATCTGTGATAACTGGGTGTCGTTAAATCTAAGCCTAAACGCGTCAATCCTCCTGAGAAATTCCGGATAGGTTCCTCTCCCAGCGTCTGAGAGTGATGAAAATCATATTATTATTTTTTTAACTGTTGCCTGGCAACGTACCAGCACACCAGACTGATTGGCAGGCCCAGTTTGGTGAAGCATAAGAGAAAGATGCTTCCAAGCCACAATAATTATCATAGCAGGAGGAAAGAGGAGGAGGGAAGAAAGAGGAGGGCAAAGGGGGATGATTTGAATGTGATTCACCCAGACTATCCTCTGCATCTCCCTCATACACACACCCTGGCAGTGACCCCACTCTCTGAGGGTCTCAGGTGGAGTGGGATATGCAAAAAACACATTTCCATTTCATACTACACACTTGTATATGTGTGAAACAGGACAAATATATGCACCCCCTATCAGACCTTTGACTGACACACACACACTTTACTCCTGGTTAGTCCCTCTCACTATCCAAGAAACCACTCCCCCTAAGCACCCGGCCAGGTCACGCAGAGTGTGTGGGTGTGCTGTGGCAACAGACATGCTACTTGAATATCTCCAACACAGTTTTGCATAGCACAAACAGTATGATAAAATCTCAGCAATATAAAAAAAATTAACAGTCCTTACAGGGAAAAACAATTGAAGAAATTCCTTGGGGGACACGGCCACGCTGAACATTTCCAAATCCACACACAGGCTATTGCTACTGTATTAACTGCAATGTAGTAATCAAGGTCAAGGTCTTCGAGCGAGGTTCATTCCGCAATGCTGCCCATGTGATTTCACAGGCTTACTGAAAATCTATCTGCAGCAAACCCAGCTTACAGCTCAAACAATAAGAATTATGTTTGCTTGCAGTATGTGTGAACACCAGATAGATCAGCAAGGACCAGTGGACCTACAGGAGCCATAGCCTCTGAATGACCGTAACACTATACTGTCAACAAGGCCAGGATATAGAAGCCGTACAATGTTTTGCAATTAGCTTTGACTGAGATAGACTTCTGCTAAAATGATGCCTTTAGTTACCATTGCTGCCTACTCACAATGTAGCTACACAAGGTTCCAGTAACAACCTACGAACAGAACAGCATCTAAAGCTTCTGTCATCATCATCCCCAGAGCAAAGAGAGAGGAGATCGATACACCTGAGACTCAGTGTGCTGCTGGTCTCCCACCAAGCTCCACCTGAGCTACGTATGGACACACACAGGGATCACTCAAGGGAATCTATCAAATGGAGCTCATCTGACCAATAGATTTACATTTTAGTCATTTAGCAGACGCTCTTATCCAGAGAGACTTACGTGCAGTAAGTGCATGTGCATACATTTTCTTCATTCTGGTCCACGTGGGACTCAAACCCACAACCATGGCATTGCAAGCAACCCCAGGATTACAGAGGGAAAACAATGAGGGGATATAGAGCTGTGATGTACTGAGGATGCAGAGAGAGATTGATCTAAAGTCTGTGATAATTAACAGCTGGTTATTTCACTGACTAGACCAATAGGCTTTCCAGTAACTATAGGGAGCGGGTCACTGTCACACCCACAACAAGTGGCTTGCCTAGAATGATGTATGGATGCCCGAGGATGAGAGGCGAGCCCTTGGGTACCACTCGCTGCGTATGCATCTTGTGTCTGTCTGTATGCATAAATTACATCTTATCCTTCTGGCTGTGTGATGCTCACTCTACCCTGTATTGCGGTGGCAAGACAACAACAGTAATCTTTAGGGCATCGGAATGATGATGCCGCTCACGTTTGCTAGGCCAAGGCCTGCTACATAGGCTATATGACGCCATACGAAGCGAATTTGGGAAAAAACTGAGTGTCTAGCCTACCACGCTTGATATGAAATATGATTCTATGTATCGCCTAACAGCCTAGACCTACATCAAAAGCCTTGAGCACAGATAACAATTTTGTACATGTATATTTTTTTATAGAAATAGGAATAAACGTTTCCTTACCTCAATTGTCTCGTCTGTTGGTCATTGTGGGGGATGAAACACAGGTGGAGAGATGCAGAACGACGCCCATAGAGAATTTAGAAGGCGAGAGAGACCGACAGAGAAAGACAATCATTGAAATAGACCGCGTTATAATTGCCTTTATGCATAATCGTAATTATTATCCTTATGCTTACCCGATTTGATCGGGATACGGCTCTTGTATCTGATGTTGGTCGTCATTTTCACCGCTCTCCTCCCCTCCGTGTCGCTTCAGAACGGACGGACTACTCGGTAAACGCAGGCGTCCGTTCCTTCTCCGCGCTACCACAGCAGCCAGACAGGTTGTGGGAGAGGGTGTTGCAATATCGTGCAGAACCCCGCCCTCCTCTATGTGGTACCCAATCGTGGATGGAGAGGTTTCCTAGGATCTTACTGTCCATATCATCAATATTGTATGCAGCTTCCATAATTAATGCTGTTCAAACTTCTCACTCATATGTTTGAAATCTTAATTGTTCAACATCTAGACGTGCACCAAGTGTAAGGGAATAAGACTGTGGCATGCTTCCTATCCATGCATCATTCTGTGATATTATCAGCTTTTCACCATTTAGCAACACTGCTACACCAACCTCCACAGCAGCTTCTTATCTAGTGTTTTCAATTTGATAGATGTCTAGAAGGCCTGACAACTAGAAACCTCGGTTTCCATTCAATCCCATTGCCTTTGTTTTTCTACATGGCCACTCAAATGCACATCATCATACCTATGACCTGTAAACAAAGCACTCTGACAACAAGTGTGTTTCTATGGAAACTGTATTTCTGAAAATGGAGTACAAAAGTTGAGACACTACAAAAAAAAATTTTTCAAGCACAGTTAGGTTAATTACAGTGTTTCCCTAATTAAGTCCTAGGGACCTTAAGGAGTACACATTTTGGTTTTTGCCCTAGCACTACACAGCTGATTCAAATAATTAAAGCTTGATGAGTTGATTATTTGAATCAGCTGTGTAGTGCTAGGGAAAACAACTAAATATGCACCCCTTGGGGTCCCCAGGACCAAGTTTGGGAAACGCTGGGTTAATGCCTCCAGGGTTCAAAGATACAAATCTGTTGATCAACTAGGCAGAAAGAGACAAGTTACATAGACAATGACACACTGACTGACGATAGCACTCTTAAACACGAATGACACATTGCTGAACACAGAGAGGCGTTAGTGTGTTCACTGTATAACAGTCAGCAGCCTAGAGTGGGCTGGTGAATCAGAATATAGTTAGGAATTCAGAAAATGGAATTGTGTTCAATACTGTAAGTTCCATGGAGCTAGCCAATATCAGAAGATGTCAGTGTGTCTGTGCACACAGTAAATCATTGTGATAAAATGAAGACCCCCTTTAGGAAAACCCAAAAGAACATGACCAAATAAACAAAAACACAGATATCTACAGTAAAACTGCTCATAATGTAATGTAGATATTAAAGACAAAGGGTGATGTAAGGTTTTGTAGTGCAAGTCTTAAGCGATAAAAAAAAGTATATTAACCGACACACGGTTGTGCATGGTTTGAAAACACTTGAATTAACATGATCACTTCACAAGCATTTCATCAGTTGCATCTTGAATGCACCAACATTTATTCTAGACAGTACGTCCACCCACATGATACATACATATTTTAGCTATCAAGTCATTTCAGAGCATTCCTCAAACACGAGGGCAAATATTCCCTGTATAATGACGACACAACCAACAGCCTTCTGCTGTTGATACTTGAGTTATAAGATTACATGGTGAGGAATTCAGCTCAGTAAAACCTCGTCTGAGGAGACTGACCCAGAGACCAAGGCAAACCGTCTCCATCAGTGGAGGCTGGTGGGAGGAGCTATAGGAGGATGGGCTTATTGTAATGGCTGGAATGGAATAAATGGAACATTATAAAACACATCAAACATATGGAAACCACATTGGACTTCGTTCCATTTATTCCATTCCTCCATTCCAGCCATTACAATGAGCCCGTCCCCCTATAGTTCCTCCCACCAGCCTCCACTGGTCTCCATCCAATACAACAGAGGCACAGACAAAGTTAAGTTACATAAATCTTTCATAATATAGACCAAATGTGATATAAAGTTTAAAATAAAAAGTGAGACTGTGAGATACTTCCACACAAGCCTGTATTACCCTTATATATTATTACCCTTATAGTTATTTTCCATGTGTTGTGCTGTTGAACATAGACTACAGCGCCACCTGAGGGACACTATTATTACTACACCTACAGCTTGGACTGAGTCCTCAGCTGTGCTCCAAATGTGAAGGCAAAGACAGGTTGCAAATGGTAAAAACACAACATCGAGCTCTCAACAAACCTTCCCTTAAAGGGGCAATCAGCAGTTGCTACCGCCATTTTGGGATTTATAAATTAATGATATGTACCTATTGATTCTTGAAGAATATAACTTATAAAAGCCTCATGAGCAAAGCACAACTGTCATACCCAAACAGAAACCAAAATAGAACATTTTTGACTCCAATGTCTGTAAACAAAGTAAATGTAAACAAACACTGTATAGCCTAAAAACATGGTTTAAACTATCATTTTGATATAATGGATGGTCAGTCCTTGCATCCATAGCTATGTCTTTGAATTTGAGTGGTTACATTTCTCCAGTCCTTCCCCCCAGCTTTTAACCGTAACAACAGTGGGGTGAAAGCTTTGCTATTGTTTCAACTGCTGATAGCCACTTTAAGATATTCAAAACATTCCCCAAACATCCTGTAAACACCGAAGTCTTATTGTTGTCTAACCAATGAGATATTAGTACTGTTAGCAATGCAAGATCTACATTGTACATGAGACAGAATACTAGTGTGGATGAAAACACATGGACATCATCTTTAGTCACCTATTGGGAGAACATGGAATTTCTGTCTTTACAGTATGCCTTAACATTATATCATAACCCATATCATAACATTACACAATAAAGGATAACACTCCAGACAAACATACCTTAGTATGAAACGTGTTACAACGTGATTAACAGTTCCCAAAACAATACTGAGACTTGCAGATCAGTGGATCTCAGTACCATGGTGAAATAGAGGCCAAATTGAAGATTTTATAATTACAATTATGTTAGAGAGGGGAACATCCAATTGGGTGGTTGATTGCTTGATTGATTGACTGGCACTCTGAGAGATAGGGAGTGATGTGTGTGTCCAGCAGTACGTCCATGATGGAGATGCAGACACACAGGGGGTTGAGGGGTGTGGGGCTCCTCTCATCTCTTACCCCACTCCCTCTTTCGATCCCTCTATTTTCACTCGTCTCCCTTCATCTTCATCTGCGCCTGCATCTGGGAAATCATCTGCTGCATACGCCTCAGCTACAGAGAGAAGAGAAGGAAACAGACAGAAAGAGGGAAAGAGATAGTTGAGTAAAACAAATACCAGAGGCTATCAGCCATTCCAAACACGACAAATTGTATCCATTGTAAAAAGATAATACAATGAGCCACCTAACTTTTTGAGAGCCTTAATGTAAAATATTTTTTTTACACAATAGAAAATATATCCATCTCGTGGTCGTGGATAGGACTTCAAGTGGACCATTTGACTTCACTCAATCGGGGTAAAATGGACTCCAACTAATTTTCACAGTTGGGTAGGGGCGTGTGACTGAATAATAGATTTACTTTAATATTTAAATCTACATCAAACCAGGTTTGTACTCTATAGAACTCTGTGTGTTGCAAACTGAAGGAATGCGATCAAACGTAACACGTTGCTAAACTGATCTGGTATCCCAAGCTGCTTTTCTACAGGAATGTGGGTCTGTGACTCTGCTTATAGGGTTACATCCCCAATTTGGTACTAGTGTTAAAAACTACACCACTACAAGTGCAAAGACTTTAAGGGTCTTCAGAATTCAGCAAACAATGTGCCAATCTCTAAAGAATATTTTTCTGTTTGACTGAAAACCTCTTTCTTAACATCAGTTATTGAACATAAACCTTGAACACATAGTGTAGCTTCTTGCTAGCTGAATACCAGTGCTCTCAGAACCACGTTGTGGAGTTGATAACATTATTTGAAGGTGCTGTATGGGTGAGATGAGAATCTACTGTTCCATGTGGGGTTAGGGTATCATGTGGACATTGTTTTTAAAGCAGAGCCACTACCGTTTATGCATTGTACTTTGTACTTATTGTATTCAGATTGTTTTTATGCACTTTACTAACAGATGTATTTCACTTGATTGTGATTTAGACTGAACTTTACTTTATGGTGACTTCCCCCCCCTTGCGGTGATTTGTCTCCTACATTATCCTATTTTAAACTTACAATTCGACAGAATAAACAACCCCAAATTAGTTTGTGTCCTGTGCTGGGTTTACCTTTGCCAGGCTACATATACAGTTGAAGCATAAGTTTACATACACTTAGGTTGGAGTCATTAAAACTCGTTTTTCAACCACTCCACTAATTTCTTGTTAACAAACTATAGTCTTGGCAAGGCGGTTAGGACATCTACTTTGTGCATGACACAAGTAATTTTTCAAACAGTTGTTTACAGACAGATTATTTCACTTAATCGCAATTCCAGTGGGTCAGAAGTTCACATACACTAAGTTGACTGTGCCTTTAAGCAGCTTGGAAAATTCCAGAAAATGATGTCATGGCTTCAGAAGCTTCTGATAGGCTAATTCACATCATTTGAGTCAATTGGAGGAGTACCTGTGGATGTATTTCAAGGCCTACCTTCAAACCCAGTGGCTCTTTGCTTGACATCATGGCAATCAAAAGAAATCAGGCAAGACCTCAGAAAAAAAATTGTAGACCTCCACAAGTCTGGTTCATCCTTGGGAGCAATTTCCAAACGCCTGAAGGTACCACGTTTATCTATTTAAACAATAGTACTCAAGTATAAACACCATGGGACCACTCAGCCGTCATACCGCTCAGGGAGGAGATGCATTCTGTCTCCTAGAGATGAACGTACTTTGGTGCGAAAAGTGCAAATCAATCCCAGAACAACAGCAAAGGACCTTGTGAAGATGCTGGAGGAAACAGGTACAAAAGTATCTATATCCACAGTAAAACGAGTCCTATATCGACATAACCTGAAAGGCCGCTCAGCAAGGAAGAAGCCACTGCTCCAAAATCGCCATAAAAAAGCCAGACTACGGTTTGCAACTGCACATGGGGACAAAGATTGTACTTTTTGGAGAAATGTTCTCTAGTCTGATGAAACAAAAATAGAACAGTTTGGCCATAATGACCATCGTTATGTTTGTAGGAAAGAGGGGGAGGCTTGCAAGCCGAAGTACACCATCCCAACCGTGAAGCACGGGGGTGAGCATCATGTTGTGGGGGTGATGTGCTGCAGGAGGGACTGGTGCACTTCACAAAATAGATGGCGTCATGAGGAAGGACAATTATGTGGATATATTGAAGCAACATTTCAAGACATCAGTCAGGAAGTTAAAGTTTGGTTGCAAATGGGTCTTCCAAATGGACAATGACCCCAAGCATACATCCAAAGTTGTGGCAAAATGGCTTAAGGACAAGAAAGTCAAGGTATTGGAGTGGCCATCACAAAGCCCTGACCTCAATCCTATAGAAAATGTGTGGGCAGAACTGAAAAAGCGTGTGCGAGCAAGAAGGCCTACAAACATGACTCAGTTACACCTGTCCCCCACCCTGACTGTTGGTTCATCATGCAGAGGCTGTAGATAAGCCAGATTTAGACATTGCATGTAATTTAACAGTGCCAGTTCACGCCATGCTGTTCATCTAAATAATTTATTATAATGTATTGGTTTCTCTCAGTTATGTATCTTGGAAAAGGGGAGTGGTTTTAGTCCGCAAATCTCTGTAACCGGGTTCCCGCAATTCAACCCTGTACAAAACCAATCTGATTTTACATAAGGACACAGCCCCCACCAGCAGCACAGCCAGTACACACCCTGTATACAATATTCTATACATCGCCTGGCCTGGCTTATTCCACCACTTAACTGGACATTAAGTCAGATATGTCATATCCTGCACAGACATGTTTACTAACAGCTCTAATTGCACCCCACCCCACCCTGTTCTCTCTATACATCGCCATGGGAATACAAACAGGCCAATCAGAGGCAATCAGGAAGAAGAGGGTAATTTATTATTTTCTTACAAATCACTGCTTCCACAGTTTAGAACGTAAACAATGTAAACCAAGATGGCCAAAAAGGGTAGAAGCCAGGTTAGGTCCCAGCAAAATAATAGTGGAGGACGCCATACTGGTAAAACATCTGCTTATCACAATAATTCAAACGAAATGCCAAGAAAACTGTAGGCTATTACAATATTATTTGTCATTACCGCATGTCAGAGGCATGAAACATTTACAAATGGTCTTGAAAATAGGTGGTATACGCTCCAAAATGCGATGTGGTTCAATGCGAACACTGACATTTTGCCAAGGCAGAGATGAGTGGCCGACACCGAGACACGCGCAGACAGCATTTGACGCTGATTGACAATAGCTGAATGTCATTACACTTTGTGGTGTTTTGTGTTAACAGATCTCTCTTTCCATTCACCAAGTTTGGAGGCTGGAAATACGTTGCGAGTGGATGAACGTGCTCAGGTAGCCTAGTAAAGGAGGGTGGGGTAAGTTGAGCCCAAGGGGTAAGTTGAATCACCCTTGTTCCTAGGAAACCATACACAAAATGTATCAATTGACCAAATATTTAAGTCGAGGTCATCATTTCACGGAGTCTGTGAACGAAGATTACCACATGGAAGAAGTGGTAAGCAAGTAAGGTCCAAAACCAGATTTTTACAAAGTCAAATTAATGTATTGTGTTAAAGTTTTCATGATGCTTGTATCTAAACCAAAGTAGATACTTTTAAGATTGTTCTATACATCAGTTGGGGTCTCTATAATCTTCAATATGAGGCCATAAACCTAGCATGAAAGTGCATCCTTGTAGCTGTGTGTGCTACAGTCAAAATGTTTGCCTTGGGGTAAGTTGAGCAAATTGAAGTGTGTTCTTCCTGGGCATAATGCATGGCATTATCTGGAATATGAAGTAAAAACAGGACCTGTGTTTAAAAAAGTACAAAGTGTTAGGTGTTAAGCCTGTTTAAAATATGCTTAAAATGGTTAAAAGACAAAAAAGCGATTGTGATTGTGTTGAATTTTCTTTGTAAATTAAGATAGACATGGTTTTAAAAAGGTAGAGGTAATATTTTATTCAGTACATACATTTGTAGGCGGCTTAACGTACCCTGTCCCGTGGCTCAACTTACCCCATTAATTTATTACCTAGGACCTAGTTAATTAACCCTATGAGAGCATCCTAGAACCTAGTTAACCCTATGAGAGCATCCTAGGACCTAGTTAACCCTATGAGAGCATCCTAGAACCTAGTTAACCCTATGAGAGCATCCTAGGACCTAGTTAACCCGATGAGAGCATCCTAGAACCTAGTTAACCCTATGAGAGCATCCTAGGACCTAGTTAACCCGATGAGAGCATCCTAGAACCTAGTTAACCCTATGAGAGCATCCTAGGACCTAGTTAACCCTATGAGAGCATCCTAGGACCTAGTTAACCCTATGAGAGCATCCTAGGACCTAGTTAACCCGATGAGAGCATCCTAGAACCTAGTTAACCCTATGAGAGCATCCTAGGACCTAGTTAACCCTATGAGAGCATCCTAGGACCTAGTTAACCCTATGAGAGCATCCTAGAACCTAGTTAACCCTATGAGAGCATCCTAGAACCTAGTTAACCCTATGAGAGCATCCTAGGACCTAGTTAACCCGATGAGAGCATCCTAGGACCTAGTTAACCCGATGAGAGCATCCTAGGACCTAGTTAACCCTATGAGAGCATCCTAGGACCTAGTTAACCCTATGAGAGCATCCTAGGACCTAGTTAACCCTATGAGAGCATCCAGTGCTGCAGTAGCTACTCACCTCAGCCTCCTTCTGCAGGAGAATCTGGTCTTTGTCCATCATATCCTCCTCCACAGCTCTGTAGGGAACGTTTAAGGGAACATATTAACTACTGTAATATAGTAGTCTCAGCCCAGACAGAGAGAGTGTGTGTGTGTGTGTGTGTGTGTGTGTGTGTGTGTGTGTGTGTGTGTGTGTGTGTGTGTGTGTGTGTGTGTGTGTGTGTGTGTGTGTGTGTGTGAGATAGAAACACTGCAGATAGGAGACTGACCTGCCAGGTCTCTTCAGTCTCTCTGAACGGAAGTTCTCGTAGTGCAGGTCCTGAGTGACCTCCTGAAGGTCCTGCATGTGGGTGCTGGAAACATACACAACCATCACACATTTCAATATCACAATTTGGCTTGTGCAAACCCCCATAAAACCCACTAGACTAGACTACTACACTGAGCAACAGATGGACATACTTGAAGTTCTCTGTTCAACCACTAAGTGGGAGTATAGTAATACATATCCAACATAAGTAAGAGCATAAGAGCATGCATAGATTACTTTTGCATTTAGTCTAAATCAGGGGTACACCAAATAAAAATGTGATTCACATTCTTTTCTTTCTCCACATTTTCAAACATATATATTTTCCAACGGGGCTATACATTTGGGTGAGTTTTTCTCTCGCCTGAGTAGCCTCGTTTTACTGCCAAAAATAAAATTAAACCATCTAGTGTTCAGTGAAATAACAAATACAGGTAGCCTAGTCAAATAATTAACATCCAATCACATTAACTGTTACTCTCTCGCGGGAATTCCACTAACGGTTCGTGTGTAGCCAAACGTAGCTGCTGCTCATTCCGTTTGCTCGAAAATTGATAAATTGTTTAAAAAAAGTAAGGCCCGTGTCCATAGAGACACATACCAGCTCTACTGGTAGAACTGCTACTACCAGTAGTACTACACCTGCACCTGTCGACAACACAAGTTGTTCTGCTTCCACGAGCACATCCAATGCTAGCATCAGTAATTCTACATTTGTTGTTAGCCCAGCTAGCATGGACACTGACATTTGTGAATCTGACGCAGCCGAAGAGCTACTGCCTCCTTACCCGGGAAAGCACCGAACAACCGACAGGGACGTTGGACCATCGAAGAGGCACAAATAAGATGAGAACTACATTGATTGGGGGTTCACTTATATTGGGAGTAGTGCCTTCCCTCAGCCACAGTGTGTTGTATGTGCAAAAGTACTGCCTCACAACTCGATGAAACCTTCACTCTTGCGCAGACATTTAGAAACAAAACATGCCAATTTAAAAAATAAGCCACAGGACTTTTTTGAGCAAGAATTAAGACGACTTTCAAGTAGTAAGACATGTACAAAAGCAACAGATACCATTAATAAGAAGGGGCTAGAAGCGTCTTATATGGTGGTACTGAGTGGCTAGGTCAGGCAAGCCCCATACTATTGTGGAGGACTTCATTCTTCCTGCTGCCGCGGATATGGCTGGAACAATGCTGGGGGGAAAGGCCCAAAAAACTATACAGACAATGCCTTCATCAAACAACACTGTTTCACAACGTATCAGTGACATGGCAGGAGATGTTTCGAAACAATTACTGCTTCGCATACAAGCCAGTGAATTCTATGCGTTACAGCTGGATGAGTCAACAGACGTGGCGGGCCTGGCACAGCTCCTGGTATATGTCCGTTACGTTTATGGGGGGTGAATTAAGGAAAACATCTTCTGGAAACCAGGAGAGGATATTTTTTAAGTACTGGACAGCTTTGTGACATCAAATGGACTTTGGTGGTCAAGATGTGTTGGTATCTGTACTGATGGCGCAAAAGCCATGACAGGGAGACATAGTGGAGTGGTAACGTGCATGCAAGCAGTTACTCCCGACGCCACTTGGGTACACAGCAGAATTCACCGAGAGGCTCTTGCTACCAAGGGAATGCCTGACAGCTTGAAATATGTTTTGGACACTACAGTGAAAATGGTTCACCTTGTTAAAACAAGGCCCCTGAACTCTTGTGTATTTTCTGCACTATGCAATGATATGGGCAGTGACTATGTAACGCTTTTACAACATACAGAGGTGCGCTGGTTATCAAGGGGCAAAGTCTTGACACAAGCTTAAAGTTTTCTTTACTGACCATGATTTTCACTCGTCTGACCACTTGCATGATGACGAGTTTCTCACGCGACTGGCCTATCTGGATGAAGTTTTTTCTCGCCTGAATGATCTGAATCTAGGATTACAGGGACTCTCCGCAACTATATTCAATGTGCGGGACAAAATTGAGGCTATGATTAAGAAGTTGGAGCTCTTCTGTCTGCATTAACAAGGACAACACACAGGTCTTTCCATCACTGTATGATTTTTTGTATGCAAATGAACTCAAACTTACGGACAATGTCAAATGTGATATAGCGAAGCACCTGAGTGAGTTGGGTGCTCACTTACGCAAGTACTTTCCCGAAATGGATGACACAAACAACTGGATTCGTTATCCCTTTCATGCCCTGCCTCCAGTCCACTTACCGATATCTGAACAAGAGAGCCTCATCGAAATTGCAAGAAGCGGTTCTGTGAAAATTGAATTTAATCAGAAGCCACTGCCAGATTTCTGGATTGGGCTGCGCTCAGAGTACCCTGCCTTGGCAAATTGCGCTGTTAAAACACTGATGCCCTTTGCAACCACGTACCTATGTGAGAGTGGATTCTCGGCCATCACTAGCATGACAACTAAATATAGGCACAGACAATAAGGTTTTATATGTAAGATGGTTAATTAAATAAAGAGCAAAATGATTGATTATTATTATATTATTATTTGTGCCCTGGTCCTATAAGAGCTCTTAGTCATTTCCCAAGAGCCGGGTTGTAACAAAACTCGCACTCATTCGTATATTTAATAAATGTATTGTATAGTGTGTGTGTGTGGCAGGCTTACAATGATGGCAAAAAACAACATTTGAGAGTGCGCTGACCCTAGTGCTAGAGGGGATACACAGCTGGAGGTTGAATGTTTGAAGGGGTACGCATTGCGTTGTCATGGTGACTTACACAAGCATGGTGCGTAGTTTGAGGAAGTCGTTGTGCTCGGGGTTCTCCACCTCTACGACCCCCCAGGGGTAGAGACGACCTCTGATCTTCTTTCCTTTCACCTCAATCAGCTGGTTTGAACCAATCACAGAAAACGGAATGCTCGCCTGAGAGAGGGAGACGAGAGGGGAGAGGGGGAGGAGTAGAGAGACATGGATGCAAGGGTAAAGAAGACAAGGGGATAGAAAGAGGATACAGAGTGGGAGGAGTGTGAAAACAGAGGGATGCAGAGATAGAGGGATCAGGGAAGGAGAGATAGGTGGAGAAGAGAATAGGAGAATGATGGTTATTGAAGATGAGTGGAATCTACTAGAGCAGGGGTGTCCAACTCATTCCATGGAGGGCCTAGTGTCTGCTGCTTTTAGTTTTTTCCTTTCAATTAAGACCTCGACAACCAGGTGAGGGGAGTTCTTTGCTAATCAGTTACCTTAATTCATCAATCAAGTACAAGGGAGGAGCAAAAACCCACAGACATTCGGCGCTCCATGGAATGAGTTTCACACGTGTACGTACTAGAGTAAGGAAAAATGACTGGATCGTTTACGTTTGACATAAAGCCCATTCAAAAGATCAACGGGTCAGTTTCAATAGTATGATTCTCACCCATTCTAAAACCCAGTGGTTAAGAGAAAAATGACATAACAGTGGTTCTACGTCACTCCCAGTCCCATTCAGTAATGGTGTTTCTCCCTGAGTTTATTTCTCTTAGTTGGTGTTAGTATTTTTACATCCCAAATGGCACCCTATTCCCTTTATAGTGCACTACTTTCTTTTGACTAGGGCCCTTAGAACTCTGGTCAAAAGTAGTGCATTATATAGGGAGTAGTGTGCCATTTGGGACGCAATCTTTCTGTGTGTGTCGTACCTTCAGTATTCGTGTCTGCTCCTTGAATTCCTCATCCTCATCTGAGTCAGCGTCTGGCAGTTGGTAGATCCTGATGCCATGCTCTGCAATCTCATCCAGGATCTACCAATACAGAAACACACAGGATCAATACAGTCTTAACCCCGCCGTGACCTTATGACCTCTCACATTTCCTCAGGTCAATCCCCATCCGCTTCCCAGAGGAATAACTTGTCCCTAGGCGTTGATCTAAGGTCAGTGTTGCAATCTGTGCCTAAGGGCAACCTGTACCCGGAGGCCGGAGCCGCCCCCGAGCCCAGCAGCAATCCCTCTCATCTGAACCTTTCAGTTTTGGATGGCTGTCATGTTGGGCTGAGAGACAATCAATCCCACAGTAGGACATGAACATGCTCCCTCTGCAACATAATGAGACTGTCACTGCTGTCTGTTAGTCAGGCCTCTCCTCCCTCTGTTCTCGCTCTCCTCTCTTCTGTGTCACTGTTTCAGACATGGCCCAGCCTCCATGACAGGAGTGGGATTCTGGACATGCCATTTCTCTTTTCCCTCTTGTTACTTCTAGTTTTACCCACTTGCCCCGGGGGAGCAGGGGGGGTGTCTAACAGTCATAAGAAAAGTTCTCCCCTCTCCTTTGTTCAACCCCCAGCGGTGAAGCAACAACACAAAGGCCTTTCTTCACCAGTATCTAGTGGACAGATGGAAATATTTATTATTTTATAAATCAAAAGGTGTATTTTCTGTTTTCTCAAGAGCAAAATTGAATTAACAATGCATGAGTGTTGCATAAAGTGTTGTTTTCCTGACATTTTTGGGGGCTTTCATGTAATCTATAAAGGACAGTATGGAGAGAGGCAGGAGTCCAGGATGTGAGAGCACATTTTTCCTGTAGAGCAGGCCACTGTTCCAGCTCCTGTTATGGCTGTGGGTTGTTTTCTCAGCGCGCTCAGAGCAGAGTGTGTGTGATAGGGTCTGTGTGGGGAGTGGAGGGTGTTGTTAAGGACCACATCTGAAAGCAAACAGACTTATGGGACCCGGAGGAGAGCGTGGCACAGGACCAGACCCTCTCCCCATCGCACACACATGCAAGTTCCCACACAGAACGGACAAGTATCAGTTTGGTGGGATAGGACTGGGAGTTTTGAGGAACATGACACAGAGGGGCAAAAAAAAAGGATTAGACACAACAGCAGGAAAAAAGTAACAAACAAAACTGGTTATGTAAAAAAAATCCACAGCTATGAGGAAAATGAAGAAACATGCAGAAAAACATGTTTTTGAATGTATCAGAGATGGGAGGGATACAGAAGTAGCCTCCTACAAAACCACAGATACGACAAACAATACACTCAACAACTAACTATTATAGCACAAGGATGAGAAGTGATATCAGTGGGAGATTTACGAGAGGGCTGGAGTTAGGAATTCACCTAAAAACAGAATGTTAAGTCATGGAATCCAACCACTCAACAGGTGTTTGGACATGTTTCCCAACCTGCTTAACCTAATAACTATTTACCTGGAATTTACACTACCATCTATTTACAGCAGCCTGACTTAACCAACCACACCTGTAATCACTAGCTTCAGCAGTGATGAGGTGTTCATACCACTGCCTGGTCTAAATACGTCTAAATTAGACAAATATAGCACACACAACCGATGCCATGTCAATTGTAGTTTTTATCCTATTTATACATCTTAACACTTTAAAGCAGGGATCATCAACTAGATTCAGTCGCGGGCCGATTTTATCTTGAGGGGTGTGGTGGTATGTGCCAGGCGCACCGGTTTGAGTGTGTCAAGAACTGCAACGCTGCTGGGTTTTTCATGCTCAACAGTTTCCCGTGTGTATCAAGAATGGCCCAGCATCCAAAGGACATCCAGCCATCTTGACAACTGTGGGAAGCATTGGAGTCAATATAGGCCAGCATCCCTTTGGAATGCTTTCAAGTCCATGCCCTGAGAAATTGAAGCTGTTCTGATGGCAAAAGGAGGTGCAACTCAATATTAGGAAGGTGTTCCTCATGTTTTGTCTATCTCTATTATGTGTAGGAATACTTTGGAACAGATTTCCTCAAATAAAATCACTTGGAGCTTATTTGCTGGTGTTTTTACAGTCTTTCATGTCCAAAAATAAACATTTAAAATAAATATATGTAACAGTGCCTTCAAAAGCATTCATACTCCTTGACTTATTCCACATTTTGTTGTGTTACAGCCTGAATTCAAAATTGATTCAATATTTTCTCCTCCATCTACACACCCCATAATGACAAAGTGAAAACATATTTTTAGAAATTTTAGCAAATGTATTAAAAATGAAATACAAAAATATCTAATTTACGTAAGTATTCACACCCCTAAATACATGTTAGAATCACATTTGGCAGCTATTACAGCTGTGAGTCTTTCTGGGTAAGTCTCTAAGAGCTTTGCACACCTGGATGGTACATTATTTTATTTTTTTAAATTCCAAGCTCTGTCAAGTTGGTTGTTGATCATTGCTAGTCAGCCATTTTCAAGTCTTGCCATAGATTCTCAAGCCGATATAAGTCAAAACTGTAATTAGGCCACTCAGGAACAATCAATGTCATATTGGTAACAACTCCAGTGTATATCTGGCCTTTTGTTTTAGGTTATTGTCCTGCTGAAAGGTGAATTTGAAAGCAGACTGAACAAGGTTTTCCTCTAGGATCTTGCCTGTGGTTAGCTCCATTTCCATTTATTTTTATCCCAATAAACTCCCTAGTCCTTGCCGATGACACACATACCCATAACATGATGCAGCTACCACCATGCTTGAAAACATGAAGAGTGGTACTCAGTGATGCATTGTGTTGGATTTGCCCCAAATGTAACGCTTTGTATTCAGGACATAAAGTACATTTCTTTGCCACATCTTTTGCAGTTTTACTTTTACTTATTTACTTTACTTAGTGCCTTATTGCAAACAAGATGCATGTTTTGGAATATTTGTATTCTGTACAGCCTTCCTTCTTTTCATTTAGGCTAGCATTGTGGCGTAACTACAATATTGTTGATCCATCCTCAGTTTTCTCCCATCACAGCCATTAAACTCTTAACAGTTTTAAGGTCACTATTGGCCTAATGGTGAAATCCCTGAGCGGTTTCCTTGCTCTACGGCAACTGAGTTAGGAAGGATGCCGGTATCTTTGTAGTGACTGGGTGTATTGATACACCATGCTCAACTGGATATTCAATGTCTGCTTTTTTTTTTACCCATCTAGCAATCGGTGCCCTTCTTTGCAAAGCATTGGAAAACCTACCTGGTCTTTGTGGTTGAATCTGTGTTTGAAATTCATTGCTTGTCTGAGGGACCTTACAGATAATTGTATGCGTGGGGTACAGATAGTGATAAAAAAAAGAATGTTAAACACTATTATTGCACACAGTCAGACCATGCAACTTATTATGTGACTTGTTTAGCAAATTTGTACTCCTGAACTTATTAAGGCTTGCCATAACAACAGTATTGAATACTTCTTCACTAAAGACATTTCAGCTTTTCATTTTGAATTACTTTATAAAAATTCCTAAAAACATATTTCCACTTTGACATTATGGGATATTGTGTGAAGGCCAGTAACACAAAATCTTGACCATGCTCTTACACCAACCTCTCTCCTTACTGTCTAGCTAGCCTGCTGATTACAGTTCTGTGCTGTAATTGGCAGAGAGAAAGGGAATACGGGGTCAATATTCTGACCCTCCGCCTCACTCTCTTAGTCTGTCTATCTCTCTCTGCCTCTCCTTCTGTGTCTGTTTCTCTGCCGCTCTTTCTATCTGCCTAGCCCTCTCTCTCTGCCTCCCACTTTACCTCTCTCTCTCTCTCTCGCTGTGTTTGAGTTGGCAGGTCAGGTCTCTAGTAACAATAGCACAAAGGGCTCTTCCTCAGTATTAATTAGAAAAGTGAGAGCCTCTGATTTGAAGGCTTAATTTGTTTTGATACGTGTTATCAAATGACTGTGTGTTAGTGAAGGCTAGTGGAGGCGGAAAAATTCCCCTTGGGGGTAATAAACGATAAGGGCGGGGAGAGACATTCTTACTTTATGGGGTATTATGGAGGCAGTGGATATGAGAAGTTTAAAAACAATGCTTCTGTCCCAAATGGCATCCTATTCCCTATATAGTGCACTACTTCTGACCAGAGCCCTATATGCAATATGCAATATGCAACAATACAATACAAAATACTTTAGTTCCTTTAGCATCACGTCCAATATAGCACTCTTCTATATTTAATATAGGGACAGAGGGAACATTGAGTCATTTAGGTCAAGTAAGCCTCCAACCACACTAACAGAAGCAATATGCCTGTTTCTCACTACAAACCCCTTATTACAAGGGGTTACACCAGCGAATAACACAATACAATAATATTTTCATATGTTTACTCATAAACATAACCTCAAAGTAAACCCAGTATGAAAACACCCACAACAGAGTATGACTATCATAGCCACAAACCAGTTGAAAAACAGCCACAAACACACAGCTGGGTTAAGTGTTACTCCAACACATTACACCTAGCTACAGTACGAGTACAAATGGCCACAGACCATAAGTGTTTAGCTAAACAGTCCCATACTCTGTGGCAGTTACCATTATGGCACCCTATTCCCTATGGGCTCTGGTCAAAAGTAGTGCACTATAAAGGGCATAGGGTACAATTTGGGAGTTATCCTGTGTAATCAGTTACAGACCACAGCCCTGTCTGTCCACCTGGCACTGCTCCTGGTCTGACTCAGCAGAAACAGCCTGTTCAGGTCTGTCATTGTGGACTGTTTGTCCCCACTAAACAACTAGTCCACCAGGGAACAATACTTGGAAGTGAAAATATACACTGAAGCAAAGTCTAACGAAATCAACAATGCAAAGCGAAAAAGCTCAATGAGAAAAACAATCGAATGGCATCTTATCGACCCGGGGCGAGGAGGGCAAGGCATTGGGAGCCCAGAGAGCTCACCAAGTCTATGCTGGGAACCTTGATATAAGCTTTATGTAACATTACAGACCAAAGCCTCTAGAGCCACTGTAAAAAAGCTATCCAATACACAATGAAGTTGACAACAACATAATAATAACATATTAGAACAACAACAAATGGATTATTGTTTTGTTTTACAACTGACTGGGCTCACACACATTACACATCTAACGTGGGAGTCAGTGGGTGGACAAAACGCTGACTCCTTGTTAGATTCCACGAGGTCCCTCACTCAAAAACAACTTTAATTCAAAACTGAATTTGTTAACTTTAAATCCAAAATGATTTAGTCTTTCCAGGAAATGTCTTGAGACTAACCCTCCTGCTGCCCCCATGGAGTCAGCGGGTGTGACAGAGCCCCAACAATACTCACTCTGAGGGGAGCAGACTAAGGGTGTTAGACCCCAACACCACTCCCTCTCTGCAGTCTCAGCTCTTGGGCTGAAATAAGCTGGCGTCAGATGGACAGCAGGAGAGAGAGAGCGAGAGAGCGAGAGAGCGAGAGAGAGAGAGAGAGAGAGAGGAGCGAGATGGCCATGGAGAGGGTACACCAGCCTTTCAACATTACACAACTAGCCTCTCTGACTCCATGTCCCTGCTTCATCTATAGCCCCCATGGACCCTTACCCCTGGGCCTAGGAAGCTCCAGGTAATCCTGTAGGAATCATATACTCAGACATAGGGCTCTGGCCAAAAGTATTGCACTATATAGGGAATAGGGTGCCATCTGGGACGCATCCTCATACAGACATCCTGATGCCTGCACCATACTCTAGCTGCCCAGACAGTAATGTACTGTAGCATGCAGGTGTACAGGTGCCCTGGCTAACAGAGCTCCTCACAGCTCTGCCTTGGAAAACAAAGTAGCTTTCTTATTTCTTTCACATTAGAAATGAAAGCGGTGAAGCAACGAGTGACTCGTTCTGAAAGAGCACTTAAACAAAGACATCAAATCGGCATTCCTGACCTAGTCACTGGACCATTAGAGCCGAGGTCCTTCCTGTAATTACTGTACCAGGCAGACTGGACAGGCCCTGGTGGGTCTGCCCAGCCAGGGGGCATGGGGGTGAAGGGGGGCAGACAGTTACCAAGGTAACTGGTGGGATTAACGCTTAATACAAAAAAGGCAACGGAATTAAAGTGCACCCCCCCCCTTCTCGACTGATCCAGACCACCCACCTCAACCTATGATCACAGAGAGTGAAGGAGAGTACAATATACAGTATTAATTAAGCCATGTAGTAATGTACTGTTATTATGCTATAATCACCAAAGACCATGTCAGTTTAAGAGTTTGAAAGGAGTCTGGTCTGTCTGGTTCTGGTTGTCACAGTGCAGTTTCACAGTTTCAAAAGAGGTTGAACATAAATGTTTTACAATCAAAGAAGAAACTTTTAAACTAGTATCATTACTTATATTATTAGTCTCTTAAACTAATAAATAGATTGTGTCTTTCTTTAGAAGGGGTGTCGGGCAGGTCACTTCAGACGGTGACCGTAAGATGTTCCAAATGCAAGGAAACTGGCTGTTATCTCACTGTAAAAGGCCTGTTCCTAATCCACTCCTGAAGAGGTATTTGTGTGTTGAAGTCATTTTCTCTCCATGGAGGGAAACATATATTTATTGTTTTAAATTCTGCAGAAGCGCAGGCATGCCCTGACACAATGACTGCACTAGGGCAGAAAAATAAATACACCTGTGTCCCAGGGAGGAAAGGGACTGGGCAATGACCACACAGACACACACACACACACAGCAGAGAGGGCTGAGTAAGGATGAGGTCATCATCACTGTTCACCAAGTATTTGTGATGGAAAATACCCATTAGAAGCTTAGAGGTGAAGGAGAAACAGTGCAGGACTTGAGGAGGCAAGACAAGGTATTTGGCTAACTCCACCACTGAATGCTAGTATCCAGATCATTGAGGCTAATGCTTGGCTAAGACAACTAAAGTGTATGTAGGACTGACTGGCTAGCTATACCTTAGCAGCTCGCTGACTAGCTAACTGTACTCCACTGCAACTGTATGAGCCTGGAGACTGAGGTACACTAAGCTACCAGCATAGGTGCCTGAGCAATGGAGCAAACGGAGCAGCTGCACCCCCACTTTCAAAATAGGGGTGTAAACATGTTTTTGCACTTTTTTAACAGAAAATTATCATGATCCATTGAGTAATTTGTGATTAGTAATGTTTTGAGCTACTCTGTATTACTCCGGTATTAGTTACAGTTGAAGTCAGAAGTTTACATACACCTTAGCCAAATACATTTAAACTCAGTTTTTCAAATTCCTGACATTTAATCCTAGTACAAATTCCCTGTCTTAGGTCAGTTAGGATCACCACTTTATTTTAAGAATGTGAAATGTCAGAATAATAGTAGAGAGAATTATTTATTTCAGATTTTATTTATTTCATCACATTCCCAGTGGGTCAGAAGTTTACATACACTCAATTAGTATTTGGTAGCATTGCCTTTAAATTGTTTAACTTGGGTCAAACGTTTCGGGTAGCCTTCCACAAGACTCCCACAATAAGTTTGGTGAATTTTGGCCCATTCCTCCTGACAGAGCTGTTGTAACTGTGTCAGGTTTGTAGGCCTCCTTGCTCGTACATGCTTTTTCAGTTCTGCCCACAAATTTTCTATAGGATTGAGGTCAGGGCTTTGTGATGGCCACTCCAATACCTTGACTTTGTTGTCCTTAAGCCATTTTGCCAGAACTTTGGAAGTATGCTTGGGGTCATTGTTCATTTGGAAGACCCATTTGCAACCAAGCTTTAACTTCCTGACTGATGTCTTGAGATGTTGCTTCAATATATCCACATCATTTTAATTCCTCATGATGCCGTCTATTTTGTGAAGTGCACCAGTCCCTCCTGCAGCACATCACCCCGACAACATGATGCTGCCACCCCCGTGCTTCACGGTTGGGATGGTGTTCTTCGGCTTGCAAGCATCCCCCTTTTTCCTCCAAACATAACGATGGTCACTATGGCCAAACTGTTCTATTTTTGTTTCATCAGACCAGAGGACATTTCTCCAACAAGTACAATCTTTGTCCCCATGTGCAGTTGCAAACCGCAGTCTGGCTTTTTTATGGCGGTTTTGGAGCAGTGTGTCACGCCCTGACCTTAGAGATCCTTTTTATGTCTCTATTTTGGTTGGTCAGGGCGTGAGTTGGGGTGGGCATTCTATGTCTTGGTTCTATGTGGTCTATTTCTATGTGTTTGGCCGGGTGTGGTTTTCAATCAGAGGCAGCTGTCTATCGTTGTCTCTGATTGAGAACCATACTTAGGCTGCCCTTTTCCTTCTTTCTGTGTGGGATCTTGTTCTTTGTTTGTGTGCCGCTAGGTTGCTGTTCGGTCGTCGTAATCTTTATTGTTTTGTTGTGTCGTAGTTTCACTTCGTGATTAAAATTATGTGGAACTCAAAGAACGCTGCGCCTTGGTCTCATTCTTCCCAGGACGATCGTTACACAGTGGCTTCTTCCTTGCTGAGCGGCCTTTCAGATTATGTTGATATAGGACTCGTTTTACTGTGGATATAGATACTTTTGTACCTGTTTCCTCCAGCATCTTCACAAGGTCCTTTGCTGTTGTTCTGGGATTGATTTGCACTTTTCGCACCAAAGTACATTAATCTCTAGGAGAGTACATTCATCCATCCTGAGCGGTATGACAGCTGCGTGGTCCCATGTTTATACTTGCGTACTATTGTCTGTACAGATGAACATGGTAACTTCAGGCGTTTGGAAATTGCTCCCAAGGATGAACCAGACTTGTGGAGGTCTTTTTTCTGAGATCTTGGCTGATTTCTTTTGATTTTGCCATAATGTCAAGCAAAGAGGCACTGAGTTTGAAGGTAGGCCTTGAAATACATCCACAGGTACACCTCCAATTGACTCAATTAATTAGCCTATCAGAAGCTTCTGAAGCCATGACATCATTTTCTGGAATTTTCCAAGCTGTTTAAAAGGCACAGTTAACTTAGTGTATGTAAACATCTGACCCGCTGGAATTGTGATACAGTGAATTATAAGTGAAATAATCGGTCTGTAAACAATTGCTGGAAAAATGTATTGTGTCATGCACAAAGTAGATGTCCGAACCGTTTCTTGTTAACAAGAAATGTGTGTAGCGGTTGAAAATACGAGTTTTAATGACTCCAACCTCAGTGTATGTAAACTTCCGACTTCATCTGTAGGTACACCCTTCTAGTACCGGACCCCCCTTTTCCTCCACAACTGCCTGAATTCTTCAGGGCATTTTACAAGGTGTTGGAAATGTTCCACAGGGATGTTGGTCCATGCGGACGCGATGGCATCACATAGCTGCTGCAGATTGGAAGGCGGTACATTCATGCTGCGAACGGCCCCTTCCATCTCATCCCAAAGATGCTCTATTGGGTTGAGGTCTGGGGACTGCACATGTTCCAGGCGATGTTCTTCTACTCCTCAATTGTCCAGTGTTGGTGACTGCGTGCCCCCTGGAGCCGCTTCTTCTTGTTTCTAGCTGATAGCAGTGGAACCCGGTGTGGTCGTCTGCTGCAATAGCCATCCGTGACAAGAATCGACAAGTTGTGCGTTCCAAGATGCCGTTCTGCACATCACTGTTGTAAAACTTGTATGTTTATTGTGCTATAGTGTGATATAAACAGAATTCAATATAATTCCAATACAAGAACCCAAATGTCGCCCCTGGTTATAGCTACATATCAGTATGTATCATCATAGAAATAAATAACCATAGAAATAGAATGTAGGCACTTGGTAGCCTATTGCTTTTCCTGGTTGTAAATGGAACTGTACGTATTGGACGTACATGTTTATGGTAGGCCGGGATTACTTAATTGAATACTTGGGTGAGCCGAATTTGATCCACAGAAGTGCCATATCACAACGTGTTGCTGAACTCATAAGCTGCGTGATTTCCTATGTTTGAAGCGGGCCTATAGGCCTGTTTATTTGGCAAGACAGCTTGTTGCATCTCACTGTAGTAGGCTATGTTTTAGTTATTTGCATTCGCCTTGTGCTTACTGTGTTTGTTTACTGTTAATGTAACTAGCCTAGATTGTGTAATGCCTTTATTGATCTGATATATGTTTATAGGCCAAGTAAGCCTACCGCTGTTATGTTCTGTTCACATTCATTCGATCGCATTCACAGTTGTGTCAGTATTCTAAGCCAAACTGCTTTTCAGTATTTTTGTTTGCATGAATAACTAGGCTACTACTTTCAGCATTTAGTTTGTATTGTTTTGGTAAGACAGCTGTGTGTACAACTGTATTCACATAGGCTGTTTGTAATAGCTGAATTACCCTTGTAGCCTCTATTCCTTGCAAAAATGGCCTTGCTTTAGTGTGTAAGGCACTGTCCATTGTGCTGATACTGTGCAGATGGGCTACAGATTTTGTGCCAACCTGTCACTTCAAAAGCACTCAATGGTCTCAGAGTCTCGGCATTTGAACTTTATGTTTATTGTGATATAGCATGATAAGCAGAATTCAATATGATTACAATGGAAGAACCCCCAAAAATTGTGCCTATCCTGGCACCGGGTCTGTCTGCTTGGCTTGGTCTACCATTTTTGGATTAAATATGTATGCTGTTCATCTTAAACATTTTCATGGTGACAGCACTTCAAACAACGGCGCCAAGAAAAGTTAAGACCCCCCCAGGATCCCTGTAGGGCTGTAGTCGAGCTAGTTCACACAGTAGCAGCAGGGCTGAGAGGACTGAGGATTCATGGGGGAGTCGACAGGAGCGAGACAATGACGGGAAAGCTGTGACAGCACCACAGGCTGTGGCCTGGGTGAAATATGGCAGCTGCATGGCCAAACTGCCTTCCGTGAGAACAGGAGTGGACGGGGGAGAGAGAAGGGGAGAGGGCTGAACAATTGGTTGTCCCCTGGCTCAGTGCAAGAATAGAACCCCTCTCTGACCTCTTCCTCCCTTCAAAATACAGAGGCCATGTACTGTCTCAGAGTACTAAACTTCTAGTAGCAGTTGCAGTCAAATACCCAACTCAAGTGCTACTATACAGATACAGCAGGTTAGTGAGTATTAGCACTACATGCCAAAGTGGTGACACAACTCACTCAAGATAATTTAAAACCCATTGCTGAATAAACATTTGTATTCTCTTTTTCATATATCCGTCTAGAAATGCTAAATGTCCATTATAGCTGATATGCCAGAATTCTGTAATCTCATTTTATTTCAGTAGAATTGTCCTAGACAGGATTCAGTCTAAACCAGCTCCTGTATAAAGTCTGATCAGATAGCGAAGCAGTAGTGAGGTGGTTTATGAGTAAAGCCCCCCAGGGGCGAGCCAGGACAGCTCATAGGGCATATTTTCAGCTCATATAGCCTATTTCCTGTTTCTGTAGCATGATGTACAAGTACACCCCCTGGACAGGACACTAGTCTATCGCAGGCCTATCGCAAGGCCTTGCTGAGTGCCAAGCGAAGACGCATCAGGTCACATTTTTACAGCCTTTGGTATGACTCAGCCAGGGTTTGAACTCACAACCTTCCAAGCTGAGGTCAGACACTCTAACCACAAGGCCACTCAGTTGCAGTGTCACTGACACAGAGGATAAACTCTCCAATATATCCTGCTCAGGGCTACTTATGAGTTACAGACCACTGCTACCTCAGCCAGGGAAACGTAGGGTTACTTGCTTAACCCCGGTTCTATGAGAATATGAATGAGATATGTCACTTATGGGATATGCCTTAGGGCGGGTCACAAGCTCGAGGAATCCAATCACACTAGAGAACCGGGTTCGACCCCGGGCTATATCAAAACCGTCCGTGATCGGGAGTCCCAAAGGGCAGCGCACAATTGACCCAGTGTTGTCCGGGTTAGGGGAGGGTTTGGCAGTGTGGGCTTTACTTGGCTCATCGCGCTCTAGCGACTCCTTGTGGCGGGCCTAGCACCTGCAGGCTGACCTCGTCGTTAGGTGAACGGTGTTTCCTCCGACACATTGGACAGGTTTCCTGGTTAAGCGGGCGGGTGTTAAGAAGGGCGGTTTGGCGGGTCATGTATCGGAGGGCGCATGACTGGACCTTAACCTACCGAGCCCGTTGGGGAGTTGCAGTGATGAGATGAAATTGGGCAGAAAAAGGGGTAAATATAAGGTCCTACAGTTGACAGTGCATGTCAGAGCAAAACCAAGCCACGAGGTCGAAGGAATTGTCCATAGAGCTACAAGACAGGATTGTTTTGAGGCACAGATCTGGGGAAGGGAATCAAAACATTTCTGCAGCATTCAAGGTCCCCAAGAACACACTGACCTCCATCATTCTTAAATGGAAGACGTTAGGAACCGCAAAGACTCTTCCTAGAGCTGGCCGCCCAGCAAAACTGAGCAATCGAGGAAGAAGGGCCTTGGTCAGGAAGGTGACCAAGATCCGATGGTCACTCTAACAGAGCTCCAGAGTTCCTCTGTGGAGATGAGAGAACCTTCCAGAAGGTCAACCATCTCTGCAGCACTCCACCAATCAGGCCTTTAAGATAGAGTGGCCAGATGGAAGCCACTCCTCAGTAAAAGGCACATGACAACCCGCATGGAGTTTGTCAAAAGTCACCTAAAGGACTCTCAGACCATGAGGAACAATATTCTCTGGTCTGATGAAACCAAGATTGAACTCTTTGGCCTGAATGCCAAGCATCACGTCTGGAGAGAAACCAGGCACCGCTCATCACCTGGCCAGTACCATCCCTACGATGAAGCATGGTGGTGGCAGAATCATGCTGTGGGATGTTTTTCAGCGGCAGGGACTGGGAGACTAGTCAGGATCGAGGGAAAGATGAACTGAACAAAGTACAGAGAGATACTTGATGAAAACCTGCTCCAGAGCGCTCAGGACCTCAGACTGGGGTGAAGGTTCACTTTCCAACAGGACAACAACCCTAAGAACACAGCCAAGACAACGCATGAGTGGCTTCGGGACAAGTCTCTGAATGTCCTTGAGTGGCAGCCAGAGCCTGGACTTGAACCCGATCAAACATCTCTGGAGAGACCTGAAAATAGCTGTGCAGCAACGCTCCCCATCCAACCTGACAGAGCTTGAAAGGATCTGCAGAGAAGAATGGGAGAAACTCCCAAAATACAGGTGTGCCTTATGTAAATGTGATATTTCAGTTTTTTTTATTTGTAATAAATTTGCTAAAATATCTAAAAACCTGTTTTTGCTTTGTCATTATGGGGTAGTGTGTGTAGATTGATGAGGGAAAAAACAATTTAATCCATTTTAGAATAAGGCTGTAACGTCACAAAATCCGAATGCACTGTAAGCCAATATAATAGCCTCCTGTCAGGTTTTGCCCAGGACTGTTCAGGTTTTGGTCACTAGATGTCCTCATTGCACCTTTTTTGTACCTTTTGTTTTTTCCTTGCTCTAATTATTGTTTGCACCTGTGTGTCGTTCCCTTGTTAGTATTTAAACCCTGTGTGTTCCTCAGTTCTTTGCTCAGTGTTTGTATGTTAGCACCCAGCCCCAGCCTTGTTGTGAACATATATTTCTCTTATTGGATTTTCCAGAGGTTCTCTGGTTTAGTGCTTGTGTATTTTTGAGTAGTCTTTTGAGGTTTGTTTTTCCCTGCTGTTTTTGCCACTTTGTGGAGTTTCTTTGTATTTTGGAGGATATCCATTTTGTGCCTCTTGGCTTTATTTTTGGACGTGGTGGATTTATATTCTTTGCCTGGAGATCTTGTCCTTTTATTAAACCACCATCTCTAGTACTGCTGAGTCTGCCTCATCTTCTGGGTTCTGCCGACTATTAGTGACTTTCTCTCATCGGGTCCTGACACCTCCACTATCCAATTGGATAGCCGTTGACGAGAGAGGGGCCCACTCTTGCAGGGGGGCGCCCAAGACACGAAGAGTTGGTCACTCTTACAGCATGCTCTCGAGCTATTCAAGTAGATGCGCAAAGCGCGTACTGGGCAGAAATTGTGGAGACGCCCTTCTTCCGTAGGAAGGGAAGGGTGGTGGGTGGAAAACCACAAGCTCTAAGGTGAGACAATTGCCGCTGACCTTAGGTATAAAGGTGGGATTGGGTACCAACGTTACATTGGATAACCCTGGGTTGAACTGTAGGCACGAATGGTGTACTTACAGTGCAGCTCACTCACCGCTTTGTGGATGTAAGGGCAATCAGCCCTTAGAAGGAGAGATATTTCAACTCCATGCTTTCCAGCGGCTCAAAAGGTTGCTGAGAAATCACCTCAAGCACAATAGATAGATCCCAAGATGCGGCTAAAGGCTTGGAGACGGCGTAAGCAACGCGCTCCCTTCATGAAACGACATAACAGAGGGTGTTTCCCTATTGTGTTGTTGTTGAAGCCTATGTGACAGGCAGAGATAGCGGCTAGATAGACCTTAACAGCGGGGAACGCCTTCCCTCTGTCCAAAACAGGGGTGTCAAACGCAATCACCGCACAGGCAATATTGAAAAAACACAACTAATTCACAGGCAGACATAGTATATCTGTTTGCTTTTAGAAAAATATGTGCATACAACTGCGACTCAAACTGCCCATTGTTTTATATAAAAAATATGGCACTTTATAATGTCCACTTATAAACGCACATACTGTAGGATGCTGTATATAGCATTTTAACATAAATAAAACAAGAGATAAATCATATTTGTCCAGCCTTTCCTGCTATCCTTGCAGATATAAATAATATGCTGCGACCTAATCAAAAACTTTTTAAAAACTGCCTATAACAAAAACGTAGGTAGGTTCACTAGGTTGTTGTAAAAATAACATTTCAACTTAAAACATGTTTTTCATTTTTCGCGCTGCATGGATCACTGGTGCGGTTGAATGGAGCAATACTGTATGGTGCGCTCAAAATGTCTTGCAGTTAATTAGCCAGCCTAGGCTACTGCTCAAATGTTGCTGTAATAGGCCTACATGTATTCCATTTGCATGGTGTTTTGATGCTGTTTTGATGCTGTAAAGCACATTGCATTGCATTCCATGTCTGAAATGTGCTGTTTAAATAAATCTTGATTAGATTTTTTGCCTTGCTGGACAGGGGCTTGTCCCAGTTAAGTTTGGCTTCCGCCATGCATGCAGGGACCGTTAAGGAGGAATTGTTTCACCGGGATGGCACGAGAAGGGAGTTTCCTCCCGTCGAACCAGTCCCTTTCAGCGCAGCAATCCCCCACAGGTGCGGACCAGTCGATACCGAGCCTGGTCGTTGCCCGTTTAGATGTTGATAAGCCCAACATTTTTGTTGGGTGCTGATGCTACACTGAGGGCAGAATATGGCTTGGAGCCGTGGGCTTGAGATTTCTCCGCCTCAATGATTTTGAGTATTTCTTCCTCATCGATATCGAGGTTCTCATCCTTCTTGCCCACTGTTTCGTTTTGATACAGTGAATCAAGGGCCCCATATTAATTAGCTTCCTCCAAGGAGGGAAGGGTTTGTGGGTTAGCCTCATTGCCCGAAGGCTGTGAGGGCGAAGAGTCTTGTTTGGAGGTTGCTCTTCGCACTCGCTGATGAAGGCAGTTTGCAGGCAGTGCCCTACAATGCTTGCAGAACTCGGGGTTAGCGAGTGATGCTGTAGCGTGCTCAAAATCCAAGCAGGCGATACACATGGGGTGTGTATCCTTGCCTGCTATCATCCCCTCGCATGGGCCCGTGTGCCGGTGCTGAGGAGCGGGCAGGAGGCATGCTAAGTTCTCACTGTGTAGGGGTAGCAGGCTCCATGTCTGCGAGAAATACTATTCCTCGAGCAAAGTGTGAGCTAGCTAGCATTCACCTCATGGTTAACAGCCTAGCTAGTTAGCACACTGCTAGCCGGAGAATGAGCATGCTATCTTTGTCTCTCAACGAACCATGCGTGTCTCTCGACCGTCGAGCTGTGAAGCTAGGGCGGTCAGTCTGGTCAACACGGTCCGTGATTGTGTTGTGCTAAACGTGAAAGGAGAGCCAGCAATTCTACCCTTGCAGGTAGAAAAACGAGTTTAGTGTAGCTAGACATGCGGCGAGTTACACTGGTTAGCTAAGCTTTGCGGTGACAGCTAGCCCTTAGCTAAAGCCTTGAGGCGAGGGCTAACCAAGTCTCAATAACTAGCCATGTGACGTTAGCTAAACAGACTTTGCTGATAGCTACTTTAGTGAGGAAAACTGTACTTACACTATGACTGAGATATGTGGTTGTCCCACCTAGCTACAGTATCTTAAGACGAATGCACTAACTGTAAGTTGCTCTGGATAAGAGCGTCTGCTAAATTACTAAAATAGAAATGTAATCGACAGGAGCTGAGGTCCTATGTTCGGCAGTGTTAACCTCACGGTTCGCCTGACAGTTCAGTAGAAAGACAATCTATTCGTGCTGATGAGAGCTTTTAGTGAGCGCAGTCACTACCGCAAGGAAGAAATGCGAGAATGACCAGTTGGCGAGCAAATGGTTCCCTTTATTGAGGAGAGCGACTCACCCCATTCGCCACTCCACCTGTCTGTCTTTAACAGACGCTGTGTGATTGAATTCTTCGAGCTTGTGACCCACCCTAAGGCATATCCCATAAATGACACATCAAAACAAGTATTAGAAATAGAACTGGCATTACAAAGAATAAAGAAGGGGGAAGGAGAGAGCGGGGGGAGAGAAAAAGCAGGGAGACCAAAGGAACAAAGTAAGAGGGGAGAGAAGGAGAGAATAAAAGAAAGGAATGGCGAGAGAGAACGAGAGCAAGGTTTGTTCAAAGGTTGATATTGCGCAGGGCGGCAGGCTGCGTCTTGTCGGCGGAATAGTCTTGACCCATTGCAGGAAACGTATATTGTTCTCTACAAGCTCTTTCCCCTTAATAATACAGAGATCGTAGGACTGGGGATGAAGGGAGGGCAACACATTTAGCTGACGGACAAACAACGTAAAAATGGTGAGAAAGTGGCCAGTGAAAAACAAATAAACAAATAAATATCAGGGGGAAAACACTCTAGTCATTAATCATTCTACAGCCGAGGGCTTTTTCTGGTAGCTTCTTGGCTGCTGCTTCTCTGACCTCAATAGAAAGACTGGTACTCAACTACCCTAGTATGGCAGGGGAGGGGTATTGTACTACCCTAGTCTAACAGGGGTGACACAGACTCAGATTTTTCACTTTACATGTCAAACAAAAACCAATGATTGCAAAGTTAAACAAACCATACATCTCTGCACAAGGACTACGTTTAACAATTTCCACAGAAAATTTTACAAAAACACATTTACTTGAAGAACAATGCAGAAATGAAAAAACATTTTTTTTCCAGAAGTGGAAATTGTTAAGTTACTGTGGAATTGACCAGGGAAGGGGCACCCAACTGCCCTAGTCTGGCAAGGGACTGGTACTCAACTACGGTGCTCGGCAGGGCCCACAGAAGCACGTACTGTATATATAATTACTTATCTGATTAAACTGGGAAACAAACATAGTGCAAAGGACAACAAGTAAACCCAAGATGAGTAAATCATCAGATTGTATACTTTCTCTTGTAGATGAACATGCAGTTAGAGTAGAGTTACAGAGAGTTACAGAGAGACTTTAAGCATCACAACATTACCTTGGCCGGAAGATTCAAGACAAAGAGCCAATAACTTTCAGCATCCAGGAGACTGATTGGGAAAATGTGTTTTCTTTCCATAGAAAAATAAATGTAATTGATGCCTAGCGATGGGTAAGATTGACATGCTATAACTATGGGTACAACCGGAGTTTATATATAAATGCGTGGAATATTTCAATTTTGGAGAATCTCTTATAAAATGGGTTAAAGTTATGTATAGTAACCCTAGGTGTAAAATAGTACATAACGGCTACTTCTCAGATTTAAAGTACCAGTCAAAAGTTTGGACACACCCACTCACTAAAGGTTTTTTCTTAATTTTTACTATTTTCTACATTGTAGAATAATAGTGAAGACATCAAAACTATGATATAACAGATACGGAATTATGTAGAAACCAAAAATGTGTTAAATCAAAATATATTTTATATTTGAGATTCTTCAAAGTAGCCACCCTTTGCTTTGACAGCTTTGCACACTCTTGGATTTCTCTCAACCAGCTTCATGAGGTAGTCACCTGGAATGCATTTCAATTAACAGGTGTGCCTTGTTAAAAGTTAATTTGTGGAATTTCTTTCCTTCTTAATGCATTTGAGCCAATCAGTTGTGTTGTGACAAGTTTCTTATTTTTTTTTTTACCTTTATTTAATTAGGCAAGTCAGTTAAGAACAAATTGTTATTTACAATGACGGCCTACACCGACCAAACCCGGACGACGCTGGGCCAATTGTGCGCCGCCCTATGGGACTCCCAATCACGGCCGGATGTGATACAGCCTGGTAGGGGTGGTATACAGAAGATAGCCCTATTTGGTAAAAGACCAAGTCCATATTATGGCAGGAACAACTCAAATAAGTAAAGAGAAATGACAGTCCATTATTACTTTAAGACATGAAGATCAGTCAATGCAGAACATTTCAAGAACCTGTCACATTATTTTAAATGATGAAGCTTACGTAGTTCCCCAGAACAGTTGAGCCAGTCATGTGTTTGTTTGTAAATAGCACAACGGGAGAAAGCGGAAGCAGCTCCAGCTGTGTATTGACAGGGGTCGCATTTTATATTGAAAGTCAAGTGAATTTTTTGCTTCAATAGAGTGATCAGGGACGTGCAACTATAGTTTTCCTTCACAGAAAATACATTAGTGCAACACATTCGGCAACTCATTTTCATCAAATGACCACAGAAGTGCAACACTATTTGGCTGGCAGCCACACAAGTAAATTAACTTACAATGAACAATCCAGTTTTTGGGGCAAAAACTATGCTAAAACTAAAGCTAGCAGCCTTCATGGAAATTCACAATTACTTGTGCTAATTTGGTTAGTATTCTCGTAATAGACGCCCAATGGGCTTTTTCCCCGTTTTTTTTGTGCCCCCTTGTGATCTAAGCTGGTGGGGAATTAATACATTTTGTTGGCGGTGGAGCAGCAGGGGTTTGTGTGTATAGACCTGTGTTTTTGTAAAACTGTATGTGAGTTTGAGATGTGTTAGCGTGCACATCTGTGTAGGCTATCCATTCTGTTTATCCTAATTGCTTGTTAACTGACAGTTGTTATGGGAACGCTAAGTGGACCATGGGAACTAATGCGACAGACAGAGTTTTTAGACAGTTGAACAGGGTGTGCAATTTGTCCCTCGCTCACCCCATTCCATCCCCTCTGACTGTCAGGACACTCACCCTATACAGATAATTTCGCTACATCCGCAATAACATCTGCTAAACACGTGTATTTGATTTGATTTGGTAAAAAGCAAAAAATATAAGACTGTTTAAGGAAAGATTGTGTGTGTGTGTGTTTTTACTAATCTGTAACATCAGCACTTTACACAACCAGACTGTGTGAGTCTTCAACAAAGCTGCTTCACAGTGACTGAGTCTGCAGTCACACATACATATACTCACACTCCTGTAGAACCAGCTCTGTCTAGACCTGGGCCTCCAACAAAGCAGCTGTACAGTGACTGAGTCTGCTATCCTCCACTGGAGCCCAGGTAGGAGAGCTGTTCCCGGCCTGAGTGCCAGGCATGCCCCACTCCGGCCCCATACATGCCAGAGCAGAGGCCTCCCCACTGGGGGAAAAGACCACTGTTTCTGGGGTCTGAAAGAAGGGCTGGTGGGTGGTCTGGGACTGAACATACAATACTAGCTGGGACTGTATCTGACTGTTCTGGCAAGTACAGGGGTTAGTGAGGGGAGGGGGGAGTGTCTCCAGCTGCTAGGTAAGCAAACAAACTTGTTAAAGTATAGCTAACGAGACCGCTCAAGCAAAACGAAGTGGGTAGTGGGCAGGAGTTAGACAATAAGATATTCACTAGTGATTATATTGGATGGATGTTACACACACAAGTGCACACACACATGCAAGCCCTGTCCGGATCTGGTTGCTATCCCTCCCACCAGAGAGAAAAAAGCACCGTTGAAACATTTTAAACAAACTGACTCAAACACAAGAATCAAAAGTGGAGGGAGTAGATTAGATACGAGGAGGATGAGGGGAGATGGAGTGATATCACAGAAGCAGGAAATCCTATTTACACAGCCTCATTCTCCTCTGCCTAGCGTGGGCTATATCAGCTTAACAAACCTCTCATGGTGTGTGTGATGTCAGACCAGATATCAGGAAACCAGAAGCATGCAGGTCTGCTCCAATAGGAAGCATCTGGAAGGAAGGGACACTGACCAAGATATGTGTGCTCTCGCTCCCTCTTTTAAATTTCTATTTATTTTTCCTTTATTTAACTAGGCAAGTCAGTTAAGAACAAATTCTTATTTACAATGACGGCCTAGGAACAGTGGGTTAACTGCCTTGTTCAGGGGCAGAACGGCAGAGATTTACCTTGTCAGCTAGGGGATTCTATCTAGCAACCTTTCGTTTACTGGCCCAACGCTCTAACCACTAGGCTACCTGCTGCCCCCTTTTCTCTCTCCCCCTCTCTTTCTCTTCTCTCCATCTCTCTCTGCACTTCTAAATAAGCCTGCTATTGTCCAGCAGCAATCAAGCTGCATCATTAAAAATGTACACACCCACACACACACACACAGGCAAATGTGTGCGTATTCACACACAATCACGGATGTTCGACTTGCATAGTTGCCTCTGGGCCACTGTGCCAGTGTGCTGATAAGAATCTAATTTCTATTATTATTATATAATCTACTTTCTAATGACAGTGCCATATGGCTCAGGACACAAACAACACAGAACAGCTACTGATGCTAATGCAGCCCTCAACATTCTGGCAACAACCTCATCACTAATTCCATTGGTTCCATCGTGAGCTCAGTGAGGGGCAATGCTATGTTTTTACACCTGTGTAAAAAAGAAATACCTAGGGGAATGAGGGAAAACGCTTGAATGTCTGACATGCTTGTCGCATTGCTTGTGTAGGTGTGTGTGTGTGTGTGTGTGTGTGTGTGTGTGTGTGTGTGTGTGTGTGTGTGTGTGTGTGTGCGCGCACGTGCCCCACTCACCCTCTTCTTAAGGCGGTCTCTTTCTTTCAGTGTGAGTGTGTCAGCCTTAGCGATGACAGGGACGATGTTGACCTTGCTGTGGATGGCCTTCATAAACTCCACATCCAGAGGCTTCAGACTGGACAGGGACAGGTAGAAATACAAACAATAGATAAATAATAGTAGCTAAATAAAAAGTATAAAGTGATTATGTTCCCCTTACCTAGCCTAAATGGTGGTATGAACTAGAAGTAGCAGTGTGTGTGTGTGTGTGTGTGTGTGTGTGCGTGTGCGTGTGCGTGTGTGTGCGCATGTGTTCTTACCCGTGTCCAAAGGGAGAGATGAAGTAGAAGCAGCAGTGGACTCGGTTGTCTACGATGTGTCTGCGGTTCAGGCCACTCTCGTCATGAAGGTAACGCTCAAACTGGTTATCAATGTACTGGATGATGGTCTTAAAGCTGAGGACACACAGGACAGAACACACACACATCACACAAAAAACAACCAGAGACACAGTCTGCACTAGAAAACCACCTCCAGAAAAATAGATTGTGGGATTTTGGAGCCTAGGGAGTATATGTACTGTGTATATATATATATTCACGAAAGGGGATGCATCTCAAAAGCCTAAACTGGCTATATCTCCTCACATCTTCTATCTCATCTGCACCAATTTGAAAACCAGGGATAAGAGAAAGAAAATACCAGAAAAGGAAGCTGTTTCATTGTATTGAGATGCAGCCTATCATCTCATAGACCAACATGGAGAAAAGGAGACCAGAAAAGGAAGCTGTTCCAGAGTATTGAGATGCAGCCTATCATCTCTGCCATCTGACCTGCTTTCTCTGATGACTTCCTACAGGGCCAGTAGGCGTGGTAACATGTTCATTAGGAGGGCGCCTACAGCTTCCCTCCCAGCCAGAACAAAAATCAACACAAAGTCTGCATCCCAAATGGCACCCTATTCCGTGTATAGAGCACTATTCTGGTCAAAAGTAGTGCACTATATAGGAAATTGGGTGCCATTTGGGATGCAGTTTACCTCTGACCTATATTCACCTCACCCTATTGGACCCAGGTAGTGTTGTGGTCCATTCCATAGCAACTCCAGATAACTCAGGCCACTACTGTGAAAAAATGCCTTGACTAATTCTGAGAGGAATGGAAATGGAATTGAAATAGAATGATCCCAACTCTGGATGTAAGCATATCCTTAACACCTGTTAATGGGGCAGCAGATAGCCTAGCTGTTAACATCGTAACCGAAAGGTTGCTGGTTCAAATCCCCGAGCTGACTAGGTAAAAAGAATCTGTTGACGTGCCCTTAAGCAAGACACTTAATTGCCCTAGTTGCTCCTGTAAGTTGCTCTGGATAAGAGTGTGCTAAATGACTAAAATGTCAAATGTAAATGTACTGTTGTCCCTTCGTTGTTACCAACACCACTTAGAGCTGCTAACCTGCTCTATTGCACTCAGCCTAGCCCTTAGATCACTGCCAGTTGTCACCAACCCCGAGTTGTGCATCAAACCAACAGGCCCAAACACAGGTATGTCAGGACAATCAAAAAGAAACGGAGCTGAGAGGAGGAGGGGAAGAGAGAGGGAGGAGGGGGAGGAGCCCACACAGCAGCTGATGGGGGCAAGGGCACAGGAAGAATAACTGCTCCTGCCATCATCAACCATTGTACACACACACACACACCAGTCCTGGCTGTTGATGGCATCTCCGTATCCGGGGGTGTCGACCACAGTAAGACGGAGCTTCACTCCTCTCTCTTCAATCTCCACTGTACTGGCTTCTATCTGCACCGTCCGCTCAATCTTTTCTACAGAGGAGACAAAAGGAAATACATTTTCATTGTGTGTAACACACTAGGTTAAGTTTAGAGGGATCCCGGGGGACACAGCTTAATAATAACTAGTTTCATTACTTTTCAAATCAAAGTTTGTTCCATGTGACTTTAGAGCTTAAATAACAAAGTCTGCATAAGCCAAGCGTCTGGACACAATATCCTTATGCAGATCTTCAGGCACTGGACAGGTGTAAGCAGTATGGCAGAAGTTGCTACTATAAGCCATCACCATATTGCTTACACCTATCCTATCCCTTCAGAACTACAAACACAAAAGTGGTAGGAGCTGGAGGTGCTTTTTCAGACTGGCCAATAATCTAAGTCATAAAGAGGGGATGGGCCTTTTCAAGACTAATACAAAATAAACATTCTTAACATTCCACTCCAGGCAATACAATGCTGGAGACAGCTGAAAACAGACCTTTCTCTGTTATTACAGTGTGTGTGTATGTATGCGCTGTCTGGTCTGAGAGCAGAACTCATTCCTCTTTGCTTATTTCCGCTCTCTCTCTGTGTGTGTGTGTGTGTGTGTGTGTGTGTGTGTGTGTGTGTGTGTGTGTGTGTGTGCGTGCGTGCGTGCGTGCGTGCGTGTTCACCTGCGGCCCCAGGGATGTATCTCTCTGGGTAGAGGTCTGTCAGAAACAGGCTGTTGATCAGCGTAGACTTGCCCAAACCAGACTCTCCTGCAGGAGGAATACAGACCAGGCATAGTACTCTAGGATCTATACATATCTACAAGGTTACTGTAGTACACTACTTTTGGCCAGGGCTCTGGTCAAAAGTAGTGCACTATATAGGGAAAAGGGCACCATTTGGGACACAACCCTCAACTAGACAGCATTCAACTAGACAGCATTCTGGCACAAAATAACTACTGTGTAGGTGTAGGTAAGCTTCTCTTGAATTCTCCTGAATTGAATCAAAATAGTTGTGTAATAAGTCATACTCACCAACGACCATGAGGGTGAACTCAAATCCCTTCTTCACGGACTTCCTGTGTACCTGGTTGGGCAGGTTGGCAAAACCCACATATCCCGCCGCCTCAGGGAACTGACAAACACAAACACATGGTTATAGAGGTAATGTACAGTATTATATAACTATATAGGATTAGCATAGGGAGAGGGGTCTTGAATTGTTTCTCTCCCTCCCTCCCTCTCTCTCTTTCCACTCTGACATTCTTCATCTCCAGTGTTTAGGAGATGTGTGTGTGAGATGGTCTGTGGTAATTGAGATTAAATGGATGAGAAAATCCCAAAAGCAATAAAGCTGCCGATGAAACGGAAGCATTTATACAGGATGTCCTCTGGGCTAGGATGATCGCTCTCTGTGTGCTCTGTATATGCGCCCTCAATATGTGTGTGTGTGTGTGTGTGTGTGTGTGTGTGTGTGTGTGTGTGTGTGTGTGTGTGTGTGTGTGTGTGTGTGTGTGTGTGTGTGTGTGTGTGTTGAAGTGGTAAAGTCACACTCACCTTCCCTTTCTCTACAGACTGAGACATGGTCACTGTTGCTGGTCACCTAAACCTGCAACCAGAAACAAGACATCAGATAAGTCACAATGTAACATAAGCCTGGGTGCTAGTCTTTTTCTGCTTTACTAAACTTGTTGTATTCTTGGAAAGGCAACAATGTACAGTAGCATTGTTGTAAGCAGTAGACTGGCATCCAGGCTGTCTCACCATCTCATAGACAACAACTGTATAATCACTCACCACCAAGCCTGCAGTCACAACTCCTACTACAGTACTACCATTAATTTGCAGTAGTCACTATCATCGGCATTCTGAATAATAATAATGACACTGACAGCATCCACACTAGGGCACTTTAAGACTGCACTGACATCCAGTCACTCACAGCCAACCCCATTAAATCTGTATCACAGTCAGTGGATGTAGCAGAAACAGGGTGGGCATCAAGTTGATTCCCAGACCTCCGGTAAGGGCCTGGTTTGTTTAGTTAGGCTCCTGCTGTCCTACTCAATGGTACTACTCAGATGACAGAGTAATGAGCCTGAATGATAAATTATCACATAATGGCCACCAACTGGTGCCCTGCGCTGCCTAAACCCCACCCCCCCTCCATTTGATCACTAATGCATTGGGCACTGACTGACAGGTCGTGTGCGATAAGGCGAAAGCGGGGAGAGATGGCGAGCGCAGCCAGAGACGACTGAACCCTGTTATGTAACTTTATTAGAAAAACAAACAAAATAAACTTAACAAAATCAGTTTGAGGAGTGTCCCGTATCTGACACTTGAATATTGTCTGGCAACAATTAAAGAGTGATGAAGACTGATTTATTCTACATGGTGCCAGGACCTCCTATCTCCGCAGCAGGCGACGTGGCCAGATATCCCTCTCCGTTTCATCGAGCTCTCAGGAGAACAATGGCTGTTTATTACCCAGGTTCCTGAGGCCTTTCATCTTTCCACGTTCCTGAGGCCTTTCGGATCACCACTCGCTGAGGTAGGAGAGGAAACAAGCACCGGCCCGCGGTCCCGACCACGGTCCCGCTGGCCCGACCTCGGTCCCGCTGGCACGCAATCACACACACCACCAGGAGCTTAAGCACAGAGGTGGTTAGCTTGCGATATGGACCTTAGCAAGCAGGACAAAGCAGGCTAGCGCAGGGTGAGATTCGGCTGAGTGGAGAATTATGCATCCGAGTGATATCCTACATTTAATTCACAGCAATATTATTATTAATCTGTTACCTAGCGCTACATTCTAGGGGCCATCATACTATACAGGTTAAAATGCAAGTATTGAATATGCAATTTTAGTGATATGTTTTATGTCGATATTTAAACAAGCTATTTTATACGCAACTAAATAAGTATCCCCTACACGCACGCACGCACGCACGCACTCTCTCACACACACACACACACACACACACACACACACACACACACACACACACACACACACACACACACACACACACACACACACACACACACACACACACACACACACACACACACACACACACACGTGTTATTTCTGGGCGGTCTCTGTGGGAAACAGCAGTAGATGAATTAAGTTGTTCCATTATCACTTCGGTAATATCACAAAGACAACACTATGGGGGATACAGGCAGGTGGCAATAATACCCACTTAATAATGGAAAGGGGGATATTTAGTCAGTTGCACAACTGGATGCATTCAACCAAAATGTGTCTCCGCGTTTAACCCAACCCCTCTGAATCAGAGAGGTACAGGGGGCTGCCTTAATCAACATCCACGTCATCGGTGCCCGGGGAGCAGTTGTTACTAGGGGTTAACTGTCTTGATCAAGGGCAGACCTTTTGGTTAACGTCCCAACGCTCTTAATCGCTAGGCTACCTGACCGGATTCTGTAAGCTGTTACGAACTCACACACCCACACACAAACACAATCAGAATGCCCGACCTGAGGGAGATTAAACGGTTTGGCAAAGAAGGAAAAATGCCACCTTAGTTAAGCCAAAGTCCTGGCATGTGAGGTCTACACTTGATTTATTAGCTGGATTAAAGCCATGAGGGGCTGTGCTAGGAGTAAAGCTATTCACTTCACCTCTACCACACAGAAACTTAAAACAAAGCATTTACACCATACAGAATTATTTAGACCTATAACCAAATCTATATTTGTTATTATTATTTTTAATTATTTTAAGCTTAATTGGTTAAGAACCTCTTCAAGAAATGGCAGCTAAAGTCCACCCTGATCTGAGCTATGCTATGACTCGGTAGTGAATTGATAAACTGAAATACAATGATAAAAGATAAAGTTGGCAGACACATGTATACACATACCAATACCTATACACATACACACACACACAGAGGGGGGTTTGAGGCTCAACTGTAATAAATTGATCCTTTGGGGGTTGGGAGGTGATGGTGGGCAACAATAATAAAGCTGTTATACTCTGTTTCAGGAGCTCTCTACAGTCTGAGCCATAAATTAAAAAAAACACAACAATGGGCAGAATGAGAAGGCCTTTCAAGCAGACGGAAACCAGCAGGGCCACTCCTAATACACACTTTAGAAAAAGCACAGGATGGCCCTTTTATGAAGGGGACAGAAAGGGAAATAGCCAAGCAACATAAAGGTTGGATGGCAAGTAGTGATGGGGGGGGATCGATACAGTTACATATCAAAATATTATTTTGACAATATCACAATATTATTTTTGCACTAGTTGGCTGTACCTGCACTAAAACTCCAGTAGTTTTCCTTCATAGTTTGTTCTCCATCTTCTTTTTAAATAGGGAACCAATTTGTTTTTAGCACTTAATTCCATGACTGATCAAAACTCGTTTTCTCATGGCTCTCCCTCTGCAGCAGACATGGTGAGTAATGTTTGGAACATTGAATCGCAATAAAATCACAGTATCGAATTGCAATACATATCGTATTGGCACCTAAGTATCATGATATGGCAGTCAGTTGCACAACTGGATGCATTCAACCAAAATGTGTCTCCGCGTTTAACCCAACCCCTCTGAATCAGAGAGGTACAGGGGGCTGCCTTAATCAACATCCACGTCATCGGTGCCCGGGGAGCAGTTGTTACTAGGGGTTAACTGTCTTGATCAAGGGCAGACCTTTTGGTTAATGTCCCAATGCTCTTAATCGCTAGGTTCCGTTATGATTATTTGTTACTAAAGCACCTTATACCACCCACCACTGCGACCTGTATGCTCTAGTCGGCTAGCCCTCGCTACATGTTCGTCGTCAGACCCACTGGCTCCAGGTCATCTACAAGGCTATGCTAGGTAAAGCGCCGCCTTATCTCAGTTCACTGGTCACGATGGCAACACCCACCCGTAGTACGCGCTCCAGCAGGTGTATCTCACTGATCATCCCTAAAGCCAAAACCTCATTTGGCCGCCTTTCCTTCCAGTTCTCTGCTGCCTGCGACTGGAACGAATTGCAAAAAATCTCTGAAGTTGGAGACTTTTATCTCCCTCAACAACTTTAAACATCTGCTATCTGAGCAGCTAACCGATCGCTGCAGCTGTACATAGTCCATCGGTATATAGCCCACCCAATTTACCTACCTCATCCCCATACTGTTTTCATTTATTTACTTTTCTGCTCTTTTGCACACCAGTATCTCTATTTGCACATGATCATCTGATGATTTATCACCCGTGTTAATCTGCTAAATTGTAATTATTCGCTCCTATAGCCTATTTATTGCCTACCTCCTCATGCCTTTTGCACACATTGTATATAGATTCTCTTTTTTTTCTCTTTCTTTTTCCTACTATGTTATTGACTTGTTTATTGTTTACTCCATGTGTAACTCTGTGTTGTTGTCTGTTCACACTGCTATGCTTTATCTTGGCCAGGTCGCAGTTGCAAATGAGAACTTGTTCTCAACTAGCCTACCTGGTTAAATAAAGGTGAAATAAAAAAATAAAAATAAAAATATCATATCGTGAGGTCCCTGGCAATTCCCAGCCTTATTGACAAGGTAAGAAAACGTTCTCATAATAAGCTTCACTATTCACAAAGGCCTAGCTACTGTATGACTAGCATGGGATGATCACAAGGTTAAATGGCAGAGCAATATCAATACAATGTCACGTTTTACTATCTGTTCATTCTGTGACATCATAAAGCTATGCTCTCCTACAATGCATAAACATCTCAATACTGACCCAACTCAATGATGCGTAGGCCTTTAGTATCTGGGCAATTCCACCGTAATGGATCTCTGATTTTTCACTTTAAAATGTATGTCAGACAAAAACCAATGATTGCAAAGTTAAATAAATAAACCATACAACTCTATGCAAAAGGACTACTTTTAACAATTTCCACCAATTTCATCTGAAGAACCGTGCAAAGTTTGGTAACAGAATGTGCTATTTGTGCCGCCATTCTCTTACCAAACTTTGCATCTGCACTGTTCTTCAAGTAAATGTGTTTTTGTCATATTATCTGTGGAAATTGTTAAAAGCAGTTGGATGATTTGTTTATTTTTTAAATCATTGGTTTTTGTTTGACATAAATTTTAAAGGGTAAGGAAGGAAGCATGAGTTTTTAACTCACCAAAGTGTGGTCCAAGACTGAGTAACTTAGTTGTAGTCACGATTATGTTCTGATTATTATGTTCTGATTATTATGTTAAGTTATGTAGTTCTGTTTTAGCGTTTTTACATTTATTAACTTATTTCTGGAAATCTTCTGAACTACCCACAATGCACTATTTCTCAACATCATATGGAGAACCGGTGCTACCTAGCTATGTTCCAGCTGGCTAACATTCGCTACTAGCCATGCTAGCATGTAATTACATTCCAAACTAAGTATTGTGGGCTATTATGTACATCCACGAAGAAGAAACCATATAAATTCATGTGAAAAACTGCATCTCCTCTTCTCCCGTGCGTTTGTTAGTGGTAGTCGAGCGAGTGAGTGTTGTAGTAGTTTTCTGTCGTTAGTAGCTTGTGCAATAATACCCACATACTGCAGTAATACCCACAAGGACGGGGTTACGACTCATTTGTGGCCCAAAAACGAGAAGCTAGTTTTGAAGTGGGACTGGTTTGTCCGGTTGAAGCGAGCGGATTGGAGTATGGGAACCATGCGCACGTCTACTGTATGTTGTGCTCATTTCACTCTGGAGGACTTCGATGGCTTAGTATAACCAGTGAAAGCCAGGATTCGGAATGAGACTGACTGAAACCAGGTGCTGTGCCGAGCTTGAACGTGAAGCCTGAAACCTCTATTTCCTACCGACCTACGTGAAGCCTGCAAACCTCTATTTCCTACCGACCTACGTGAAGCCTGCAACCTCTATTTCCTACCTACCTACGTGAAGCCTGCAACCTCTATTTCCTACCGACCTACGTGAAGCCTGCAACCTCTATTTCCTACCGACCTACATGAAGCCTGCAACCTCTATTTCCTACCGACCTACCGGTACATTGCGAGTGTCAGCAGTGATGGAGATAAACCGGATAAATTCAATGTGGCTTTACCTCACTATATCGCTATTGGATTAACTGACTCTCCCTCTGCTGGTGAAATGGCCTCTCCCTCTGAAGGCCTCTTCTTCGCTCTTCTTTGACTTCGGTAGCTAACTCAGCCGTCAATCGGCAATTCTCCGATTGGCTTGCTGACTAAGATAACTGCATATACCGGTAACATTGTTTGATAACTGGTTAACTATTACTGGTCTGTTCAACCTCTCTTTCGTATCGTCTGAGATTCCTAAAAATTGGAACGCGGCCGCGGTCATCCCCCTCTTCAAAGGGGGAGACACTCTAGACCCAAACTGTTACAGACCTATATCCATCCTGCCCTGACTTTCTAAAGTCTTCAAAAGCCAGGTGAATAAACAGATCACCGACCATCTCGAATCCCACCGTACCTTCTCTGCTATCAATCCGATTTCTGAACTGGTCACGGGTGTACCTTAGCCACGCTCAAGGTCCTAAACAATATCATAACCACCATCGATAAAAAACAGTACTGTGCAGCCGTCTTCATCGACCTGGCCAAGGCTTTCAACTCTGTCAATCACCACATTCTTATCGGCAGACTCAACAGCCTTGGTTTCTCTAATGACTGCCTCGCCTGGTTCACTAACTACTTCTCAGATAGAGTTCAGTGTGTCAAATTGGAGTGCCTCTGGCAGTCTCTATGGGGGTGCCACAGGGTTCAATTCTCGGGCCGACTCTTTTTTCTGTATATTTCAATGTCACTCTTGCTGCGGGTGATTCTTTGATCCACCTCTACGCAGACTACACCATACTGTAAACATCTAGCCCTTCTTTGGACACTGTGTTAACAAACCTCCAAACGAGTTTCGATGACATACAACACAACTTCCGTGGCCTCCAACTGCTCTTAAATGCAAGTAAAACTAAATGCATGCTCTTCAACCGATCGCTGCCCGCACCCGCCCGCCCAGCATCACTACTCTGGACGGTTCTGACTTAGAATATGTGGACAACTATAAATACCTAGGTGTCTGGCTAGACTGTAAACTCTCCTTCCAGACTCATATTAAGCATCTATTAATCCAAAATTAAATCTAGAATTGGCTTCCTATTTCGCAACAAAGCCTCCTTCACTCATGCTGCTAAACATACTCTCGTAAAACTGACTATCCTGCCGATCCTTGACTTCGGCGATGTAATTTACAAAATAGCCTCCAACACTCTACTCAGCAAATTGGATGCAGTCTATCATAGTGCCATCCGTTTTGTCACCAAAGCCCCATATACTACCCACCATTGCGACTTGTACGCTCTCGTTGGCTGGTCCTCGCTACATATTCTCCGCCAAACCCACTGGCTCCAGGTCACCTATAAGTCTTTGCTAGGTAAAGCTCCGCCTTATCTCAACTCACTGGTCACCATAGCAACACCCATCCGTAGCATGTGCTCCAGCAGGTATATTTCACTGGTCATCCCCAAAGTCAACACCTCATTTGGCCGCCTTTCCTTCCAGTTCTCTGCTGCCAATGACTGGAACGAATTGCAAAAATCACTGAAGTTGGAGACATATCTCCCTCACTAACATCAAGCATTGGCTGTCAGAGCAGCTTACCAATCGCTGCAGCTGTACACAGCCCATCTGTAAATAGCCCATCCAACCTACTACCTACCTCATCCCCATATTTGTTTTTTCTGCTCTTTTGCACACCAGTATTTCTACTTGCACATCCTCATCTGCACATCTATCACTCTAGTGTTAATTGCACAATTGTAATTACTTCGCCACTATGGCGTATTTATTGGGGCGGCAGGGTAGCCTAGTGGTTAGTGAGTTGGACTAGTAACAGAAAGGTTGCAAGTTCAAATCCCCGAGCTGACAAGATACAAATCTGTCATTCTGCCCCTCAACAGGCAGTTAATTGAAAATAAGAATGTGTTCTTAACTGACTTGCCTAGTAAAATAAAAAGATGGCGTTATGTATTTCGAAAAAACACTGGTTTACTTTAATGAGTTAGGTGTTGAATGCACTCACATAGTGCTAACGTAACATTAGCATGCTTGTTGGCTAGCAACTTTGCGAGCTGATTTGTAAGAATAAATTGATAGTATTTGCTTGTAAATTCGCTGAAAATGTAATGGAAACCAATAGTCATGAGTGAAAACAATTTGGTTTAATTTAAAATGATACATTTAAAGTTGTTTCTGCCTAGGAAATAGGCTGACTCGTCAGGTCCTCCATATTAAGTCAAACTCTGCAAATGTTTTTTACTGTGTGACTTCGTCATTCTTCGGAATTCTGATCAGTTTTATGTAATAACAACAAACAAAAAAAGTGAGGTGTAACTTTGCATTGGGACTTTTGATGTGTATTCTAATGTAAAACCTGTGATACGTTTTTGCTACCTACCCTTTAAAGTGAAAAATCAGACTCTCAAAATGGAATTGCCCCTATTCACAATGCATTGTCAATGTTGTCACAAGTGACGTTTTGTATTATGATTTTGTATTTTTCAATGTTCCTTCCTTGAATGAGAAGTTAGGATATTTGTAATGTAGCGGAAATGTTTTGGCCTTGTGTTGTCTACTACAGTTTTGACGTCCACACCCAGTTTGGGAAAGATTGACATTTTGCAAACACACCAGACCCTATGAACTATTTAACGGCCAAATGAATAGGAATATGTTTGGCATAATTGCATATACTGTATATGGAAACATTGTATCTTATCTTAAATAGGAAACAGGCCTATAAATAAAACTTGCGAAACACTATGAAACTATTTGTTTCATGTCAAACTTTAGCATGCAACAGTTTTTCCTCATGTGACTGGTGTCATGGTGCCAAACTTCAACTATCTGTAACGCTAATCTCGCTCAAGACACTCAATCCCTTTTCATCAGACTCATTCGGGTAGACAAACATTAATATACGACCGTTTGATACCTTACCTGTGTGTAATTTTTGAAATGGAAATAAACATAAGTATTTTCCCCTCTTCTTTCTATCCCAGGACAGGAAAGAGATTTCAGAAATCGCTCAATTGTTACGCCCCATGATGTCCGTTTGTCACGGGTGGGAGTCAGTGCCACTGGGTCCATTGCGGCTCAAACTATGGTGGAAGTGCAACAATTGGTAGCCTATAGGTAGGTAACGTCCAAAATGGCAGCCATGCTCTCAGTTTCTACACAAGGCGGTTATCGTTGTTGATGGATGATGACGTCAGATTTTGATGTCCTGACACGCTTTGGTCGTTACGGAGGAGGAAACATTCCTTCTCCTGGCCTGGCCTACTCGCTTTAGCCTCGCAACAGTAACAATGTAACAAGCCTTGTCTAAATGGCAACTTTATTTTGATGTCAATGCAAACTTAGTAAAAAATAAAACATTGAGTCGGGGAGAGAGTGCATGGGGTGGATGCATTTTCCCAATAAAATATATTTCAAGAAATGTTCTATGGTAGCCTAGATGTATTTTATAGCCTAACCTACCATAAAAAAAAACATTTGTAACGTAACTAGTTACACCTGCTTACAACTGTGTTGCCAATAACTTGCAAACCGCAAGCTTTCACAGCATTGGGCAATCCAAACTGCTCTGAATGGGGCCATTACATAGGCTGTGTGTTTTTTTTTATTTTGGCTATTATTACAATGTTACAATATTCAAATAAATAAAATAACATTGAATGTGATTCTAATAGGCTATAAATGTTGCAGGTCTGGGTAGAGCCATATACAGTATCCTCTGGGTACAACCAATTCATTGCTTGTGGTTAAATTCTACTGAGTTTCCTTTAAAAATTATACCATTTAATAATTGTGTAGCCCTAGACAAGACTATTCCAGTAATAATCAATTTAGTTAGAACAGGTTTTATTACAGCCTACGGTCAATTGGTCTTCCAAGTGTCCTTTGCGTTTGTTCCCAAACCTATATTCAACCAAATAACATACTTAACCATCTTCGGAATAACTGTAAACACACACAAAGCGCTCCTCTGGCTTTGTTCATTCTCATCCAATTTCCCTGCCTCCTCATTGGGGCTAAGAGGATGCGGTGACTTCTGATTGGGTGAAAGTTTTCATCTGGCTTTAGCCCTTGTGGAGTCGCCCACACCCCACTCAAAATATATCCGTGGTCCAGCCGCTCTATGCTACCAGTTGTTCTACAGCCAGTCAGTAACATACTGACTAAAAATAAATCCGTTTGTAGACTATTTGTAGCAACTTCCTAACTAAAGATCATATATCCTAAAGCGCAGCATCCAGATTGAGACGCGTTGGTAAACACAGAGGAGGACAAATATTATTATTTTCTAAATCCGTTAAAAAGGAGCGAAGATGGTGTCCGCTGGACTGGAGATCCTTGGACTGGGACTGTGCGTCATTGGTTCGCTCCTGGTGATGGTCGTTTGCGGGCTGCCCATGTGGAAGGTGACGGCGTTCATCGAGGCCAACATTGTGGTGGCTCAGACCATTTGGGATGGGCTCTGGATGTCCTGTGTGGTGCAGAGCACGGGCCAGATGCAGTGCAAGGTGCACGACTCGGTCCTTGCGCTCGGCCACGACCTGCAGGCGGCGCGAGCCCTGACCGTCATCTCATGTGTGTTTGGCGTGCTGGGGCTAATGGTGGTGATCGCCGGGGCGCAGTGTACCAACTGCATCAATGACGAGAACGTCAAAGCCCGGGTGGTGAACGCCGGAGGGGTTATCTACATAATCAGTGGCTTGTTTGTTTTAGTCCCTCTCTGCTGGATGGCCAACAACATAATCTCGGATTTCTACAACCCACAGGTGCCCCCGTCCAAGAAGAGGGAGATTGGGGCTGCGCTCTACATCGGTTGGGCGGCCACTGCGCTCCTGCTGATCGGGGGCGCGCTACTCTGCTGCTCCTGTCCTTCTAACGGGAATTCGGGCTATTCGGCCAAATATGCCCCGACCAAACGGGCTACACCGAACGGGACCGTGGACTATGACAAAAGGAATTACGTGTAGCCCTGCGTCTCACCCTCATGATGGGGTGGCTAGGCTGTGCTTAAATGTGGTCTGTGGTTTTTTGAAAAACGTTTTTGAAAAACGTTTTTTTTGCACCTGCAGTTTACTCTGAACTTTGAAATCAATGAAAGCGTCATTCCCTTTTGTAACACTGACTTTAAACTAAACACAATATTGGAGAACATATTCATTCATCCTTTTTTTGCAAACAAGAAAATAAACGTTTGGAGACTATGGGTATAGCCTAAAATGATAGCCAATGACAAAAAGGAGCGTCTTTGTTTTAGGTACAGTATTGTTTTAAATGTCCTAGGCTATATTTTCTATAATTGCTCATAATCTTTTGCATTTAGAAATGTTTACCAGAATTTGTTTTTCTAAATTAAGTTTTAATGACAATATATCTACTGTCTTTTTACTTCAGTGTAGGCTACAGTGACTTCAGAGTGGTTGCACTCCAAACCACTTAAAAGGTTTTTGAACAATGGATTTTTGCTGCATGAGACTGTGGGAAGATCGACAAAAACATGTTGGCCTATTTTTCAAACCAATACACAACTCAGGCATTCTTACATTTGTCTATAACAGCGGGAAATCACATATATTACACAAATTAGGACCATAGATTTAGATGTCAAATATAGGATGTCCACAACACCTGTTCTGGAGTCTAAATTATTTTAAGATAAAACAAAACATTTAGCAAACTTGTGTTTTATATATGCACATATTGTGCCAGATGTGTTTCTTGTCATGGATTTTTAGGAATACACTGCTGTTTTACTGACTGGTTTTGATGTAAAGATCCATTATGTATTTGATGCAATATTCTTCTTTCCGTTGTTACACTGACATTAAACGGATATTGTTTAAAGTATTTGTTTACGTGTTTCATTTAAACTAATCGAAATGTAGTTGAATTAATAGAATAAGGTACCAAAACATCAGAACATGTAGTTTGTAAATCCTTAATATTATTTCTGGTTGGGCCTGCACGCAATGCGTCGTGTTCCCACCGTGGTTCCCCAAACCCCAGCCTGGCGGTTGTAAACCCCCACAGCAGGAGAAAGTACTTTGGTGAACTATAAATCCAGATGACAATACCTATTCAGCTAGAGTGGGGCTCTGCTGTTCAGCACACAATACTCCCCAACCCCATCCCCCTTTCAGCCAGCTCTCCCTCTACCCACCGCGCTGTTTAGCAGGCGTGTAAATTGAAGCTCTGGAGAATGTGCTGGAAACGTCTTCCCGCATGTCTGTCTTTAGACCACTATCGCTCTTTCCTGCCAATGGGTGAGTTTGGTTATGTAGGCCGGATTGTGTGGTTTAAGAGTGGTTGATTGGGGTGGCAAAACAACTTTCCTGGTGGGATTAATATCACCAGACTTCATCAAAGCATTTGGAAATACAGACATTGCCATCCTAAAAGAAACATGGTATAGAGGAGATGGACCCACTGGTTGCGCTATAGGTTATAGAGAGCTGGTAGTCCCATCCACTAAACGACCAAGTGTGAAACTGGGAAGAGACTCAGGGGGTATGTTAATTTGGTATAGAGCAGACCTAACCCACTCTATTAAATTAATCAAAACAGGAACATTTTACATCTGGCTACAAATTAAAGGAAATTATCTCAGGAGAGAAACATTTCCTCATGTGTGCAACCTATATCCCCCCAAAAGAATCCCCATACTTTAACAATGACAGCTTCTCCATCCTAGAGGGTGATCTCAATCATTTCCAGGCCCAGGGACATGTACTAGTCTGTGGTGACCAACATGCCAGAACTGGACAAGAAGCTGACACTCTCAGCACACGACAAACCCTTACCTGGAGGTGACAGCATTCCCTCCCAAATATGCTCCCCTTGACACAACTATCACAAAAAACCAACAAAAACAGGTCACAACTCCCGCAGCTCTGTCACACACCTAAGAAAGAACTTGAGAAACCTATCCAACCGAAAACATAGAGACCCAGAAAACCTGAGTCTATGCCTTCACTATGGTGAATCACTAAAACAATACAGAAATACACTATGGAATAAGAAGGAACAGCACGTCAGAAATCAGCTCAATATAATTGAAGAATCCATAGAATCTAACCACTTCTGGGAAAATTGGAACACACTAAACAAACAACAACACAAATAGTTATCTATCCAAAACGGAGATGTATGTGATGAACCACTTATCCAAACTTTTTGGCTCTATAACAAAGAACAAACAGCAAAAGCATATACATGATCAAATACAAATCTTAGAATCAACAATTAAAGACTACCAGAATCCACTGGATTCTCCAATTACATTGAATGAACTACAGGACAAAATACAAACCCTCCAACCCAAAAAGGCCTGTGGTGTTAATGGTATCCTAAATTAAATTATAAAATATACAGACCACAAATTCCAATTGGCTATACTTAAACTTTAACATCATACTCGAGCTCCGACATTTTCCCAATATTTGGAACCAAGGACTGATCACCCCAATCCACAAAAGTGGAGACAAATTTGACTCCAATAACTACCACGGGATATGCGTCAACAGCAACCTCTGCATTATCATTAACAGCAGACTCGTACATTTCCTCAGTGAAAACAATGTATTGAGCAAATGTAAAATTGGCTTTTCACCAAATTACTGTACGACAGACCACGTATTCACCCTGCACACCCTAACTGACAAATAAACAAACCAAAACAAAGGCAAAGTCTTCTCATGCTTTGTTGATTTCAAAAAAGCTTTTGACTCAATTTGGCATGATATTCTACTATACAAATTGATGAAAAGCGGTGTTAGGGGAAAAACATACAAGATTATAAAATCCATGTACATAAACAAGTGTGCGGTTAAAATTGGCAAAAAACAAATTTCTTTCCACAGGGCTGTGGGGTGAGACAGGGACGCAGCTTGAGCCCCACCTTCTTCACCATATATATCAATGAATTGGTGAGGGCACCCAGCCTCACCCTACTAGAATCTGAAGTCAAATGTCTACTGTTTGCTGATCTGGTGCTTCTGTCCCCAACCAAGGAGGGCATACAAGAGCATCTAGATCTTATCTTCTGCACAGATTCTGTCAGACCTGGCACTGACAGTAAATCGAAGTAAGACAAAATAATGGTGCTCCAAAAAAAGTCCAGTTGCCAGGACCACAAATACAAGTTCCATCTAGACACCAATGCTCTAGAGCACAAACCCCAAAAATTATACATACCTCGGCCTAAATATCAGCACCACAGGCAACTTCCACAAATCTATGAACAATCTGAGAGATAAGGCAAGAAGGGCCTTCTACGTCATCAAAAGTTTGACATCCCATTAGAATCTGGCGAAAAATACTTGAATCAGTTATAGAAAACATTGCCCTTTATGGTTTTGAGGTATGGGGTCCACTCACCAGCCAATAATTCACAAAATGGGACAAACACCAAATTGAGACTCTGCATGCAGAATTCTGCAAAAGGATCCTCTGTGTACAATGTAAAACACCAAATAATGCATGCAGAACAGAATTAGTATAATACCCGCTAATTATCAAAATCCAGAAAAGAGACATTCAATTCTACAACCACCTAAAAATAAGCGGTTCCCAAACCTTCCATAACAAAGCCATCACCTACAGAGAGATTAACCTAGAGAAGAGTCCCCTAAGCAAGCTGGTCCTGGGTCTCTGTTTCAAAATCACAAACAGCCCCAGGACAGCAACACAATTATACCCAAACAAATGAGAAAATAAAAATATATTACTTGTCACATTGGAAAGAATTAACAAAAAAACTGAGAAAACTGGAATGCTATTTGGCCCTAAACAGAGAGTACAGTGACAGAATACCTGACCAATGTGACTGACCCAAAATTAAGGAAAGGTTTGACTATGTACAGACTCAGTGAGCATAGCCTTGCTATTGAGAGAGGCCGCCGAAGGCAGACCTGGCTTGCAAGAGAAGACAGGCTATGTGCACACTGCCCACAAAATGAGGTGGAAACTCAGCGGCACTTCCTAACCTCCTGGCAAATGTATGACCATATTAGAGACATATTTCCCTCAGATTCCTGACCCACAAATCACATTTTGATAAACTCACATATCTATTAGGTGAAATACCACAGTGCCATCACAGCAGCAATATTTGTGACCTGTTGCAACAAGAAAAGGGCAACCAGTGAAGAACAAACACCATTGTAAATACAACCCATATTTATGTTTATTTACTGCTACAACACTGTACATAGCCATAATATGACATTTGAAATGTCTCTATTCCTTTGAAACGTTTATGAGTGTAATGTTTACTGTTAATTTTTATTGTTTATTTCACTTTTGTTTATTATCCATTTCACTTGCTTTGGCAATGTAAACATATGTTTCCAATAGGGTTGAATGGAGAGAACCCGGTTAACAAGATTTACCAGGATTTACCGCCCAAAACCACTCCCTGTTCCCAGGATACATAACTGAGAGAAACTGGTAAATTATAGTAAATTATTTATATGAACAGCATGGCATGAAATGGAACTGTTAAATTATATGCGATGTCTAAATATGGTTTCTCTACGGCCTCTGCATGACGAATCATCAACACTCAGGGTTGGGGACAGACAGCCCATCTTAGTATGGAGAACAGTTCACAATGCATCTAGATCTATCATCTCATCATGGTAACTTTTTTATTGTGACAGGTAGCCATGCATTTGCTGCAGCATAACCTATGCTACAGTAATATAAAGACAGAATTTACCCATCTACATCCGTTTTTTTGGGGTCTCATCTTATTTTTTTAAAATTTGTTTTAAATTGCATTTGCAGAGTTTTAAAACAGCCTATCACTCAAATATAGCTGCTTTAAATCAGTGCATGTGCGAGCACACTCTGGCAGTCTTTCTCTTTATCCATCAACTTCATTAAAATTGCATCCAAAATAGATAATCGTGTTCTAGATTGATATATAACCCTATATATAAACTCAGCAAAAAAAGAAACGTCCTCTCACTGTCAACTGCATTTATTTTCAGCAAACTTAACATCTGTAAATATTTTTATGAACATAACAAGATTCAACAACTGAGACATAAACTGAACAAGTTCCACAGACATGTGACTAACAGAAATGAAATAATGGGTCCCTGAACAAAGGGGGGGGTCAAAATCAAAAATAACAGTCAGTATCTGGTGTGGCCACCAGCTGCATTAAGTTCTGCAGTGCATTTCCTCCTCATGGACTACACCAGGTTTGCCAGTTCTTGCTGTGAGATGTTACCCCACTCTTCCACCAAGGCACCTGCAAGTTCCCGGACATTTCTTGGGGGAATGGCCCTTGCCCTCACACTCCGATCCAACAGGTCCCAGACGTGCTCTATGGGATTGAGATCCGGGCTAAACACACCAGCCAGCTGGTCTGCGCATGCTCTGTGGACGAGGCTAGGGATACCATCTGGGACGGCAGCCCTGCGAGGGTTAACACTCATAAATGACTTACTCAAGTTGGCCAAGGAGAAGGAGAGCCCACAGTCCTTGATAGCGGCCGTGTCAGTGCCACTGTATTATCCTCAAAGCGAGTGAAGAAGGTGTTCAGCCTGTCCAGATGCAAGACGTCGGTGTACGCAACGTGGCTGGTTTTCCTTTTATAATCCATGATTGTCTGTAGACCCTGCCACATACGTCCCTATACCGACGTTTAGCCTTTGCGGAGGCAATAAATACACTGTTTGTATTTTTCCCTATTCCCAGAGTTCTTGCTCTGGTTAAATGCGGTTGTTCGTGCTTTCAGTTTTGTGCAAATGCTCCCATCTATCCATCCACGGTTTCTGGTTGGGGTAGGTTTTAATAGTCACAGTGGGTACAACATCTCCTATGCATTTACCGTATTGGTATATGTGTCTATATTCTTTTCTGAAGCTACTCTGAACATATCCCAGTCCACGTGATAAAAACAATCTTGGCGCGTGGATTGCTATTGGTCAGACCAGTGTTGAATAGTCCTTACCACGGGTGCTTCCTGTTTGAGTTTCTGCCTATAGGAGGGGAGGAGCAAGATGGAATCGTGGTCCAAATTGCCGATTGGAGGGCGGGCGAGGGCCTTATATGCATTCTGGAAGGTAGTATAACAATGATCGAGGGTTTTAGCAGCGTGAGTACAACAAACAATATATTGATAGAATTCCGGGAGCCTTTTTCTCAAATTTGCTTTGTTAAAATCCCCAGCTACAATAAATGCAGCCTCAGGATATGTGGTTTCCAGTTTGCATAAAGTCCAGTGAAGTTCTTTGAGGGCCGTCATGGTATCGTCTTGAGGGGGGACATAGACCGCTGCAAATTCTCTCGGGAGATAGTACGGTCGGCATTTGATTGTAGGATATTCTAGGCCGGGTGAACAGAAGGACTTGAGTTCCTGTATGTTATCACAGTTACACCATAAGTCGTTAATCATAAAACATATACATCCACCCTTCTGGTTCCCGGAGAGATGTTTGTTCCTGTCGGCACGATGTACTGAGAACCCAACTGGCTTTATAGAGTCAGACAGTATATCTCGAGAGAGCCATGTTTCTGTGAAGCAGATTATGTGACAATCCCTGGTGTCTCTTTGAAAAGCAACTCTCACCTTGAGTTCATCAACTTTATTATCCAGAGATTGGACATTAGCGAGTAAAATACTCAGGAACGGTGGGTGGTGCGCACGCTTCCTAAGTCGGACAAGAAGACCGCCCCGAGTACCTCTCCTGCGCCGGTGTTGTTTTGGGTCAGCCTCTGGAATAAGTTCAATTGCTCTGGGGAGAGCAAACAAAGGATCCGCTCCAGGGAAGTCGTAATCCTGGTTGTAATGCTAGATGTTCTGGTGAGTTACTGACGCTCTAATATCCAATAGTTCTTCCCGGTTTTATGTAATGCCACAAAACAATTCCTTAGCTATTTGTGTAAAAAATAGTACATAAACAGAATACTGCAGAGTTTCCTAAGAGCTAGTCGTGATGCTGCCATCTCTGTCAGCGCCATCTGTGAAGCATGGTGTAGTGCTATGGTGTGGGCATGTATGGCTGCCAATGGAACTGGTTCCCTTGTATTTATTGATGGTGTGACTGCTGACAAAAGCAGCAGGATGAATTCTGAAGTATTTAGGGCAATATTATCTGCTCAGATTCAGCCAAATGCTTCAAAACTCATTGGACGGTGCTTCACAGTGCAGATGGACAATGACCCTTAAGCATACTGCGAAAGCAGTCCAATACTTTTTTAAGGTAAAGAAGTGGAATGTTCTGCAATGGCCAAGTAAATCACCTGACCTGAATCCAATTGAGCATGCATTTCACTTGCTAAAGGCAAAACTGAAGGCAAAATGTCCCAAGAACAAGCAGAAACTGAAGACAACTGCAGTAAAGGCCTGGCAGAGAATCACCAGGGAAGAAACCCAGCATCTGGTGATGTCTATGGGTTCTAGACTTCAGGAAGTCATTGACTGCAAAGGATTTGCAACCAAATATTAAAACTCACAATTTAATTTATGATTATGTTAGTTTGTCCAATTACTTTTGAGCCCCTAAAATTGGGGGGCTATGTATAAAAATGGTTGTAATTCCTACACAGTTCATTCAATAATTTTGTCAAAACCCTTAAATTAAAGATGAAAGTACACTTAAAGCACATGTTGATTGTTTCCTTTCCAATCCATTGTGGTGGCGTACAAAGCCAAAATTATGCAAATTGTGTCACTGTCCAAATACTTATGGACCTGACTGTATGTATTGGATAAGGCACAATCATTTGGGCTTGGGCTCATAAAATGCTCATCAGGCTCAGGTAGCATCAGGCTTGAATTTGTTTTATGAAAGCTCTAATCAAATCCAGACATAGGTCTATTTACAGTATATGCTTTATAATGCTTTTGAATGACACTTTCAGTTTTGGCGGTAAATACTGAGTTACCGGGATACACGGAAAATATTCAACCCTAACCCAGAAGTATAGCGATACCGCCAGCGCTTAGATTTACCAATGTGTTAGGTTGTTAAAATAAAGCCCGTAGTGGGTCATATGCCAACATAACTAGAGAATGTAAAGGCCATTCACGAGAACAATTGCGTCGAGGTAGCTATATGAGTTAGGCTGATTATCTTTTGGTGAAAAAATAACTATTAGCAGAGAGAAAATGTTGGTTCAAAAACTGCATGTATCCAATTGATATTTTAGCCGAAAGTGGCCAAGAGCCTGCCCACTTGATAGAACTCCATTGTGAATCTATGCATTGATAAACTTTCATAGTAACGTTTATAGTAATTTTTCGCTATGACGACAAGCTAGGCATTGCATCCCTCCCTCTATTGGCATTCAGACTGTGGTGTGTATCTGGTGTTTAGGCACAAAGAAGCAGACCCTGGTCTGTTGGAAATGGGCTGGCTCTCTGGGCTGTTATTGTGGGACTGTTAGTTCCACTCCTCCAGCCACCTCACAGAGGGCGACAAAGCCAGGGTGTGTGTGTGTAAAGTTGGGGGTGCACCTTTAAAATACCCCCATTCCAGAGAGAAAAGAAGCAAACAGGGCCAGCAATGTCACTCAATGGGCCCTAGCCATGTAACGGTTTAGGACCTGCAGTTGCCTAGCTACAGGATCTATAATGTGGTGGTATGGATGAGCCTAATAAAGGCCCAGCCTGTGGACATTCCGACACACACACACACACACACACACACACACACACACACACACACACACACACACACACACACACACACACACACACACACACACACACACACACACACACACACACACACACACACACACACACACACACTCTCTCTCCCCTGTCTGGGACAGGGAGAATGGATTTATGAACAGCCAGTGATTCAGCAATGAACAAAGCATGAGTAACTATGTGTACGAGTGTAAGAATGTTTCTTTCTGTGTTTATGAACTATCACAAATGGTTTCTCTCTAAAAACGTTTTTGGAAAGTCTTCACACGGAAAAAACAACAATCCAATCTGATCCAAAATGTTGACGATAAAAGCATGACAAGTAGGGATAAATAATGTAGATTAACTTTATTGAATTTTTCATATTGCTTTACCAATATTCTACTCCATCTCAAAACATTTCATTCTCAAACAGGTGACCAATGTAATACAACGATACAATATACCTATAATAATCTCAGTAGCATTGGGAACATCATAACATTAACCCAGTACGGTGGTTGGCAGTTGGGCTGGGTTGTTGTTTCTCATGACCTGACCTTTCACCTCTAACCTTGGCCTGTGGAGTCAGAAGTCACTTCCCTCTACTGATCACGCATGAGCTCATCTCCCTGGAATCCCCCACATCACTGAGGTCACAAACCTTCTGACACCTCACATCTGCTGGAGCACTCAAAGCATTAAGGTCAGGTGGTCACTGCACACCTTATAATGAAAAATAGACAAAGACCGAAAGACAGAGAGATACAGGGGGAGGGGAAAGAAAGAAGGAAAGATAAAGACCACTCACCTTCTGAATAACAAAATATTGTACTTTATGTCATATCAAGCCTCTAAATCCCAGTTAGGTAGTTTCTATAAAGGAGTCTGGTAGGAGCATACTTTCTCTCAGTCAGATCTTTGATAAATAAAAGGTTAGGGGATTTACTTTAACAAGGTGATTCAGACAAAACGAGAGAGTAATAGATGACTCAGCCAAAGCAGGTGTATCCAGATAAAGAGTCTCCAATAAAACAGAGTTTCCGTCACTCCATTCCCATGCTTACAGTAAAAGGACAAATGGGAGTTTATCATCTTAACTGATGAGCAAGTACATAAGCTATTTTTAGAAGTGGTAAGTGGCATAATTCATGACTAGATAGTTGTGGACCACGAGACTTAAGCCAGCCCAGTAGCACGATCAGACTTCCTGTCGGACAACGGAACAGGGAGGAACATGTGAAATATGGGAGAGAGGGGGCTTAAACACTGCTCCATCACACATGTGAAACACTCCTTGTTATGGGCTCTCTAGTTGTTGTCTCACACTACTATCCCTCAAGCATGAACACACACACAGATGCACACACACATGTCCACGAACACGCGCAGAGAGAAACACACACACACACACTTCCACACACACACACGTTCACACACACACACACACACACACACACACACACACACACACACACACACACACACACACACACACACACACACACACACACACACACACACACACACACACACACACACACGTCCACACCCACACCCCCCCGCCCACACACACAAACCTGGGCCAGACAAAGTCACTCATTCCAAATCATTAATCACATCTACCCTGCACTACACCGTCCTAAAGTAGTTGTGTTTGTGTTGGAGATGTTTTTGGACTTGTCAGCAAAAAAAACAGAGGCTACTCCCTCTGACATCCCACCCAAGACATTCCTGCTTTTGTCATCTAGATGGAACAACATGTTGTTCCTTTACACTAGAATAAGGAATCAAGTCTCCAGTGAGGAGGTTATCAATTGCATTACAAAATATTAACATAGAGTGAAAAGATTTTGAGAATGGGAGTTTTATCCAATTTTCCACTCCACCAATCATCCAGAATAGATTAACAGATTCTAAACACCAGTCTGCCTACTGTATAGTACACCAATACAACACCAGTCTGCCTACTGTATAGTACACCAATACAACACCAGTCTGCCTACTGTATAGTACACCAATACAGTCTGCCTACTGTATAGTACACCAATACAACAACATCAGGCCACAACACAAAAAACAACCCTGTTAAACACTGAAACAAACATGCCACAGAACAGACAACACATCCAAGAAACCACAAGGCAGCCGGACCAGACAAAGGCCTGACAGCTCTCTGCTGAGATGAAGGAGAGGGCCTGCAGGTTGTGGAATGTCAGAGTCGGCTCAGGAGACATTTTCTGAGTCTCTCTTCTTGTATGTCTGTCAACCTTTTCAGCTAAGAACCCACATTTGGGGGGAGGGGGGTTGTAGTGACCAATCAAGTAAACCAAACTATAACCCAGGAATTACATACAACACATCATTTGGAGAAACAGTGAGTGTCCTAAGGAAAGCTGCCCCTAACCCCTAAGGTGTGAGTGCATGCCATGCCAGCGGTCCTCTATCTACTCTGTCTACATTCGTTGCTGAAAGTTTTGAGAATGAGACAAATATTAATTTTCACAAAGTCTGCTGCCTCAGTTTGTATGATGGTAATTTGCTTATACTCCAGAATGTTATGAAGAGTGATCAGATGAATTGCAATTCATTGCAAAATCCCTCTTTGCCATGCAAATGAACTGAATCCCCAAAAACATTTCCACTGCATTATAGCCCTGCCACAAAAGGACCAGCTGACATCATGTCAGTGATTCTCTCGTTAACACAGGTGTGAGTGTTGATGAGGACAAGACTGGAGATCACTCTGTCATGCTGATTGAGTTCGAATAACAGACTGGAAGCTTCAAAAGGAGGGTGGTGCTTGGAATCATTGTTCTTCCTCTGTCAACCAAGGTTACCTACAAGGAAACACGTGCTGTCATCATTACTTTGCACCAAAAGGGCTTCACAGGCAAGGATATTGCTGCCAGTAAGATTGCACCTAAATCAACAATTTATCGGATCATCAAGAACTTCAAGGAGAGCGGTTCAATTGTGGTGAAGAAGGCTTCAGGGCGCCCAAGAAAGTCCATCAAGCGCCAGAACCGTCTCCTAAAGTTAATTCAGCTGCGGGATCGGGGCACCACCAGTACAGAGCTTGCTCAGGAATGGCAGCAGGCAGGTGTGAGTGCATCTGCACGCACAGTGAGGCGAAGACTTTTGGAGGATGGCCTGGTGTCAAGAAGGGCAGCAAAGAATCCCCTTCTCTCCAGGAAAAACATCAGGGACAGACTGATATTCTGCAAAAGGTACAGGGATTGGACTGCTGAGGACTGGGGTAAAGTAATTTTCTCTGATGAATCCCCTTTCTGATTGTTTGGGGCATCTGGAAAAAAGCTTTCCCGGAGAAGGTGAGCGCTACCATCAGTCCTGTGTCATGCCAACAATAAAGCATCCTGAGACCATTAATGTGTGGGGTTGCTTCTCAGCCAAGGGAGTGGGCTCACTCACAATTTTGCCTAAGAACACAGCCATGATTAAAGAATGGTACCAACACATCCTCCGAGAGCAACTTCTCCCAGCCATCCAGGAACAGTTTGGTGACGAACAATGCCTTTTCCAGCATGATGGAGCACCTTGCCATAAGGCAAAAGTGATAACTAAGTGACTCGGGGAACAAAACATCAATATTTTGGGTCCATGGCCAGGAAACTCCCCAGACCTTAATCCCATTGAGAACTTGTGGTCAATCCTCAAGAGGTGGGTGGACAAACAAAACCCCACAAATTCTGACAAACTCCAAGCATTGATTATGCAAGAATGGGCTGCCATCAGTCAGGATGTGGCCCAGAAGTTAATTGACAGCATGCCAGGGTAGATTGCAGAGGTCTTGAAAAAGAAGGGTCAACACTGCAACTATTGACTCTTTACATCAACTTCATGTAATTGTCAATAAAAGCCTTTGACACTTATGAAATGCTTGTAATTATACTTCAGTATTCCATAGTAACATCTGACAAAATATCTAAAGACACTGAAGCAGCAAACTTTGTGGAAATTAATATTTGTGTCATTTTCAAAACTTTTGGCCACGACTGTAGTCAACCCAAGGTCTTTCTTATTAATGGACGAGGCTGGTCTTAGTATCAGCTGGGCCTTTTGGCCCACATATTTACATGGGAAATGGCAATCAGTACAAGGGTAAATAAACAAACAAGTTACAACACACACACACAGGATCCTGAGGAGAGCATTGTTTTGACACTAATTGCGTCTTGCAGGAAACTCTGTGTTGCTTATTCCAGGCACTGGTGTGGATTTTCTCTGTTGACTGATGCTCACAACAGCACAGCTTGGGAAAAATAAACAACAAACTATTTGTTTAGGATTAAATTAGTGTTGAGATAATTCCTATGAGTGTGTGAGCCCCTATCAAAGTTTATCTTGGTACTAAGTAGCAGAAACAGTATGGTTCGAAATCCTCCCACTGGGCACTGATGTCAGTTCATGTCTAGTTTTGATTTACATTTGGTTGAGTTGTCAACTAACGTGAAACCAACAAACAATGTCACCATGGCATTGGATATAGGTTATAAGTTGGGTGAAAATAAATATGAAATTCCCTTACGTTGATGACTTCTAAAAAATCCAATCAGTTTTCCACATTTTATTCAACGTCATCACATTTAATTTTGGGGTTGAAATGACATGGAAACAATGTTGACTCAACCAGTTTTGGCCCAGTGGATTCTGTTTTGAATACCCTCAGGACTGGACTAGGATAGTGTAAAGAATGTCCTTCCTTCTCTGTGAGGTTTCCAGGAAGTGCAGTGTGTCCCTTCTCATGAAAGGCTTTAATTGGCCTCAGGTCTGGCCTTCTGTGAGGCTGCCCAGTCATCTGAGACACTGGCCTCTCCATGCCGTGTATGTGTCTATGCATTCGGTATAGTCACAGATCCATGACGGTGGATAGGTGGTTAGACTTTCAGAAAGCAGTGGCAGTGGTAGGTCCTTTGTTCCCAACATGGTCTGTAGTTCGATGGCATCTTGGTTTTAAGAAGGAAAGAATAAAAGCATGCACTGTAGTCAGGTTCATTGCTACAATACCAAATAAAAAATAAGAAAAATGCACATCAACATTTATACTCTGTTTCAAGTGCGTTTAGAAAGAGGGTAGTGATGCCAGCTTTCGAGGCTGAACCTATAACTGTGAGAGGTCAGAGGTCACTAGGATTAAGGGTCAAAATGTAAAGGGCATCTGTAGACCCCAGCTGAAGTTTTGGGGAGCTAGTGACGATTGGCTCAGTAAATCCAGCACTGTGGAAGGGCAACTTTTTTTGTGTGTGTGTGTGTGTGTGTGTGTGTGTGTGTGTGTGTGTGTGTGTGTGTGTGTGTGTGTGTGTGTGTGTGTGTGTGTGTGTGTGTGTGTGTGTGTGTGTGTGTGTGTGTGTGTGTGTGTGTGTGTAACCCACTCACCCTCCTCAGCAGTGACTCGGTGAGACGGGCGACAGGGAGTGGGAGTCAGCTGTGGGCTTTGGTCCCTGGTCGTCCAGCCTGGCTAATCCCATCAGGAATCTGGGATTGTTAAATCGAGAAAGAAAGAGGAAGAAAAATAGTGAAACGGCTTTAGATGGAGAGGGTTATGTGCGAGAAGTGATTGAGACATGCTGTAAATATGTATGTGCCTGAATGCTTCACAGCCACTGTAAAAAAACATTAAAGTAAACTGCCGAAGAGACCACAACTCATCTCCTTCACTCTGAAAGTGAGTTTGAGAGAATGTTCATCATTAAGCAACATTTTAAATTTGAAAATGTTTTCCCTAAAACTTTCAAACATCTCTTTAAGTCTTTCTAACCAATAAACAAATATGTAATACTATATGAATAAAGAGGTAAAGAGCTGCAACGGTATTGACACAGTGACCCATACACACACTGGTACACAGTGCTCTTGGGTAAAGTAGTCACTGGGGTCCTTCTGTGAACAAAGTAGCTAAACCCTAAAGAGTAAAGGCAACACGAGTGTGTGAGACTGTAGGGTCATCTAATACCCTCTGTCCCACACCCTACCCCTCTCCTGCCACGTGTGTGTGTGTGTCGTGGCGATCCAACCAGGGGAGTGTGTCATAATCCTCTGGAACAGAGCAGCGGAAAGACCGATGGCTACACATCACTGGTGGTTGGATGGGTGGAAGATGGGAATCAATAAATATGGTGGGGTTTGAGGGGTGAGGTGGTTTGGTTTAAAGGTGGATTGAAATGATGGCGAGATGGAGATTGTTTGGAGATGAAGTAAAGATGGGTTAGGACTGGAGAGGTACAATTGAGGTTGCATCCCACGACACCCTATTCCCTATAAAGTGCACTATTGGACCCTGGTCAGATGTCAGGGGAAGCTCACCCGGGTAGAAACTTTGTCTTTACACAGAATTCTGCTAATTCCCAACTTTTGCAACAGAGACCATGAGTAACGTTTCCCCCGAAGAATGGCCAGTGGGAGGGATACCATAATTGACTGGATAGAATTCACAATCTCTTCACATTTCAATGGCATCTGAGAGATGTGACCTCTGTATAGATTGGGGTGAGGCTATGAGAAGGTAAAAGGGTATGGGGGTGTTGAGATGGGGCACAAACATGCTGTGACTTGGTGAAAAGGCAGACAGGAAAACCGCCAGAACATTCCTTGATAAGGATGAAGTTCACAATGTAAAGGAATAGTGGAATAGCGAAACCAGACCCTGACCAGGGAAGTCATGGCTGTGAAGTCCCACATCACAGTGGCCAAGTTCAAGAGATAATCTTCTCCCAAAGTAGAAGTAAACAATAATTTGTCTCTGTAAGCTCACTTTAGGTAATAACATCACTAGAAAATAAACAGGTTCCACCCAGTAATTGGTGGGGTGGTGTGTGTGTGTGTATATACAGTTGAAGTCAGAAGTTAACATACACCTTAGCCAAATACATTTAAACTCAGTTTTTTACAATTCCTGACATTTAATCCTAGTAAAAAATCCCTGTTTTAGGTCAGTTAGGATCACGACTTTATTGTAAGAATGTGAAATGTCAGAATAATAGTAGAGATAATTATTTATTTCAGATTTGATTTCTTTCAACACATTCCCAGTGGGTCGGAAGATTACATACACTCAATTAGTATTTGGTAGCAATGCCTTTAAATTGTTTAACTTGGGTCAAACGTTTTGGGTAGCCCTCCACAAGCTTTCCACAATAAGTTGGGTGAATTTTGGCCCATTCCTCCTGACAGAGCTGGTGTAACTGAGTCAGGTTTGTAGGCCTCCTTGCTCACACACACTTTTTCAGTTCTGCCCACAGATTTTATAGGATTGAGGTCAGGGCTTTGTGATGGCCACTCCAATACCTTGACTTTGTTGTCCTTAAGCCATTTTGCCAGAACTTTGGAAGTATGCTTGGGGTCCTTGTCCACTTGGAAGACCCATTTGCAACCAAGCTTTAACTTCCTGACTGATGTCTTGAAATGTTGCTTCAATTTATCCACATAATTGTCCTTCCTCATGACGCCATCTATTTTGTGTGCATTTTAAGTGCACCAGTCCCTCCTGCAGCAAAGCACCCCCACAACTTGATGCGGCCACCCCCGTGCTTCATGTTTGGGATGGTGTTCTTCGGCTTGTAAGCCTCCCTCTATTTCCTCCGAACATAACGATGGTCATTATGGCCAAACAGTTCTATTTTTGTTTCATCAGACCAGAGGACAGTTCTCCAAAAGTACGATCTTTGTCCCCATGTGCGGTTGCAAACTATAGTCTGGCTTTTTTATGGCAGTTTTGGAGCAGTGGCTTCTTCCTTGCTGAGCGGCCTTTCAGGTTATGTCGATATAGGACTCGTTTTACTGTGGATATAGATACTTTTGTACCCGTTTCAGCCAGAATCTTCACAAGGTCCTTTGCTGTTGTTTTGGGATTGATTTAAACTTTTCGCACCAAAGTATGTTCATCTCTAGGAAACAGAACGCGTCTCCTTCCTGAGCGGTATGACGGCTGCGTGGTCCCATGGTGTTTATACTATTGTTTGTACAGATGAACGTGGTACCTTCAGGCATTTGGAAATTGCTCCCAAGGATGAACCAGACTTGTGGTGGTCTACAATTGTTTTTCTGAGGTCTTAAAGCTGATTTCTTTTGATTTCCCATGATGTCAAGCAAAGAGGCACTGAGTTTGAAGGTAGGCCTTGAAAAACATTCACAGGTACACCTCCAATTGACGTCAATTAGCCTATCAGAAGCTTCTAAAGCCATGACATCATTTTCTGGAATTTTCCAAACTGTTTAAAAGGCACAGTCAACTTAGTGCATGTAGACTTCTGACCCACTGGAATTGTGATACAGTGAATTATAAGTGAAATAATCTGTCTGTAAACAATTGTTGGAAAATGTACTTGTGTCATGCACAAAGTAGATGTCCTAACAGACTTGCCAAAACTATAGTTTGTTAACAAGAAATTTGTGGGGTGATTGAAAAACAAGTTTTAATGACTCCAACCTAAGCATATGTAAACTTCCGACTTCAACTTTATATACAGTCGTGGCCAAAAGTTGAGAATGACACAAATATTAATTTTCACAAAGTCTGCTGCCTCAGTTTGTATGATGGCAATTTGCATATACTCCAGAATGTTATGAAGCGTGATCAGATGAATTGCAATTCGACGACATCCGATCCTCGTTTGCTAAGTCAAACGACACCGCTGGTTCTGCTCACACTGCCCTACCCTGTGCTCTGACCTCTTTCTCCCCTCTCTCTCCAGATGAAATCTCGCGTCTTGTGACGGCCGGCCGCCCAACAACCTGCCCGCTTGACCCTATCCCCTCCTCTCTTCTCCAGACCATTTCCGGAGACCTTCTCCCTTACCTCACCTCGCTCATCAACTCATCCCTGACCGCTGGCTACGTCCCTTCCGTCTTCAAGAGAGCGAGAGTTGCACCCCTTCTGAAAAAACCTACACTCGATCCCTCCGATGTCAACAACTACAGACCAGTATCCCTTCTTTCTTTTCTCTCCAAAACTCTTGAACGTGCCGTCCTTGGCCAGCTCTCCTGCTATCTCTCTCAGAATGACCTTCTTGATCCAAATCAGTCAGGTTTCAAGACTAGTCATTCAACTGAGACTGCTCTTCTCTGTATCACGGAGGCGCTCCGCACTGCTAAAGCTAACTCTCTCTCCTCTGCTCTCATCCTTCTAGACCTATCGGCTGCCTTCGATACTGTGAACCATCAGATCCTCCTCTCCACCCTCTCCGAGTTGGGCATCTCCGGCGCGGCCCACGCTTGGATTGCGTCCTACCTGACAGGTCGCTCCTACCAGGTGGCGTGGCGAGAATCTGTCTCCTCACCACGTGCTCTCACCACTGGTGTCCCCCAGGGCTCTGTTCTAGGCCCTCTCCTATTCTCGCTATACACCAAGTCACTTGGCTCTGTCATAACCTCATATCATTGCTATGCAGACGACACACAATTAATCTTCTCCTTTCCCCCTTCTGATGACCAGGTGGCGAATCGCATCTCTGCATGTCTGGCAGACATATCAGTGTGGATGACGGGTCTCGACCCCGCCCTGTGCAACTGGGTCCTGGACTTCCTGACGGGCCGCCCCCAGGTGGTGAGGGTAGGTAACAACATCTCCACCCCGCTGATCCTCAACACTGGGGCCCCACAAGGGTGCGTTCTGAGCCCTCTCCTGTACTCCCTGTTCACCCACGACTGCGTGGCCATGCACGCCTCCAACTCAATCATCAAGTTTGCGGATGACACTACAGTGGTAGGCTTGATTACCAACAACGACGAGACGGCCTACAGGGAGGAGGTGAGGGCCCTCGGAGTGTGGTGTCAGGAAAATAACCTCACACTCAACGTCAACAAAACAAAGGAGATGATTGTGGACTTCAGGAAACAGCAGAGGGAGCACCCCCCACATCCACATCGACGGGTCAGTAGTGGAGAAGGTGGAAAGTTTTAAGTTCCTCGGTGTACACATCACGGACAAACTGAATTGGTCCACCCACACAGACAGCGTCGTGAAGAAGGCGCAGCAGCGCCTCTTCAACCTCAGGAGGCTGAAGAAATTCGGCTTGTCACCAAAAGCACTCACAAACTTCTACAGATGCACAATCGAGAGCATCCTGTCGGGCTGTATCACCGCCTGGTACGGCAACTGCTCCGCCCACAACCGTAAGGCTCTCCAGAGGGTAGTGAGGTCTGCAGAACGCATCACCGGGGGCAAACTACCTGCCCTCCAGGACACCTACACCACCCGATGTCACAGGAAGGCCATAAAGATCATCAAGGACAACAACCACCCAAGCCACTGCCTGTTCACCCCGCTATCATCCAGAAGGCGAGGTCAGTACAGGTGCATCAAAGCAGGGACCGAGAGACTGAAAAACAGCTTCTATCTCAAGGCCATCAGACTGTTAAACAGCCACCACTAACATTTAGCGGCCGCTGCCAACATACTGACTCAACTCCAGCCACTTTAAAAATGGGAATTGATGGAAATTATGTAAAAATGTACCACTAGCCACTTTAAACAATGCCACTTAATATAATGTTTACATACCCTACATTACCCATCTCATATGTATATGTATATACTGTACTCTATATCATCTACTGCATCTTGCCATCTTTATGTAATACATGTACCACTAGCCACTTTAAACTATGCCACTTTATGTTTACATACCCTACAGTACTCATCTCATATGTATATACCGTACTCTATACCATCTACTGCATCTTGCCTATGCCGTTCTGTACCACCACTCATTCATATATCTTTATGTACATATTCTTTATCCCTTTACACTTGTGTGTGTATAAGGTAGTAGTTGTGGAATTGTTAGGTTAGATTACTTGTTGGTTATTACTGCATTGTCGGAACTAGAAGCACAAGCATTTCGCTACACTCGCATTAACATCTGCTAACCATGTGTATGTGACTAATAAAATTTGATTTGATTTGATTTGAGCTGAACCTCGGCAAGACGGAGCTGCTCTTCCTCCCGGGGAAGGACTGCCCGTTCCATGATCTCGCCATCACGGTTGACAACTCCATTGTGTCCTCCTCCCAGAGCGCTAAGAACCTTGGCGTGATCCTGGACAACACCCTGTCGTTCTCAACTCACATCAAGGCGGTGACCCGTTCCTGTAGGTTCATGCTCTACAACATCCGCAGAGTACGACCCTGCCTCACACAGGAAGCGGCGCAGGTCCTAATCCAGGCACTTGTCATCTCCCGTCTGGATTACTGCAACTCGCTGTTGGCTGGGCTCCCTGCCTGTGCCATTAAACCCCTACAACTCATCCAGAACGCCGCAGCCCGTCTGGTGTTCAACCTTCCCAAGTTCTCTCACGTCACCCCGCTCCTCCACTCTCTCCACTGGCTTCCAGTTGAAGCTCGCATCCGCTACAAGACCATGGTGCTTGCCTACGGAGCTGTGAGGGGAACGGCACCTCAGTACCTTCAGGCTCTGATCAGGCCCTACACCCAAACAAGGGCACTGCGTTCATCCACCTCTGGCCTGCTCGCCTCCCTACCACTGAGGAAGTACAGTTCCCGCTCAGCCCAGTCAAAACTGTTCGCTGCTCTGGCCCCCCAATGGTGGAACAAACTCCCTCACGACGCCAGGACAGCGGAGTCAATCACCACCTTCCGGAGACACCTGAAACCCCACCTCTTTAAGGAATACCTAGGATAGGATAAAGTAATCCTTCTGACCCCCCCCCCCCCTTAAAAGATTTAGATGCACTATTGTAAAGTGGCTGTTCCACTGGATGTCATAAGGTGAATGCACCAATTTGTAAGTCGCTCTGGATAAGAGCGTCTGCTAAATGACTTAAATGTAAATGTAAAGTCCCTCTTTGCCATTCAAATGAACTGAATCCCCCAAAAACATTTCCACTGCATTTCAGCCCTGCCACAAAAGGACCAGCTGACATCATGTCAGTGATTCTCTCGTTAACACAGGTGTGAGTGTTGACGAGGACAAGGCTGGAGATCACTCTGTCATGCTGATTGAGTTCGAATAACAGACTGGAAGCTTCAAAAGGAGGGTGGTGCTTGGAATCATTGTTCTTCCTCTGTCAACCAAGGTTACCTGCAAGGAAACGCGTGCTGTCATCATTGCTTTGCACAAAAAGGGCTTCCCAGGCAAGGATATTGCTGCCAGTAAGATTGCACCTAAATCAACAATTTATCGGATAATCAAGAACTTCAAGGAGAGCGGTTCATTTGTTGTGAAGGCTTCAGGGCGCCCAAGAAAGTCCAGCAAGCGCCAGGATCGTCTCCTAAAGTTGATTCAGCTGCGGGATCGGGGCACCACCAGTACAGAGCTTGCTCAGGAATGGCAGCAGGCAAGTGTGAGTGCATCTGCACGCACAGTGAGGCGAAGACTTTTGGAGGATGGCCTGGTGTCAAGAAGGGCAGCAAAAAAGCCACTTCTCTCCAGGAAAAACATCAGGGACAGACTGATATTCTGCAAAAGGTACATGGATTGGACTGCTGAGGACTGGAGTAAAGTCATTTTCTCTGATTAATCCCCTTTCCGATTGTTTGGGGCATCTGTAAAAAAGCTTGTCCGGAGAAGACAAGGTGAGCGCTACCATCAGTCCTGTGTCATGCCAACAGTAAAGCATCCTGAGACCATTCATGTGTGGGGTTGCTTCTCAGCCAAGGGAGTGGGCTCACTCACAATTTTGCCTAAGAACATGAATAAAGAATGGTACCAACACATCCTCCGAGAGCAACTTCTCCCAACCTTCCAGGAACAGTTTGGTGACTAACAATGCCTTTTCCAGCATGATGGAGCACTTTGCCATAAGGCAAAAGTTATAACTAAGTGGCTCAGGGAACAAAACATCGATATTTTGGGTCCATGGCCAGGAAACTCCCCAGACCTTAAACCAATTGAGAACTTGTGGTCAATCCTCAAGATGCGGGCGGACAAACAAAACCCCACAAATTCTGACAAACTCCAAGCATTGATTATGCAAGAATGGGCTCCCATCAGTCAGGATGTGGCCCAGAAGTTAATTGACAGCATGCCAGGGTGGATTGCAGAGGTCTTGAAAAAGAAGGGTCAACACTGCAAATATTGACTCTATGCATCAACTTCATGTAATTGTCAATAAAAGCCTTTGACACTTATGAAATGCTTGTAATTATACTTCAGTATTCCATAGTAACATCTGACAAAATATCTAAAGACACTGAAGCAGCAAACTTTGTGGAAATTAATATTTATGTCATTCTCAAAACTTTTGAAGGTTAAACCATCACAGTTTCTATGGTCCATATCACATACTGAAATGTTTTATTACACACCCTATTACAATGTTTCAAACGTATCCTTCCTTCTCCTAGTAGATGGTAGCTTCAACAATTATACGTGGCTAAAATATTATTTATTAAGTGTTACATAAAAATTTTAAAAACAAAGACAACAGAAGAAAAAAAACTATTTACATGAGATTAAAAACATTTACAAAAAAACTGTACAATATACACTTGGAATTGGCATCAAAGTGTCCAGAGCTGAATAGACAAAACATTGGAAATACTGTTCGCTGAATAAAAGAGGTGAAGCACACAATCGAGATCTTCATCACATTGGGCATGAATCTAATTGTAATGTCAGTCTCTTCCAGCATTGACAGCTTTCATCTTTCACTTTCAGGAACTTTACCCAAACATCAATGTGCCTTAGGACAGCAGGGTGATGAGGGCATTCAGAAACTTAGTCCTGTCCTCCATCTTTAGCTCAATGACTGCAAAGGGAAAACACAGGTAAGGATGTGTGTGTGTGTCTGTTTCCATGGGGAAATGGTTAACACCTGATGATGTAATGCTTACACCTGTAAGAATGACTTGAGGCATCTGATGAGATCCAAAATCAAGTATTGAACTGTGTGTAAAAAAAAAAAAAAGTGTACAGGTTCCATCTGTAATGTGTCATGTCTGCTCTCTTGTGGCCAATATATACAATGACAAGAACATTTTACTTACTAAAGGTGTCGGAAGTGGTTGTGGAGAGTTCTGGAGCTGGTGCTCTCTACTGCATTCTCAAACGCACGGCCAATGAAACTATTGGAGGGGGAGAGGGTGAGAGAAATTAGAGGCAGAGCAAATGAAAGGAAACAATTTGCAATGGTCATTTTTGGTTTTCCCACAAAACACAACCAAGAACATTCAAGTGCTGTAATCTTGCACACGACCGACGCACGTTATGGACTCACTTCTTCTTGTCGGATGTCTCAGACTCAAGTCAGATGCCCAGAACGATGACAGTTCCCTTCAACTCCCATGTGTGTGTACCTGGAGAGGAAGTCAAGGGCCTTGAGGAAGTTGTCGCCAGGGCTCTCATCCTTCTCAGTGTTCTCCAGCAGGGCGACAGCAGCGTGCACCACATCATTGGCCAGGAAACTACGGAGCTGTGAGGGGAACGGCACCTCCGTACCTTCAGGCTCTGATCAGGCCCTACACCCAAACAAGGGCACTGCGTTCATCCACCTCTGGCCTGCTCGCCTCCCTACCTCTGAGGAAGTACAGTTCCCGCTCAGCCCAGTCAAAACTGTTCGCTGCTCTGGCACCCCAATGGTGGAACAAACTCCCTCACGACGCCAGGTCAGCGGAGTCAATCACCACCTTCCGGAGACACCTGAAACCCCACCTCTTTAAGGAATACCTAGGATAGGATAAAGTAATCCTTCTAACCCCCCCCCCCCCTTAAAAGAGTTAGATGCACTATTGTAAAGTGGTTGTTCCACTGGATATCATAAGGTGAATGCACCAATTTGTAAGTCGCTCTGGATAAGAGCGTCTGCTAAATGACTTAAATGTAAATGTAATGTAAATGAAACGATTCTTGAAGCCAAAGTGAACGCCGAACGTCTGGATACAGATGTCCGTCATAGTGAAGGAACAGTGATAAAAGCATTTAAAATGATAGTTATTGGGTATATTAAGAGAGGAGAATATTGTATTCATCATATACAGTCAGACGGAGGATCCCAGAGTCATTGATACTGGGGATTATTTACAGATTCAGGTAACTGGCAAAATAAATTGACCACCAGCATAAAGTGTCTTTAATAGGCACTGGGCCACCACGTGCCAGAACAGCTTCAATGCACCTTGACATAGATTCTACAAGTTTCGGGAACTCTATTGGAGATGTGACACCATTCTTCCACGAGAAATTCCATAATTTGGTGTTATGTTATTGGAAAATGCTGTCTCAGGCGCCGCTCCAGAATCTCCCATAAGCGTTCAATTGGGTTGAGGTCTGGTAACTGGGACGGCCATGGCATACATCGTTTTCATGTTCATCAAACCAATCAGTGACTACTCGTGTCCTGTGGAGAGGCATTGTCATCCTATGGGGATGTTTTTGCTCTCATAGCTTTGGTAGCCAAATTAATGGTCTGCACAGGACTTTTATACACGACCCTAAGCTTGGGTTTTTACTGCTTAATTAACTCAGGAACCACACCTGTGTGGAAGCACCTGCTTTTAATACACTTTGTATCCCTCATTTACTCAAGTGTTTCCATATATTGATGCACTAGAACAGACACTCTTACCTGTATTTGTTGGACGATTCTTCTATGACTTCTCGCAGATTGTCTTTGATTGACATGTCCATGGAGTTCAACTTCTGCTTCACCTGCTTCAGGGGCAGGCTGGACAACACAAACAGAAAGAATCTTTAATAATCATTCAAACAACCCATTATCATCAATAAATCAATTGACAAACTGCTGCTCATTACTCTTGATGAAGTGACATTTGTCCTTCAGAGGCCACTGACTAATTGATTAGTAAATTATACTCAAGAATTTGAGTCCCGCATGTCCCTAGAGTGATAATTTGAATCAGATGATTCTAGTTGATAGTCAAAACTTGAGGATAGCATACCCCATGTCAGCAAGGAACTCTTGGAGTTTCTTCTGGCTGTGCATGGACCAGAGCTTGAAGTTGCAGGAGGTGTAAGAGGAGTTACATATACAGAAACCAGTGTTGGTACAGGGCCAGACGCAGACTGAGACAGTGTTTCAAGGGGTTAACACACAAAGAACGCAGGACAGAGAGCAGAGGGTGACAAGCAGGACAGCATACACACAACCAGCCACAAAAATGTGGCAACGCTTAAGGTGTCAGCATACAGTGCATTCGGAAAGTATCCAGGCCCCTTCACTTTTCCCACATTGTTACGTTAGCCTTATAAAATGTTCCTCAAACTACACATAATAGCCCATAACGGCAAAGCCAAAACATGTTCAGACATTTTAGCAAATGTGAAATGAAAAACAGGAAATACCTTATTTACATAAGTATTCAGACCCTTTGCTATGAAACTCAATTGAGCTCAGGTGCATTCTGTTTCCATAGAAACATCTCAAGGATGATCAACAATTTGGAGTCAACCTGTGGTAAATTAAATTGATTGGACATGATTTGGAAAGGTACACACCTGTCTAAATAAGGTCCCACAGTTGACAGTGCATGTCAGAGCAAAAACCAAGCCATGAGGTGGAGATGGGAGAACATTCCAGAAGGACAACCATCTCTGCAGCACTCGACCAATCAGGCTTTTAATGGTAGAGTGGCCAGATGGGCCTTTTACAGAGGAGCGGCTTCCATGAGAGCCCGCTTGGAGTTTGTCAAAAGGCACCTAAAGGACTCTCAGACCATAAGAAACAAGATTCTCTGGTCTGATGAAACCAAGCTTGAACTCTTTGGTCTGAATGCCAAGAGTCACATCTGGAAGAAACTAGGCAATGCTCATCACCTGGCCAATACCATCCCTACGTTGAAGCATGGTGGCAGCATCATGCTGTGGGAATGTTTTTCAGTGGCAGGGATTGGAAGACTATTCAAGATCGAGGGAAAGATGAACAGAGCAAAGTACAGAGAGATCCTTGATGAAAACCTGCTCCAGAGTGCACAGGACCTCAGACTGGGGCAAAGGTTCACCTTCCAATAGGACAATGACCCTTAGCACATAGCCAAGACAATGCAGGAGTCGCTTCGGGACAAGTCTCTGAATGTCCTTGAGTGGCCCAGATGTCCGTTTTTAATACATTTGCAAAAATGTCTAAACCTGTTTTTGCTTTGTCATTATGGGGTATTGTGTAGATTAATGAGGGGGAAAAAACAATTTTACCAATTTTAGAATAAGGCTGTAACGTAACAAAATGTGGAAAAAGTGAAGGAGTCCCAATACTTTCCGAATGCACTGTACATTCAGTTTGCTCCTAGCAAAACTAGGCAAGAAAAGACTGTGCTCGCATACTACCTTAAATACATTCGCTTGAAAAACAAGAAAAAAAGGCAGCAATATTACGGTTTGTCCCTCCTCAGACACTGTAAGGCAGTATACTTCCTCAAAATAGTCAGAATTCATCTAAAATAACTCAAGAAATCTGTAATTCATTTTGACGTTTTTGGTCTTAGTCGCGCAATTATACATCTAAGATGTTTGATGCAGTATCTCTCAATTGAAAAAAAATGTGCATGAAAACTAGTCGTTGGCAGTTAAATGACAAACATTTAGTTGAAAAATCCCTACTGTTGACCAACTCACCGACGAAGGGGTGTAGACTTTGGGTACCGAACTAAGACTAGTCTAAAGAAAAAAATGCCGTGCTCGAACAGCCGAAAGAAGAAAAAAAAAATGCAGAAAGCTATAGAATACCGAAACGAACAAACCTCACAAAATGTAGTCATAATATATGCAAACTGTTTGTGCTGGAAAGCATTCGGTAAGCTTTAATAAAATCCTTGAAAAATAACACTTCTAACCAACAGAAAAAAACGAAACAAAAAAAATACCCAAAGGTCTCAAAAAGTAATGTCTCAAGTTCTCATGCACAAGTCTGAGCTCCCCTGGTCCTTGCTGTGTTTAGTCGGTGACGGGAAAGGATACTCGTACTCGAAGGAGATCCTCACGCAATCGATGGAGGGAATTCTCCTCGTCCTCATTCCGGTGGTTGTGAAGAGAGACGTGGCGCTGCAGAAAAGTGATGTCTGTTACATACTTCATACTGGGAGGTAGAGCGAGAGGACAGGAACAATACAAGTTTAGTGTTAGTGTAACACAAAGCCAGCTTTGCACTTTTTGAAAACTTCCTAGATGTTGCATCAGATTTGAGGTGTCATAGAAAAAAGAGTGAAATATTCTTACTGAGTGATTTTATCATGAACCCATTGGTCAGTCAGCCCAATAATGGCCCACCTGTCAAAACATCAAAGTCAACATAATTGTAGTGTCATTGTCATCTTCTGTCCATGCAAATAAACAATTATAGAATTTCACATTTACAAAAGAAGCTGTCATATTTCTTACCACAGCATATCTTTAGTGTCCTTGGTCAGCACCCAAGCCAGCTCAAATATCACCACTGCAGCCTGACAAATTAAAAAGTTAAGTATTTGATTGCATTTTATCTACAGTATACTGAACAAAAATATAAAAAAGGCAGCATGCAACAATTTCAAAGATTTTACCCCCACCCCCCCGAACAATCCCGCAGATAAAGAGGATGGATGTGGAGGTCCTGGGCTGGTGTGGTTATAAGTGGTCTGCGGATGTGAGGCCGGTTGGACGTACTGACAAATTCCCTAAAATGACGTTGGAGGCAGCTTATGGTAGAGAAATGAACATCCAATTCTCTGGCAACAGCTCTCCTGGACATTCCGGCAGTCAGCATGCCAATTGCACACACCCTCAAAACTTGAGAACTTGAGATATCTGTGGCATTGTGTTGTGTGACAAAACTGAACATTTTAAAAAGTGGCCCACACAAGGTGCACCTGTGTAATGATCATGCTGTTTAATCATCCTCTTGATATGCTACACCTGTCAAGTGGATGGATTATTTTGGCAAAGGAGAAATGCCCACTAATAGGTATGTAAACAAATGTGTGCATGTATAGAACATTTGGGGAATTTTATTTCAGCGCATTAAACATGGGACAAACACTTTACATGTTAAGTTTATATTTTTGTTCAATATATTATTAAATTACACATACACAGTGCCTTCGGAAAGTATTCAAACCCCTTGACTTTTTCCATTTTGTTAAGTTACAGCCTTATTCTAAAATGTATTAAATACCCCCCTCCCCCCAATCTACACACAATACCCCATAATGACAAAGCTAAAACAGTTTATTTTTTATATTTACATAAGTATTCAGACCCTTCACTCAGTACTTTGTTGAAGCACCTTTGGCAGTGAATACAGCCTCGAGTCTTCTTGGGTATAACGCTACAAGCTTGGCACACCTGTATTTGAAGGGGTTTCTCCCATTCTTCTCTGCAGATCCTCTCAAGCTTTGTCAGGTTGGATGGGGAGCGTTGCTGCACAGCTTTTTTCAGGTCTCTCCAGAGATGTTCGATCAGGTTCAAGTCCAGGGCTCTGGCTGGAACACTCAAGGACATTCAGAGACTTGTCCCGAAGCCACTCCTGCTTTGTGCTTAGGGTCGTTGTCCTGTTGGAAGGTGAACCTTCACCCCAGTCTGGAGGTCCTAAGTGCTCTGGAGCAGGCTTATCAAGGAACTCTCTGTACTTTGCTGCATTCATCTTTCCCTCGATTCTGACTAGTCTCCCAATCCCTGAAAAACATCCCCATAGCATGATGCTGCCACCACCATACTTCACAGTAGGGATAGTGCAAGGTTTCCTCCAGACGTGACACTTGGCATTCAGGCCAAAGAGTTAAACCGTGGTTTCATCAGACCAGAGAATCTTGTTTCCCATGGTCAGCGTCTTTAGGTGCCTTTTGGAAAACTCCAAGCGAGCTGTCATGTGCCTTTTAGTGAGGAATGGCTTCTGTCTGGCCACTCTACCACAAAGGCCTGATTAGTAGTGCTACAGAGATGGTTGTCCTTCTGAAAGATTCTCCCATCTCCAGAGGAACTCTAGAGCTCTGTCAGAGTGACCATTGTGTTTTTGGTCACCTCCCTGTCCAAGGCCCCTTCTTCCCCAATTGCTCAGTTTGGCCGGGCGGCCAGCTCTAGGAAGAGTCTTGGTGGTTTAAACTTCTACCATTCAAGAATGATGAAGGCCACTGTGTTCTTGGGGACCTTCAATGCTGCAGAAATGTTTTGGTACACTTCCCCAGATCTGTGCCTCAACACAATCCTGTCTCGAAGCACTACAGACAATTTCTTCAACCTTATAGCTTGGTTTTTGCTCTGACATAGACAGGTGTGTGCCTTTCCAAACATTGTCCAATCAATTGAATTTACTACAGGTTGACTCCAATCAAGTTGTAGAAACATGTCAAGGATGATCAATGGAAACAGGATGCACCTGAGCTCAATTTTGATTCTCATCGCAAAGGGTCTGAATACTTATGTAAATAAGGTATTTGTTTTTTATATTTAATACATTTGCAAAAATTCTAAAAACCTGTTATAGCTGTGTCATTATGGGGTATTGTGTGTAGATTGCTGAGGATTTTTATTATTTTTTAATCAATTTTGGGATAAGGCTGTAACTTAACAGAATGTTTAAAAAGTTAAGGGGTCTGAATACTTTCCCGAAGGCACTGTGTATGTGTGTGTAATATAGATACACAATACCAGTCAAAATTTGAGACACCTACTCATTCAAGTAGTTTCTTCAAAGTAGCTACCCTTTGCCTTGACAGCGTCGCACACTCTTGGCATTCTCTCAACTAGCTTCATGAGGTAGTCTCCTGGAATGCATTTCAATTAACAGGTGTGCCTTGTTAAAAGTTAATTTGGGGAAATGATTTCCTTCTTAATGCGTTTGAGACAATCAGTTGTGACAAGGTAGGGATGGTATACAGAATATAGCCCTATTTGGTAAAATACCAAGTCCATATTATGGATAGAACAGCTCAAATAAGCAAAGAGAAATGACAGTCCAGTATTACTTCAAGACATGAAGGTCAGTCAATGCGATAAATGTCAAGAACTTGAAAGTTTCTTCAAGTGCAGTCGCAAAAATCATAAAGAGCTATGATGAAACTGGATCTAATGAGGACCGCCACAGGAATGGAAGACGCAGTTATCTCTGCTGCAGAGGATAAGTTCATTAGAGTTACGCGGCTCAGATTGCAACCTAAATAAATGCTTCAGAGTTCAAGTAACAGACATCTCAACATCAACTGTTCAGAGGAGACTGCGTGAATCAGGCCTTCATGGTCGAATTGCTGCAAAGGAACAACTACTAAAGGACACCAATAAGAAGAAGAGACTTGCTTGGGCCAAGAAACACGAGCAATGGCCATTAGACCGGTGGAAATATGTCCTTTGGTCTGATGAGTCCAAATTTGCTATTTTTGGTTCCAACCGCCATGTCTTTGTGAGACGCAGAGTAGGTGAACTGATGATCTCTGCATGTGTGGTTCCCACCGTGAAGCATGGAGGAGGAGGTGTAATGGTGCTTTGCTGGTGACACTCAGTGATGATTTATTTAGAATTCAAGGCACTCTTAACCAGCATGGCTACCATAGCATTCTGCAGCGATACGCCACCCCATCTGGTTTGCGCTTAGTGGGACTATCATTTGTTATTCAACAGGACAATGACCCAACACACTTCCAGACTGTGGAAGTGCTATTTGACCAATAAGGAGAGTGGTGGAGTGCTGCATCAGATGACCTGGCCTGCACAATCACCTGACCTCAACCCAATTGAGACGGTTTGGAATGAGTTGGACCACAGAGTGAAGGAAAAGCAGCCAACAAGTGCTCTGCATATGTGGAAACTCCTTCAAGACTGCTGGAAAAGCATTCCAGGTGAAGCTGGTTGAGAGAATGCCAAGTGTGTAAGCTGTCATCAAGGCAAAGGGTGGCTACTTTGAATTATCTCAAATATATTTTGATTTGTTTAACACTTTTTTGGTTACTACATGATTCCATGTGTTATTTCATAGTTTTGATGTCTTCACCATTATTCTACAATATAGAAAATAGTAAATATAAAGAAAACCCCTTGAATGAGTATGAGTAGTTTGACTGGTACTGTGAGGATTAGATAGAGAGGACCCAGTTTCAACATAATCAATATATAATCCATACTCACTGAAGTCCCACGGTGTTCATATTGCTCATAGTCAAACAAGATCTCGCGTCTGAAATGAAAATGTTTCAATAGTCACAATCTGCAAACGACATCATTACTGTTTAAACTTTTAAAACTCTAAAGAACCATTCCCTTCGTGCCTCCCACTCTCTCTTTGCTCTATCCTTCTCTCCACTGCCCCCTAAAACATGGGAACATGTTGGTATAAATATCAATACATCACTGCAATATGATCGGCTTTGTCAACTATTTGTGGAATCATCATTGTCATACACACAAATCAAATTACACTGGACAATTTTCTTTAATAAGAACCATAAATATGAGAAAGATCCACCTTGGCTCAAAGGGTTATTTACGTAGAGTTGGGATGGGATCAATAGAGGGTATATTTTCTTTGTCATAACTTTTGTGACATCAATATGGTAATACCTCATCGTATCGTCTCCGTTTCCCAGAAGGCACTGAGCCTCCGTCGCTCTTATTCCCAGAGTCCTCGCTGCCTTCCTCTTCATCATCTTCATCGCGGAAGATGTCGTCGTAGGAGAGCACTCCAAGGCCATCATCCTGCTTTATCATCAGCTTCACCTTGGGGGGGTGGGGGGTTGTGGGAGATTGGGTTCAGAACACTGGTTGATGGTGGTTATGCCATCTGGACAACAACTTCTTTGCTCTTTAGCATTTCAAGGGTAGTATCCTCAAGGACTTTTCTCCTGTGAAGTCACCCAACTGCTGCCAAAGTCAATCAACCACTTGTGAAGGACTAGCCCAAACTTAGACCTCATTATTAATAATTTAATTTATTAATAATACAAGGTCTAATTGTATTCCAATAGCAAATGCTTTCGAGAACTCACAATCAAATTACTTTGTGTGTAGTGGCACATGTTCCACGTTGGAATGTATATCCATAGTCAGTAGACAGTTCTTAAAAATCCCTCCCTTACATGGCCACGCAGTGCACAAGAAACTATTAAATCCATTTGTTAGATGCTACCACCGCCCTCCAAATCAAAACCAAACATGCATTCCATGTTGTGTTCTCGCTTTGCGTGCACACCTGTCTGTTTCGCACACTGGTTTGTCCTAGCTAATCAGCCTTGCAATATAGGAGCCATGATGCCACAGACAAGAAGCAGAATGAGGCATGCACACACTGACATCAATGTTTTGTTTTGATTTGGAGGGGGTAGGGTCAACAATTGGATTTAATTATTTCCCGGGCACAACAAGGCGATGCAAACAATGCATTATGAATAGAATCCGTCCACCAAAGAGCCACAGACAAACGGCGGTAAATAAGCGGGCTAGTGTTATACGGCTAGACATAGAATATAATCTTGGTCTAGAAGCTGGGCTAGTAAAGGACCAGTGTACCCTAAATAACAGACCTTGACTATGTCCCAAATGGCACCCTATTCTCCACATAGTGCACTACTTTTGCACTTTTTACAAGAAAAGGTGTAATTTGGGAGATAGACATTGACTGCTCACCTGGGTGTCATTGTAGACATTGACTACATCCACAGGTCTGTGTGTGTCACAGATGAAGAAGATGGAGTCTTCCTCTGTCTGCAGGGGTTCCAGGAGATCAACATTTGCTCCACAGTTGATCAGGACAAAATAGTGGAACTGAAATTAGAGCAAATAACACACCTGTCATGGATGTTTGTGTTCTTGATAGTCATGTTTGACACCATAAGATTAACTCCTGGGCTATCCGGACTGGACAGGAGTCTCACACTACCTGCTCCTTGTGCTCTAGGAAGGCGGTACCAAGGTCTTGCCACCCTGTCACTGGCACCAAGGTGTACTGGACCTGGTCACAGTGAAACAGTGCCTGTGTAGAGGGTGGGGTAAGAAGCAATCAGAATACATTTGAATTACACAACTATGCAGCAGAACAGTTGACAACAAACAGTGCAGCTATGTCAGATAGTTAACTTATTTGACAGCAAACGAAAGGGCTCTAATTTACCTGTAATATCTTACAGGCGCAGAGTGCATCGATATCCGATGACACCAGGGGCCTGTTGCACAAAAGTAGAATTAAGACATCCGGGATAAATGACTCAGCTGAGCTCAATGAAGCCAAAACATGTGCGTCCAGGCTTAATTGGTTGCACAAAGACCAAGCCAGGATGAGCAGACACGGATTCATTAAGCCAGGTGAAACCAATCCTGGATAGGTGCGCGCTCACGGCTCACTCAAATAGACCCCGCCACAGATCACAGATTAACTGATTTACCATGGCAACTAGAGCCGCGTACTTTTCCCCGTCGGAAGCACAAATCCTCATGGAGGCATACGAGGAGGTAAAATATATAATTAAGAAGAAAGGCAACACCGCCACAGTGATAAAGCAAAGAGAAAAAACGTGGCAAAGTATTGCAGACCGCCTGAATGCGTAAGTAGTGCACAATTACACACTCACCGCTCCGCTGAAACATCACAATTACAATTCAAATATTTAATTCACATCTCCAAAAATGCAGTTGTACTGTAATTATGAAACGGTTAAATTTTTAATTGAAATGCACTGCAGATATGAGTGAAATTGTGTAAAGTAACTCCATCACACTGTATAAAGCTATGATAAATTTTTTGATATTTTTACTGAAAACAAGACAAAAATACCAAGTAATTTTTTGCAGTGTGACTCCATTAAATGTGTGTGTGTGTGTGTGTGTGTGTGTGTGTGTGTGTGTGTGTGTGTGTGTGTGTGTGTGTGTGTGTGTGTGTGTGTGTGTGTAGATTAAACATGAACGGGCCAAAATGGACATGGCAGCAGGTCAAAATCAAATACAAGAACATTCTGCAGAATGGTATGGTCCCTGACTAATATTTAACAAAGCACAAGCATATATTGTACCCAGAAGGTGCCTGCTCACACATTGTCTGTACTGTTTTAGCAGTGAAAAAGAATACCCACAGACAAGGCACGGGTGGTGGGTCACCAAAGGCTGACCTTACCCCAGCAGAGGACATGGCCTTGGAGCTAAATAAAGGCAGGCCCGTCTTAGAGGGGATCCCTGGGGGGAAAGAGACGAGCATAGGTTCCTCCCAAGATGCCACCCGCTTCATTCAAGGTATGTCCTTCCATCTCTACATGGGATACAACCACATTCATATTGAATCAATTTGGACTGTCTGACTTTGGTTTACCTATTGCCTTGCAGTGTCTGGCAGCACTGTGTTCCTGTTAGAGCCACCAGCACAAGCACCAGACGATGCTGATCCAGTGAGTACTCCATCAAAGGCATACTGTAGGCCTGGCATGTCTTGTCTACTAGCTTCAATATGAATCCGATTAAATGTGATAGGGTGAAGGCCCCAGTGCAGCAGCAACAGCACATGATGGAGACGATGATGAGGAGGAGACCATCTCTCTGGATTCCAGAAGGCATGAGGTATCATGTTAAGACTGTGAAAGTACTATTTACTCTACAATGGTGAGGAGTCCTCATCAAAATCAAAAAATCTAATTTATTTTACAGGACCCAGATGCTATACAGTGGGAAAACCAGCCTGGCAACATAGTGCGTATTAATAAAAGGACACCACATCCTGCCAAATTCCAGCTGCGCTAATTGTATTGTGTTCACAGAGCTCACAAGCTATCAGAAAGTTGTATGGCAACCACCTCCGGCGCCAAATAGAACTGGCAGACATAGACATTCAGTACAAGAAGAAAAAGATGGAAAATCTTGCACTGGAGTCCGAAATAAAAAAGAGGACAATTAGGAAACTGGACCTTGAAATAAAAAAACTTGAGAGGGAGGTGAGATATGCCTTCAATGTACACTGTATGCTAACTGTAACACAAATGTATTAATCATTATTTTTCTTTCCTCCCCCAGCTCCAAGAAGATGACACAGCTCAAAATAAAAATTAGGTATATTCTCGTAAAGTCAAGTGAGCCATGACATATGAGCTCTTATTGTGAGCACACAGGACGGTGGCATCTTTCTAAGGTTTTTTTTATTTTCCCAGCAATCAGTACAACCAAGTCATCGTTATAAGGCATCGCCCTCTTTTGCCCACCCCCCCAGCACCAGGTGTGGCCACTAGCCTATATGAAGGCCCAAAATTGTGTGTTCCTTTCTGCTCTGACAATGGCATGCCCATTCGTGCGAGATGTGGTGGATGAAGAAGCACTTGTGTTGAGGAGAGCCTTCAGGCGAGAAAGGGTCTTCAGGGACCGGTTGGACCCACTGGCCTTCCCTGATGACCATCTATATGAAAGATACAGGTTTTCTGCAGATGGCATCAGGTATCTATGCAGACTACTGGGTCCCAGGATTAAGCACCGCACTGCACGGAGCCATGCACTGAGTGTGGAGCAAATGGTTTGTGTGGCCTTGCGCTTTTTTGCTAGTGGAGCCTTCCTGTACTCAGTGGGGGATGCAGAACAGCTGAACAAGGCCACAATTTGCCGCACAATAAGGAGTGTGTGTCTGGCTATCAAAGCATTAGCAGATGTCTTCATCTCCTTCCCTGGCCACAGAAGACTCTGTGACATCAAAGAGGAGTTCTATAGGATTGCAGGTAAGAGGATCTACAAATTACAGGACAACTGTTAACACATAGTAGGATACTCATTACTTTGTGTGACAGGTTTCCCCAATGTCATTGGTGCAGTGGACTGCACACACATAAGGATAAAAGCCCCCTCAGGTGCCCATGAGGCCGATTTTGTGAATAGGAAATCCTTTCACAGCATTAATGTTCAGGTGAACATAACTTTTTGATATTGTCCATTGACGAACACTCTGCATTGCCAGTGATGTGCATTGATTGGTGTAATATTCCTCATCTTATGATTTCAGATGGTCTGCAATGCTGACTGTGTGATCAGCAATGTTGTGGCAAAATGGCCTGGCTCAGTCCATGACTCCAGAATCTTTCGGGCCTCTGAAATCTATCAGTGCCTATCACAAGGTAAGCCACACAACCCCTATTTATAACCATCATGGCTGTGTCAAGAATATCACTGTGTTTATGAGGTAGTAATGATGAGATTTTGTGTTGACAGGTGAATTCTCTGGTGTGTTGCTGGGAGACAGGGGGTATGGCTGCCAACCTTTTCTCCTGACACCTTTCACAGACCCCCAGGAAGCACAGCAGGCCTACAACCATGCCCATGCCAGGACCAGGGCCAGAGTTGAAATGACCTTTGGCCTCCTGAAGGCACGCTTTCACTGCCTTCACAAATTAAGGGTCAGCCCTGTTAGGGCATGTGATATTACTGTGGCTTGTGCTGTCCTCCACAATGTGGCCTGCCTGAGGAAGGAGAGGGCCCCCAGAGTGCCACCAGCCATGGACTGGGACAATCCGGCAATCTTCCCTGATGACGACAGTGGTCGGCTGCTGAGGGACCAATATGTGTTGAATTATTTTAGTTAGTATGTGTGCTTTCAATTTTGGTTAAATATGTCCTGCGGTGGCAGAGGAATTTGGGTTTTTTTGGGTTCGTTTTTTGACGAATTTGGCCTCTTATGATGTTTGTGCGGTATACTGTGTGTAATACAAGGCTGCAGGGAGGCTACTGCATCCATTCATTTGTCTGTTCAGTTGATGTGTATGGATTTGTCCTGCATTTATTTTAGTGTGCAGACATGCAGGGTGTGTTATATACAGACCTTTGAATGTGTATGTATCATTTTGTATAATATGCTTGGATTCTGTGCTTTCCATCTTGTAGAGTCACTGTGGCTTCAGTTTCGAAAGGAGCTGATGGTTTACCTGCTTTGTTTTGTCCTTATTCAATAAAGGAACATAATGTTACACATTGTGTTTTTATATTCATATGGAATGTGTATTTGTTTATATGACAGAGTACTAGGGCCACACTGAAGAAAAAGGATAAAGTCATAAATTTATGAGGCTGGTTCTTTCTGCAGAAAAGCTACATATTGTTTTTACAGTTTTGATACTTATGACAATGTGATACTTAATATTCTGGCACATCAGCATGTCTTTGTTTATGAAACCATACTGAAGTACAATTTCACGAAATGCCCCACATCTGTCATTTTAACAACTGTCCTCCTTTAAAACAACTGGTTACAATATTATGACTTGTGTTTTTTTCCCCTCTGTGGCCCTAATATTCTATCATTTTATATATAGCCTTATAGTCTATGGGAAACTGTAAATTATCTAATGATAGCAACATCATCTAAAAATCATTTTTTATCGAAAATCATTGAAATTAATGATCACAAACGTTTAAATAATAACAGTGGGTCTAGTTATATGTGATAACAATGTATAGTGAGCAGTGAAATAACTATTGGTTTCCATTTGTGGTGACTGCTGACTGACATTAGGGATGAGATTAAATAGATCCTGGAATTTAGCCTGGTCTGGAGCAGGCTAGCTCCACAGAATAAATCTCCATGGTAATTTATACCATAACATATCCTCCTGCCCCCTATCCATCTTTAGTGCAACCGGATTACGGATCAATTGAGCCAGGATCACCAAGATATCCTGGCTTAATCCCTTATCCTAGTTTTGTGCAACAGGCCCCAGGAGAGAAATTCTCTGAAAACAATGCAATGGAGGAACATAACAATTTTGAAGTCACAGAAGCTTGTAAAAGTAACATCGTATTCACTTGTTGCAAAATAGCAGGGAAATTAACGTTAGCCGACTGAAAAATAGTCCTCTCCTCTCTATTGTTAACTAAGTACGTTAACTAATTACAGTAGTCAACGTTATCTAACTAACTAGTTAGCATGCAGGAAGCTAATTTCAGTTTCAGAAGCTCTCACCTGGTTGACAACAATGTCGTAGAATTCCTTTCTTATGTCCGTAATAAACATTTCACACTATTTTCGTGAGGTTGCATAAAAATATAATGTATAGCTATTTGTTCTTTGAGCTCAAGTTGCAACGCCAAGAGCTTTTTGTTGTATGCCCAACATTTCCTTGAGAAAATATCACGCCAAATTCGCACGTCAGCTGACGAAATTTAAACAGACAATAAAACTCCACTTTGTAGAATTTGTGTAAAACTGAACAATAGAAATTGCATGCTGGTAGGTATCTATCCATCCAGCTCTTTGAGCCAATCGCATAGGATGTGATCTTGTTTTGTGGATTATGATTGCTGTTCATGCTTTGTTTTGTGATATTCGTCACTTCCTGCTGTCATCGTGGCTAAGCGGAAAACAACATTGGAGTTTCAGCCAGCAACCAGTTTGCCGGAGCAGTAATAAGCTATTTAATAGAAGAAGAATAACAAACACGCTATTTATTATAGCTTTATTCAATACATTTTGATATATTACGTTTGGCGTACAGTAGCACATGATGGTAAGTACTCAATAACATTGGTTTTGACTGTTGCTTATGTCAAATAGTACCTACAATAACAACATCGCATTCGAAATTCACTAGCTAAGTTAACTACCGTTAGCGAGTAGGAAATAGGTAACGGTAGCTAGCTCGCTGGCTAGCCATTTAACTCAAATGATACATTGTCTCTATGCGATTTAAGACTAAATTAATATCTCTACCTTGCTCAGATACTTGACTACTTTTCTTGTGAATCGTACTGCTTTAAAAAATCGTTATAAGGTGTCACTTGTCAGCTAGTTTTACATTACGCAGGCTAGCTAGTAGTTATGAAGATGTTTGAAATTAAAGATTGTTTTTTAAATAAATCAGGGTATGTTAGCTGCAGTAACCAGCTGGCTAACTGTCTCAAAATAGCTTATTTTAACCTAACATCACTGCCTAATTGTTTTTCGAAATATATGTCACAGTTTTCCTTCAACATGTTTGATCACCCGATCCCACGGGCTTTCCAAAACCGTTTCTCCACTCAATACCGCTGCTACTCTGTGTCCATGCTGGCGGGTCCCAACGACCGGTCAGATGTGGAGAAAGGAGGAAAAAGTAAGTAATCTATGTGATGGCTGTTCTATGAATTATACATTCGAATATATCGTAACTATACAAGGAATGTATGGAGTTTAACACCTATGCTTTGCACCAGTTCCCCATACACAAGTGAGAGATTGCAGTTACCCTCATCATACTGTCAATGTAGTATTTATTATCCTGCTCTAAGTGTTCTTCAGTGCTCATATCACTGTAATTTTTTCTCCTTATAGTTATAATGCCGCCATCAGCACTTGATCAACTAAGTAAGTATACTCTTCCTACAATGTCCAGATTTAAACTCTAATCTACAAATGCCATTTACCCAGCAGATGTTTGTTTTTTACCCTTCACTCTTTTCCCCCAAAGGCAGACTTAACATTACCTACCCCATGTTGTTCAAACTGACCAACAAGAACTCAGACAGAATGACACACTGTGGTGTCTTGGAGTTTGTAGCAGATGAGGGTATTTGTTACCTGCCACACTGGGTGAGCAGGGTTGTTTTATTTCAACACTTATTTTTTATAAACTGGTGAGGTTTTAATAAACATATTCAGAGCCCCTGGCATATATCTAGTGCCATATTTCAGTTTTCTATCAAAGGATGTTTTAAATTAGGGACACACAGTGTAGGTTTATAAGTCACGCTCATTAAAATCTTTGCTCACATATAGCCAGCTCTCTGTGGTCATGACCCTTTTTGTGTAGTGTGTCTGTAGTGACATGGCTGTTTGTGTGTTTCGCTGTAGATGATGCAGAATCTCCTGCTGGAGGAAGGGGGCCTGGTCCAGGTGGAGAGCGTTAACCTCATGGTGGCAACATACTCCAAGTTCCAGCCTCAGAGCCCAGACTTCCTGGATATCACTAACCCCAAAGCAGTGTAGGTACAGTTATAGACTTATCTCTCTGCACATTTAAGTGCCATTGAAAATAGACACAAAAACTAACTAACTAACTCTAAAATTATTCTCACATTCTGCTTCTCTGTCTCATAGGTTGGAAAATGCCTTGAGAAACTTTGCCTGCTTAACCACAGGAGATGTTATTGCAATTAACTACAATGAAAAGGTAACAATTTAAAGTTATTGGTACGATGACTGGGTTACAATGCAAAACTGTAATGGAATTTGACTTTCCAGCAGAATGTTGCTTCTAAATTTAAGGTGTGGCATACAGTTGTGCCTGACCTGTATTATCTTTCTAACATCTGTTTTTTTCTCTCTATACTGATTTCAGATCTATGAACTGCGAGTGATGGAGACTAAGCCAGACAAGGCAGTATCTATCATTGAATGTGATATGAATGTAAGATCCTCTGTACTATCTATCATACCATAAATGGAGACACAACACTGTAGCTTAGATTATGGTACCGAATAGCTCTACCTCACTCAGCCATACATGTTGTTGTCTCTCAGGTGGACTTTGATGCTCCGCTGGGTTACAAAGAACCAGAGAGACGTTACAAAGCACCAGAGGAGCCCACAGTAAGAACCACACATATTTAATATTTCTAATCTGGTCTGAGTGTTTATACTGTATGTTTGGATGACTCTAATCACTCCTCACAACAGGAAGAGGAAGGAGACCCCAGCACTTGGACTGACATGGACATGAGATTCAGAGTGAGTTTGCTTATATTTTTCTGACTTACTGCAGTTTATACACATACTGTATGGTTCACTTTCATTTATTTGTATGTCATACACAGTCATTTGCAATTTAACCCATGAATTAATCTATGAATACTTATTTTCTATAGGCCTTCACTGGTTCAGGCAATCGTCTGGATGGCAAAAAGAAAGGCATTGAGCCTAGCCCCGTCCCCATCGATCCCAGTGACATTAAAAGGTTGGGAGCTATGACCAGTCTAAAACCAACCCCTACTCCCTTTCCCCATATCCTGTCACTTTTGTATTTGCAGATCAGATCTGCAAATCTCCCTGAATGCACATGTGACTAGGGTTGCAAAATTCTGGGAACTTTTAAAGTTCCTGGAATTTTGCAACCCTACATGTGACATGCTATGATGACATCAGCTCTGATCTTAACCTTTAACCCCTCTCTGTCCCCATACAGAGGGATTCCTAACTACGAGTACAAGGTCGGAAGGATCACCTTCATCAGAAACTCCAGGCCTCAGCCCAGGAAAACAACAGAGGATGTAAGTACGATGGTCAAAAAAGTCAAATGTAATAAACCGCTCAATCCCTTTCCTGCAAAACTGAAATTCAGAAACGTATAAAAGCCATATTTAGACGGTTTGTATTGGATGTGCCAAATTTGAATGCATTAAGCTGAAGCTGGTCTTATTTATTTACAGGAGGATTCAGAATTCATCGCCTTTTCTGGTGAGGGACAGTCACTACGCAAGAAAGGTGGCAGAAAGCCTTGAAGCACTACAGTATTCAACTGCAGAGACTGACTGACTTACTGTAGACTCTACATACCCACACGCCTATCATAAGAAACCAATAAAAGCAAGTCATGAAAAGAGCTGGGTTCATTTTTCTGTCCCTTAGCAGGAATCAGCAAGGTTTTACTTTCCTTTGATGATATTGTAACGGTCTTTTCCATGGTCAGCATGTTAAAAGCTCTTCTAAAAAACGGAATGCTATTCGGACTGAGGTTAGTCAGTGGAGACTTCTGCGGGGAGAACGGCTCACAATAATGGCTGGAACGGAGCGAATGGAATGGCATCAAACCATGTCTTTGATGTATTTGATACCATTCAACTTGTTCCGTTCTAGCCATTACCGTCGTCCCCAATTATGGTGCCACCAACCTCCTGTGGTTAGAGTACAGGGTTGCTGGTCTGAGCCCAGCCAAAGCCAGCTACCCTTTCCTTTTGCTACAATATGATGAATATAAAAAAATTCTACCTTGTTTTCTCATAATGGGATTACCATTGTTGATAATGGAGTGGGCTAGATTTTTCTTTGAATATGTATCAAATTAATTAGGAAACGCTTCTGACATTGGAACCTGTTGAACTCGAACTTTGAGAGTGATGAGTGGCGGAGGCAGATAAGAGCCATTTCCTTTGTTTATTTATCAACTCTGAAATAAAGTACATCGTTTTGAATGAAGTGCACTCTGTATAAATCTCTGTTTATTTTTGTCTTTAAATAATTGTGTGTGGAATGATTTTAACTTTTTGGTTTATAGAGCCCAAAGTTAATGTGTATCAGCAGGTATTGAAATGGCTACATATTGTAATTCATACGTGTGTAATAAGCACAGTAAAGGGATAGAACAACTTAAACATAAATGTGAATAATTTTCTTTGCATGCAAATATCAGCTTCTTGTTCTCGAGTTCATTCATTACCGGAAGTGGGTGGGACTCCTGCTTTTGCAGTTTTCCATTAGTTACCACAGCCACAAAGTAATCGTACATTTTTTTATGAAAACAAAAATGTGATTTTGCTCTTAATTTAGGGTTATGGATAAGGTTAGCACTGTGGTTAAGGTTAGGTTTAAAATAACATTTTAAGAAGCGGAATTACAGAAATAGGCGGGGTTTATGAATTTGTGGCTAAGGTAACTAGTGACGACCTTTTCACAGTTCTTGATTGGCTGTTTTCGTCCTCTTGTCAAAAGTCATAACAACGGAGGTGATGATGGCAGATTCTGGAGCAATGTGGAGGGTAATGTACCAAATTCATGTATTGTTTATGATAACGTAAGGTCACCGTATTTCACTAAAGGCCCTAGTCACCAATGTATCTCGTTTGTAGCTAGCTAACGTTAGCGTTACATGACTCGATAGTGTGCTCTGCTGTTCGAGGCTAAAGTGTAAATGTTAGCTAGCAAGCTAAAACCACATTGAAAGGGATAGCATGAATTTGAGCAAAGATTTTCTTCCCTTCACCATTATGTGCTTTTCTTGAACTCGGATTATACTGGAACGCCAGCTAGTCTTTCAGATATCAAATGGCGATACAGCCCTAACACAATGTAATGCTGTCACATTCAGGAAATTTAGAACAATGCTCGAGGAATCGATTCATACGGTACATGTATCATCCTATGTACACTGAGCAAAAAGTAAAGAATGCAACAATTTCAAAGGTTTACTGAGTTACAGTTCATATAAGGAAATCAGTCAATTGAAATAAATTCATTAGGCCCGAATCTATGGATTTTACATGACTGGGAATACAGATATGCATCTGTTGGTCACAGATACCATTTTTAAAAAGGTAGGGGTGTGTGTTTTCTTGGAATTTTAATGTTTGCTTTTCTTATAACCAATTTCTGTGTTCTTGCAAGTGGCTGACTCCAAATCACACCTATCAGTAGTTGCAATTTGGCAGTACGCCCAGATGTTGTTTTGAGAATGAACTAAATATATCTCAGTTTCAAGGTCTCAGCTTAGAGAGGTGTTGTTCGTCTGTCACATGTTATGAAACCGTATTGTTCGTCACATGAAACAAAATGGTAATGATTCATGAATTATGCTAAATTATGCAAATATTACTTGTCTGTTATAGCTGTATATAAGGCAACTGCTGGGTCTACCCAAGGAGAGCTCCTGATTGACATGTGTACTATGGTGTATTGAGTTGGTTGGAACCTCTCCAGCGTGCTGACAATAAACGATGATTCATTTAATATTGACTTCAAGTGTACCTGTGTAAGAATTGTTCCACAAAACGTGGAACAGAAAACCAGACCATATCTGATGTGACCACCATTTGCCTCATGGAGCGCGACACATTGGAAGTTGCGAATGTAACTATGGTTCTACGAATACCTGGAAGACCGTCAGTACGGTTGAAAGTATGGATTATATTCCTCGCGCTCTGTGCAGGTCGAGTAATAATAACAAAGTCATGCCGGTGACGTGACGGTGTGGGAGGACGTGCCCCGCGCGGTTCATATAAAACTGTATGTCAGACCACGCACGGTCTCAGAGAATCTTCTCGCCCAAAAGGTTCAGAGTGAAAGGAAAGTACTGACGGTCTTCCAGGTATTCGTAGAACCATAGTTACATTCGTAAGTTCCGTTCTACTTCATACTATAGCGACCCGCACAGACAGCTGTGTGTTAGGCGAGTAGGTGGTTGTGTTGTACTGACCAGTACCCAGTGTTCGCGGGGTCCGACATGTCAATCAACCTGCTATCTGCCAATCACGGGAATGCCTGGAATGTTCTGATGCCGGGCATCCTGGCGGAGTGGCGTGGAGGGGGATTGGGCAGGGGGATGGAGCATTGGAAGTTAAGACCAGGTTTAGCCTTTGTTCTCTCTCTTTACGCCTGGGCTTCACAAGAGAAGGTCACGATTGGCTTGTGGGTTATCTGTCATTTATTTGGCGTGGGCTACGGCCAAACAGTAGCCTGTGTAAAGTTGGTTTAATAAACCGTCAATTCGCAAACTCAATCCTCTGTCTGGACAATTGTTCATTTATGATCTAGTCAGGTCATTACAATACCTTTCAGACCGTCAGTATGGTTGAAAGTATGGATGACTCATACCAACAAGGTCACGAGGAATAGCACTACTAACTATGGTCATATAATCTAGGACTTATTTTTAACCAAATGTTGCAATTGCGATTTGACTTCCGAATTAGAGCAAAACTGTTAGAATCATGGAAACATAATGACCTTGTGCAGCGTTGCTAAGATCGGGAGGTTGGAGGGAAAGCATACAGTAGGCCCTGTGGCCACGTGTGAGCTAAAGCGTCCATGCCCAGGGGGTTCTTGGACTCTGCCAGAGAGAAACAGGGAGCCGGTTTCTGTCGTGACAAAAAATCTGCGACCTTGTTCACCTTGCTTGGGAGATGAGTGGCTCGTAGGGAGGCTAGATATGGTAAGGCACATATCAAGAGTTGTTGGGCCGCCTGTAGGGACCGTTTGTGTCATTGTGTCACTTCTCTTGCGTTCAGTGCAAGCAGAGTCAGGCTATATGCAGCAGTTTGGGCCGCCTGTCTCGTTGCAAACTGTGTGAAGACCATTTCTTCCTAACAAAAAACATAATTAATTTGCCAGAATTTTACATAATTATGACAACAGTGAAGGTTGTGCAATGTAACAGCAATATTTAGACTTAGGGTTGCCACCCGTTCGATAAAATACCGAACTATTCCGTATTTCACTGAAAGAATAAACTTTTTGTTTTCGAAATTATAGTTTCCGGATTTGACCATATTAATGACCTAAGGCTCAAATGGTATAGAGAGAAATAGTCCTATAATAACTACAACCTAAAACTTCTTAACTGGGAATATTGAAGACTCATGTTAAAAAGAACCACCAGCTTTCATATGTTCTCATGTTCTGAGCAAGGAACTTAAACGTTAGCTTTTTTACATGGCACATATTGCACTTTTACTTTCTTCTCCTACACTGTGTTTTTGCATTATTTAAACCAAATTGAACATGTTTCATTATTTATTTGAGACTAAATAGATTTTATTGATGTATTATATTAAGTTAAAATAAGTGTTCATTCAGTATTGTTGTAATTGTCATTATTACAAATATATAAATAAAAATCGTCCGATTAATCGGTATCGGCTTTTTTTGGTCCTCCAATAATCGGTATCGGCGTTGAAAAATCATAATCGGTCGACCTCTAGACAAGACTGTAACTACCAATTGGATACCACGAAATAAGAGACAGTGCAAGGTCTGACGTAGTTTTATATGAACCGCCGCGGGGGCACGTCCTCCCATGCTGTCACGTCACCGGCTCGACCTGCGCAGAGTACGAGGGATATAATCTGTACTTTCAACCGTACTGACGTATGAAGTAGAACTTGCATAGTTTGTGGATGTGCGAAGTTGCTGGATATTGGTGGGAACTGGAACATGTGATCGTACACGTCGATCCAGAGTATCCCAAACATGCTCAATGGGTGACGTGTCAGGTGAGTATGCAGGCCATGGAAGAACTGGGACATTTTCAGCTTCCAGGAATTGTGTACATGGGGCCGTGCAGTATGCTGAAACATGAGGTGATGGTGGCGAATGAATAGCACGACAATGGGCCTCAGGATCTTGTCACGGTATCTCTGTGCATTCAAATTACCATCGATAAAATGTAATTGTATTTGTTGTCTGTAGCTTATGTCTGCCGATACCATAACCCCACCACCACGTGGCACTCTGTTCACAACGTTGACATCCGCAAACCGCTCGACCAAACAACGCCATACACGTGGTCTGTGGTTGTGAGGCCGGTTGGACATACTGCCAAATTCTCTAAAACCACATTGGGAGGTGGCTTATGGTAGAGAAATTAACATTAAATTATCTGGCAACAGCTCTGTTGGCCGTTCCTGCAGTCAATTGCATGCTCACTCAACTTGAGACATCTGTGGAATTGTGTTGTGACTAAACTGCACATTTTAAAGTGGCCTTTTATTGTCCCCAACACAAGGTGCACCTGTTTAATGATCATGCTGTTTAATCAGCTTCTTGATATGCCACACCTGTCAGGTGGATGGATGATCTTGGCAAAGGAGAAATGCTCAATAACAGGGATGTAAACAAATTTGAGAGAAATAAGCTTTTTGTGCGTATGGAACATTTTTGGGATCTTACAACACATGTTGTTTATATTTTTGTTCAGTGTAAATATGGCAGAAGTATCAACCTCGATCACGTCATATGCTTATGTCTATTTACCTGTAATATGTGACCGCCATAGCCGCCCCGGACCTGTGATGACTACTGGAGCGAATTCAGACACTGCAAAAGCCTGTGGAACCGTTTCCATAACTACTATGCCCATGGCACATCCCCCTCCTGCGGACAGTGGAAAGAAGACTACTACTCATGTAGAGAGTGGGAGAAGAACCCAGGCCCAGAGACCAAGGTACAGTTTAGCACTCAATCATCACTTCTGCTGCGAGGGGAAATGGCCTAATCAACGTTGGAACAGCAATACTGTATTTACAGGGAAACTGCCAACAAGGTCCAGAAATGTTGTCTACAGTTTGCTTCTGTATAGGATACTACATTTGTGATATGTCTCAATTGTGAGAGATCAACCAACCAACTCGGTATGTTCTCTCTCTTATGCTGTCCCTACTGCAGGAGTCTTTACAGCAGAGTGAGAGGAACCGGGAGGCGGAGCAGAGGAAGTTCACCCCTGTGTGGGACCTGAGACGAGATCCGCCCAGAGACTGGCACATGCCCCTGCACCAGGGAAAGTCCCCAGATTCCCAGTCCTAACCATCCCCTGGGTCAATACTGCAATGGCCCTAAACATGGGCAGACCAAGGTCAATGTGGCATCTGAGATCTGTTTCACTACATAAACTTAACCAATTCTTCTGGCTTTAACTGTAGAGATTGTGGCTAGGGAGCCATGATCATGGGGTTATTCAGAGCAATCCATTGACATTAGAGCTAGAATTTTAAAGTACAAGTATTTTTGGAACAAGTCATAATTGTTCATGGCAGAATGTATGTTCTACACAATGTATTTTATCTTTATGTTCTTGAACTTTGCTGAATATGCCCCTTGCAGAGGGTGTGAAGGCTTTTGTCCCAGCTAATATGCTCTTAACCACCTGACTCTTATTGGTTCAGTTGAAACCATGTTTAGAAAGGTGTTTTAGTGCTAGGCTTGGCTGCTCTGCAGGAACAAAACCACTTTGGTGTAGATTTTTGTGTCCAATTCTCTTCACTGGTATTAGGGCGGTGTTCTCTACTGCTAGAAAGTTCTACTCTAATCAAAAACACAATTATTGATAGTGACAGAGTGCTGTGCATGCTTTCCATACATTATACATATGTAAATGTGTGTATACTGGGAAATAATATTTTGGGGAACAGCTAAAAGAGACACTGGATTGGGAAAAGGGTAAGAACACCATCCAGTATTCTGGCTTCCACGAGCGGTCTGACTGTTTTTGTCTAGTCATTGTGTAGAAAGAGACTCAACTCTACCTATTGCAATTGAGGCCAGTGTTTCTGTAACACCGTTACACAGGATCTTTGCCTTTTATTATTTCACATGATACCTTATCTACAGTGTTACATGCATACATAAAAATGCATTTCAAATAAAACAAATGTGAATCCTTTATTTCAACCCCCTGGTATGTTTTACTTACAGACTATTTAAACCTATGAGATCTATGAATGTAACATTACAGAGCACACACACTACAGAATGTGAATCACTTCATGAGTGTGAGTTGAAATTTGTGTATCCATGCTAGGGCAGTTGTCAATACGATGAACAGGTCATGGTCAGTAAGCAGTTAAATTACCCTTACTTTGAATGAGACATACACCCACTATTGGTGCCCGGGCCGTTGTTCTGAGCAAGCTTTAATGTCTCATCTTCTTTCATGAACATCCTCGTCAAATATTTAGTCTGTCTGTTCAAATCATGTAAAAACATGGATGTAACAACCATGTCAACACATATTATGCCCACAATGTTAATATCCCCCACCCTCTCGCTGGGTGTAAACTTTGGTGATGTTGTATTTGCCCTCAAGTGCCTCATACTGGGCCTCGTGAAGCTGGATCCCTGGTGGTTGAAAGGGAAGAGCAGGGGGTTTGGCCTCAGTGATGCCTTGTAGAGCTCCCCTCACTGCAGCATCAGCTCCTCCAGAGCATCCCTCTTGGCCTCCACAGCCAGGCCTACTGCCTCCATCTCAACCCGGTGCTGGGTCTGCTCATAGAGGGGCAGGGTGGAAAGAAATTAAAATGTGGCACAGGAACTGGGTATAACAAAATTTCTGCAAAGAAGGTACTGTAAATTGTCTGCTCACTGTTTTTTTGCTTCTAAATAAGGATAATTAACAGGGCTGTGGTGATAAAGCTTCGACCAACATTGGCTTACAAGATCACATACCTGTTTGTAGCAGGACCACTCCTTCAGCAGTAGAGCCCGGCATTCACTCTCCTCAAAGGGAAGCCGAGGAACACAGCGCACCCTAGAGGAAATAAACAAATAGAGTAGGGACCTGTTCAGGTGTACATTAGGACAGAGCAATGCATTTGAATCATCATTCCGGCGCCGAAAAGAGATGGCCGCCTCGCTTCGCGTTCCTTGGAAAATATGCAGTATTTTGTTTTTTTATGTGTTATTTCTTACATCGGTACCCCAGGTAATCTTAGGTTTCATTACATACAGTCGGGAGGAACTACTGAATATACGATTAACGTCAACTCATCATCGTTCCTACCAGGAATATGACTTTCCCGAAACGGATCCAGTGTTTTGCCTTCCACCCAATACAATGGATCTGATCCCAGCCGGCGACCCTGTGCGACGCCGTAAAAGGGGCAAACGAGGCGGTCTCGTGGTCAGGCTTCGGAGACGGGCACATCGCGCTCCACTCCCTAGCATACTACTCGCCAATGTCCAGTCTCTTGACAATAAGGTTGATGAAATCCGAGCACGGGTAACATTCCAGAGAGACATCAGGGATTGCAACGTGCTCTGCTTCACGGAAACATGGCTAACTCAAGAGACGCTAACGGAGTCGGTGCAGCCAGCTGGTTTCTTCATGCATCGCGCCGACAGAAACAAACATCTTTCTGGTAAGAAGAGGGGCGGGGGGGTATGCCTTATGATTAACGAGACGTGGTGTGATCATCATAACAACACACAGGAACTCAAGTCATTCTGTTCACCTGATCTAGAACTCCTCACAATCAAATGTCGACCGCATTATCTACCAAGGGAATTCTCTTCAATCATAATCACAGCCGTATATATTCCCCCCCAAGCAGACACATCGATGGCCCTGAACGAACTTTATCTGACTCTTTGTAAACTGGAAACCACACACCCTGAGGCTGCATTCATCGTAGCTGGGGATTTTAACAAGGCTAATCTAAAAACAAAACTCCCTAAATTCTATCAGCATATCGATTGTGCTACCAGGGCTGGAAAAACCCTAGATCATTGTTATACTAATTTCCACGACGCATATAAGGCCCTCCCCCGCCCCCCTTTTGGAAAAGCTGACCACGACTCCATTTTGTTGATTCCAGCCTACAAACAGAAACTAAAACAACAAGCTCCCGCGCTCAGGTCTGTTCAACGCTGGTCCGACCAATCTGAATCCACGCTTCAAGACTGCTTCGATCACGCGGATTGGAATATGTTCCGCATTGCGTCCAACAACAATATTGACGAATATGCTGATTCGGTGAGCGAGTTCATTAGGAAGTGCATTGACGATGTCGTACCCACAGCAACGATTAAAACATTCCCAAACCAGAAACCGTGGATTGACGGCAGCATTCGCGTGAAACTGAAAGCGCGAACCACTGCTTTTAACCAGGGCAAGGTGACCGGAAGCATGACCGAATACAAACAGTGTAGCTATTCTCTCCGCAAGGCAATCAAACAGGCTAAGTCCCAGTACAGAGACAAAATCGAGTCGCAATTCAACAGCTCAGACACAAGAGGTATGTGGCAGGGTCTACAGTCAATCACGGATTACAAAAAGAAAACCAGCCCCGTCGCGGACCAGGATGTCTTGCTCCCAGACAGGCTAAACAACTTTTTTGCCCGCTTTGAGGACAATACAGTGCCACTGACACGGCCCCCTACCAAAACCTGCGGGCTCTCCTTCACTGCAGCCGAGGTGAGTAAAACATTTAAACGTATTAACCCTCGCAAGGCTGCAGGCCCAGACGGCATTCCCAGCCACGTCCTCAGAGCATGCGCAGACCAGCTGGCTGGTGTGTTTACGGACATATTCAATCAATCCTTATCCCAGTCTGCTGTTCCCACATGCTTCAAGAGGGCCACCATTGTTCCTGTTCCCAAGAAAGCTAAGGTAACTGAGCTAAACGACTACCGCCCCGTAGCACTCACTTCCGTCATCATGAAGTGCTTTGAGAGACTAGTCAAGGACCATATCACCTCCACCCTACCGGACACCCTAGACCCACTCCAATTTGCTTACCGACCCAATAGGTCCACAGACGACGCAATCGCAACCACACTGCACACTGCCCTAACCCATCTGGACAAGAGGAATACCCATGTGAGAATGCTGTTCATCGATTACAGCTCAGCATTTAACACCATAGTACCCTCCAAACTCGTCATCAAGCTCGAGACCCTGGGTCTCGACCCCGCCCTGTGCAACTGGGTCCTGGACTTCCTGACGGGCCGCCCCCAGGTGGTGAGGGTAGGTAACAACATCTCCACCCCGCTGATCCTCAACACTGGGGCCCCACAAGGGTGCGTTCTGAGCCCTCTCCTGTACTCCCTGTTCACCCACGACTGCGTGGCCATGCACGCCTCCAACTCAATCATCAAGTTTGCGGATGACACTACAGTGGTAGGCTTGATTACCAACAACGACGAGACGGCCTACAGGGAGGAGGTGAGGGCCCTCGGAGTGTGGTGTCAGGAAAATAACCTCACACTCAACGTCAACAAAACAAAGGAGATGATTGTGGACTTCAGGAAACAGCAGAGGGAGCACCCCCCTATCCACATCGACGGGTCAGTAGTGGAGAAGGTGGAAAGTTTTAAGTTCCTCGGTGTACACATCACGGACAAACTGAATTGGTCCACCCACACAGACAGCGTTGTGAAGAAGGCGCAGCAGCGCCTCTTCAACCTCAGGAGGCTGAAGAAATTCGGCTTGTCACCAAAAGCACTCACAAACTTCTACAGATGCACAATCGAGAGCATCCTGTCGGGCTGTATCACCGCCTGGTACGGCAACTGCTCCGCCCACAACCGTAAGGCTCTCCAGAGGGTAGTGAGGTCTGCAGAACGCATCACCGGGGGCAAACTACCTGCCCTCCAGGACACCTACACCACCCGATGTCACAGGAAGGCCATAAAGATCATCAAGGACAACAACCACCCAAGCCACTGCCTGTTCACCCCGCTATCATCCAGAAGGCGAGGTCAGTACAGGTGCATCAAAGCAGGGACCGAGAGACTGAAAAACAGCTTCTATCTCAAGGCCATCAGACTGTTAAACAGCCACCACTAACATTTAGCGGCCGCTGCCAACATACTGACTCAACTCCAGCCACTTTAAAAATGGGAATTGATGGAAATTATGTAAAAATGTACCACTAGCCACTTTAAACAATGCCACTTAATATAATGTTTACATACCCTACATTACCCATCTCATATGTATATACTGTACTCTATATCATCTACTGCATCTTGCCATCTTTATGTAATACATGTACCACTAGCCACTTTAAACTATGCCACTTTATGTTTACATACCCTACAGTACTCATCTCATATGTATATACCGTACTCTATACCATCTACTGCATCTTGCCATGCCGTTCTGTACCACCACTCATTCATATATCTTTATGTACATATTCTTCATCCCTTTACACTTGTGTGTGTGTATAAGGTAGTAGTTGTGGAATTGTTAGGTTAGATTACTTGTTGGTTATTACTGCATTGTCGGAACTAGAAGCACAAGCATTTCGCTACACTCGCATTAACATCTGCTAACCATGTGTATGTGACTAATAAAATTTGATTTGAAATTTGATTTGATTAATAGTGCTCTTTACGAGGGTCCACTTTCTTCTTCTTTGGCTCCGCCCTGTAAAGGCACACATAGGCAGAATGAGTGAGAGTTGAGCCTGTAGTGCAATTATAACAAATGGTGCCTATAGCAAACAGAGTATACGACGACAACTAAAGTGCACCAGAGAACAAACTCTTTGTAGACAAGGACCTTGTCTGACTTGACCATTCACTCCAATCAAAGAGCTGTTCAGAACACAGCAAGTCAGAGGAAGGGGAGTACTAGTTCGCTAAATCTAGCCCCTGTAACAGCACTGCAGTGAATAGATAACTTAGCTAGCTAACTGGCTCAGGTGTTAGCATACAACTGGACGACAACCATGAGAGAATTAAATACAAAATGTAGCTACATGTGGAATAAAACATGTTCAACTGCTGTAACAACGTTCGCTTGCCTATACTAAACATTGCTAGCTATGCACACGGTGCATGCTACAACTCACATTGGCACTGCAGTCTGTCGGGACAATACCCTACACAGGGTACGCGATACAGCCAGATACGTGATTGCTATACTATATGACTCGTGTTTAAACACGTCAAATAACAGTTATTACCGTGTATCAACAAATGTTATCATTGTTGCCCCCTTGCTTGAAAATGGAGAGAATGAAGTACATTCATCTCGAGTTTCACATGGACACTTTCGGTAACATTGATCTGGTTACGTCAGAGATATAAAATTGGAAACATTAGAATAGACATAGCTACATCACTGAATAAATATTCTATCAGTAACCATTTAAAAATGTCCTTCCAGTACCATCTGAACATGAAACGTTCGTTGTATCGAATGTAGTTGTCTCAATGATTAGTTACACATTATTTAGGTAAAAGGTCAAGATTTGCCAGGGTTTGGCAGAAGGCGCCCTTAAATTCACACAGATTCACTGACCTTCGTGGACGTGAGGAGGAATCAATATGTCACTTATCAGAAGTAAGTTATATTTTGATATTTAGCATAAACCACGCACTGACAACGAAATGCATGCTTTTCTATGAACATGCTTTGCTTGCGCTGCAAAATAAAGGCAGCTATGCATACTGCGTGGCACACGTTAACATCTGTAAAATAATAACCAGGTGACTCCTGAAAATCGGTAAAGTTCAAGCTAGTGTTCATAGATTATCAAAACAATCAACTTAGAGCTGATTAATTTGTTCCTGTCTTTGGAGCTGTCGCTATTCAATGTACGAATGACAGCTGTCAGTCTGTCTCTACATGTAAACAAAGCTATTTAAGTGTTGTCTTGCCACATAGTTTAACAATTGTCAGTTATGCCTCTCTATCGTTACATTTCTATCGGCTAGGTGAGTTGGAGATGAATGTAGGGTAAAGGTGACAGTGACATTTCTTAGTTACATGATAATTACAATGGCACTGCAGTGGAGATTTATGATAGGACTCTAAAGCAGTGAATCTAGGCAAGGCAGCACTTTTCAAGTCAAATATTTGTATTGCTTTAGATATTCACATAGATTATGTCATCAACAACTCTAAAGCTGCAGTAAAGATGGATTAGTCACCTCACACCCAAACCCTCTTCTTTCTCTCCATCCAGGTGTGTTTATTGTGTCTGCTAAGCGGACCCCGTTTGGCACCTACGGCGGGGTTCTGAAAGACCACAGTGCAACAGACCTAGCAGAGCATGCCTCCAAGGCTGCTCTCGCCGCTGGGGGAGTGGCACCCGAGCTTGTCAACAGTGTCATCTTTGGAAACGTCATGCAGGTGTGCTTAAAACTCCAAAAAGCAAGGATAAACTCAAGGAAGGAAATGTTTGAGCTGACTATACCTCCCTCTCCCAATCTCCTTCCCTTCAGAGCTCTGCAGATGCTCCATACATCGCCCGTCACGTGGGCCTGAGGTGTGGGGTGCCCATCCCAGTGCCTGCTCTCACCGTAAACCGCCTGTGTGGGTCTGGCTTTCAGTCCATCATCAATGGAGCTCAGGTATAGTAGACATATAAACACTGAGACTACACCAGGGGTGTCAAACTCATTTTGCTACAGGTGCTGCATTAGGTCTTCAACAAGGTCCGGAGGGCTGCACTGAAAAAGGGTTTTATTTTCTTGCTCTCAAAATGTGTTAAACATAGTCCTCTATTGCTTTGGGAGTTTTCTATGCTCCCTGAGCTGAAGAGCCAAGAAACTTTGAATGTAGTTCCATTGACTGTGCACAGTGATAATTAGTGATCTGGACAGTCAATAAACGGTATGAATATAGGTCCATTATCATTTTGAGTTGTTTTTGTCATTTTAAAGTATATTGAGGTCACCCCACCCCCCCATGTGTTTTTTAATTTTTAAACTCAAACCACCATTTCATTGTTTGTAGGTCAATTGTAGGTGGATTGTTTCTGCCGATGGCATAGGAACATTAGCAGTCTTGTACTATTTGTCCTCTTTAAGACCCTGTCTGTGTCTCTGTAGGAAATCTGTCTGAAGGACTCAGAGGTGGTATTGTGTGGAGGCTCAGAGAGCATGAGCCAGGCGCCATATGCTGTCCGCAACATTCGCTTCGGAACAAAGTTCGGACTCGACCTCAAGGTATTGAATTAATAAATGAGGAGAGATAAAATACCAAATGGGTATAGATTTTGTCACTTTTGACCATAAGGGCCCTCTAACAGCTGCTCTGAACCAATGCCAAGGACTAAGCTAACGTGTTCTCTGTTGCCTTTGTCTCAGCTGGAGGACACTCTGTGGGCGGGACTTACTGACCTGCACATTAAGATCCCCATGGGCATCACAGCAGAGAACCTGGCAGTGAAATACGAGATCAGCAGAGACGACTGTGACAAATACGCACACCAGACACAGCAGAGGTGGAAGGCAGGTCAGAAGTCAACCCTTACCCTAACTAAGCTCACATGTTTACAATCTCTGCCTTGATTAATCAGGGATTCCTGATTATCTGCCCTCAGAAATATTATGACAGTGAACTGCATATTACCATGACAATAAACAGTTTTTCCAGATATCCATCTGAATGCTGACCACATCCCTGAGTTTGTCTGTGTGCTCTCTAAACCTTAGCTCACGAGGCGGGCCACTACACGGCAGAGATCGCACCCATCGATGTGAAGGCTAAGAAGGGCAAGGTACCCATGACCCAGGACGAGCACCCTCGTCCCCAGACCACCCTGGAGCAGATGGCTAGGCTAACTCCTGTCTTCAAGAAGGAAGGAACGGTCACTGCTGCCAATGCATCAGTGAGTACTAAATAAGACTGATTCAATTCTGGACCCAAGCTCTTCCACCCAGTTCCTACCATCTTCTGCTAACAGAGTATCACATTCAATCTGTCCCCAAGCACACCGGTTTTAAATGGAGTGCAGATCATTTTAGTTTTCTGGGTGTAAATCCTGTGTGCTAGTTTTGAATGTACTCATCTTCATGTTCTGTTCCTATTCCACAGGGCGTGTCTGACGGAGCTGCTGCCGTGGTGATAGCCAGTGAGGAAGCTGTGAAAGAGCACAAGCTCACCCCATTGGCAAGAATAGTGGCATATCACGTCTCCGGATGTGACCCAAGCATTATGGGAATCGGTGGGTGACTGACAACAAATGGCTTATGTACTTGATGAAAACATACGATACATCCCAATATATAGGCCTTTCTAGCATGGCCATCTAGTGATTTCTGTTGGTAAGGTTCTGTCATTCTCCCCCATCAGGCCCAGTTCCAGCCATCACTGAAGCCCTGAAAAAAGCAGGTCTCACCCTCCAAGACATGGATCTGGTGGAGGTATACTCGTCTGTTTTATGTTCATAAATAGGAACTGATGCAGAAAGTGGCAGATATTTGGTTGCTCTGTTTTGGTATACTCTGGGTCATGTAGCTTACCTGATAGAATTAACAACCTCCTTTTGTCTCCTTTTCACTTGCTCTGTCTCTCCCTCTCTTTCTCCTGCTCTTCTCCTGTCCTTCTCTCTATCCCCTCTGCTCTCTCTCAGGTGAATGAGGCGTTTGCTGCTCAGTACCTTGCGGTTTCCAAGGCTTTGGGTCTGGACCCAGAGAAGAGTAATACTGATGGGGGGGCCATTGCCATCGGTCACCCCCTGGGAGCCTCAGGAGCACGCATCACTGCGCACCTGGTCCACAAGCTCAGGTAACCCCACCACTCCAGTAGTCTTCTTACTACTCCGGATCACTTCTTATCACTCTGTAAATATGTAGACAAATATTGTCCAAAAAAATCAGAACAATTCATTGTTGTCTCATGTGAAGTAACAGGCAAATGCTTTTAACTAGAAAAAAATAAGACACAATTCAATGGCTGAGCAATTCATGTTATGTCACAGAGAAGTGGTTTAATGATTAATTTGTGTTTTTCTTTCTCTCAGGTCGATTGGGGGAAAGTATGCTGTGGGATCAGCCTGCATCGGTGGTGGACAGGGCATCGCCATCATCATAGAGAACACTCACTGAGGAAGAGACCAAACCATGCACACTCAGAAGTGTACTACTGTACCATCCCCACTCAAAAGTGTACTTTCAATACGATCCACACTCAAAAGTGTACTTTCAAATACCATCCACACTCGAAATACACCACACCCTACATACCCAATAGAGTACATGCCATATACACACTCGAATGCGACTTCAGATTTTTGTCCAATGTGGAGTTTAAACACCGAATTGCATCGACTTGAAATGTAAGAATATCCAACCCTCAATATTTTTGTATGTTTGATGCATACTTTGAAACATCCCAAGACTCTACCACCTACACTCGAAGAAATACACAAGATCTCGTCACTTGTCAATTACTCCAGAAAATGATTGCTGTTTACCTAAACACAGAAACAAGGGTGTTTTGTGTATTTAGTAACCCAAATGTCTGTGATAAACTCCCTCCTTGCATACTTCATATTCCTTTTACCTTTTCTAAATGTTTATGTCTGTATCTGCTTAAAGAGGCCTTGTGAATCTGAAGGGCTAAATCTGTTTTTTTTGTAAGGGACTGTCTTTGTGTTTGCCTTGATGACAGTGCTAGCTCATTGGACATACTATTTACCTCTCGCTGTAGCATATTAACAATTGAGATGAGAAGTGTGGTTTGAGTTGGAGTGAAGTTGCTTTCTGTGGAAGGAGAGAAGCATCTCTGCCTCTTCCTTACAGCCTATCTCTTGCCTTGTGTTTTAATATGAATTATCACTCTGCAGGGATCACCATTGCCCTAGATATGTACGTGTGCTAACATGTAAACTGCAAGGTTGCATTTAAGATTTGTTAGATTTTTCAAAATAAAAAATTATCAATACATTTGTGTAGGATTGTTCACATTCTTTAAATAATATTATTACATTTACATTACATTTAAGTCATTTAGCAGACGCTCTTATCCAGAGCGACTTACAAATTGGTGCATTCACCTTATGATATCCAGTGGAACAACCACTTTACAATAGTGCATCTAACTCTTTTAAGGGGGGGGGGGGGTTAGAAGGATTACTTTATCCTATCCTAGGTATTCCTTAAAGAGGTGGGGTTTCAGGTGTCTCCGGAAGGTGGTGATTGACTCCGCTGACCTGGCGTCGTGAGGGAGTTTGTTCCACCATTGGGGTGCCAGAGCAGCGAACAGTTTTGACTGGGCTGAGCGGGAACTGTACTTTCTCAGAGGTAGGGAGGCGAGCAGGCCAGAGGTGGATGTATTATTTACTAGGCCTATTGCAATAATAGTCCCATTTTGGGATGTCATAATGCCTGGAGAAGTATTTTTCTCAGGAACCACATCAGTATAGCAATGTAGGTGACCTGGAACGCCACCGTAATCTGGGTCCTGGAAACTGACCCTTTGAGAAAAACTGATATGAGTCTCTACAGATTGGTATGGATACATACAGTATATTTTCAAAGGCAGCTCATTATTTTATCATGAGTGCTAAAAGCTAACCTAAAATGTAGATCTATAAATTACAAATATGACTCAGTCATTAATAATTATTTTATCATACAAATAAAGCATTTACGTGTTTTAATTAAGCAATAAGGCTCAAGGAGGTGTGGTATATGGCCATATACCACGGCTAAGGGCTTTTCTTACGCACGACGCAAAGCGGAGTGCCTGGATACAGCTCTTAGCCGTGGTATATTAGCCATATATCACAAACCCTCGAGGTGCCTTATTGCTATTATAAACTGGTTACCAACATAAATAGAGCAGTAAAAATAAATGTTTTGTCATACTCGCGATATACCACGGCTGTCAGCCAAGCAGCATTCATGTTCGATCCCTGAATGCTGATTGGCTGATATCAGACCGTATACCACGGGTATGACAAAACATGTATTCGTACTGCTCTAATTACGTTGGTAACCAGTTTATGATAGCAACTATTGCTTAAATATTTACTGATTACAAATTGTTGCATTTTATTGATTCTCTGAACTACAAGCCCCCAATAATTTTTGCGTCGTTTTTGCATCCTTACGTCGACGTGACATGCAACGTAGACTTATACGTATACGTAACTTCCCCGGATGTCGGTCTTTTTTTCATAGCAAAGGTAAGAATGGTTTCTCCCCACCCAACTGCATAAATAAAATCGGTGTTCATCTGTGCAAAATGGACTAAATAACAATTTCACATTCGCATGGGAATGTTATTTGTATCCTAAGCAGTTAATATGTATGACAATTGTTGTGTTTTGTGTGGTGACATGTAAATACATTGCTTTATGTTTTGGAAATTTAGGCCCACGGCTACATGCTAGCGCAACGCGTTGTAACTTGAGCAGATTTCACGTTTGACCAATATTACGTTTATGTACCCTAATTTATACGTTAGTGGCTTGTCAGCGGATATGACTTATCTATGTGTAATGGCATATTATAGAGAATTGCCGAAATAGTCAAAAGGTTAGCCAGCTAGGTTGCTAGATGTAGCTACCAGCTATGGTATAACGTTGTCATGCGTGCGTGTTCACTCCCAGGTTTGAGGTGTTATGGCGAACTCTGGCATATTGACAAGTCTGTCGTGCCTAACTAGTTAATTGACAGTTAAATTGTCAGAGTTTTACCTGCACGCTGGCATGTATTTGTTTATGTTATGCTAGCAAGTCGCAGATGGGATCTATCGAAATGTATATGGCAAACTAACTACTTAACAATGGCTAAAAGGCCACCTCCCAGTATGGGGCCTGCTGGTTATATTGTATTGGATATATGACAAACTAATATTTTGGTTACCTGTTATTGAATATCTGGAGCCACAAATCTGCCTAACTTAGTTTGCTAGCTCTCCTGACCTATGACCTGCAACCTCTGAGCATCATACCATCAAAGGATCTAGCTAGCCAGCATGATCAGTTCATGATTCACCAGTAATGCATCCAGTCATTCTATAAATATTGTTCTATACTATTTAATCCATGTGTTTTAACCCATTTGGGTCCCCTGGTCTGTCCCAAGATGGCAGAGGGAGACAAGAAGAAGGTGGCCAAGAAGGCTCATTGCAGTCGGAACCCTGTCCTGGCCAGGGGCATTGGTCGCTACTCCCGCACCGCCATGTACGCTCGCAGGGCCATGTACAAGAGGAAGACCAAGACCACTGAAACCAAGGTGAGAGAAGGGAGGCACAGTCTGGGGAAAGCCGTCCCCATGGTTCTCTACATTGGACCTGTTAGACTTCAAGTTTGTATGTGTAGTGTACTGAAGTTTCTTGCTTGTTTCAGATTGAGAAGAAGATGAAGGTCAAGACTCCATCCACAATCACCAAGACTGTTGGCGGAGACAAGAATGGAGGCACTCGTATTGTCAAGATGCGCAAGATGGTGAGTCATTGGCTCAAACAGTTTCCTTAATTGTAGTTGGTGTCATGTTGCGTTTGGATCGATGCAATTGCTCTTGGATCGACAGAATTGTCTGCGTTTTGCAGCTCACAATCATTCAGCAGATTACCTTTTCACCATTTCAATATACTGCAGTAAGGTCTGATTGCAAAACATGGCTGATGGTTTTAAATGGTTCTACACCTGTGAAGTAGTTTGATCCCCTGAGTCTGTGCCCCCCAGCCCCGTTACTACCCCACAGAGGATGTGCCTCGTAAGCTGAAGAACCATGGTAAGAAGGCTTTCAGCCAGCACAAGAGGAACCTGCGTGCCACCATCACCCCAGGAACCGTGCTTGTACTACTCACTGGGCGCCACCGTGGAAAGGTGAGATCACACATAGACTCGTGCGTGCACAAACGCACACATCCCCTCTGAAACAGACTCATGCACCACCCCCGGAAGAGTTCTTGTCCTGCTCACTGGACACCAGTGCAGGAAGGTGAACACTCGCATGGCTACTCATGACACTGCCATCACTCATAAATATACATTGCTTTCGCATTCTCAAGCTAACTCACAGTAGCATTATTTATACGACCTATTATATTGCTGAGATGGCGTGCTGTGCACACTATTCTAAACCCTTGTTGCACTGCTACCCTCCTTAGAACTGTCGTTTGCTCTACATGCAATAAGCTGCACGGTACTCCCACACTACCAAATCAGTTTCCTTTTTTCCCACACTGAAAAACACACGTTCAAGCCTCACACAGGCATATTACGGTAGTGCCCACACACAGGACTGCGCCCACACACTGAATGCACGTAGCAGGGCCTGCTGCTATGGTTTCAGCTTTTAAGTGCTGCTCAATTGGCAGAGGACACTCACAGCGTTATATTGGAAGCACATAAATGTGTGAAGTGGAGAATTTCGAGTTGATAAACAATATCTGAACAGATTTGTTAGATTTATGTATGCGTTTCCCAATACATTTTAAATAGTCAGTGGTCTAGTACAATTTTGTTGTACTAGTGTTGTGGATATTTTTCTTACTGTAACAAGTAGATTGATCAGCTCTACATTCTAATGGAAGGCCAGCTTGTTTGGTTTCGGCTATGGCACTATTACCATTGGTTTTTCGAAGTCTTCATAGTTTTTCAGAACCAGGATTGGTTATCACATCAGTAGCATGTTCATGTGGTAGATGTTGCCCTGTGCAATGCAGTAACTGACTCTTCTCTCCCCTCAGCGTGTTGTGTTCCTGAAGCAGCTCTCCAGTGGTCTCCTGCTTGTAACTGGTAAGAACAACCAGTGCTTTGAAACATTCCTATTAATCAGTGAATTGGCCAAACAAGTGTCGCATAGAGTAGTTCTGGTCAGAATGTCCAGTGAGATTTTATAACTCACATTCACGTCTGTGCAGCTGCAGTACCCCATCAGGTAGCCTTATCTTGGTGTGATGTTTTGAAAAGTATGCTGTTCTTGCGTTTGAGTTGTAACTCAATCACCCTCTTGCTTTCTCCATCCTCTAGGTCCCCTGGCCCTGAACCGTGTTCCCCTGCGCCGGGCACACCAGAAGTTTGTCATTGCCACAGCAACCAAGGTCGACATCTCTGGCATGAAGATCCCCAAGACTCTGTCAGATGCCTACTTCAAGAAGAAGAGGCTGAGGAGACCCCGCCACCAGGAAGGAGAGATCTTTGACACAGAGAAAGAGGTCAACCCCAGACTACTAGATATACACAAGCTATACACACTTCAAAACCCTCCTGGGATTTAGAATAGTGGGGGGGGGGGGAGTAATGGTTACTATTGAGTGCTGTTATTGGACAAGTAACATAAAAACCATGGTGCATTAATCCTACATTCCTTAGAATGTTATTTGGAGAATGCAGTCATTAACCACCTTTCCATCCACTAGAAAAGTCATACCATATATTTAAAAAAGGAATCATACAAAATCGGGACTGCTGTGATAGGAAACAGGAAGTGTCGGCACAATTTTATAAATGCCAACGTTTGTTCGACATGGTGGGATCATTTTGATGGTAAAATGATGCGAGCAATGGCACAAATATTTATATAATAACATGTCGAAGTAAACTGAGTCACGCGATGACATGGTGTGTGGTCCTCCCACTACGACTCGGTTAGGCTACAGATAAATGTCGATGGTCCTATTCTGGTGACATGATCGATGCTTGACAGCCGTCTGACAAGAAAAATATTCTCGCTCTTATCCATAATAATCTCGTGTTGTAGACTAACCTACCTGTATCTGTCTGTGAGCTGTTGGCTAGAGTGTACGTGCCAAGACTGGAGTAGGCACATTTGCTATTTAACGCAAGCAATTGTTTGGTAGAGTTGAAAATGCGATGGAAACGCATTGAACATTACATTTTTATTCGGTACGGGAAAACTGAAGTGAAAAGGTATGTTTTGTGTACACTCATCACGCACTGATTTTTATCCGCCGCAATTCGGTTTGGTGGAAAGACCACTGGTGGGAGAATGTGCATAATTTATGCAGATTTTTGAATATTCACATTAATCTGTCCCAATTGGTTGGAAATCTAGCTAGTGTCCTGACTGCTCAAATCTTTTGATTGGGAGTGGGTCTTTTGCTTAATATAGCATGCTTTTAACTGGGATGTCACATGCTATCTGAAACTCTTACCTCTCCCCCCTCTACAGAAGTACCAGTTGACAGTGCAGAGGAAGGAGGACCAGAAGGCTGTGGACTCTCAGCTTCTACCCCTCATTAAGAAGGTTCCCCAGCTGAAGGGCTACTTGCGATCCTCTTTCTGCCTCTCCAATGGGGTCTACCCTCACAAACTGGTTTTCTAAATGTATTGTAATAAAGAGTACCACCACAGTCCTGTCTCACCTTGTGATTGTGTGTAAATGGGCTGATTGCGTTTCAAATACACAAAGCATTTGGGGACTTCGTTGTAGTTCAGTAGCTCCCCTTAATGGGGTTCTATTGCAGCCTGTGCTGTCAAAGGCATTCAGGACACATTAGGTGTTTGGTTGCTGCTATTGTATTGACAAATCAGTTTCCTATTGGCTCACATCCACCCCTACACTTACAGAATGAGTCTGTCTTCACTGACATTTAAGCTTTAAGCCATTCGGCTTGTATTTACGATGGAACAGTTTGGTAGGTTGTGCTAGACTAGTCATACGACGTTGCCAGTTGCATGAAAATGCTCAGCATACAGCTGCATTGACAGTAAGTTACTATCTTTTGTTGTAGAAAGGGGGGCCATTTTTAGCATGGGCCAGACCATAGATTTATGATCCCTGGACCAGTTTTTTTTTCATCAAATAAAGGGGTCACTACCAGTCACTTGGCTGCATTGCCTAAAGTACTTTAATTTTCCACTACATTCCAAAAGAAAATGTACTTTTGGGTGTCAGGGATGTGTTCCATTGACAAATTCACACTTAATATCCCTGGTCATCCCAACTGCTTCTGATCTGGCCGACTCACGAGTGTGTCCCTGGCTATCAGTCTTATGGTGCAGTCTGGTTTGCTTAATATAAGGAACTTTTACTTGATACTTAAGTACATTTGAGCAATTCCATTTACTTTTTGACTTTCTCTTTTACCATTTGGAGTCATTTTCTATTAATGTATCTTTACTTTTACTCAAGTATGCCAGCTGGGTACTTTTCACCACTGCCCACAAGTCCTGTTTGCCGTTCTAGCTATAATTGACTCATGCCATCTAAAGTTTTGGCAATGTGAATTATTTGGACGATTATCACCTTTTCATTGTGACCAATATTTACCTGGGCTAATGTAATTCATTTTCAAGTGGGATGAGAATATATTTAAAGCCTGGTCCCACACGCAGTTTCTGGTTATCACAATCAGTGCTGTCATTCAATACATTTGGATGATGGACCTCAAGATGCTTCATAGTAGGTGAACACAAATAGCTAAAATAAACTACAACGGGTAAACCCAGAAAGCTAAATGATATCGCTTTTATTTAAAATCAAATTAGTGACAATCTACTGCAATAGAAAACATAAATACAAGTGTTTCATTTCTCTCACATGGCCAGGTATTTTCTTTAAACAAAGAGGAACAAAATGGTAGAAAGCAGCACAGAAAGGCGGTTCCCGTTGACCAGGAATGATAGAGCCTTTCTGTCGAGTCAGTCAATATTTAATGGTCAGTTGATGTTAAAGGGGCTGGGGCGGCTGGCTCCTCAGCCAGACTTGAAGAGCAGGATGGCCACCTGGCCCAAGTAGAAGTAGATGAAATGCTTGGTCTCATGGGTCACGTAGCTGCCAAAGTTCCTCCCTACAATGCAATGCCAGGTGGGGTTGTACTTCTTGTCAAACTCCTGGGAGGGGCGGAGACAGGAATGCATGATTAACAGGGATCAACAAGACAGCAGTGTTCATTTTTTACAATCCAGTGACCCTGCACCACTGTAGTAAATGTCATACAATTTGACTTAGATTTATAGTTAACCGGTAAATCAGGTAGCTAACATTATTTAGAATGAAGGTCGGACTACTTGAACTCAATGTTATACCAAAGCCTGGGGATAACATCCCTTTCCCCATGTATGCAATTCAACAAATCGTTTGAGCATTGAACGATATTTTAGACAATCCTAAAATATGGATAGCCACAGAATGAATCAATCCCCCCAGAGAGTAACTTTTGGCAAGAGTCACACTGCTCTGTATGGGGAATAGGCAGGGAGTCATTCAGCCACAGACCATGATAGTTATTGAATAGGTAAGTCTCGGGTGGGTACCTTCTTGATGTATGCGGCGATGTCTTTCTCGATGTTGTACTTCTCCAGAGCCTGCGTGGCGCACTCCACTGCATCCTGCTGCATCTCCTCTGACATGTCGGCATTTTTTATGACTGCTTTTCTGTCAGACATGGTTGCCCTAGGAAACGAAAACATCACGGTATTAACCAACAGCACAGAATGATAGGGTTCAACCTGGGCTCACCCAGCATTTTAAACGCTACTCACTAAACACTTCTAGAAAGAACTTGGCGTGTTAAGACTCATCATCCACTAGCTAACATCTTCAGATCAGCGCTTAACACACCAAGCAATAGCCAGAATAGATTCCGAACCCCACGCTTGCTTACTGGGGCCAGCAAGACACCGCAGAGCAGGATATGGCTCGGAAAACATACCTCACTCAACCCAGGGGTGAGAAATTAGGTGTACTCCGAATTGTCCCATTACTCCAACTGTTACACAGAAGATAAAACGACTGCTAGAGTAGCATTCATTCAATCTTCTCGGTGTAACAGTGAATTGGACAAATCGGAGTACACCGCATTTCGCATCCCTGGATTGAGGTACGTTTTCCGAGCCATGTCTTGAGCCAGCTCCGCGGTGTCTTAATCTAAACATGCAGCCTGTCCGAACCTTAGCGCAGCTGTAAGCAAGAGTAGGGTCGGAATTCATTCTGGCTAACCAACCGTGGCTTACTGCTGTGCAAATACCAGTTAAATAATGACTGGCACATGGCATGGCAACCGCGCTCTGTGTAGTTTCTATGGATACACTTCTAATAGAGTGGTGAGGAGGAAGGGGAGCCCTGGACCCTTAGTGTCCGGAAGTAATTTAGCCATTCATTGTAGTAAATGAGATCTGTATAGTTTATATATTTTCTCGAGATCTCATGTCAATTAACTCGTGACATTTCTAGATTACTCATTAATAAATGTCAGATTTAATCAACAAATACAATAGTAAGTTGAAAAAAGGCGTGTCGGCAAAGGCTGGCTGTGTCGGCAAAGCAATGATATCTTTCGCTACTGTTGTCTTAGGACATTTATCTCAAAACAGTCATGACTATTCAACAAAACAATATATAATTGTAAAGTTTCTTTCCAGGTAATTTCTTAATTACATGATCGTATAACTACCAAAGGAGTTTTGAAGTTGAGGGTGCAGCATTTATGAAGTTTGACAATGAGGATGAAAACTAGCAGAGTTCAGCAAGCCAGCTAGTTTAGCCAGGGAAAACGAGCTCAGGCGTAGTGCACATGTGAGCAGTAGGCTAATCAGGAGCTGGTTGCAAAATGTTTGATTAAACAATTCAGAGTCTAAAACGAATAAATCAGATGACACACACGTATATATTATATATACATAAACATAGTATATGGACACCCCTTCAAATTAGTGGATTCATCCATTTCAGCCACACCCGTTGCTGACCGGTGTATAAAATCGAGCACACAGCCATGCAATCTCCATAGCAAAACATTGGCAGTAGAATGGCCTTACTGAAGCTCTCAGTGACTTTCACCATGGCATCGTCATAGGATGCCACCTTTCCAGAAAGTCAGTTGGTCAAATTTCTGCACCGCTAGAGCTGCCCCAGTCAACTGTAGTGCTGTTATTGTGACGTGGAAACATATAGGAGCCACAACGGCTCAGCCACAAAGTGGCAGGCCACACAAGCCCACAGAACAGGACCGCAGAGTGCTGAAGCGCATAAAAATAGTATGTCCTCGGTTGCAACACTCACTACCGAGTTCAAACTTGCCTCTGGAAGCAACATCAACAAAACAACAGTTCCTCGAGAGCTTCATGAAATGGGTTTCCATGGCCGAGCAGCCACACACAAGCCTAAGATCACCACGCGCAATGCCAAGCGTCGGCTGTGGTTGGTGGAAACGCGTTCTCTGGAGTGATTAATCACGCTTCACTATCTGGGTTTGGCACATGCCAGGAGAACCCTACCTGCCCCAATGCATAGTGCCTACTGTAACGTTTGGTGGAGAAACAGTAATGTTCTAGGGCTTTTTCATGGTTCGGGCTAGGCCCCTTAGTTCCAGTGAAGAGAAATCTTATTGCTACAGCATACAATTACATTCTAAACAATTCTGTGTATCCAATTTTGTGGCAACAGTTTGAGGAAGGCTCTTTCCTGTTTCAGCATGTCAATGTCCCCGATCACAAAGCGTGGTCCATGCAGAAATGGTTTGTCAAGATCGGTGTGGAAGAACTTCACTGGCCTGCACAGAGCCCTGACCTCAACCCCATCAAACACCTTTGGGATGAATTGGAACGCCAACTGCGAGCCAGGCCTAAATCGCCCAACATCAGTGCCAGACCTTTCTAACGCTCGTGCCTGAATGGAAGCAAGTCCCCGCAGCAATGTTCCAACTAGAGGTCGACCGATTATGATTTTTCAACGCCGATACCGATTATTGGAGGACCAAAAAAGCCGATACCGATTAATCGGCCGATTTTTTAAAATGTATTTGTAATAATGACAATTACAACAATACTGAATGAACACTTAATATAATACATCAATAAAAACAATTTAGCCTCAAATAAATAATGAAACATATTCAATTTGGTTAAAATAATGCAAAAACAAAGTATTGGAGAAGAAAGTAAAAGTGCAATATGTGCCATGTAAGAAAGCTAACGTTTAAGTTCCTTGCTCAGAACATGAGAACATATGAAAGCTGGTGGTTCCTTTTAACATGAGTCTTCAATATTCCCAGGTAAGAAGTTTTAGGTTGTAGTTATTATAGGAATTATAGGACTATTTCTCTCTATACCATTTGTATTTCATTAACCTTTGACTATTGGATGTTCTTATAGGCACTTTAGTATTGCCAGTGTAACAGTATAGCTTCCATCCCTCTCCTCGCTCCTACTTGGGCTCGAACCAGGAACACAACGACAACAGCCACCCTCGAAGCAGCGTTACCCATGCAGAGCAAGGGGAATAACTACTCCAAGTCTCAGAGCGAGTGACGTTTGAAACGCTATTAGCACGCACCCCGCTAACTAGCTAGCCATTTCACATCGGTTACACCAGCCTAATCTCGGGAGTTGATAGGCTTGAAGCACAGCGAAGAGCTTCTGGCAAAACGCAGGAAAGTGCTGTTTGAATGAATGCTTACGAGCCTGCTGCTGCCTACCACCGCTCAGTCAGACTGCTCTATCAAATCATAGACTTAGTTATAACATAATAACACACAGAAATACGAGCCTTAGGTCATTAATATGGTCGAATCCGGAAACTATCATCTCGAAAACACGACGTTTATTCTTTCAGTGAAATACGGAACCGTTCCGTATTTTATCTAACGGGTGGCATCCATAAGTCTGTTACATTGCACAACCTTCAATGTTATGTCATAATTATGTAAAATTCTGGCAAATTAGGCGGCCCAAACTGTTGCATATACACTGACTCTGCGTGCAATGAACGCAAGAGAAGTGACACAATTTCACCTGGTTAATATTGCCTGCCAACCTAGCATTTCTTTTAGCTAAATATGCAGGTTTAAAAATATATACTTCTGTGTATTGATTTTAAGAAAGGCATTGATGTTTATGGGTAGGTACACATTGGAGCAACGATACGCACCGCATCGATTATATGCAACGCAGGACACGCTAGATAAACTAGTAATATCATCAACCATGTGTAGTTAACTAGTGATTATGATTGATTGATTGTTTTTTATAAGATAGGTTTAATGCTAGCTAGCAACTTACCTTGGCTTCTACTGCATTCGCGTAGAAGGCAGGCTCCTCGCGGAGTGCAATGTAATCAGGTGGTTAGAGCGTTGGACTAGTTAACTGTAATGTTTCAAGATTGAATCCCCCGAGCTGACATGGTAAAAATCTGTCGTTCTGCCCCTGAACGAGGCAGTAAACCCACCGTTCCTAGGCCGTCATTGAAAATAAGAATGTGTTCTTAACTGACTTGCCTAGTTAAATAAAGATTAAATAAAGGTGTAAAACAATATATATATATATATTTTTTTTTAAATCGGCCAAATCGGTGTCCAAAAACACAGATTTCCGATTGTTATGAAAAGTTGAAAAATCGGCCCTAATTAAATCGGCCATTCCGATTAATCGGTCGACCTCTAGTTCCAACACCTAGTGGAAAGCCTTCCCAAAAGAGCAGAGGCTGTTAAAGCAGCAAAAGGGGACCAACTCCATATGAATGCCCATGATTTTGGAATGAGATGATAGACAAGCAGGTGTCCACATACTTTTGGTCATGTTGTGTATTTAATTAAGGAGAGCAAATCTATATACAATCTCGAAATCAGCTGTTACTCTCAATCGTAAAACGATGTTTGAGTGTACCCTGAATAGAGAAAATGAATGGTGAAATCGCATCCGGACACGGTAGACTCCTCCTCACCACTATTGTGTAGCTAGAATTCTCATCTTCTCCAATCTATTCAAGTTGTCAAGCAACATTTTTTCAAACGAAACAAAAACCATAACTCACCATTTCCCGAAATTAGTCAAGTTAAAATTAGTATAATAATTTACACTTTGCAAGCTGCAAACAGCAATGTTTTCCTTTGAATTCGTAAGACAGGTGCTATCATAAAATTAGGAATTACAATACTAGAAATGGGCTTTAACCGTCTTATGATGGGCTAAAAGTCAGTCATTTTGGTCAGGGAGTTGCTAACTGGTTGCACATGGCAAGTGTATATGTACATGCAGTTAGCAAGTTGGACATTTGAGTTTCCGAGATCCAACTAGCATATGAAAGCAGCACTGGACAAGTTGTAAAATAATGCAACAAGTACTGGTGTTGTATCATAATAAACACACACCTTTCTAAGAAGACAAATGTATCCATTTATGGTCTGTCGATATAGATACACACACAAAGTGTAGATATAAAACCTGTATGATTTTTCTATTAACTTACAATATTTTAGGTTGACACATTTTATTACACAATTTATATCGCATGCTTTACTTTTATTTTCCTGCATAAGTAAAAGCAGGAGGATTATGCCTCTGCCATTCATTACAATTAGACTGGTTTTGATTTCTCCCTGACCAATATGGCTGCCATTTTTCAACACATTCTGGAACTTCTTGGGATTCACATGCCCCCTCTAGTAATTTAATAGGATCTCCATGGTTGCCACCTTGCAAACAAGTCATTAATGATATTATGTTAGATGTTGTAATGTAACTTGATATCGGGCTGGCAATCTAACATGAACTAGCTAGCTGCCGTTAGTGGGCTAGCTTGTAGAAGATTAATTAATGACGCCTGTTGTGTGCCACTCAGACGCAAATAGCTAGCGGGTTCAACTGTACTTATCAAACCAGATCGCAAATTATTCTTAGACCACCTACACTAACTAAAAAAATTAAGGAGAGTTCATAATAGCCTAGCATTTTTTTTTACCTTATTATCCAACGCCGGTTGTCTCCGCTATATGGACGCTTGATTTCACAGCTACAACTCCCGCTAAGTGGTGGACAAAAAGTAATGTGGGTGTGTAACTGACAGAAGACACGATCGCACATATCTCTTATTGGCTAACCGTTATGCACACGGTGTAGTTATTGGTCAATCTCTCGCAGCTTTTGCTGGTATTTCTTGCTGCATTTTATTTCAGCCCATCATGCCTTGCGGTTCACACGTCGTTGGTTTCCCTGGCAACCGCTGTGTAATTGTAAACAACATTAGCAAAGACAGTACTATTATGCTTCTGCTAATGCTTAGCAGTACAGAGTCAAAGGCATGTAGCTAGTCTATTTTTTATTACTCATAATATGGATTTATTACACACAAACCGGAATATACGTTTTGTACGTCCATTGTGGCTGGCCTGAAAAAGTGTGCCCAGTCTTCAGTTGTCCAGACCTATCGAAATAGATTATATTTTTTATGCACAGACAGACCCAGGTACCCATTTAGTAAATTGCCTATCTCCTTTACTCAAATAAAGGTAATTTACTTTGACAGGGTGATCTTTTAATGAGTCCTGGAGAGGAAAATATACATTTTCTGTAAATGTCTTTATTTCACTCACCCATCATTATAAACAATGGAACACATTACTTAAATACATCTAAGTATCTATACCTATAGTGACAGGATCATCATAACATATACAACACATGCACCATTCTCTTGATTTCTAACATGGGTTACTAAAAACACAAAATAAATAGTTTGCTGTTAGCTAGCAGTACCAATAACACCTTTCTCGAAAATCTTCAGGTTTGGGGGGGGATTCCACAAGGGTAGTTACTTTACCTTTCCATGTCCAGCTTTACTCAGAATAATAGTACAAAAGTTAGGCCATCTCGACATGTTTATGGGCACCATTTATTCCCTAGAAATCATGAGGATAGAGCTCAATTACAAACAGTGTTACATTTCCACCCATAAAATTAATTTTAAAAATCTGGACTCCAACTGCTCACGGGTACGTCTGGTTCTAAAAAGACAGAACTATATGTAACATAATATCCATTAATCACTCCAAGTGTTTTCATCTTGGAAGTAACTTCATCTCAAAAGCATGATTCATGTCTCCCAGACATAATACATATACAACTTGACAGTGAGTGAAGGAAACATCAATGTACAAAAGATGCCGCAGGAGTGACTAGTCAGGCATACTAAAAGATCTGGTATTGTCATAACAGTAGCCCTATGCTTTAGCCTGGTAGCCAGTCTATTGCTGCAGTCAAGGTAACATTGTTGCCTAGCTAGCCAAACAAGACAGTGACAAAGCAGTAACAGACTGCATTGCTGTTCGATACACAAATGATTTTAGCACAATAAAAATATATTTGGATGATTCTGCTGACAGACAGCAATGTAAACAAATAATTCTGTCTTGGCATTGTCAGAGAGTAGAAATCTCTAGTGATGTCGTCAAAAAAAACAGATCACGCATATCACTAGAGTTAGAGTGTTTGCAAGTATATTTTAAGTAGACATGTTCTGTCAATCTATGGGAGAAACCAACTTCAAAAAGACCAACAAGGTTGTGCTATTTTTACCTCCTGGGAAAACAGACACCAAAATAAAAATAAAACCTAAGACACATAGATAAACACAAACATACACAATTTTCAGCCTTGTTGGCAGTTAAATCACGTGGGGATAAAAAGTGTCTTTCATCCCTTCTTTCACTCGCTGCGTTCTTTGGGCTCTCTGTATTTCCATTGGATGTAGTCAAAGACATCCTTCTCACTGTCCACCATCAGAGGTTCCCCGGCCATACCTACAACCACAGAAACACAGACATGAACTAACCTTGCTGTTTAAACTGACTTTACACAGTTGGCTAACCCAACTGTGACAGTGAGATGGATACATTGCTGAAGTTCAGTAAATAAGATACAGATGCCTAATCATTTTTTTTTATATATATTAAAAAAAAATCAACCTCCAGACACTTTGATCTGAAGGATTCATTGCATGCCTTCCGAAAGTATTCACTGGCATACACACAATACCCCATAATGTCAAAGTGGAATTATGTTTTTAGAACATTTTCCAAATTAAATGAAAATGAAAATCTGAAATGTCTTGAGTCAATAAGTATTCAACCCCTTTGTTATGGCAAGCCTAAATAAGTTCAGGAGTAAAAATGTGCTTAACAAGTCACTATTACATGCCGCGTGCAATAGTGTTTAACATGATTTTATGACTACCTCATCTCTGTACCCCACACATACAAATATCTGGAAGGTCACTCAGTCGAGCAGTACATTTCAAACACTGATTCAACCACAAAGACCAGGAAGTTTACAATGCCTGGCAAAGAAGGGCACCTATTGGTAGATGGGTAAAAAAAAAAAGTAAAAAATAAAATAAAATAAAAAAAGCAGACATTGAATATCCCTTTGAGCATGGTGATGGTGTATCAATACACCCAGTCACTACAAAGATACAGGTGCCCTTCCTAAGTAAGTTGCCGGAGAGGAAGGAAACTGCTCAGGGATTTCACCATGAGGCCAATGGTGATTTTAAAACAGTTAAGAGTTAAATGGCTGTGATAGGAAAAAACTGAGGATGGATCAACAACATAGTAGTCACTCCACAACACTAACCTAAATGACAGAGTAAAAAGGAGGCCTGTACATAATACAAATATTTCAAAACATGCATCCGGTTTGCAAAAAGACACACACACACAAAACAAAAGTCTACAATAAGACACTAAAAAACTGCAAAAAATGTGTCTAAGAAATGAACGCTTTGTATTCTGAACATAGTTATGTTTGGAGCAAATCCAACACATCACTGAGTACACCACTTCATATTTTCAAGCATGGTGGTGGTTGCATCATGTTATTGGTATGCTTTTCATCATTTCCAACAGACACTGGGAGGCAAATTCACCTTTCAGCAGGGAATAACCTAAAACACAAGGCCAAATATATACTGGAGTTGCTTACCAAGATGACATTGAATGTTCCTGAGTGGCCTAGTTAAAGTTGACAACAACAAAAAATTGTCTTGAAAATCTTTGGCATGACTTGAAAATGGCTGTCTAGCAATGAACAACCAACTTGACAGAGCTTTAAGAATTTAAAAAAGAATAATGTGCAAATATTGTACAATCCAGGTGTGTAAAGCTCATGGAGACTTACCCAAAAAGACTCACAGCTGTAATCACTGCCAAAGATGGTTCTAACATGTACTCAGGGGTGTGAATACTTACGTAAATTAGATATTTATGCATTTCATTCTGTATTCACCGAGGTCCATAGGGCCGCACAATTGTTTTTAAAGATTTCCTCACCGTCAAAATGTGTAAATATTTTCCCCCCAAAATGATTTTGATTATATCTAGATTACATTTTTTTACTAAAAACGTGAGTCACATTGAATCGGCTCACGGGCCCGTATGTTTGACACCCTGGTCTAGGAATAGGGGCAAGGGGTTGATTTTGAACTGCTGATATTTTAGCGTGACTCACCAGTGACCCCCACTGGACGGATGGTGTACTCGTTGAGGGTGAAGCCTTTCTCCAGAGCGTGAGTTCTCATGTTCTTATTGAAGATGTCACTGCCAGTGAAATACAGCACACCACAGTAATACTGGTCCTTAGGAATTAACCTGCAGTGAGATAAGGGAAATTGTATTTCTGTTATAGCAAGGTGAAGGAAAAGATAATCAAATGTCGTTGAAAGTGCTCTATCTGACCATCCTCCAGGCAACAGAGTCATAAGAACCACGTGATTAGGTGCGTTTATGGAGGGTAACTAGCTACCCACCTGATATCAATGCGTCTGTGAAGATATTCCTCCTCGTCTTCATCATTCCGCTGCAGCTGGCAGACTCCCTAGAAACATATTAATGACCATGTGGTAGAGGGGTAGGACACTTTTATAGCTAAATAAAGACTGAATAGATAAACTTTCTGACTGATGAAACTAATTCTGCTGACAGACCTCCTAGAGAGAGAGCAACAATCACATAAATAACCAGTGAGCCATCTGCTTGAATGGTTGCTTCCGATTTAGTAAAGTATAGACCCTCCCTGCACAAAATACATCACCAATGACAACATAAAACATCTTAGTTACTAGACAGATTAAGCAACATTCCTTGCAGCTTGCTAGCCACAAAAGGTCCTCACCATGTATTTGGTGTCTCCCTTGGACAGTGTGTCTGTAATGAACCCAATGGATTCAAAATGCTCCACCACGGCATGGAGAAGTTTGGGCTGGAAGAGGAAGAGCAAAGAATTATGTTATGAGCATATGCGAGTCATAAGAGTTATCTTCTGTTGAATGCAATGATGTTGGAACATTGCTGCGGGGACTTGCTTCCATTCAGCAACAAGAGTATTAGTGAGGTTGGCGATTAGGCCTGGCACGCAGCCGGGAATTCCAATTCATCCCAACGGTGTTAGATGGAGTTAAGGTCAGGGCTCTGTGCCGGCCAGTCAACTTCTTCCACAACGATCTCGACAAACCATTTCTGTATGGACCTCACTTTCTGCACAGGGGCATTGTCATGCCGAAACAGGAAAGGTCCTTCCCCAAACTGTTGCCACAAAGTTGGAAGCACAGAATCGTCTAGAATGTCATTGTATGCTGTAGCGTTAATATTTCCCTTCACTGGAACTAAGGGGCCTAGAACGAACCATGAAAAACAGCCCCAGACCAATATTCCTCCTCCACCAAACTATGCATTCTCCTGGCATCCGCCAAAACTTTTGAATCAACTACTCACCACATTTTATGCACTACAGTGCTAGCAAATTGTAGCTTATGCTTTCAGTACTAGATTCATTCTCTGATCCTTTGATTGGGTGGACAACACGTCAGTTCATGCTGCAAGAGCTCTAATAGGTTGGAGGATGTCCTCCAGAAGTTGTCACAATTACTGTGTAAGTCTATGGAAGAGGGTGAGAACCATGAGCATCCTAGGTTTTGTACTGAAGTCAATGTACCCAGAGGAGGGCGGAAGCTAGCTGTCCTCCGTCTAAACACCATGGTTCTACCCTACAGAGTGCTGTTGAGGCTACTGCAGACCTTCATTGCAAAACTGTGTGTTTAATCAATTATTTGGTGACATTAATATATTTTGAATAGTTTTATCTAAAAAGGATACATTTTTAAATGTTTCACTGTTTTTATGAAATTGACTGAGGAGGATGGTCCTCCCCTGCTTAATATATATTAAATCAATACAGTGCCAAAGCAGCAGTTGGCATTGTGGAGTTTGGTGGTTACCTGTTTCTCATCCACAGAGGTGTAGTTTGGGTGGGTCAGTAAGATATCAATATCCCCACTGGATTCAGCACCTGCAGGAGGGAATGCAGGAACAGTTAAATAATGAAGAAATTACCTAAAGAAATTATGACATGCATAAAAATCTGTCTTCCAGTGCAATCACTTCCTTGATACAACATGACAATTGCAAATATAAACACTACACAGTTAGTAATAGTAAAAACCACCAAGTACATGGTGGACTCACCTCTCCTGTAGCTTCCACAGATTGTCCCAATGTACTCAGTATCCACCAACTCCAGCTCCTGCAGAATGAGAGTCTGGACAAACACACAAGAAGCATAAGACAGAGGTAAGAGTAAATACATGCCATTCTAACCACTTTAAAAAAATGTAATCCGAATTATCTCTCTCACAATAGTAATTTCACTCACCTCCATCTTCGTCATCTCAGTTCGTGGAATCCTCTTCTCAAACTCCTCAAAGTACCTACAGCGGGCACAGGGCAGCGCCACCAAGCATGCAAAGGAAACTTACATTGGAATGTATGAGTCACCAACCAATGATGCACATACAACATTAGCAAAACACTTACATTGGTGCATGCTGACTGAGCCACTGACATAGGAAATTCATACTTACTTGAGTCCAATCTGCTGATGATGATTGAGCTTGTGTTCGATTTTCTTCAGATCTAAAAGCACAAGTGTTAATGTAGTCTAATAACAATTGAAGTTACTTTTGAAATTGTATGGCATTCCTACATACAGTGGGGCAAAAAAGTATTTAGTCAGCCACCAATTGTGCAAGTTCTCCCACTTAAAAAGATGAGAGGCCTGTAATTTCCACCATAGGTACACTTCAACTATGACAGACAAAATTAGGAAAAAAAATCCAGAAAATCACATTGTAGGATTTTTAATGAATTTATTTGCAAATTATGGTGGAAAATAAGTATTTGGTCAATAACAAAAGTTTATCTCAATACTTTGTTATATACCCTTTGTTGGCAATGACAGAGGTCAAACGTTTTCTGTAAGTCTTCACAAGGTTTTCACACACTGTTGCTGGTATTTTGGCCCATTCCTCCATGCAGATCTCCTCTAGAGCAGTGATGTTTTGGGGCTGTTGCTGGGCAACACGGACTTTCAACTCCCTCCAAAGATTTTCTATGGGGTTGAGATCTGGAGACTGGCTAGGCCACTCCAGGACCTTGAAATGCTTCTTACGAAGCCACTCCTTCGTTGCCCGGGCGGTGTGTTTGGGATCATTGTCATGCTGAAAGACCCAGCCACGTTTCATCTTCAATGCCCTTGCTGATGGAAGGAGGTTTTCACTCAAAATCTCACGATACATGGCCCCATTTATTCTTTCCTTTACACGGATCAGTCGTCCTGGTCCCTTTGCAGAAAAACAGCCCCAAAGCATGATGTTTCCACCCTCATGCTTCACAGTAGGTATGGTGTTCTTTGGATGCAACTCAGCATTCTTTGTCCTCCAAACACGACGAGTTGAGTTTTTATCAAAAAGTTCTATTTTGGTTTCATCTGACCATATGACATTCTCCCAATCTTCTTCTGGATCATCCAAATGCTCTCTAGCAAACTTCAGACGGGCCTGGACATGTACTGCCTTAAGCAGGGGCACACGTCTGGCACTGCAGGATTTGAGTCCCTGGCGGCGTAGTGTGTTACTGATGGTAGGCTTTGTTACTTTGGTCCCAGCTCTCTGCAGGTCATTCACTAGGTTCCCCCGTGTGGTTCTGGGATTTTTGCTCACCGTTCTTGTGATCATTTTGACCCCACGGGGTGAGATCTTGCATGGAGCCCCAGATCGAGGGAGATTATCAGTGGTCTTGTATGTCTTCCATTTCCTAATAATTGCTCCCACAGTTGATTTCTTCAAACCAAGCTGCTTACCTATTGCAGATTCAGTCTTCCCAGCCTGGTGCAGGTCTACAATTTTGTTTCTGGTGTCCTTTGACAGCTCTTTGGTCTTGGCCATAGTGGAGTTTGGAGTGTGACTGTTTGAGGTTGTGGACAGGTGTCTTTTATACTGATAACAAGTTCAAACAGGTGCCATTAATACAGGTAACGAGTAGAGGACAGAGGAGCCTCTTAAAGAAGAAGTTACAGGTCTGTGAGAGCCAGAAATCTTGCTTGTTTGTAGGTGACCAAATACTTATTTTCCACCATAATTTGCAAATAAATTCATAAAAAATCCTACAATGTGATTTTCTGGATTTTCTTTTCTCGTTTTGTCTGTCATAGTTGAAGTGTACCTATGATGAAAATTACAGGCCTCATCTTTTTAAGTGGGAGAACTTGCACAATTGGTGGCTGACTAAATACTTTTTTGCCCCACTGTATACTCAACCCTTCACCATATGCACTGCAGGCTACTCTGGTATCTTCTTCTAAATGTAAAAAAAATAGCTTTAAAAGCTGAGCAAACCTTCCAGAGTCTTCACTCCCTCATCAAAGAACTTTCTGGCAGCAGCAGGACTAGCGGAGGAGAAAGAAAGAGTTAACTGCTCAGGTGTCTTAAAGAAGGGCTGGAACAAAATCATGCAGAACAGTAGCTCTCCACGAGAAGGGTTTGCCACCCAGGGGCTAGGGTCAGGGATTGGGTTTAACAAACAATGCAGAAGACATACCCAATACCAGTGACTCTGGTAAGGAAATTGATGGAGGAGCTGGTGTCATCATTACGAATCTGGGAAGATAAACACAATCCATTAGCCTGCATCAAACTGAGTGAAATTAATAATATAATTATCAACTTTAAAAAGGTTATTTGTGCATTTTGTATTGTGGTCACAGGGGACAAAGAAGTGACAGACTGCAGAGCTCACTGTCCTTGCGTTAAGTTTTACATGTCATCCCTCAAACACTTACCTTTTCTAACTTCTTAAGTGTTCCTGTTTGTAAAAACTCATCTATCTTCTTAGCGATCTCTTTTCCAACGCCATCCTATTTAAAATAGATGAACACAATAGAAAGTATAATGATATATTGTTATAGTAAGTCACTGGTGAGCATTGGCTGTCATCAGATGAGCTTTCAAGTCAATCAACTACAGTCGACCACCGCTATAACAGCACTGTACTGTCTGTGACATCTTTCTCTCTCATCACTTATGCCCTCACCAATTTCTTGGCCTCTTCCCCATTTTTGATCTTCTGGGGGTACTTGGAGATCACTGAAGCTGCTTTCCTGAAGAACACAGTGGCACAACACAGATAAAGTTGTTTACAGTAAATGAGGGAGTAAACGGGGCGTAAACAAACAAAACATATGTTCCTATGACCAAGGACTGAATGAGCCAGACAAACAACTTAAACAGATGTCTGTTGTGAAGGGACACTCACATCCCTCACTACACTACTCCCATCTCTTACCTGTAGGTATTGTACTTGTGTATAGCTCTGTTTACATTCCTCTCATAGTTGGCCAATTCTGGGAGAAAGAAACAGATACAAAAGCACACTCACTCACAGGCTTCGCATATGGAAGAAACAAACTCTAACAGAATATTGGAGAGATTAACAGGCTATTAACCATGCACATTCTACCTCACCAATGACAGGCTGTGTAAAGTTTATTTTTTCAATGTGTGATTGGTTTGATACAGCCGCCATCGCCGCCGCCATCATCATCATCACACACACACACACACACACACACACACACAGTTACAAGGACGACGGGGTTAGATTTTAAAGATCGAACTAATAGCTAAATCTAGCTACCATACAACCAGCAAGTTTGCATTCGTGTTTCATTGCTAGCTAGTAAAAAGCTATCAATATTAAGTTGCGATGTTTGGGTGCAAATGAAGATAGCTAATGTTAGCTAGCTAAACTATCTATTATGTGCTAGCCAGCTGTCGTTAGCTAGCTAGCTAGCCTTCAAGTCTTTTGGCTTACCGGTAAGAAAGTCTGTTATTCCCTCGTTTGGGGATTCCTGTGGCGCTTTCCTTTTACTCATCTCTGTATTCAAGCTTTTCCAAAATTATATTGTATTGTATTCTTATTTTACGTGCTTGCAAGTAGTGTAGCTAACACTGCCTTTCTTCTGCTTCTTCTTCTTCTGATGGTTTTACCGCGGACTACAACCCCAAAATGAGTATTGCTGCCACCAAGTGGACGGTTGAAAAACCAAAACAAGGTAAAAAGAAAATCCATATCCACCCAAATAAAATAGTACATTGACAAAAACAAAACAAAACTTCCACTTCTTCCTTCTTTCAAATCTCGATATCTCCCTTCTCAGGCTCTAGGGCTGCTCTGCTGAGAAATATTGCCGCATCCACAATATCTATCTTCCTGGACCTTCTCTCCACCAGCTATAAAGGCCTCAAAGTCCACCTTCTTAACCTTTAACATGTCAGGGTCCTGCTGGTGAAACACATATGCTGCATATGAAATGCTCTGGACAGCACTGACTTTGGACATCTCATTCTCTTTAACCCTTGTCGGGCAATTGAAATATGTAGCTTTTTGGTTCCAACCACATTTGCAACATGTCACATGAGCAAAAGCTTTACAATGATCACACTGCATTGGTCTTTGGATAAATGCTCTGACTCTGTAGTTTATATACCCCAACTGCACTTGAGTAGGAAGAGACTCCATATAAAAGAACAGATAGACTTAACTTTTTCACCATTCACCATACGATTCATCCAACATGCATCAATCACTCCAGGAATATTTTTAATCTCTTCAAAATCGACTTCCCACAAGACGTCAGATATAACCCCCTTGAGGGGTGCCCTGTTCCAAAAAAACACACATGACACTTCAAACTTATCAAATTGGGTGAGACGCAACAAACGTTCCTTCTGATCCGCAGAAGCACAAAAAATCAAACCCAGCACTCTCTCCACCAGTTTGGATAACTCAAATGATTTCTTCAAGATTGGTCATCTGCTCAGCTGCTCCTCATTAACAAACCATACTCCTACTAGATATGAAGGGACATTCTCATCACTGTACACTACTTTGCTCCGTTTTCCATTCATTTGGACCAGTGGTTCCCAAACTTTTTATAGTCCCGTACCCCTTCAAACATTCAACCTCCAGCAGAGTACCCCCTCTAGCACCAGGGTCAGCGCACTCTCAAATGTTGTTACATTTATTAAACATAAGAATGAGTGAGTTTGTCACAAACCGGCTTGTGGGAAGTGAAAAAGAGCTCTTATAGGACCAGGGCACAAATAATAATATAATCAATAATTTTGGTCTTTATTTAACCATCTTACATATAAAACCTTATTTGTTCATTGAAAATTGAGAATAACTTACCACAGGTTAATGAGAAGGGTATGCTTGAAAGGATGTACATAACTCTGCATTTTTGGATTGTATTGGAGAGAGTCTCAGTCTTAAATCATTTTCCACACACAGTATGTGCCTGTATTTAGTTTTCATGCTAGTGAGGGCCGAGAATCCACTCTCACATAGGTACGTGGTTGCAAAGGGCATCAGTGTCTTCACAGCGCGATTTGCCAATGGTAGGATACTCTGAGCGCAGCCCAATCCAGAAATCTGGCAGTGGCTTCTGATTAAATACAATTTTCACAGAACCATTTGTTGCAATTTCGATGAGTCTCTCTTGTTCAGATATCGGTAAATGGACTGGAGGCAGGGCATGAAAGGGATAACGAATCCAGTTGTTTGTGTCATCTATTTCGGGAAAGTACCTGCGTAATTGCGCACCCAACTCACTCAGGTGCTTCGCTATATCACATTTGACATTGTCCGTAAGCTTGAGTTCATTTGCACACAAAAAATCATACAATGATGGAAAGACCTGTGTGTTGTCCTTGTTAATGCAGACAGAGAAGGGCTCCAACTTCTTAATCATAGCCTTAATTTTGTCCCGCACATTGTAAATAGTTACGGAGAGTCCCTGTAATCCTAGATTCAGATCATTCAGGCAAGAAAAAACATCACCCGGATAGGCCAGTCGTGTGAGAAACTTGTCATCATGCAAGTGATCAGACAAGTGAAAATCATGGTCAGTAAAGAAAACTTTAAGCTCGTCTCTCAATTTAAAAAAACGTGTCAATACTTTGCCCTTTGATAACGAGCGCACTTCTGTCTGTTGTAAAAGCGTTTACATGGTCGCTGCCCATATCATTGCATAATGCAGAAAATACACGAGAGTTCAGGGGCCTTGCTTTAACAAAGTTAACCATTTTCACTGTAGTGTCCAAAAAGTATTTAAAGCTGTCAGGCATTCCCTTGGCAGCAAGAGCCTCTCGGTGGATGCTGCAGTGTATCCAAGTGGCGTTGGGAGCAACTGCTTGCACGCGTGTTACCACTCCACTATGTCTCCTTGTCATGGCTTTTGCGCCATCAGTACAGATATCATCATGAGCAGCAGCTACGTTTGGCTACATACGGACCATTAGTGGAATTCCTGCGAGAAAGTAACGGTTAATGTGATTGGATGTTAATTATTTGACTAGGCTACCTGTATTTGACATTGTGTTGTTATTTCGATGAACACTAGATGGTTACATTTTATTTTTGGCAGTGAAACGAGGCTACTCAGGCGAGAAAAAAACCTCACCCAAATGTTTAGCCCCTTTGGAAAATATAAATGTTTGAAAATGTGAAGAGAAAAAAAAAAATATTTATATATAAAATAAAAAAAATGTGAATCACATTTTTATTTGGCGTACCCCTGACAGCATTGCGCATACCCCAGTTTGGGAATACCTGTTTTGGACAATACTCAAATTCGCCTTGATTCTACCGCAATTGTATTGAGAATCCACTCCACTTAAGCATGCATTTGGGCTCATCATCAATCAATCAAATGTATTTTATAAAACCCTTTTACATCAGTTGTCACAGTGCTTTACAGGTACCCAGCCTAAAACCCCAAAGAGCAAGTAATGCACATGTAGAAGCACAATGGCTAGGAAAAACTCCCTACAAGGCAGGAACCTAGGAAGAAACATAAAGAGGAACCAGACTCAGAGGGCTGTGCCGGGTGGAGATTTAAGAGTACATGTGGCCATTTAAGATCGCAATCCCAGACGTTTATAGATGACCAGCAGGGCAAATAATAACTGTGGTGGCTATAGAGGGTGCAACAGTTCAATAACTTAGGAGTTAATGTCAGTTGGCTTTTCATAACCAGGCATTCTGAGAATCAAGGTCAAAACAGCAAGTCAGAGAGAGAGAGAGACATTTATGTTCAACATGGTCCTTAGCGGAAAACAGACAGAGTACACAAGAGATGCTCAGCCACATTTGGAGGAAAATGTAAGTTGAATAATATGTGTCTCTTTGTTATCAAAAACCTTCAGCTGTGGAGGTAGATATGCCAATACACAGCTAATATCCTCATTGGAGGAATACATGTTTACATTTGAGCTGGAGTCAAAGTTCATCCATTCGTTCAATCAGAGGCTATTTTAAGGTGCCTATCTCACCTGTAAACCCTGGTTCCCTGTATGGTTTTGGGTGGCTGGACGAAGTGAGGGGGATCTCCCTCACCCGACGTACGTTCTCTTTTCCGTAGTTACGCACCAGCTGCTCTGTGGGACAAACCGAGATTACATGGAACGTGAGAGAGGTACCACAGTCTAACCGTGTCTGTTTAACCTTTTGAATATATTTTCCTGTATATTAAACAACAGCCACCACCCTTGCATATAATGTACTACAATGAGATAAAGTCTAACTATTCTAAGCATGCACTCCAACCACAGATGTGGCTTTGAATTTGACATGGCGTTGAGAAAGAGGGAGAACCCCTCCAGTTTGAGCAGGGCCCCTGTCACCCCTCTCTGGCCCCTTTCCAGGATGTGTGTGGCGTTAGGGCTAATTCATTGGTGCTGAGGGATGGGTGTGCTGTAGAAGCCTGAGTACAACACAGGGTCCGGGGTAAGGGGACCAGAGAGAAAGGCTGGACTCCCATCAGCGTTCCCCTCCAGACGACCCCTAGCTGGGATAAGACTCGTCCACAGAAGGATGGGAGTGTAAGGAAGACAATGAACAGTAAGACACTGGGTGACATGTTGTACCAACAATTATTGGGATTTTTAAAAGCTGTACATGTTAGCTATCTTACCAGAGACAGGACGTTTGTAGTATTTGGGGAAAAAGGAGTGCTCTGGGGGTATGTGCTCAGATATAATGGAGGGACCCTCACACATCCCGGAACACCTGTTGCAACACAGAGACCAATACAGCAATTCTAAATTGGGTTAGCTAGCTAGCTAGAGGTTTTTCACTGAGTTCACATGTCAGAAAGTAACGTTATCATGTCAGTAAAAAAGTAGCTAGCTTGCTAGCCAGTTAGAAAAAAAACACTCCGACCATGACCTGCTGTTAGAGAAAATGTGGTTGTTAGCTCTTAAATGTTAAGTCCGCTATTTAGCACTACGGTGTTGAACACTAAGCTGTAGTCGGTGAACAGCATTCTCACATACAGTTGAAGTAGGAAGTTTACATACACCTTAGCCAAATACATTTAAACTCAGTTTAACAATTCCTGACATTTAATCCAAGTAAAACTCCCCTGTTTTAGGTCAGTAAGGATCACCACTATATTTTAAGAATGTGAAATGTCAGAATAATAGTAGAGAGAATGATTTATTTCAGCTTTTATTTATTTCATCACATTCCCACTGGGTCAGAAGTTTACATACACTCAATTAGTATATAGTAGCATTGCCTTTAAATTGTTTAACCTGGGTCAAATGTTTCGGGTAGCCTTCCACAAGCTTCCCACAATAAGTTGGGTGAATTTTGGCCCATTCCTCCTGACAGAGCTGCTGTAACTGAGTCAGGTTTGTAGGCCTCCTTGCTCGCACACGCTTTTTCAGTTCTGCCCACAAATTTTCTATGGGATTGAGGTCAGGGCTTTGTGATGGCCACTCCAATGCCTTGACTTTGTTGTCCTTAAGCCATTTTGCCACAACTTTGGAAGTATGTTTGGGGTCATTGTCCATTTGGAAGACCCGTTTGCGACCAAGCTTTAACTTCCTGATTGATGTCTTGAGGGTTTTTAAATAGTATAGGAATGCAGTTAATGAGCTTCAACTTTAACTAAGACCCGTACTAAGGCCCTTGACTCGCTCAGGCAGAACAAACTTGAACCTTTTTTCAATGCTGATTTGAATGTCATTGAGAAAACAGAAAGGTGTCAAAGAAATCCTTTCTGAGTTTAACAGTGCAATATGCAGAAATCACTCCACCGTTTCCTGGTTGCAAAAATTCTAATAGCCTAATTTCAGTTTATGGGATAAAATTAGCAATGTATACTGTAGAGAATCATTGTACCATCTAAACCACTGTGAAATGTATTTCAATAACCCAAAATATTGTATTTTCAGCTGGTTGAAGTTGGTGTCCAAAACCGAAAGTAAAAGACAAAAAAATGAAATTTAAGAACGGGAAGGATAAAAATAGTGCACATAGAATAGATCTACCGTTTCTTAGACTTACTTTCAATGAGAATGACCGATCTATAACTCAATTTGGTCTTGTCACCCAAAAAGTTACATATTGCAGCTTTAAAAGTAATCCTAGAAGTAATCATCTATTTTTTTCTCAAAAGTATCTGTAATCTGATTACAATATCTTTGCGGGTAAAGTAATGGATTACAGTTACAGTTTATTTATTTGTTTTGTAATCTGTTACTCCCCAGCCCTGAGCTTGAAGGCTACTGCAAACCATAAACATAAACAAGCTTTCGAAAACAGTTATTGGCTACTTCTCTCTTTGTTCAATGACAATTACACAATGACCCCGCCTTTTGTGTCAGAATGATTGCGCCTGCTCAGTCCGCAACTCTGTGCTTTCTCCTTCACTGTGCCCTATTGCGCGAGACACAGAACGTTCTGAAACTTCGCTCATCGCCCCTCAAATAAGGTAGGAAATTCATGGCACCTTCAGGGATATTTTATTGTGAAAAGCCTGTCTATTGGATTGATACTGAAAATATATTTGACTTATTTGATTGTTCTTTAGATGGCTTAGACGCGTAAAGTGTGGAAGCGAGAATACAGTGTGGTAGGCCACAACATAGTAGGGCTGCAGGACATACAGGCCTGTCTGTTTAAAAACGGTAGATATCTCAACGCTTTAGGGATATTTAAGAATTATTCGGACAAATTAGATTCCTATAACACTAGACTATGCAGGTTGACTATAAGCTATATAATTAATTATGGGCTATACAACCTAAAATAAACAGATTTGATTGCTAACTAGTGCGCATTACGCACAGTATTTAACTTTTGCCAATTACATGTAGTCTCTGAATTTCAGCAGGATATTAAAATGGTTAAGAGTTATTTTCAATTTTATTGTAGATTTTGTAATTATTTCGAGAGACTGTCTATAGTTCTAGCGCTATAGATTTTTGTAAACAGAGCAATGCATTGAACTATGAACAATGGAGACCTAGGCTAGCCATTTGTCTATTCCAAAGGGCAATATATGTCATCCCATAAATTACACCCTATATGATAGTGTCCGTGTTTTTGTAAAATGTTTTGTAAAGTTGAAGGCCCATTAACAGCATGGTTTGTGCTGCAGAAACAAGGAGGGTTAGGTTTATCTTCGGGTTGGCACGGTGGACTTTACGCACGCTGGTTCTGGTGTAACATGCAGCAAATAAATAATCCACTCTCGATTGTTGGAGCCACCTGACCTTCTACTATGTTCATTCATGAGGGTAGTAGACGGTCGGCCCACCAACAGGAATGAAGGTGAAAAAGATTGGGGATTTCAAGTGAATGTGAAAACATTGTGTGATGGCACAATAGGTGTTTTGCTCTTTTTGAACCTTTGTTGCTCTCCGAAGTTCTGGAATCCTATTGCGCTGCCGCCTATGGACAACAAAGAATGATACAAACCTTGCTTATTATTGTGGTAGTAGTGTCTGAAGCAGTAGGCCTAGGCCTAGTAATACGCCTGATGAGAGAAGGCCTATAGATACTTCTAGTAGGTTCAAGTTTAGACTCGTTAAAAGAATGCTATTAATCACAATCTAGGCAGTGGTGTAAAGTACTTAAGTAAAAGATACTTTAAAGTACTACTTAAGTCGTTTTTTCCGTATATATAGGTCCATGTACACAGGCTGAATATCAACCCCTATAGGAACATGGCTGTCCTGAAGTGCCTGGCGTTGGGTGGAAGGAATGCACTGTTGAGTAGGTCAAGATGTGATGCCACATGGCCGGACCGCTCATTAGGCAGGATTAGGCACCCGCCTATGGCTGCAGATTGACAAGGGCAGCATTTTCTGAGCTAAACTGGCCAAGGCGCACCTCCAACAACAAGAATAATTCTGCTCAAAACAATGACAATTTCTCTCAACACGTGGCATATGGGCTTTTTAGGTGAGCACTGATGCCGCCCTTTGATAAGCAGTGCCCACTTTGTCAAAGGCAGGGGTGCAAAATATTTTGCTTGTCAATTCCCAGCACACCTCTCCAGGGTGCTGTTGGAGAGACGCATCTCTGCAGTGCTCCACCAACGTTCCCTCAATTACAACAAAAATCTAACAGAAATCATGTAACAGATATAGGATATGGTAGAAATAGTATGTGGCCTTTTCTGTAGCCTACAGGCTGGACATAAAATGTATGACAGTGTAATTAGACAGACACTTTTTTTACCAAATGCAGGTTTCTCTGATCAAATAGCCTAACCTAACTGCCGCTCAATCAAATAGAAAATTTGTTGACATGTTAACAAACAACATATCCTAAAAACAGGACAGGTCAAAGAAAAATGGACAATGTAGAATGGACAATCACAACAGTGAGTTTCACCCCATTGTCATGATCAGTGGTTTCAAGTTTGTGTCCGTCAATTTTTGACAAGCTGATCATAGCAAAAAATAAAATATTTCTGCATTTCCCGTTGTGTAAACACATTGCAAATAGACTCGTGATAACTCCTGATAAAGTTGGGTAGCTGATATTCAGAGCTTAAATAGCCAAATTGATTAGTCACAGGAATCAGGACTAATATAGCCAATGCAATGGCCTGTTTAAAAAACGGTGGGCCTAACACCACATGGATGGGCATTCATAAAGTTCCATTGAGGGCCAACATGGTAGGCTACACCACAGTAAGCACGAGCCGACGTCTTTTTTTGGTCCTGTCTGGGTGTCGTTTTTTTGTTACAAACGGTAGGCTTACAACAAAAAATAAAATTTCAGGCAACGCTGTATGCTACACCTCAGTAAGCACGGACCAACGCCGACACCTTTTGGACGTCTTTTTTGTTGTTGGTGCAATTCCGGACCGGCCATGATTTCCATATCCACAGACATTGGTCTCGCCTATGGCGGCAGAACGGCAAGTGCATGGGTAGCCATAGCTAACCCATGCACCACTGTACATTCAGGCTATAAGTTCACAAGGTGTAACTTCACTTCCCCCGACCTTATCTCACACGCTCCACTACCAACATGCCACATAGGCCCGTCTGGGTTACACTGCATGTGAAGATCTGTTTTATTAATTGCTGAACATTATCAGCCTACATCGTTTGTTAAACATTGGATTAAAAATAGACCAAGGTAATATGGTTTAAAAAATGTTTACTATCACCAAACCAGTTTCTTTGAGCTGACATGATAATTTTTGCAGCTAACTGATCTCCCCAACAATGATGCTTATTTTTGTTTGAATGGCATAAAGACTAAGGACTACTATGGTGAATGATGTCTGGTTGGTAACTACATTTCCCAGGATCCCACTGGATGTGTTATGCCTATCTGTTTTCAGTTGTTTTCCTGTCCTGTGCGTAGCTGATTTATGAATGTCGTTGTGACCCCTAGAGCTCAGTGAATGTGTTTGACATTGTTTGGTGGACAGGCTAGTGAAGTTGTCAGAGGGGGCTGTGCGTGGGGAGTGAGGAATGGGGGTGTGGGGGGATCAAGGTAGAGGAAAGTAGGGGTCGAGAGGATTTATGGGGGTGGGAGTTGGGCGAGAGTGACGAGGTGTGTGAGGTTAGGGTTGCAAGAGGTAGAGGAGTAAAGCACCCATTTCAAAATGGCGTGGCCATATGTGGTATGGTGTTGAGTTCACCTGGGTTATTTATAGAACAGAGGTTAGGGGGGGAGGAGGAGAGGGAGAGGGTGAGGAAGCTGGGAAGAAGGAACTGAGTAAGGAGGGAAGAAAGGGGGCAGGGTGTGTGTCGGTGGGGGTTGTGGGGGGGGGGGGGGGGGGGTGATTGACAAAGACAGATTCCACACCATGCTGAGTCTGCAGAATGCCCCCCTTGCATCAGTCAGCTGACTATCATAAAGCCTTTGAGCATAGACAACAGCACTGAGACAGGCATAGAGGACAAAAGGTGCGTCCGTGTGTATGTTTGTGCCTGTGTGCTAAATTCCCATGTGTGCGAGGTGTGTGCGTATGTTTGTGCATTTGTGCTAAATTCCCAGTGACACCAGGGTAATCACCACGAAAGCAAATCATCCACCTCACCGCTGTGTCCCCAAATCACCAGATGCTCTCGGTACCACAGTATTGTATGTGTGTGTGTTACCAGATCACTATGTTCTCATAGATGGGCGTGTGCTTGTCATCTATAGAGCCTATGGCTTTGGGTGATAAACATGTCAGCCAACATGTCAGTCATACGGGCCATAGAACAGTGTTATTGTTTTTATTTTTAATAGCTTTTTACCCATTTTTCTCCCCAATTTTCGTGATATCCAATTGGTAGTTACAGTCTTGTCCCATCGCTGCAACTCCCGTTACGGACTCGGGAGAGACGAAGGTCGAGAGCCATGAGTCCTCCGAAACACCACCCTGCCAAGCCGCACTGCTTCTTGACACACTGCTCGCTTAACCCGGGAATTGTATTTATTTAATCTTTACTTAACTAGGCAAGTCAATTAAGAACATTCTTATTTACAATGACGGCCTACCAAAAGGCAAAAGGCCTCCTGCAAGGAAGCGGGCTGGGATTAAAAATATAAAATAAATATATAGGACAAAAAACACATCACGACGAGAGAGACACTACATAAAGAGAGACCTAAGGCAACTATATTGCATGGCAGCAACGCAAAACAACACAGCATGGTAGCAACACAACATGACAACAACATGGTAGCAGCACAACACATGGTACAAACATTATTGGGCACAGACAACAGCACAAAGGGCAAGAAGGTAGAGACAACAATACATCACGCGAAGCAGCCACAACAGTCAGTAAGAGTGTCTGGAAGCCAGCCGCACCAATGTGTTGGAGAAAACAACATACAACTGGAGACCGGAGTCAGCGAGCATGCGCCCGGCCCTCCACAAGGAGTCGCTAGAGCACAATGGGACAAGGACATCCCGACCGGCCAAACCGTCCCCTAACCCGGACCACGCTGGGCCAATTGTGCACAGCCTGGGATCGAACCCGGGTCTGTAGTGACACCTCAAGCACTGCACTGCAACAGTGCCTTAGACCGCTGCGCCACTCGGGAGGCCCCATAGAGCACTGCTTTATCAGTGTTGAGGACACACCCTTTGGTTCACACACCCAATATTAGAGTAATAGTTGCAGGCCCTGCCCTGGAGACGCGCTCATGGGGAATTGATCATGTGTTCTGCCAATTGTGAAGAGCTCAGAGGAAAGGAACTGTTTGATTGCTTGATTGCATACGTGGCTTTAGAGTCACAGTGCTACATGGACTGTGATGATCACCATGCCGGTATAGCGCATGCAACTAAGAGAACTTAGAGACTGCTTCGGCTATCCTTTCCAAAACCACTTCCAACAAAAGGCAGCACCTAAAACTCAATACAAATTCACAAAGATATCCAGTCCAGTTAAGCTGAAACAGACCAAGTACAGACACCACCAGCATTGTTGTGAAAACAGAGATTGCATGCCTAAGTCGTCTGTCCTTCCTTCCCCACATCTGAAGAGTCATGTCAGACAAAGGCGGAGAGAAGGCGAGCCTGGTGAGGAAGGAGGGGGAGAGTCCAGCAGCACAGGCCAGTCAGAACAAAGGAGCTCACTGTGTGCCATGTTGCCACAAGGGTGAGTGAGGGATGTGAGGGAGGGAAGGAGGGAGGGAGGGAGGGAAGGAGGTGGGGGAGATACGGAGGTGGGTGAGAGAGGGAGGTGCGGAGACAAAGATGTTATCAGGGTCCCCTCGACTATCTGAATCGATTGATCAATCTACCTGTATCTATCATTCCAGAGAGTAGGCTTTGTCCTAACAGTCTTAGACCGCCTTGTCCCTGTCTCCATTCCTTCATGACTTCTGATTTGAAAGGACTTGATCGGTCACATGATATGTTCAATATGACAAGCCACTAATCTGAAAGGTAGGAAGGTATGTAGGAGGGTTGGGACACAGCCCCTGGACACCAGCAAGAGCACAAAGAGACACACTGCCATGGCAAAGTCACCTTCATGCACGCATGCACACACCGGTAATTTATCCTAGCAGAGACTCAGGGGACCCTGGTGACATCATAAAAGCTAGCGTAGTGCAGTTGTGTGCAGTGGTGATAGTTGCTGACCAGCCAAACCCTGGCTTAGGCTTACTGTCGCTCAACAGCACATAGTAGAGCGAATGCTGTGGCGTATACTGTGATTGCTATATGGCATACATCTTCTTCCACTTCACGCTAACCGTTTCATTCCCAGGCAGCTAGTTACTAACAATGCTGACTTAGGCAAAAGAAGTGGCAAGATTTTAAAGGCACAGTTCACCCCAAAATCAACACACTTTAATCATACCATGGCCCCATTCAGGCTGTCCCTAATATGGTGCCATGTGGTTTCCTGTTTAGAGAGATGATTACCTGGTATACCAGTGGTCAAAACACAAGTCAATAACATTAAGTTAAACCATGCTAGCTAGCGGTTCACTAATGGACTGATGCCAGGAATAAATGGAGTTAAACTAATTGGCTGGGCTAAAGTGGGGATGTAGGGGAAAGCGACAGGCAATATATCACAGGCCCAGTAGACCAGACCAGGCAGGGCCAGTGTAGCTGGCAAGGCCGTCAGTACTTCACAGTACGTTGGCTTTACAAAACACACCTTAATAAAGGCTTCAACAAAACTTTGGATACTACTTTAGTATGAAGCAATGTATTGACCATTCATACTGAATAGCCTAGTATGCTAGTGTGGATATTATTTAGGACACAGTCAAGGAATGTACGAGGGACTTACCAAGGGTAAGGTATTAGTGGGCCTGTAGATCCTCTAGTTAGTAGACGCTGTGTGGTGTGTATGTTGGTGTGTGTTTGCTTCTGTTGAAAACCTTTCTAGAGCAGCGTGAGGTGTGTGTGTGTGACTGTGAACGCATAGATGGACGCTGTGTTGACACTGTGTGTAGGCCTAGATGCTGTGTGTGTTTGCTTCAGTTCAAAGCCACTTCACTATAACACAGCAGTGTTCTGTGTGAAGTCATAGGTAGGTACTGTGTTGGACCTATTTTGCATAGAAGTAATGTGATGTTTTGCTTGTGTGCTGGAAGCCGTGCTCCATTTGTACAGCATTTTTCCTCCTGTGACTCAGAGAAGTGATGTTGTAGTATCAGAGATACACCCAAACCTGTCTCTCTCTCTCCACAGTCACCATGGCTGTTCCTCCTGCATACTCAGACCTGGGAAAAGCCGCCAAAGACATCTTCAGCAAAGGCTATGGTAAGTCAGTAAATCCTCCAGCCCCCCACCCACCACCACCACACGCAAGGAGAAAGGGAGGACACAATTACATATTTCATGTGTCTGTAAGCTCTTAGGATCACTCCAACCTATGTCTCTCTCCTCTCTTTATTTATTTCTCTCTCTCTTGCTCTCTCCCTCTGAGAACCTAAACCTCAGCTGGTCATCAAGGACTCTGTGACCTCTAACCTTATTTATGGCCCCATGGGTCAGCGGATGGGGGTAGGGACTCAGTGTGTGTGTGTTTTTAGACTTGTTTCATGCTCATTTATATTGAGTCAAACAGTGCCTCTTGTCATCTTTGTTTCATACAATTAGATCTACTTTTCTGCAAATGTTCTGGTTTCACAACCGTAAAGCTTGGATGACCCTCAATGAAGACCCTCAATGAAAACCGTCATGTGAATGATGTATCCAATAACGAAGGGCTACAGAGAAGTATCCCAAATCAAAATGGGGTCTGCTCCTCTATTTTTTTTTATGAATAGAGACATGATTTTTCTTTTCCCCCTCTCTTCCTTCTCTTTTCCCCTCCAGGCTTTGGAATCGTGAAACTGGACCTAAAGACCAAGGCCCAGAGTGGAGTTGTAAGTACAACCTCTCTCTGTAGCTCTCTCTTTCACATTTATTGAATTCCTCCTCTGTTTTATACATTATACCAAATGTTTCTTGGAGTTTGGTGAGAGCGTGGTTGTCCTATGTTTATTTTGCATACAACCTTCCCACAACTTTCTGGGAATGGTGCAGGATACCCAGCTAGCACATGACGTTCTGAGAATCTTAAGTGGGAATTTCAGTACTACAGCATAACATTTTCTGCAGGTTTCCTCATGGTTCTGTTTTAAAGTCATGTTCTCAGAACATTAAGAAAACGTTACATAAAAACCACAAGAAAACATAAGTAACGTTCAAAGAATGTTCTAAGAATGTTATTTAAAAACATATTCACTCTGTTCTCAGTGTCAACAAAATGTTCTATCGTCTACCTTAAGTGTGTTCAGGTGTGTTGGCTGCATCCACTAATTGGCCACACCTGATCTTAATGAGTGCTTGTTTCCTTTGAAATGGGGTCTGTTTGAATAGACTAAAATGAACAGCTTCATATGAGTAAAAAAAACATGGCATGCTAGCTCCATCATGGTGGTGGACTAATTCCATGGATAGAGAACAGAAGATGATAGGTTCTCAGAACGTTATTTAATTACCTTAAAATAACCTATAAAACCTCACAGGAAAACTTTCAGCGACCCATAGTAAAACATTCTCAGAACGTACCTTCAACCTAAAAATGAATGTTCCCTGAACATTTTCACTTCTATTCTCAGAATGTTTAAAAAAAGTTTTACCGGTCAGGAAACGTATTGCTTCGTTCCCAGGACCAAGGGGAAACCAAAAACCCACAACTTCCCTATGAACCAAATGTGCTACCTGGGGGTAGACTCCTCTCTAAGCTAAAATGTATTTACCTGGGATTGCCATGCAACACTCATTGATCAGATGTGTAATATTTGAGAAATACTAACACACACATTCACATTACATTGTGGTGCTGGGGATTAAAAAAAAAACATTTTCCAATTAATTTATCACAGATGTGTAACATTTACATTTAGGCCACTCTCGAACAGAGTGACCCATGCAATAGTCTGTGTGTTTGTGTAGTCTAGCCTTACAGTATAAGCTGCATGTCTAGACCCTAACCTCAGGGCTGAACAGGAAAGTTGAAATGGCTGACTCACTGTCTGCTGGCAGTGTGTGTGTGTGTGTGTGTGTGTGTGTGTGTGTGTGTGTGTGTGTGTGTGTGTGTGTGTGTGTGTGTGTGTGTGTGTGTGTGTGTGTGTGTGTGTGTGTGTGCCTGCCAGAGAGTCACTGTCTGACTACAATCTACCTCTACGTTAGAACAAAATGGATACCGCCCATAGCATTGCTGCTCCCTAAATACTATGTGTTATATTCTCTTAAAAGGTGTCAGGGGCAACAATACTGTGTATAGGATTATGTTGTTTTTTGTCATTGTCTTCATCTTGTTTCGGCCTGTACACATTTTGGATATGGTCGATTCCAGAGTTTTGGACATTACATTTGCGGGCAAAATCACAACTTTAATGTCTCACAGAATGGACAAACAAAATGTAAATGTTGATGTGTATGTTTATAGTACCCCTTGGGGGGAGTGTATAGCCCCGCAGCAGACTTCTAAATATTGGCATGTTGGAGAAACAAAGCAAATAAGAAGAGTTCTGGATGTTACTTGGAATGGACAAGCTTTTTGGGGAGAGTGAACATATTAGCAAACGTCTGTGAGTTTGCAAGTATTAGGTCAAAACATGGATAGCCATTATGAGGGATAGGCATGGCTGAACACACAAATGATCATTTTGAAAATATTGTCATTTCCATTCTTACTTTAGAGAGGGAAAACTACTTTTATGGATGTTACACCCTCCATTATGCATGTTAGAGTCTTGAAATAAACATTCAAATCTTAAAGATTTCATTATCAAAATCTATCATTACACATTTGATGTCATTTGGATGGTTTTTCAAAGGTCAGCAGAAAGCATAGTACTTTAGGATTGCATAATTACAGGTAGCCTGATTTTCCCCCTCCACTTTATATATATCAAAATGAACCTTTACCAGTTAAATGTAGACATAAATATAATATATATTTTTTATATTACAACTTTTCTGAAATATGCAAATTAGACAATATACATGTGCCTATACTGCCAATCCACCTTTCTGGACACTGGATAAAGTCTGTATATTTTGGGGGCTTTCATTTGAAGAAGAAAATAATACTCCAGGATTATTCACAGATTGTTGAAAAACACTTTATTATCGTTCTATCTAAAAAAAAAACTAAAAAAACAACAGTACTGCCATGTATGAGAAATGCATTTCAGCATATATTTTCCAACAGAATCTTAGCTAGAAAACGTCATTTTCAAGATATCAACAATTGCTTCAGTAAGAGTCTGAAGAATACATCCCAGAACAACCACACAAAATGTGAAGGCACAATCCTCTGAAGCTAAAATAGGATACATCAATATCCATCCCATCCACCACCGTATGGATATCATAACAATGAAAAAGGACATTGACAATGAAAAGAGAGAAACCAATTATAGACCATATACAACCTTGAAAGTTATCTTTACAGAGAAAGTTTCAAGACGATCCGATGTAAGGTGCATGTTTTTACAAGAACGTCCTTAAAACCTTATGGACGTTACATTATCTGTGCCATTCACACCCCTATCATTACAAGACTGTAGAAGACACAAACACAACTCAAGACACTTCAATTTGGTCTGTATTGTTTCATTAACATCTCATCTGAATCTCATCTGGGGGACAGCTGTGAGTGGAAAAACAAGCTATGTGAGCCCTTTCTAAAAGCCATAAAATATGATTGACTGAAAAGCCTTTTTTTAGACTTGCTGTCAAAATTCATGCAATATCCTTCTTAAACTTTTGAAATAAAACCTAAACTCCAACAAGACCTTAAGCATAATTATGAACGTGGTTTCATTAGGGCATGCTCATGTTGACCTTTCCACGGAATTGCCCATAACTATATCAGCCGTTTGGATAACTCATCTTCCTCTCCCTGTGATTGAATTGAATCACAAAGCAGATTTCATGAAATACACTTTACTTGTACGATCATTTCCCCCAAAAGTCAAGCGTGTTCTGTAAATTAGATGTTGTATATCTATGATTCACAGTTCAAACAGTTGGTTGTGAGTGTGTTCAGTTCAGCTTTGGTATCTCTGGTACATACATTATGTGCATTAGAATCTTCTTTTCTGAAAGAGTGGGAAAGTGATTGAATGTGAATATCTGTATGGTTCTGACCTAACGATATCTGCCTCTCTCTTTCTCTGCCTTTTTTCTGCTTCCTCTCTGGACTTCATTGTCAGATGGTAAGGTTGTGTGTGTGTGTGTGTGTGTGTGTGTGTGTGTGTGTGTGTGTGTGGAGAAGGCTTTTCCTCCTTGCAGCCGTTCTTGCAGCAGTGTCCCAGCTGATTGATTGATACCATTCCCCTTGCACTGCTAAGGCCATAATGACATTGACTCCTATCCCCGGACAGACATTTAGACTGGTCTAACTGGCCCGCTTACTGGTCTACAGGTTACTGGTCTGCCAGTGACCAGATGACTGGCTTGAGCATCTACCACTACTCAAAACGGTAGCTGCTGACTACAGCCAGTCATGCAAACCTGAGAGGAATTGCTTGGCAGAGATGTGGTAGGGGTACTTATCTCTTTCCCTGTCTATTTGTCTTTATCTCTGTATCCCCCGTCTCTTTCTCTCATCAGTGAGGAGTGTGCTAAGCTCTCTTTAACAGCCTCCTCTCCTGTAACAACAGTTCCCCTTCTCTTCTACATTTTCTCTCCTATGCTCCAGTTTCTTCTGCTGAGCTCTCTTACTTTTTTGCTGTTAACCATCCCTCATTTCCCTCTTCCTCACCTGCCACTCTCCTTCCATCTCTCAGGAGTTTGCGACCTCAGGCTCCAGTAACACAGACACAGGGAAGGCAGCAGGTAACCTGGAGACCAAATATAAGGTGAAGGAGCTGGGCCTGAGCTTCAACCAGAAATGGAACACAGACAACACCCTGACCACCGAGGTCTCCATGGAGGACCAGGTGAGTTTGAAACCAGTTTAGCCTAAAATCAGGTTACACCGCACCAAACCAGCTCCTGACAGCACTTGATGTTAACTCATTGATCACCAGTATGTAAATGCATCCAATAGACTCTGAACATTAAACCCAAAGTTTAGTCAGTAATATTACCCCTATTGTTCTCATTGTTCTGTGTCTGCTGTTCACCAATATATAATCACTGGAGGCTGCTGACGGGAGGACGGCTCATAATAATAGCCGAAACGGCGCAAATGGAACGACATGAACACCTAAAAACCGTGTGTTTGATGTATTTGATACCCTTCCATCTATTACTCTCCAGCGAGTAACCACGAGCCCGTCCTCCCCAATTAAGTTGTCACCAACCTCCTGTGTATGTGCTGTATCTCCTTCTCTGTCCTGTGTTTCTGTAGTTGGCTAAGGGCTTGAAGCTGGCTCTGGACACATCGTTCGTGCCCAACACTGGGTAAGCTAATCACTCACTGGTCAATCATTACCTCCCTCCATATGCCTTAGTGGTGCACACGAACATTAAGGATTTTGAAATAAACAGCACCAGTAAAGGGAGTAAAACGGTCACTTGGGCAGTTTCGTTCATCCGTTGTCAAATTGTCAAAGCAATCCTGACACCCTCTCTATGTTCCTCCTGTCCCCTTCCCCTCTGTCTGCAGTAAGAAGAGTGCCAAGCTGAAGACTGGTTACAAGCGGGACTTCATCAACCTGGGCTGTGACCTGGACTTTGACATGGCCGGCCCCACGGTCCACGCTGCTGCCGTGCTGGGCTATGAGGGCTGGCTGGCTGGGTACCAGATGGCCTTCGACACAGCCAAGTCCAAACTGTCCCAGAACAACTTTGCCCTGGGATACAAGGCTGGGGACTTCCAGCTCCACACCAATGTGTGAGTACCACTACACCTAACCCTGACTACTGTCCAGCAGAGGTTGTTTTGTGTTTGCACAGAGTTGTTTTCTCCATGTGCAATTTTTGTTGTCATGATCCACCAGAAGTTGATTTAAGAGCTATGTAGCACCCTACTGATGAAGCCCATGGTGTTTTGTCCTCTCAGTAACGACGGTACAGAGTTCGGTGGCTCCATCTACCAGAAGGTGAACTGCCACTTGGAAACAGCCATCAACCTGGCCTGGACGGCCGGCAGCAACAACACCCGCTTCGGCATCGGAGCCAAATACCAGCTGGACAAGGACGCTTCCCTGTCTGTGGGTACCACAACCACACATACAGAACCACATACCAGTCCATAGTGCCAGAACAAGAACCACACAACCATGCAAATACATGCTTGTCTCACCTCTTTGTGTCTGTCTGTCTCCCCCTGCAGGCCAAAGTCAACAACGCCAGTCTGATTGGAGTCGGCTACACACAGGCCCTCCGGCCAGGTAACTCAAAACTGACCTTTACACCAGATAACTAGCTGCATCTGTCTATATCTACACACCTTGCCTATTAGTACCACAGGAGTTGGTTAGAAGAAAGGAAGAGGTGATGTCTATGCTCTATATATGAAAGGAGCTGTACTTTGTGTGTTAAGACTGGTGTCTCTCTCTGTAGGAGTGAAGCTGACTCTCTCAGCTCTGATCGATGGGAAGAACTTCAACGCAGGCGGCCACAAGGTTGGCATGGGCTTTGAGCTGGAGGCATAAGGATGGAGAGGAGAAGAGGGGGATGGGTGAAGGAAGGGAAAGATCCTGAATCTGACAAAACACACACACACACACACACACACACAGAGAGTGTGTTTTTTGGCCTTAACCCTACAGCTCTTAGCACCCTCTAAGACCTGCAGTACTATATTAAAATGGGCAGACTGTCGAGAACCAAGTTGTATTTTGGTTCGTTTTAGGTCCACCATCTCTCTGTATTATCTTCTTAGCAATACCACTACGTAAGGGACATCTGTCATGCCATGGCACTGGAGCAGCAGCCAGTGAGCAAGTCTCAAATAACACTCTATTCACCAGGAGTTTACTAATTCACATAGGGTTCTGATCAAAAGTGGTGTACTGTATGCAGAACAGGGTGTTTGAAACAGACAAGTCTGGAGTCAACCTTTTGTTCCACTTCCTCCCCATAAGCAGACATATCCTCTTTTCTGTGTGTGCACCTTTTTAGTAGGGTTTGATTGTGTGGTATACTTTGCCTAAGATCATGTGTTTAATCTACTTTTGACTTGTGACAAAAAAAAAGTTTGATTGACAGTGTACTTTTGTTTGTGTATTTGTGGTACATTCTATTGATTCGATGAAAGCCAGAGGGGAGTTGTTTTCAAGGAATAACTTGATGTTCTGTTGTCCCAGACCTTTTACAGACCTGTTTGTGGATGGATGTCCACTTTCAGTGATGCATAAACAGGGACACATTGACACGAGCATACTGCAATAAAATGGGTGGCTAAGAGCTTGAAAATGAGACCGGTTGATATTCTGTTTCCAAATCAGGGAAAATATCTGTAGTACAGAGAACTTGAAGATTCCACCTTGACAGTAAGATTTGTTGACTGACTTGTATTCCCATTCCAGAACATAAAGCAATGTAACAATGGCTGAATGTTCTGCCCAGAGCCATACATTTAGAAAGTTAGGCCAACATTCTGTTACATACCATTGTTTAAATATTCCCCATGTAATGTTAAGGAAGCTAACGTGGCTGCCATAGAATGTTTAAGTGTCATGTAAATGCATCATAATGCAGAAACCGCATTGGCCTACTAAATACATGGTTCTGGTTCTGCCTAATGTCCCACTGTTTTCTCAATGTCTCTTGTTACCTCTGTTTTGACCATTTCAACTCTGTGTGTAAGTATCTCTGATTGCCAAACTAATACCCCATACATTTCTCCATTTGAATTCTCTTATTTTGGTTCAGAGTTTTGAGAAGGCATACAGGCATGGTGGATATCTTCCTTACCTCTTTGTAATTTACATTTTTTTGTATTTTATTTTCTGAACTCTACCACTATCATGCCATTTTGTGTCTGCTGTGCTTGGGACAGGGAAGGTTGTCAATAGTTGAAACCTCAAACTGGAATTCATGGAATAAAGAAGAATTTCAAAATCTTTGTTCTTGTTTTCATGCACATTTTGTCACTTGAGAAATACTGCACCAAACATCTTGGTTAGATGTAAGACCTTGGCAAAACCGTCAAAATTAATTACAGATTTCTTGAGTTATCTTAGATTAATTTTGACTATTTTGACAAATTGTACTGGCTACGGCGTCAAACAGTAATATTGCAGCTTTTTTCTCATTTTTCAAGCAAAGGAATTTTAAGGGAGTCTGCGAGCACAGACTTTCACTTCGCCTAGCTGAATTCGGCTAGGAGCAAACCGAACCTATGTATGCGGACACTTTTATAGTTCGTTACAATATCTGTCAGGCAGATAGTTCCTTGGTGGTTGAAGTTCAATTCAACCAGATACACGTACCTACACTTAACAATAATAAGACCACAGTAAAATACAACAAAATCAAACAACCAAATATTATACTGCAAAATATGTTAAAACATCAATCAAAAATATACAGTATACACAAAAACCCAGAGAATATCCTGCATCAGCCTTAGTTACGTAAAGTGAATTTGGATAGTATTAATTCAGAAAGAATATGAAAGCTACAGCTAAAACTTTGGTCAGAAAATATTTGGTGGCAAGCATAAAATAAAATATTTGAAAGATTAGGAATCATCACCAGAGTTCAGTCCAGACCAGACTTGACCCCTTTAAGGACCAGTACCACCAGGACCTTAGTCAAGAGGACAGTTTGGATCTGACCAGGCCACTGGTTTAAATACAGCTATGTCACCTGGTTCAGTAAATACATTTCCCCCATACAAATCTACTGGATTACTCCAATGCACCATGGTGTAGATTACAGGGGGTGTTGGCCATGTTAACGTGGACACCCCCATAAGCCTGGAAAAGAGAAATTTTGGTTCAATACATTATTTTAGGGGCAACTCCAAGAGTCAATATCAATGTCAAATGGCGCAATGCACTCTGTTGCAGTAAGTCTTCCCCACCACACAGCAGCAGCAGAGGACCACAGCAGGGAGTCTGGAACGGGACAGCGCTTCTGTTTGACATCAGCTTGAGACACAGCACATCAACACACTATCTGTCCACCTGAAGGTGATAGGTGTGTGTGCATGTGTCTGTGTGTACTCACGGCTGCTGTAGGCTGGGTCTGGGGGTCAGTAGAGGGGGAACAAAGGAGGAAGAGCGGACCCCATCCACAGGACTCCCACTCACGGGGCTGCACACTTTACTCTGAATAACAACAAAGGATACACACTGATCAGGAGATATCACACACACACACACACACACACACACACACACACACACACACACACACACACACACACACACACACACACACACAGTAAAAGTAAAGATACCTTTAAAGAAAATGACTAAAGTAAAAGTGAAAGTCCCCCAGTAAAATACCTCTTGAGTAAAAGTCTAAAAGTATTTGGTTTGAAATGTACTTAAGTATCAAGAGTAAGAGTATAAATCATTAAACATTAATTATATTAAGCAAAACATATGTTTTTTGTTTTTTTTACGGATAGCCAGGGGCACAGTTCAACATTCAGACATAATTTACAGACGAAGCATTTGTGTTTAGTGAGTCTGCCTGATCAGAGGCAGTAGGGATGACCAGGGATGTTCTCTTGATAAGTGCGTAAATTAGACAATTTTCCTGTCCTGCTAAGCATTCAAAATGTGACAAGTACTTTTGGTTGTCAGGGAAAATGTAAGGAGTAAAAAGTACATTATTTTCTTTAGGAATGTAGTGGAGTAAAAGTAAAAGTTGTCAAAAAATATAAATAGTTAAATAAAGTACATATACGCCAAAAAACTACTTAAGTAGTACCTTAAAGTATTTTTACTTAAGTACTTTACACCACTGCATATTACCTCAATTACCTCGACTAACCGGTGCCCCCGCACATTGACTCTGTACCGGTACCCCATATATATAGCCTCGTTAAAGTTATTTTACTACAGCTTTTTAATTACATGTTACTTCTATTTTTTATTTATCCATTTTTACTTAACACTTATTTTTCTTAAAACTGCATTGTTGGTTAAGGGCTTGTAAGTAAAATTTGATTTGATCTTACTGCAGGGAGAGAGTGAAAACGAAAATGTGTGTATATGTAACGGCATCTGAGGGGTGTGTAGACTAGTGTGTGTGTGCATGAGTCCCTGAGGTGTGTCGAAATCTTTGAGTTTTCTCTCGTAGAACTGGAATGCCTGGACCACCAGACGCACTACCTCCTGACTTCCCCCCTCCCCCCATATCTCTGGTCTGGAGGGAGGGAAGAGAGAGAGAGATCTGGAGACAGAAAGAGATAGAGATGGAGGAAGGGAGAGGAAAGGGAGAGGGGAGAGAGAGGGAGAGTGGAGAGAGCGGGAGAGCGAGAGGAAGAGAGAGAGAGAGAGAGGTTGTCTTCCATTCTATAATGACATGTTCTCAGAATCACAAATAGACATCAGGTGTCTATAATCTATGTGACGGTAAATGATCATGAAGGGAAGTGGTAAACCAACCTCCGGGGTTTCTCTCTGAGTTTGCGGAACAACTCCTTGGCCTTCCCCTCACTGTGGCCCGAAAGAGGTGAGAACAGAGAATGAACATTTACAGTATTAGCTCACTAAAGGCCAAGTATCAGCTGACACGATGAAACTGGTTAGATGTATTTATAGATCTTGCTCTGAGTTAACTGGACTGTTGAGATGTTTCTGTCTGTCTCTTACAGTGTGTCCAGGGCCTCTCCACTCATCCACAGTTGTCTCTTGAGCTCCACAATGTCTGTCTGGAGGAGCATCATCTCCTCTCGCGTCACTGGGCAGCTCACGGCTGGGTTTCTCTTTGTAGTCCATAATAGTTTGCAAGCCCTGCCACATTCGACGGGCGTCAACAGCCGGTTTAGTAGGATTCAATCTTAGTCCTGTATTGACGCTTTGCCTGTTTGATGGTTTGTCGGAGGGCATAGCGGGATTTCTTATAAGTATCCAGATTAGCTTCTTGATCCTTGAAAGCGGCAGTTCTAACCTTTAGCTCAGTGCGGATGTTGACTGTAATCCATGGCATCTGGTTGGGATATGGTCACTGTGGGGGGGGACGGGGACGTCGATCCACTTATTGATGAAGCCGGTGACTGAGGTGGTATACTCCTCAATGCCATTGTATGAATCCCGGAACATATTCCAGTCTCTGCTTGCAAAACAGTCCTATAGTGTAGCATCCGCGTCATCTGTCCACTTCCGTATTGAGCGAGTCACTGGTACTTCCTGCTTTAGTTTTTGCTTGTAAGCAGGAATCAGGAGGATAGAATTATGGTCAGATTTTCCAAATGAAGGGCGAGGGAGAGCTTTGTATGCGTCTCTGTGTGTGGAGTAAAGGTGGTCTAGATTTTTTCCCCCTCTGGTTGCACATATGACATGCTGGTAGAAATTACGTAAAATGGATTTAAGTTTGCCTGCATTAAAGTCCCCGGCCACTAGGTGCGCCGCTTCCGGATGAGCATTTTCTTGTTTGCTTATGGCCTTATACAGATCTTTGAGTGCGGTCTTAGTGCCAGCATCGGTTTGTGGTGGTAAATGGACGGCTACGAAAAATATACATGAAAACTCTCTTGGTAGATAGTGTGTTCTACAGCTTATCATGAGGTACTCTACCTCAGGCGAGCAATACCTCAATACTTACTTCCTTAATATTAGACATCGCGCACCAGTTGTTATTGACATATAGACACACACCACCACCCCTCGTCTTACCGGATGTAGGTGTTCTGTCCTGCCGATGCATAGAAAACCCAGCCAATTGTATATTATCCGTGTCGTCAATCAGCCACGACTTGGTGAAACAAGATATTACAAGATATTATTTTTAATGTCCCGTTGGAAGGATAGTCTCGAACGGAGCTCATCCAGTTTATTCTCCAGTGATTGCATGTTGGTCAATAGAACGGATGGTAGAGGCGGGTTACCCACTCGCCGGTGAATTCTCACAAGGCCCCCGAATCTGCTCCCCTTGTATCTCCATCTCTTCTTCATGCGAATGACGGAAATCAGGGCCTGGTCCAGGAGAAACAGTATATCTGTCATGCCCTGATCTGTTTCACCTGTCCTTGTGCTTGTCTCCACCCCCTCCAGGTGTCGCTTATTATCCCTGGTGTATTTATCCCCTGTGTTTCCTGTCTTTCTGTGCCAGTTCGTCTTGTTTGTCAAGCCAAACAGCGTTTTTGTGTCTCAACTCCTGCTTTTCCCAGTCTCCCTTTTCTCACCCTCCTGGTTTTGACCCTTGCCTGTCCTGACTCTGAGCCCACCTGCCTGACCACTCTGCCTGCCCCTGACCTAGAGCCTGCCTATCTGTAACGAACTTCTACTTCTTCCTCCTCCTCTGACGAGGAGGAGCATGGATCAGAGAACCAATTTGCAGCGTGGTAGTTAGACATATTATTTATTTACAAAAAACAGACGAAGACGAAAAAACTCTTGAACAAAATACAAAACAACAAACGAAGTAGACAGACCTGGACTACGAACTTACATGTAACGAAGAACGCAGGAACAGGTACAAACTACAAACAAACTAACGAACGATACAGTCCCGTATGGTGCAACAAACACAGACACAGGAGACAACCACCCACAACAAACAATGTGAAACCACCTACCTTAATATGGCTCTCAATCAGAGGAAACGTAAACCACCTGCCTCTAATTGAGAACCATATCAGGTCACCCCTAAACCAACATAGAAACACATAACATAGACTGCCCACCCAAACTCACGCCCTGACCGACTAACACATACAAAAATAACAGAAAACAGGTCAGGAACGTGACACTATCGTCTTGTACCGTTTGGACTCTGACCTGGTTACTGAACCCCTGCCTGTCCTGACCTCGAGCCTGCCTATCGCCTGGTACTGTTTGGACTCTGACCTGGTTTATGAACTCTCTCCTGTACCCGACCTGCCTTTTGCCTACTCCTTTTGTTATAAACAATATTGGAGCTCAACCATCTGCCTCCTGTGTCTGTATTTGGGTCTCGCCTGGTGCCCTTATAATATCCTTCACGTCAGACTCATTAAAGAAAGAATCTTCATCCAGTTTGAGGTGAGTAATCTCTGTTCTGATATCCAGAAGCTCTTTTCGGGCATAAGAGACGGTAGCAGCAACATTACGTACAAAATAAGTTACAAACAATGCAAAAAAACGCACAGAATAGCACAATTGGTTAGGAGTCCGTAAAATGGCGGCCATCCCTGCGGCGCCATTATACACAGTGTATAACAACATGCTCACATATTCACATATAGAGAGTAGAGGCAGTTGCTTTAAGTTTAATTCTAGAGGAGAGAGAGAGAGAGAGAGAAAGAGAGAGAAAGAGATGGCCCATTTTCATGATTATTTTTCAGTTTTCTTAGCATTAGTGTTTGCATGTACTCACGGACAAAGCGTATATTTTCTGGCATTGTGGATGGGGTGAACTGTGGCTCATAGATGCAGGAGGAACGGTCAAACAGAAACACCAGAGAAAGGTCTGCCCACCTCCCGTCTATCTCCTGAGAGAGAGAGAAAGAGAGAGAGAGAAAGAGAGAGAGAGAGAGAAAGAGAGAGAGAGAGAGAGAGAAAGAGAGAGAGAGAGAGAGAGAGAGAGAGAGAGAGAGAGAGAGAGAGAGAGAGAGAGAAAGAGAGTGTAACGGCAGTCCTCCTCCTCTTCATCTGAAGAGGAGGAGTATTGAGGGAACCAAGGCGCAGCGTAGTGAAATGACATACTTTATTAACAAAAACACGAACTTGACTAAACTAACAAAACAAATAAACGGTGTAGACAGATCTGAACGACGGACTCACATAAATCACGAGAACGCAACGAACAGGGAAAAAGCCTACACATAAAAAACACTGAACAAACAAACCGAAACCAGTCCCGTGTGGCGTAACGACATACACAAACACAGGAGACAATCACCCACAAACAAACAGTGAGAATGCCCTACCTAAATATGACTCTTGATTAGAGGAAAACGCAAACCACCTGCCTCTAATCAAGAGCCATACCAGGCAAACCAAAACCAACATAGAAACAGAAAACATAGAATGCCCACCCAACCTCACGTCCTGACCAACTAACACACAAAAACTAACATAAATAGGTCAGGAACGTGACAGTACCCCCCCCACAAGGTGCGAACTCCGGACGCACCAGCACAAAAAATAGGGGAGGGTCTGGGTGGGCATCTAACCACGGTGGTGGCTCAGGCTCCGGGCGCGGTTCCCACCCCACCATAATCCATCCTAACTTCCTCCCTCCAAGAATGTCCACCCTCTTTTGACCCCCACAAAATCCCCTTAACAACATATCTAATAAGGACAACACCGGGACAGAGAGATAAATCAAGACAGAGGGATAGATAAGAATATAGAAGTAGATAAAGATAGAGAGGGAGATCAGGATAGAGGGGCAACTCCGGACTGAAAGGCAGCTCCGGACAGAGAGACAGCTCTGGACTGATGGGCAGTTTTGGGTATCTAGCCTTTTCAGGCTGAAGGTCAGCTCATGGCTGACTGACGAATCTCGACGCTCATGGCTGGCTGACGGCTCTCGACGCTCATGGCAGGCTGACGGCTCTCGACGCTCATGGCAGGCTGACGGCTCTCGACGCTCATGGCAGGCTGACGGCTCTCGACGCTCATGGCAGGCTGACGGCTCTCGACGCTCATGGCGCTCTGACGGCTCTGGCTGCTCATGGCGCTCTGACGGCTCTGGCTGCTCATGGCGCTCTGACGGCTCTGGCTGCTCATGGCGCTCTGACGGCTCTGGCTGCTCATGGCGCTCTGGCGGCTCTGGCTGCTCATGGCTCGCTGGCGGCTCTGGCTGCTCATGGCTCGCTGGCGGCTCTGGCAGATCCTGTCTGGTTGGCGGCTCTGGCAGATCCTGTCTGGTTGGCGGCTCTGGCAGATCCTGTCTGGTTGGCGGCTCTGGCAGATCCTGTCTGGTTGGCGGCTCTGGCAGATCCTGTCTGGTTGGCGGCTCTGGCAGATCCTGTCTGGTTGGCGGCTCTGGCGGATCCTGTCTGGCTGACGGCTCTAGCGGCTCCTGTCTGGCTGATGGCTCTAGCGGCTCCTGTCTGGCTGACGGCTCTGTAGGCTCATGGCAGACGGGCGGCTTTGCAGGCTCATGGCAGACGGGCGGCTTTGCAGGCTCCTGGCAGACGGATGGCTCAGACGGCGCTGGGGAGACGGATGGCTCAGATGGCGCTGGGGAGACGGATGGCTCAGATGGCGCTGGGGAGACGGATGGCTCAGATGGCGCTGGGGAGACGGATGGCTCAGATGGCGCTGGGGAGACGGATGGCTCTGGCCGGATATGGCGCACTGTAGACCTGGTGCGTGGTGCCGGAACTGGAGGCACCGGGCTAAGGATAAGCACCTTCCTACTAGTGCGGGGAGCAGGAACAGGGCACACTGTATTCTCAAAGCCTACTCTACCCCTGATGCGTGGTACCGGCACTGGTGACGCCGGGCTGAGGACAAGCACATCAGGATTAGTAGGGGGAGAATATACAGTGTGTACAGGGCTCTGGAGACGCACTGGTAGCTTAGTGCGTGGGGCCGGAACTGGAGGCACCGAACTGGATACACGCACTATAGGGAGAGTGCGTGGAGGAGGAACAGGGCTCAGGATACGCACTGGTAGCCTAGTGCGTAGTGTAGACACTGTAGGTACTAGGCTGGGGCGGGGAGGTGGTGCCGGAAATACCGGACCGTGGAGGCGTACTGGCTCTCTTGAGCATTGAGCCTGCCCAACCTTACCTGGTTGAATGCTCCCGGTCGCCCGACCAGTGCGGGGAGGTGGAATAACCCGCACCGGGCTGTGTAGGCGAACCGGGGAAACCATGCGTAAGGCAGGTGCCATGTATGCCGGCCCGAGGAGACGCACTGGAGACCAGACGCGTTGAGCCGGCCTCATGACACCTGGCTCAATACTCAATCTAGCCCTACCAGTGCGGGGAGGTGGAATAACCCACACTGGGCTATGCACTCGTACAGGAGACACCGTGCGCTCTACTGCGTAACACGGCGCCTGCCCGTACTCCCGCTCTCCACGGTAAGCCTGGGAAGTGGGCGCAGGTCTCCTACCTGCCCTTGGCCCACTATCTCCTAGCCCCCCCCCAAGAAATTTTTGGGAATTACTCACGGGCTTTTTTGGCTTCCGTGCCAGACGCGTTCCCTCATAGCTCCGGTTCCTCTCCCCGGTAGCCTCTGCTCTCCTCCGTGCCTCCAGCTCAGCTTTGGGACGGCGATTTTCTCCTGCCTTAGCCCAGGGACCTTCTCCATTCATTATTTGCTCCCATGTCCAGAAATCCTTTCTCTCCTGTCCCTTACTCTGTTTAGTTTCCCTTTGCCGCTTGGTCTTAGCTTGGTGGGTGATTCTGTAACGGCAGTCCTCCTCCTCTTCATCTGAAGAGGAGGAGTATTGAGGGAACCAAGGCGCAGCGTAGTGAAATGACATACTTTATTAACAAAAACACGAACTTGACTAAACTAACAAAACAAATAAACGGTGTAGACAGATCTGAACGACGGACTCACATAAATCACGAGAACGCAACGAACAGGGAAAAAGCCTACACATAAAAAACACTGAACAAACAAACCGAAACCAGTCCCGTGTGGCGTAACGACATACACAAACACAGGAGACAATCACCCACAAACAAACAGTGAGAATGCCCTACCTAAATATGACTCTTGATTAGAGGAAAACGCAAACCACCTGCCTCTAATCAAGAGCCATACCAGGCAAACCAAAACCAACATAGAAACAGAAAACATAGAATGCCCACCCAACCTCACGTCCTGACCAACTAACACACAAAAACTAACATAAATAGGTCAGGAACGTGACAGAGAGAGAGAGAGAGAGAGAGAGAAAGAGAGAGAAATAGAGTGACGATCCGTGAAGACTTCTCTGAACTTTCTTATTAGACTTTACCAATGCAATATCATGACTGCTCTATATGAAACACATTTTGATTGGATTATAGATTAGGTATAACATCAGATAGATTAGTGTAGTCGATGGCACACTGCTCCGCCTCTCTCTGTGGTTGCAGGGCTAGTCCCTCCTCCAATAGTAGCTCTTGATCGGTTGGAGAGATGTTGGTCTCACACATGATTTGTTGCTGCAGATCAGCCACACTCTCATTGGCCTAGACAGAGTAGGTGAAGATCTTAGCAGACACCATGTTCAATACTTGAACCACCTAGAGGGCTCCCGAGTGGCGCAGCGGTCTAAGGCACTGCATCTCAGTGCTAGAGGCATCAATACAGACCCTGGTGCGATTCCAGGCTGTATCACAACCGGCCGAGATTGGTAGTCCCATAGGGCGGCACACAATTGGCCCAGCGTCGTCCAAGTTAGGGTTTGGCCGGGGTAAGCCGTCATTGTAAATAAGAATTTGTTCTTAACTGACTTGCCTAGTTAAATAAAAATAAATAAATAAATAGAGAGAAAGAGAGAATAAACAAAACCAATCCTTCTATTACAACCGAGTGTCTTGCCAACCAAGGGTCATGTGAGAGAGATTTGTATTGAATTAAAGACAGAGAATGGATCTGAACGTGTGTGTCTGTGTAGTTTACCTTTTGCTCCAATATAGTCACAAGCTGAGAGAAGCAGTCGGAGGTGGTCTGGGGGTCTGCCTCTCTCCTGGGGAGCCCACCTCACCTCAGCTGCAGCCAGCCTTCTAGACGCACCCAGCAACAGACTACAACACAAATGCAAACCCCAATTATCAAATTACTTATCTTATGTTTTCTTCAATTGAAAGTTCTTTAGTGGCCAGGAGAAATGTCCCCAGGTGGCGATGTAGCGACTCACGTGTTAAGGTTGTTGGGCTGGGGCAGGTGATCTCCCCTGTCAGGTCCTCATAAACCACAATGTCATGATCCTGCTTCAACTTCAACTTATTGTGCCTGAGAGAGGGAACGAGAAAGAGAGAGAGAGAAAAAGAGGAGAGAAAGAGAGGAGAGAGACAAAGAGGAGAGAGAGAAAGAGGAGAGAGAGAGAAATAGGAGAGAGAAAGAGAGGAGAGAGAGAGAGGGCAGATCATTTGTATAATAACTATAATGTTGAAATATATTCACAGGCATTCATGTATGCACATACACAGACACACACACACTGCAAGCTTGGCAATGCCAGTCCTTTCAACACTGGCCACAGAGGCCCTTGTGGGCAGTACACACATTTTCCCTCATTGTTCAGTTCTTAATAGACTTTGATAGCGTGTTGAAATATAATAATATTATAACATGAGTCTGGCGTGTGGCCTATCATAACCAAACATCCTACCCTCTAGGAATAACATTCAACAGGTTTATTTTATTGTAGCTCAAGATTTTAAACAACAGGAAAAAGAAACAATGGGTATGTGTGTGTTTCTAACAGGTGCAAGAACTATACGAGGGTTAGCTGAAGGGTGAGAACGGACATAAAACTGGTTTATTTTCCCCAAAAAGAAAAACAGTGAAAAAATGTACTTGACAAAGAGGAAGCTATAAGAGCTAAAATAACAGAGAGGGAAAGTGAGATCAGTTGTATCCACAAAGCATCTCAGAATGGATCAACTCATAAAAGTTTATCTCAGCTGTGAATTCTATAGCACGCTTTAGATAACAACGGTGAATGTGACTGTTGCAATGGTAAAACGTTTGTATCATCATATATCATTTTCAGCTGACACGATCACTTTGCCTTGTCTTAATTATTGCCTAATATGTTGGCATGCATAACCTTCTTTTTTTATACCAATTCCAATGGTTATGAAAAGCAGAATTATTAGTATGTTTACATGTACACTAATAATTCGATATTAAACTAGCTATGGCAGAAGGTCGAGTATGGCATTAGTCATGTAAACACATTACTCTGTTTATCTTTATCGACGGAAGGTCATAATCGAAGTAAGCATACGCCGATTAAAACATCTTGTTTTCTGAGCAATCTTTCAAATTATTAGGACATGTAAACAGTTTAATCGTAAAAACTGAAAGTATACATCTTAAAAATACTTTTCACATCAAAACATTAATAAATACATTTGCAAAAATGTCTAAAAACCTGTTTTTGCTTTGTCACTATGGGGTATTGTGTGTAGATTGATGGGGGGAAAAACGATGTAATCCATTTTAGAATAAGGCTGTAACGTAACAAAATGTGGAAAAAGTTGTGGTCTTAATACTTTCCCGAATGCACTGTAAATAGTCTTCGAAAAAATAACACGTTCACTGTGGTAGAATGCTCTTTTGATTGATGATTTTCTGCATTTATCAAAGTCCCATCAATAGTCTGATTTCAGATGTGTTCTGTTAAAACCTGTTTTACATGCAAAGCATGTAAACGTTTTTAATGGACTATTATATTAACCTAACTATCCACAATAATCACATTATTGTGTGCATGTAACCATGCTCAATATTACTGTTATATCTACACACCTGTCACCAGTGGTGTAAAGTACTTAAGTAAAACATATTTTAAAGTACTACTTAAGGCATTTTTGGGGATATCTGTACTTAACTTTTTATATTTCTGACAGCTTTTGCTTTTACTTCACTGTAATGTATTCCTAAAGAAAATAATGTACTTTTTACTGAATACATTATCTCTGACACCCAAAAGAACGTGTTACATTTCGAATGCTTAGCAGGACAGGAAAATTGTCAAATTCACACACTTATCAAGAAAACATCCCTGGTCTTCCCTACTGCCTCTGATCTGGCGGTGCAATGGGAAGCAAGTTCAGGGAGTGAGTTTTAATAAATAGAAGACACAATGAACACGAACCACAAACAACGCACCGACATGAAAACAGAGTCAATAACACCTGAGGAAAAAATCAAGGGGAGTGACAGATATAGGGAAGATAATCAAGGAGGTGATTGAGTCCAGGTGAGTGTCATGAGGCGCTGGTGCGCGAGACGATGGTGACAGGTGTGCGGGATAATCAGCAGCCTGATGATCTAGAGGCTGCAGAGGGAGTATACGTGACAGGCGGACTCACTAAACACACATGCTTCATGTGTAAATGGTGTCTGAGTGTTGGAGTGTGCCCTTGGCTATCCGTAAATTTAAAAAACAAGAAAATGATGCTGTCTGGTTTGCTTAATATAAGGAATTTGAAATGATTTAAACTTCCACTTGTACTTTTGTTACTTCAGTATATTTTAGCAATTACATTTACTTTGGATACTTAAGTATATTTAAAACCAAATACTTTACTCAAGTAATATTGTACTAGGTGACTTTCACTTGAGTCATTTTCTATTAAGTTATCTTTATTTTTACTCAAGTATGACAATTGGGTACTTTTTCCACCACTGCTCATCGCTTTGGCACAATAGGCATCAAGTCACTTGCCGAGAATGTTGCATACAACGATTGAAAGGTCTATCATTTTCATTGAACACAATCAAGTTTAACATAAGCCACAGATGCCTTCAATTGCACAATTTATAGGCATGCCCAATTTAGGCATATTTTTTAACAACGTTAAGTTATGCTCCAAATGAATAACTTGAAATAACATAATGTAGGTAATTGAATAATCTAAAGAAAAACATGTTTACTTATTAGCCTTGTGGTTATTAGTATTTAGGCAACTCATGTGAACTAGGCCTCATGTGAAATCATTGTCAAAGGCGCAAGAGATACTGTTGCATGTAGGTCTAGATTATTCATGGATTGATCATATAAAACATTACTTTAATAACTCCAAAGCAATTGCATGTGGCTCAGGAACCACTGACTCGCTGCATTTTTATTTTATTAAGACACCTGCTGGTAACTCTTAACTGGTTAGGACAGTTCATGAGGTCTCCTAAATATCAGTCGACTAGGTGTGACTTACAGTATGACAGAGGCTTAACATAGCTTTTATTTGAACCCATAAGAGTAGGAGTGAAATGTCTATTCTCAGCACTTAAAACCAATTTTCTACTCCGAGACGCTTTGTGGATACGGGCCCAGTACAACCAGAGAGAGATACACAAATAGAAAAGATAGGAGTAGTGTTCGCCACAGTATCACCACACACTAGGTATTGCAGTGTTCCGACGAATGAGGTACACAAACTGTTCTGGTCCAGCTCCTTGGCATAGCCCAGATCTATGATCTTATGTATCAACTACAGAGAGAGGGAGAGAAAACAGGATAATGATTTATTACACTATATGGAGTATTCTTAGTATTTTCTAAGAAATTACATAGCAAAACAGTAACTACACATAACATACAATTAACTACTAAATATCAAATCTACTTTGGGGCTCTACTGCCTTTAAGAACCCCTTCATTTAATAGTTCTACGGCCCCTGCCTCTCAATGCAAGCACTGAACTCCAAGCACACACCTTCACCAGGAGGGCATATAGTATTGCTGTTCGCCGATGAGTGAAACATTTCACAATAAACATTTTTACGGTCAATTTAATCCAGACAGAAATATGTGTGTTTTGTGCTGTACCCTCAATGTAATGTTGTAAAACAATACAAGGGCATACAGAAACACATAAACACAGCAAGAACTTGTTTTAATATGTCTGTCTGGCCTTCGTTACATAACTCTATTTGTGTCCATGCAAACCTATTTAAGAGTTTAGGGATGGATGGTATATTGCATCATTGACAAGATGGGGACATATTGGGCAAGGTAGGAACTATTACAGAGGGTGGGAGTCTGTCTGCATTGGTGTTTGCAGTGTTTGTGCTTCTGTGATTATCCAGGTATTGTCTGTGTGATTCAAAATCATGTTAGCTTGTTGAGCTAAAGCATCAGAATTTGTCAGGGAGCAGGAGTGCAAAGTCTTCAATTCCTAAAATCACACAGGGAGACCCACTCTCTTCTCTCCCTGCTGGAGGACGATGTTCTCTAGCTTCAGATCTCTGTGGATGATCCTGTTCTTATGGAGGTAAGTCAGTGTATAGGCTAGGGGGGCTAGAGAGCGAGAGACAGAAGTCTGGAAAAATATCCTCTGTGTACAACGTAAAACAACAAATAATGCATGCAGAGCAGAATTAGGCCGATATCCGATAATTATGAAAAATTCAGGTAAGAAATGTTAAATTCTACAACCACCTAAAAGGAAGCGATTCCCAAACCTTCCATAACAAAGCCATCACCTACAGAGAAATTAACCTGGAGAGGAGCCCCCTAAGCAAGCTGGTCCTGGGGTTCTGTTCACAAACACAAATAGACCCCACAGAGCCCCAGGACAGCTACACAATTAGAACCAACCAAACCATGAGAAACTAAAAAGATAATTACTTGACACATTGAAAATAATTTACAAAAAAAACAGAGCAAACTAGAATGCTATTTGGTCCTAAACAGAGAGTACACAGTGGCAGAATACCTGACCACCGTGACTGACCCAAAATTAAGGAAATATTTGACTATGTACAGACTCAGTGAGCATAGCCTTGTTATTGAGAAAGGCTGCCGAAGGCAGACCTGGCTCTCAAGAGAGGACAGGCTATGTACACACTGACCACAAAATGAGGTGGAAACTGAGCTGCACTTCCTAACCTCCTGCCAAATGTATGACCATAATAGAGACACATATTTCCCTCAGATTACACAGACCCACAAAGAATTCAAAAACAAATCCAATTTTGATAAACTCCCATATCTATTGGGTGAAATACCAGTGTGCAATCACAGCAGCAAGATTTGTAACCTGTTGTGCCTCTGTGTCTTTGTGTCTTTGTGTGTGTGTGTGTGTGTGTGTGTGTGTGTGTGTGTGTGTGTGTGTGTGTGTGTGTGTGTGTGTGTGTGTGTGTGTGTGTGTGTGTGTGTGTGTGTGTGTGTGTGTGTGTGTGTGTGTGTGTGTGTGTGTGTGTTAGGGCCCAGAGGGTGGTACAGTGTAAAACGCTCATCAGCAGGAAGTTCCCAACCAAAGGTCACCAGGGAGACAGGAAGATTAATCATTTGTGTCTCTCTCTCTGTGTGTGTGTGTTTGTGCATGTTTCCGTGTGTGTGTGTTACAGGTTGAGTATGGTGTGAGTGCATGTTTAGCATGTCTGCATTTCAAGTGTTTTCACTTGTCTGTCTGTGCCTGCTCTCAGAGATGTGAGATGTATGAATTAACATATGGATTCCTGAGCATGTTTGTGTTTGTATATTTACGTGTGTTTCCTGTGAGTGAATATGGTGTGAGTGTATGTTCTGTACATTTCCATGTGAGTGTTCGGGTGTAGAAGTCTGTACACAGTCTTTCAAATCTGTGTGCATACCGGAGGGCGAGATGATATATGATTTGGTGTGTGTTGGATAATGTGTGCCTATGAATATCAGGAAGTTTGTGGTTAGTTTCTAGAGACTTGCAGCTTCATATTTAGTATTGTCAAGTCTGGTACACAGGGTGATGGAAAATAATTGTATCAAAGTGTGGATAAATTAAACTGAAGTGAAACACAGTTCACCTAATGTCGAGCATCTAAACAGGCCCACTCAATAATGACTATGAAAAACAATAAAAATGTATGTGTGGCCCCTCTTCTCCAGGCCTCTCTTCACTATGTAATATACATGTAACAACATAGTAATTTTCAAGACGCTATTATCCAAAGCAAGTACCTTACAGTAAACACATACGCTATATATACAAAGGTATGTGGACACCCCTTCAAATGAGTGGATTCGGCTATTTCAGCCACACCCGTTGCTGACAGGTGTATAAAATCAAGCACACAGCCATGCAATCTCCATAGACTAACATTGGCAGTAGAATGGCCCGTACTGAAGAGCTCAGTGACTTTCAACATGGCACCGTCATAGGATGTCACCTTTCCAACAAGTCAGTTCGTCAAATTTCTGCCCTGCTAGAGCTGCCCCGGTCAACTGTAAGTGCTGCTGTTATCGTGAAGTGGAAACGTCTAGGAGCAACAACGGCTCAGCCATGAAATGGTAGGCCACACAAGCTCATAGAACGGGACCGCTGAGTGCTGCAGCTCGTAGCGCGTAAAAATCGTCTGTCCTCGGTTGCAACACTCACTACCGAGTTTGAAACGGCCTCTGGAAGCAACGTCAACACAAGAACTGTTCGTCGGGAGCTTCATGAAATGCGTTTCCATGGCCGAGCAGCCGCACACAAGCCTAAGATCACCATGCGAAATGCCAAGTGTTGGCTGGAGTGGTGTAAAGCTCGCCCCCATTGGACTTTGGAGCAGTGGAAAAGCGTTCTCTGGAGTGATGAATCACGCTTCACTATCTTGTCAGTCCAACAGACAAATCTGGGTTTGGCGGATGGCAGGAGAATGCTACCTGCCCGAATGCATAGCGCCAACTGTAAAGTTTGGTGGAGGAGGTATAATGGTCTGGGGCTGTTTTTCATGGTTCGGGCCCCTTAGTTCCAGTGAAGGGAAACGTTAACGCTACTGTAGCGTACTTCCAACCTTGTGGCAACAGTTTGGGGAAGGCTCTTTCCTGTTTCAGCATGACAATGCCCCCGTGCACAAAGTGAGGTCCATACATAAATGGTTTGTTGAGATCGGTGTGGAAGAACTTGACTGGTCTGCACAGAGCCCTGACCTCAACCCCATCGAACACCTTTGGGATGAATTGGAATTCCGACTGCGAGCCAGGCCTAATCGCCCAACACTAGTGCCCGACCTCACTAATGCTCTTGTGGCTGCAGCAATAATCCAACATCTAGTGGAAAGCCTTCCCAGAGGAGTGGAGGCTATTATAGCAGCAAAGGGGGGGAACCAACTCTATATTAATGCCCTTGATTTTGGAATGAGATGTGACGAGCAGGTGTCCACATTCTTTTGGTCATGTAGTGTGTATTCAGTACATGTGGCCTGAGCAGGAATCAAACTCAGGGCTGTGGGTTAGGGCCATTGATGATGTCACTCTAAAGGTCAGACTGACAGATGTGTGTATGTGTGACACAGACGGGCTCGCCCATTTACTCCATCCAACAGGAAGTTGATCACACATTAACTTCCGCCTCTCAGGCAGTGACTCTGTGATGTCTCCCTCAGGAATGTGGAACTTGGCCAAACTGCTGGCATATGACACAGACACCATACTGCAGGTGGCAGCTACACAACATCAAGAACTTTGAGAACTCATGGAAAACACTGTGTAAATGGAATCCACTAGAGATACTGACATACAGTACCAGTGAAAAGTTTGGACACAACTACTCATTCAAGTACTATTTTCTACATTGTAGAATAATAGTGAAGACATCAAAACTATGAAATAACACATATGGAATCATGTAGCAACCAAAAAAGTGTTAAACAAATCAAAATATATTTTATATTTGAGATTCTTCAAATAGCCACCCTTTGCCTTGATGACAGCTTTATACACTCTTGGCATTCTCTCAACCAGCTTCATGAGGTAGTCACCTGTAATGCTTTTCAATTAGCAGGTGTGCCTTGTTAAATGTTAATTTGTGGAATTTCTTTACTTCTTAATGTGTTTGAACCATTTGTGTTGTGACAAGTTAGGGGTGGTATACAGAAGATAGCACTATTTGGTAAAAGACCAAGTCCATATTATGGCAAGAACAGCTCAAGTAAGCAAAGAGAAACGACAGTCCATCATTACTTTAAGACATGAAGGTCAGTCAATCTGGAAAACTTCAAGAACTTAGAAAGTTTCTTCAAGTGCAGTCACAAAAACCATTAAGCGCTATGATGAAACTGGCTCTCATGAGGACCACCACAGGAAAGGAAGACCAAGAGTTACCTCTGCTGCAGAGGATAAATTCATTAGAGTTACTAGCCTCAGAAATTGCAGCCCAAATAAATGCTTCACAGAGCTCAAGTAACAGACACATCTCAACTTAAACTGTTCAGAGGAGATTGTGTGAATCAGGCCTTCATGGTTGAATTGCTGCAAAGAAACCACTACTAAAGGACAACAATAATAAGAAGAGACTTGCTTGGGCCAAGAAACATGAGCAATGGACATTAAACCGGTGGAAATGTGTCCTTTGGTCTGATTTTTAGTTCTTTGTGAGATGCAGAATAGGTGACCGGATAATCTCTGCATGTGTGGTTCCCACCGTGAAGCATGGAGGAGATGTGAGGTTTTCGGGTGCTTTGCTGGTGACACTGTAGGTAATTTATTTAGAATTCAAGGCACACTTAACCAGCATGGCTACCACAGCATTCTGCAGCGATACGCCATCCCATCTGGTTTGCACTTAGTAGGATTATCATTTGTTTTTCAACAGGACAATGACCCAAAACACACCTCCAGGCTGTGTACGGGCTATTTGACCAAGAAGGAGAGTGATGGAGTGCTGCATCAAAATAACCTGGCGTCCACAATCACCCGACCTCAACCCAATTGAGATGATTTGGGATGAGTTGGACCGCAGAGTGAAGGAAAAGCAGTCAACAAGTGCTCAGCATATGTGGGAACTCCTTCAAGACTGTTGGAAAAGCATTCCTCATGAAGCTGGTTAAGAGAATGCCAAGAGTGTGGAAAGCTGTCTTCAAGGCCAAGGGTGTCTACTTTGAAGAATCAAAAAAATATTTTGATTTGTTTAAACACTTTTTTGGTTACTACATGATTCCATGTGTTATTTCATAGTTTTGATGGCTTCACTATTATTCTACAATGTAGAAAATAGTAAAAATAAAGAAAAACCCTTGACGGAGTAGGTGTGTCCAAACTTTTGACTGGTACTGTATGTCCAGTAGCAGAATAAGGATGGAACCCACGATTCATTCCACAGCAGTTCTCCAACAGGTTCAGATACTGGAGACACACAAACACACACACGAGAAACATGAACAGTAGAAGGCTGAGTGTTTATTCGCCACATGCAGAGGATAACAGGTATGAAGTTAAGACCCAGATGCAGACAACGTTGAATTAACAATGGTTTAATAATCCAACAGGGGGAGGCAATAGACAGGTCAAGGCAGGCAGGGGTCAGTAAACCAGAGGTGGGGCAACGGTACCGGACGGCAGGCAGGCTCAGGGTAGGCAGAGGTCAATAATTCAGAGGTGGGGCAAAGGTACAGGACGGCAGGCAGGCTCAGGCAGAGTTGTCAGGCAGGCGGGCTCAGAGTCAAGACAGGCAAGGGTCAAAACCAGGAGGGTGAGAAAAGAGAGACTGGGAAAAGCAGGCGCTGAGACAAAAACTGCTGGTTGACTTAACAAACAAGACGAACTGGCAACAGACCAACAGAGAACGCAGGTATAAATACACAGGGGACAATGGGGAAGATGGGCGACACCTGGAGGCGGGTGGAGACAATCACAAAGACAGGTGAAATAGATCAGGGTATGACAGAGGATGGAACAGATGTAAAACAGTACAGTGAAATTCTTACTTGAGAGCTCTTTCTCAACAATGTAGCGATAATAATAATATAAGTAATAGAAAATATTATTTAAAAAATATAGATGCGAGCAGCAATGAACGGGGTTCACAGGATGATAGAAAGGACACAAGATCAGTTGCATAACAAAGCAAGCACTCTATGAAGTTTAGACTAGTGCCAGGGGCGAAAATCTGATATCAACCTTGGAGGGGACAATTACATTACATTTTCTCAAGAGCAATTCCTGAGGGGGACACCAAAAGTAGTGCTGTAACACATAGTATACATTGTTATATGTTAAATGTATATTGAGGAACCATAATTCCTACAACTGGATAATTGATAGGTACAGTAGTTAACTGAAGGGTTTTCCCAACTTGTTCAAATGTTTAAATCATTATAATTCTACTAATAATAATAGTTATAGCAGTGCTCCTTACCAGTCCAGTATGTATGCAGGTATTCGTACTTACAACCAGCAATATCAAGAAAGGTCAGTAGGTGACAATGGTACTGTACACTGTATGGGTGTAGTTTTCATAAATACAATGAACATGGTGTGATCACATCTAAAAGAATCTCCATTGAGAACCATCACAAAGTTGGTCTCCGTATTGAATTGACCTTTTAATTTGACTTTTTCTGATACATTTATATAGTCATTAAATATGTGCACCTGGCCTGAGTCTACTACAATATCTTTGCAAGAACAAAAAGCTTAAAATAAGTACAGTTCTAAAAGCAAAATAACTACTTCAATGAAAAACCCAAATAAATCAAACAAAATATCCTTCAGTCAGTGTCTCAACTCTTCAAACAGCAGCTATGGACAAGTATGTCGCACAAAGTATGCTATTTTAAATAAAATAACATGAAATAAATAATTTGTAAGTGTACTGAAAACTACTAAACAAAAGAAAAAATATCAATTACACCAGGGGTTCTCAAACAGGGGTCCATGGACTAATTGCAAGGGGTCCGTGAAATAAAAAAGTGTAATGAATGTAGTCAGTACCACAAGGTTTCCAGTAAGTTTACATATAATATAGAGGGGGTGGAGGTCCCTGAGGACCGTTCAAAACCTTGCCTGCCTTGCCTCAAAATATGCAGGGGTTCCAGTACACCAAAAAGGTTGAGAACCACTGCTATACACACTACTGAACAAAAGAACCGAGCATATGTTTGCGGGTTTCCTCAACAACACATCAGTTGCCACTTTCGCAATGCCCTCGCCTGTTGTCTCCGACACCCTGTATAGCCCAATAAACTCCTTGTGAGGGACATGGTCATGGTCAACATAACGCAGACAGACATTCTCCTGTTCAGCACCAGAGACATCTTGAGTACCATCAACAATTAATGAAAATTGTACAATCGGAAGAGACCTAATCTCAGCTGCAATGCCTCGAATGACTATTGGCCATGATGTTCAGAATTTCATTCTGTGCTTTGGGGCCTGTGTACATTGTGGTACGCTCTGTTAACCACTTCAGTAAAATGGGATCATCCTCTTCTGCCCTAAGTTTCAAAAGCTGGTATAAATTCCCACTGTCATCCGTGTGGCCTCTAAAGGCTTGTCCCTGTCTTTCTACATGCCGCACCGAACTAACAATTTTCATCAAGCAATGCCTTGCGTCCTCCTGCTGTTTACCCCACGCGCTGGATAACTGGACACTGATTGGATTTAGCTGGTGTGCTGTTACAATTACAAAGTGGCGGTGGGTTTGGCAGTTTTGATGTGCTGTGAATTTTTCAATGGCTTTTCTCCAGTTCCTAAATCCTGCACTAAAGAAGGCAGCATCTGCTCTTTGGCCAAAAGATGGCTGGCTTGAAAACCCTTGGCTCCAGTGAAAACACAACACTCCTTTTACTGATGGATTATAATGTAGCCAGGGGAAATCGCGAAACCATCTCTCTTGAAACGTCAACACTGTTGGCAAGAGTTTGCGGTTCTATAAATTGTGGGTGTGGCTGATATGGTTTTGTGCCATCACTGAGGTAACTGGACAATGCTGTGCCACTGTCCCCTATACTGGTGCTGCTGGCAACAAGGGTGACACTTGGTCCTGCCGTGGCTGTGACACTGTCCTCTGAAGTCTCTCTCCCTGGCTCTTTCCCTTTCATCACCCTAACTGACTCACAGTCTGTCTCCTAGAAAAGAAATAAGGTGTTTGCCGTACTCCTAACTACCGGTACCCAAAACTACACAATTAATCACAACAGCAATACCATTGCCTTAAACAAATCTTAGTTTAGTCACCAGTTTAAGTTGAGAGTGGGGGTATCCATGGCATTTTCCAATTATGTCCCTATTTTACAAGTCAAAAAAATTGAGAACCTTTCATAATGTTGCCAAACAAAGACTCAACAAACTTACCTGAGACTCCCTGTCTCTGCCAATCTGTCCCTGCATATCTGTCCCCAGCTCTGCTGTCTGTGTGCCATCTGTTGCCTGCTCTGCCTAATGACATCATTGTGAAACATTCCCATTAGCATTTCACTTCTTTCTTATGAACATTTTATCAACTAGTCTTTGAGATATTAGGCTACTAGAGTTCTTACTATGCGTTTTGGTGTACTGACAAATACTCTGATGTCCGTCTTCTTACTTTTTTCTGCCATTTTTCTACCTGGCTGGCTGGCCTAGCTGCACACACACACATTTACACAACACATGCTGCAACCTTTTGTAATTTTAATAGTTTGTTTCATATTGGCTGGCTTCCAACAATAGCTGAATTTGTAAAGCTAGCGAGCACCAATTCCGTTTCTGTGTGTTTGCTATAATCTTTGCTACCTGGTTAAATAAAGGTGAAATAAAAATAAATAAAAAAAGTTCACTAGCGACAATTTATCTTTTGCAACGAGACCATTATATATATTTAAGACAATGGTAGAAGAGAGTGTAGTTCTGTTCTGTTCAGTTTGGACTTCAGTTTATCGCTAACCTTATCACAGGGACGTCGAAGCACTACAGCTGCATGCTGATCTTGGATTAAACTGACGATAGCAAAGATTCCATCTTTGACGACGCCACATAAATGGAATAGGTACTAGCTAGCTTGATAGTTAATGTTTGCTTTAGTTTGCGCGCTAGCTCTGCAAATTCAGCTAGTGTGCGAACCCTGCCAACATAAAAATAAATAAATAACATTGCTATGGACCTGCTATGGATTGACTGGATTAACCTCACGTCAGTTACGTACATGTCCCTTTCGGACAGTAGATACGAACCCTCTATTACCTTGCCAGCTAAAGAACTGGCAGTGGATCAAACCATTGTGAGGCAAAGGGCGGGGGGGGTCGCAATCTTTTGAAACTTAAAAACGCGCTATTAAGTGTCTATAACCAGCACAAGTGCTTTCATTGCGTATTATTAATATTATTGAAATTACATAGTTATGTTTACAGTGATATATTGGGGGGGACAAATCATATTTTTCCCAAGATGGGGGGGTCGTGTCCCCCCCGTCCCCCCTGGGATTTCCGCCTATGACTAGTGCTGTAGGTTGGTTTTCTTTGAATGCAGCAGGTAATCATTCTTAAAGTAATCCCTAATGTATTGAGTGTATATACCAATTCTGTGTATATCTAAAATGTATGTTAAGATATGTGAAATATTTTCAGCGTTAGTGTATTGGTATATCGCTGTCATCTTTGAATTCTGGGACTTTATTTTGTTGAAATCTGTTTGTGTAATGACTTAAATCTCAGTTGGTACACTCCACATTAGCATTTGGAAATACTTCAATACACTCTCACAGCTGTAATAAACTGACTGTGCACGTGGCAGGACTTCCTGTTAAAACATTTCCTGAATAAATGATCGACTTTTAACTACATTCAGACCACATTATAGGGCAACAACATGCGATTATACAGACATACTAATCACAATATTTCCCATTGTTTTAATTAAAATCTAACATTAATCTGCATGAGATAAAGTCCACTTGATCAATAGTTATTGCTATAGTATCCTATGGTGCCACTGGTGACATCAATAGTGCCACCAACTGGTCTGGTGAAGCCATCTAAGGTTGCAGTGACTTTATATTCACACAGCTTCTAAGAAAATATACATTCCAAATTTCATGGCCCCATGCCCATCGGTTCAGTTCTCATAGCCCTGGTGTGATATCAAACCAAATCAAATATTATTTGTCACATGCGCCGAATACAGTTGTAGACCTTACCGTGAAATGCTTACTTACAAGCCCTTAACCAACATTGCAGTTCAAGAAATAGAGTTAATAAAATATTTACTAAACAAACTAAAGTTTAAAAAAATCTAATCAATCACAAAGTAACACAATGTGTGTGTGTGGGGGGGGGGGGGTCAATCAGGAAGTCCAGGACCCAGTTGCCGAGGGAGAAGTTTAGTCCCAGGGTCCTTAGTGATGAGCTTTGTGGGCACTATGGTGTTGAACGCTGAGCTGTAGTCAATGAACAGCATTCTCACATAGGTGTTCCTTTTGTCCAGGTGGGAAAGGGCAGTGTGGAGTGCGATTGAGATTGTGTCATCTGTGAATCTGTTGGGGCGGTATGCGAATTGGACTGGGTCTCTGGCATAATGGTGTTGATGTGAGCCATGACCAGCCTTTCAAAGCACTTCATTGCTACCGACGTGAGTGCTACGAGGCGGTAACAATTTAGGCAGGTTACCTTTCCTTTCTTGGGCACAGGGACTATGGTAGTCTTTGACACATGTAGGTATTACAGACTCGGCCAGGGAGAGGTTGAAAATGTCAGTGAAGACACTTGCCAGTTGGTCCGCGCATGCCTTGAGTACACGTCCTGGTAATCCGTCTGGCCCCGCGGCTTTGTGAATGTTGACCTGTTTAAAGGTCTTGCTGACATCGGCTACGGACAGCGTGATCGCACAGTCATCCGGAACAGCTGGTGCTCTCACACGTTAGTAGTAGGATTCAATCTTAGCCTGTAATCCATGGCTTCTGGTTGGGAAATGTATTTACGGTCACGTGGGGACGACGTCGTCGATGCACTTATTGATGAAGCCGGTGACTGAGGTGGTATACTCCTTAAACTTCTTAGTGCCAGGGGTTCCGACAACATTCCGCTGAAAAGGCAGCGCAGGAAATAAAAAAATATTTTTTTGAAATATGTAACTTTCACACATTAACAAGTGCAATACACCAAATGAAAGATAAACTTCTTGTTAATCTACCCATCGTGTCCGATTTCAAAAAGGCTTTACAGCGAAAGCACAACATATCATTATATTAGGTCAGAGCCAAGTCACAAAAACACACACAGCCATTTTCCCAGCCAAAGATAGGAGTTACAAAAAGCAGAAATAGAGATAAAATGAATCACTAACCTTTGATTATCTTCATCAGATGACACTCATAGGACATCATGTTACACAATACATGTATGTTTTGTTCGATAAAGTGCATATTTATATCCAAAAATCGCAGTTTACATTGGCGCGTTACGTTCAGTAATGTTTTGCTTACAAAACATCCAGTGATTTTGCAGAGAGCCACATCAATTCACAGGAATACTCATAATAAACATTGATAAAAGATATCAGTGTTATTCACAGAATTAAAGATAGACTTCTCCTTAATGCAACCGCTGTGTCAGATTTCAAAACAACTTTACGGAAAAAGCATACCATGCAATAATCTGAGCATAGAGCTCAGATGACAAAATCAGGCAAAGAAATATCCGACATGTTGGAGTCAATATTAGTCAGAAATAGCATTATAAATATTCACTTACCTTTGATGATCTTCATCAGAATGCACTCCCAGGAATCCCAGTTCCTGGGACAAAGTCAAAGTCCAAAAGTTTCCCGTTACAGACCGTAGAAACATTTCAAACAATGTATAGAATCAATCTTTAGGATGTTTTTACCATAAATCTTCAATAATGTTACAACCGGAGAAATCCTTTGTCTATAGAAAAGCCATGGAATGAGAGCTACCACTCACGTGAACAGGCGTCAGAGTTTGTGGCACTCTGCCAGACCACTCACTCAAAGAGCACTTATGAGCACCTCCTTTACAGTAGAATCCTCAAACAAGTTTCTAAAGATGGTTGACATCTATTGGAAGCCTTAGGAAGTGCACAATGACCCCATAGACACTGTGTATTCGATAGGCCAAGCTTTCAAAAACTACAAACTTCAGATTTCCCACTTCCGGGTTGGATTTTTCTCAGGTTTTCGCCTGCCATATGAGTTCTGTTATACTCACAGACATCATTCAAACAGTTTTAGAAACGTCAGAGTGTTTTCTATCCAATACTACTGATAATATGCATATATTAGCATCTGGGACTGAGTAGGAGGCAGTTTACTCTGGGCACGCTTTTCATCCAAAAGTGAAAATGCTGCCCCCTATCCCAAACAGGTTAATGCCATTGGATGAATCCAGGAACATATTCCAGTCTGTGCTAGCAAAACAGTCTTGTAGCATAGCATCCGCATCATCTGGCCATTTCCGTGTTTAGCGTGTCACTGGTACTTCCTGCTTTAGTTTTTGCTTGTAAGCAGGAATCAGGAGGATATAATTATGGTCAGATTTGCCAAATGGAGGGTGAGGGAGAGCTTTGTATGCATCTCTGTGTGTGGAGTAAAGGTGGTCTAGAGATATTTTTCCTCTGGTTGCACATATGACATGCTGGTAGAGATGACGTAAAATGGATTTAAGTTTGCCTGCATTAAAGTCCCCGGCCACTAGGAGAACCGCTTCTGGATGAGCATTTTCTTGTTTGCTTATGGCCTAATACAGCTCCTTGAGTGCGGTCTTTGTGGTGGTAAATAGACGGTTACGAATAATATAGATGAGAACTCTCTTGGTAGATAGTGTGTTCTACAGCTTATCATGAGGTATTCTACCTCAGGCGAGCAATACCTCGAGACTTCATTAATATTAGACATCGCGCACCAGCAGTTATTGACAAATAGACACACTTCCCCGCCCCTTGCCTTACCAGACGTAGCTGCTCTGTCCTGCCGAAACACGGAGAAGCCAGCCAGCTCTATATTATCCGTCATTTAGCCAAGTCTTGGTGAAACATAAGATATTACAGTTTTTAATGTCCCATTAGTAGTATAGCCTTGATCGTAGATCGTCTTACAAGGCACCCCGTCCTCCTTCCCCTTTTCCTCCGTCTTTTCTTCGCGCTGATGACGGGGATTTGGGCCTTGTCTTGACAAAGCAGTATATCCATCACGTCGGACTCATTAAAGAAAAAAATCTTTGTCCAGTCCGAGATGAGTACTCGCTGTTCTGATGTTCAGAAGCTCTTTTCGGTCATAAGAAACTGTAGCAGCAACATTATGTACACAATTAGCTACAAACAATGCGAAAAAACTAACAAAATAGCACAGTTGGTTAGGAACCCGTACAACGGCAGCCCTCCCCTCTGGCGCCATTATCACCATTACCACTAGATGGTGTCATTTAGTGGTGTAGCGTGGCCGATTTTGAATGCAGCAACTAATCATTCTCAAATTCAATAGACATTAATTAATTGAGTCTATTTACCACATCTGGTTCATGAGAATAATTTTGTATTTTTAAGTATTTTTATCCATTAGCATGTGTTAACGTGCATCTATAGGTACAGTGTGGCCATATTTGAATGCAGAAACAATAAAGAAACCTCAAAACCAAAGAGTGAATCTGACATATGGTTCATGAGGAGAAAATTGTTCCTGACGATTTTGAGCATTAGCGTTACATATGCAAAGACCAAGTTATTAACAGTTTCCTTGTTTTTTGTGATATCAATACCAAATACCGTGTGGTTCATTTTAGGGTTGTCCATGATAGCGATGACAAGTTTCAAGTTGATTGGCCACTGTGGAGTGGATTGACAGTGGTTTGACAAGTAAAATCAGATTTTTTGTTTGTCAATAACTCAGTTGTGTTTTGACCAATCTCTTAGCTTTCTCAAACTATGTTAAGACATGTACCATGGGCCTACATTTCACATTTGGTGTCACTTGGTCTTATGGCTCATGAGAATATTTTTTTTGCCATATTTTAGCATATTAGTGTCTGTGCAAATATGCATCTACTGGTATAGTGTGGCCATCTTTGAATGCATCAAGGTTATTTTCTCAATCTCTTTAGGGAATATTGTGACAAGTCGAAAGACCACATTTGGAGTGAATCTGACTTATAGTCCATGAGTAGATTTGTATGATTATTTTAAGCATTACATACACAAAAAAAGTAAATTGTTAATATTTTCCTTATTTTAAGATATGCCAAACTTAACCTGGTTCATCATGATCATGTGTTAGATTCCCCTAAAAAGTTTCAAGTTGATAGGCCGTGGAATGGATTTACAAAGGATTTAAAAATGGACAAGTAAAATCTGATTAACCTACCCCATATCTTTTCTCAAACTAAATTAAGAGATGTACAATGGCCTACACACCAAATGTTGTGTTATTTGGATTTATGGCCAATGAAAATAAGTTATTCAAAGGTTTGCAAAAATGTCCAAGATGGAGGAAAATCTATCCTGAAGGACCTTATGGGCCCTTGGGGCAAATTTGTTCAGCGTGAGGAATGACACCTACATACAACATTTCAAGTGGTCAAACGGGGCAACCGATATGACGGTTTAAGTGCGATTTTTATTCTCTCATTAGAACAATAAGAAAAAAAGAAAGAAAAAAATCCACAATGCAGCTGCGCTGCTATCAGCAACAGTTTGGGTCTTACGGTGGGTGCCTTTCAGATGTTTAAGCATTGCACTTGTACTATCACTACAGATTACTGTACCTCTATTCCACTTCGCAAAGTTTACATTTCCTTCTCATTTAACTTCTCTAAGTTTTGCCATACTGTACTTCGCTGCTGTCGCTTGCCTTTCTCTGCAATTTTTCTAACTCTTAACGACGATGTTGTAGTTGTGGAGAGTCGAGTTCAAAATGACTCCTTGCATGTGGACTCAGCGTTCACTCCCATTTCTGAGAATCAAGATTCGATTCCTAGCTCTTAAAATGAAGTATTTTGGAACGGAGGATACTAATAAATTGCCATACTTCCGAGAACACTCGCATCTTTTCATAACGAGCTAGCGAGGGACAGAGAGAGGGGAGGGGCACAGTATAGACAAGTCGGCACCAGGCAGACAGTCTGAACCAGGGTCCTTGCCGCGACCAAAAAATGCCGCCCCCACAAAACTAGAATTGCCCCAGTAAGCAAAATAACGTTGAAAAGACGTCTAAAAGACGATTCAGAATTTAGGTTCTGAATGAAAGGTGAAAAGGTATTTTCCGTTTGTTTAAAATACATATTTTTCAGGATGTTGAAAAGGCATCTTTTCTGGACATAGAAAAATACGTATTTTCCAGACGTTGAAATCAGGTTAATTTTCAGTTCTGAATAAAAGTTGAAAATACTTATTTTCCTGATGTTTAAAATACGTATTTACAGTCATTGAAAATATGTATTTTCCAGATGTTGAAATCAGGCTCATTTTTGGTTCTGAATGAAAGTTGAAAATAAGTAATTTACAAACGTCTATGTTTGGGACAAATCAAGGCTGGTCCATACCAGACATAATCTGAACCAAACCAAACATAGAAAAAAAAGCTACGTCTGTTGATGTTGAAATCAAGGCCGGTCTGGACCGCACCAAATCTGAACAAAACATAGACGTCCATGATTGGTTCACCTTGTGAAGATGCTGGAGGAAACAGGTACAAAAGTATCTATATCCACAGTAAAACGAGTCCTATATCGACATAACCTGAAGGCCGCTCAGCAAGGAAGAAGCCATTGCTCCAAAACTGCCATAAAAAAATCCAGACTACAGTTTGCAACTGCACATGGAGACAAAGATCGTACTTTTTGGAGAAATGTCCTCTGGTCTGATTAAACAAAAATAGAACTGTTTGGCCATAATGACCATCGTTATGTTTGGAGGAAAAAGGGGGATGCTTGCAAGCTGAAGAACACCATCCCAACTGTGAAGCACGGGGGTGGCAGCATCATGTTGTGGGGGAGCTTTGCTGCAGGAGGGACTGGTGCACATCACAAAATAGATGGCATCATGAGGTAGGAAAATGATGTGGATATATTAAAGCAACATCTCAAGACACCAGTCAGGAAGTTAAAGCTTGGTCGCAAATGGGTCTTCCAAATGGACAATGACCCCAAGCATACTTACAAAGTTGTGGCAAAATGGCTTAAGGACAACAAAGTCAAGGTATTGGAGTGGCCATCACAAAGCCCTGACCTCAATCCTATAGAAAATTTGTGGGCAGAACTGAAAAAGCGTGTACGAGCAAGGAGGCCTACAAACCTGACTCAGTTACAGCAGCTCTGTCAGGAGGAATGGGCCAAAATTCACCCAACTTATTGTGGGAAGCTTGTGGAAGGCTACCTGAAACATTTGACACAAGTTAAACCATTTAAAGGCAATGCTACTTAAAACGAATTGAGTGTATGTAAACTTCTGACCCACTGGGAATGTGATGAAAGAAATAAAAGCTGAAATAAATAATTCTCTCTACTATTATTCTGACATTTCACATTCTTAAAATAAAGTGGTGATCCTAACTGACCTAAAACAGGGAATTTGTACTCTGATTAAATGTCAGGAATTGTGAAAAACGGAGTTTAAATGTATTTGGCTAAGGTGTATACAAACATCCAACTTCAACTGTATGTGAGAATGCTGTTCATTCTCCTACAGCTTAGCGTTCAACACCGTAGTGCCCTCCAAGCTCGTCATCAAGCTCTGGTCCCTGGGAATGAACACCTTCCCCTGCAACTTTATCCTGGACTTCCTGACGGGCTGACCCCAGGTGGTGAGAGTAGGCAACAACACCTCCGCCACGTTGACCCTCAACACGGGGGCCTCTCAGCAGTTTGTGCTTAGCCCCCTCCTGTACTCCCCGTTTACCCACGACTACGTGGCTATGCACGACTCCAACTCCATCATCAAGTTTGCTGATGACACAACAGTGGTAGGCCTGATCACCAACAGTGATGAGTCAGCCTACAGGGAGGAGGTCAGAGACCTAGCAGTGTGATGCCAGGACAACAACCTCTCCCTCAACGTGAGAAAGACAAAGGACATGATCATGGACTACAGGAAAAGGGCTGAACACGCTCCCATTCACATCGATGGGGCTGTAGTGGAGCGGGTCGAAAGTTTTAAGTTCCTTGGTGTCCACATCACCAACAAACCATCATGGTCCAAACACACCAAGAAAGTTGTGAAGAGGGCACAACAATGCATTTTCCCCCTCAGGAGACTGAAAAGATTTGGCATGGGTCCCCAGATCCTCAAAACGTTCTACAACTGCACCATCGAGAGCATCCTGACCAGTTGCATCACCGCCTGGCATGGCAATTGCTCGACATCCGACCGTAAGGCGCTACAGAGGGTAATGCGTACAGCCCAGCACATCACTGTTGCCAAGCTTGCTGCCATCCAGGACCTATATACTAGGCGGTGTCAGAGGAAGGCCCAAAAAATAATCAAAGTCTCCAGTCACCCAAGTCATAGACTGTTCTCTCTGCTACCGCACTGCAAGCAGTACCGGAGCGCCAAGTCTAGGTCCAAAAGGCACCTTAACAGCTTCTCCCCCAAGCCATGAGACTGCTGAACAATTAATCAAATGGCCACCCTGACTATTTGCATTGACCGGTACCCCCTGTATTTAAAACTTGTTTTTACACTGCCGCTACTTGCTGTTTATTATCTATGCATAGTCACTTTACCCCTACCTACATGTACAAATTACCTTGACTAACCTGTACCCCTGCACATTGATTCGGCACGAGTACCCCATGTATATAGCCTCATTGCTGTTATTTTATCGTGTTACTTTTATTTGAACTTTTTTAAAACTTTAGTTTATTTAGTTAATATTTTCTTAACTCTATTTTATTAAAACTGCGTTGTTGGGCTTGTAAGTAAGCATTTCATGTTAAGGTCTACATCTGTTTTATTCGGCGCAGGTGATACATACAATTTGATTTGATTTGATTATGAGACACAGCTTTCGATTGCCAATAGATGGGCGAAGCGGCAGATTGACGAGGTCGGCATTTTCTGAGTTAAACTGACCGAGACCCACCTCCAACAACACAAAACCTGTAACGTTCGTCATATTCCTCCTCCTCGGACGAGTTAAACAGACCTGAACATGAGAACTACATAAAAACGAAGAACGCACGAACAGGAAAAACGAATGAACGAACGAGACATACCGTGTGGTGCAACAAAACACAGACACAGCGACAATCACCCACAAACAAACAGTGAGAACAGCCTACCTTAATATGGTTCTCAATCAGAGGAAACGTCAAACACCTGCCTCTAATTGAGAACCATATCAGGCAACACATTAACCCAACATAGAAAATAACACATAGACAACCCACCCCAACTCACGCCCTGACCAACTAAATAAATACAAGAAAAAGGAAAAACAGGTCAGGAACGTGACATAACCATAATTAAGGTGCGAACTCCGGGCGCACCAGCATAAAGTCTAGGGGAGGGTCTGGGTGGGCGTCTGTTCACGGTGGCGACTCTGGCGCTGGTCGTGGTCCCCACCCCACCATAGTCAATCCCCTCCTCCGTAGCCTCCTCCAAATTAACCCCACTAGATTAAGGGGCAGCACCGGACTAAGGGGCAGCACCGGACTGAGGGGCAGCACCGGACTGAGGGGCAGCACCGGACTGAGGGGCAGCACCGGACTGAGGGGCAGCACCGGACTGAGGGGCAGCACCGGACTGAGGGGCAGCACCGGACTGAAAGGCAACACCGGAATGAGGGGCAGCTCCGGAATGAGGGGCAGCTCCGGACTGAGGGGCAGCACCGGACTGAGGGACGGATCCTGGCTGGCTGGCTCTGGCGGATCCTGGCTGGCCGGCTCTGGCGGATCCTGGCTGGCCGGCTCTGGCGGATCCTGGCTGGCCGGCTCTGGCGGATCCTGGCTGGCCGGCTCTGGCGGATCCTGGCTGGCCGGCTCTGGCGGATCCTGGCTGGCCGGCTCTGGCTGGTCCTGGCTGGACGGCTCTGGCTGGTCCTGGCTGGACGGCTCTGGCTGGTCCTGGCTGGACGGCTCTGGCTGGTCCTGGCTGGCGGCTCTGGCTGGTCCTGGCTGGACGGCGGCTCTGGCTGGTCCTGGCTGGACGGCTCTGGCTGCTCATGGCTGGCTGGCGGCTCTGGCTGCTCATGGCTGGCTGGCTCTGGCAGCTCCTGGCTGGCTGGCGGCCCTGGCGGATCCTGGCTGGCTGGCGGCTCTGGCAGCTCCTGACTGGCTGGCGGCTCTGGCAGCTCCTGACTGGCTGGCGGCTCTGGCAGCTCCTGACTGGCTGGCGGCTGTGGCAGCTCCTGACTGACGGACGGCTGTGGCAGCTCCTGACTGACGAACGGCTCTGATGGCTCGGGACAGACGGGCGGCTCTAATGGCTCGGGACAGACGGATGGCTCAGATGGCGCTGGGCAGACGGATGGCTCAGATGGCGCTGGGCAGACGGATGGCTCAGATGGCGCTGGGCAGACGGATGGCTCAGATGGCGCTGGGCAGACGGATGGCTCAGATGGCGCTGGGCAGACGGATGGCTCAGATGGCGCTGGGCAGACGGATGGCTCAGATGGCGCTGGGCAGACGGATGGCTCAGATGGAGCTGGGCAGAACGATGGCTCAGATGGAGCTGGGCAGACGGATGGCTCAGACGGCGCTGGGCAGACGAGCAGTGCAGGCGGCGTTGGGCAGACGGCCGACTCTGACCTGCTGAGGCGCACAGTAGGCCTGGTGCGTGGTGCCGGAACTGGTGGTACTGGACTGGAGACACGCACCTCAAGGCTAGTGCGGGGAGCAGGAACAGGGCACACTGAATTCTCGAGGCGCACTATAGGCCTGGTGCGTGGTGCCGGAACTGGAGGTACTGGGCTGGAGACACGCACCACAGGGAGAGTGCATGGAGGAGGAACAGGGCTCTGGAGACGCACTGGAAGCCTGGTGCGTGGTGTAGGCACTGGTGGTACTGGGCTGGGGCGGGAAGGTGGCACCGGATATACCGGACCATGCAGGCGTACTGGCTCCCTTGAGCACCGAGCCTGCCCAACCTTACCTGGTTGTATGCTCCCCGTAGCCCGACCAGTGCGGGGAGGTGGAATAACCCGCACTGGGCTGTGTAGGCGAACCGGGGACACCATGCGTAAGGCTGGTGCCATGTACACCGGCCCAAGGAGACGTACTGGAGGCCAGATATGTTGAGCCGGCTTCATGGCACTTGGCTCAATGCTCAATCTAGCCCTGCCAGTGCGGGGAGGTGGAATAACCCGCACCGGGCTATGCACACGTACAGGAGACACCGTGCGCTCTACTGCATAACACGGTGTCTCGCTCTCCACGGTAAGCTCGGGGAGTTGGCGCAGGTCTCCTACCTGACTTCGCCACACTCCCTTTTAGCCCCCCCCAAGAAATTTTGGGCCTTGACTCTCCGGCTTCCAGCCTCGCTTACGTGCTGCCTCCTCATACCACCGCTCCTGGGCTTTCGCTGCCTCCTTCTCCTCCCGAGAGCGGCGATTCTCTCCAACCTTAGCCCAGGGTCCTTTTCCCTTCAAAATTTCCTCCCATGTCCAGGAGTCCTGTGTAATTGGCCGCTGCTGTCGCTGCTGCCCGTTACCCCGCTGCTTGATCCTTTGTTGGTGGGTGATTCTGTAACGTTCGTCATATTCCTCGGACGAGGACGAGGAGGAGCATGGATCGGACCAACACGCAGCGAGGTATGTAGACATAATACATTTAATTGAACAGACAAACACTGACACGAAATACACTTGAATAAACTATAAAACAACAAACGACGTTAAACAGACCTGAACATGAGAACTACATAAAAACGAAGAACGCACGAACAGGAAAAACGAATGAACGAACGAGACATACCGTGTGGTGCAACAAAACACAGACACAGCGACAATCACCCACAAACAAACAGTGAGAACAGCCTACCTTAATATGGTTCTCAATCAGAGGAAACGTCAAACACCTGCCTCTAATTGAGAACCATATCAGGCAACACATTAACCCAACATAGAAAATAACACATAGACAACCCACCCCAACTCACGCCCTGACCAACTAAATAAATACAAGAAAAAGGAAAAACAGGTCAGGAACGTGACAAAACCTCACATAATTTTCTGAAAAACATGTACAGACACAAACTTAAAACCACTGATCATGACAATGGGGTGAAACTCCCGGACAACAGTTGTGATTGTCCATTCATATTATCCATTTTACTTTGACCTGTCCTGTTTTTAGGATATGTTGTTTCTTAACATGACAGCTACTTTTTATTTTTGATTGAGCACCCTTTAGGTTAGGCTATTTGATCGGAGAAACCTGTAAAAAGTGTCCGTCTCATTACATTGTCATACATTTTATCTCCAGCCTGTAGGCTACAGAAAAGGCCACACACTCTTTCTACCATATCCTATATCTGCTACATGATTTATGATACATCTCTCCAACAGCACTCTGGAGAGGCGCGCTGGGAATGGACAAGCTAAATATTTTGCGCCCCTGCCTTTGACAAAGTGGGGTCTGCTTATCAAAGGGCGGCATCAGCGCTCACATAAAAAAATGATTTACCACTGGTTGAGAGCAATTGTCAATGTTTTTCGGAAAATTATGTGAGGTTTTGTGTTGTTGGAGGTGGGTCTCGGTCAGTTTAACTCAGAAAATGCCGACCTCGTCAATCTGCCGCTCGGCCCATCTATTGGCAATCGAAAGCTGTGTCTCATAATCAAATCAAATCAAATTGTATTTATCACCTGCGCCGAATAAAACAGATGTAGACCTTAACGTGAAATGCTTACTTACAAGCCCAACAACGCAGTTTTAATAAAATAGAGAATAAACTAAAGTTTAAAAAAAGTTCAAATAAAAGTAACAGGATAAAATAACAGCAATGAGGCTATATACATGGGGTACTTGTACCGAGTCAATGTGCAGGGGTACAGGTTAGTCAAGGTAATTTGTACATGTAGGTAGGGGTAAAGTGACTATGCATAGATAATAAACAGCAAGTAGCGGCAGTGTAAAAACAAGTTTTAAATACAGGGGGTACCGGTCAATGCAAATAGTCAGGGTGGCCATTTGATTAATTGTTCAGCAGTCTCATGGCTTGGGGGAGAAGCTGTTAAGGTGCCTTTTGGACCTAGACTTGGCGCTCCGGTACTGCTTGCAATGCGGTAGCAGAGAGAACAGTCTATGACTTGGGTGACTGGAGACGTTGATTATTTTTTGGGCCTTCCTCTGACACCGCCTAGTATATAGGTCCTGGATGGCAGCAAGCTTGGCAACAGTGATGTACTGGGCTGTACGCACTACCCTCTGTAGCACCTTATGGTCGGATGTCGAGCAATTGCCATACCAGGCGGTGATGCAACTGGCCAGGATGCTCTCGATGGTGCAGTTGTAGAACGTTTTGAGGATCTGGGGACCCATGCCAAATCTTTTCAGTCTCCTGAGGGGGAAAAGGTGTTGTTGTGCCCTCTTCACAACTTTCTTGGTGTGTTCGGACCATGATAGTTTGTTGGTGATGTGGACACCAAGGAACTTAAAACTTCCGACCCGCTCCACTACAGCCCCATCGATGTGAATGGGAGCGTGTTCGGCCCTTCTTTTCCTGTAGTCCACGATCATCTCCTTTGTCTTTCTCACGTTGAGGGAGAGGTTGTTGTCCTGGCATCACACTGCTAGGTCTCTGACCTCCTCCCTGTAGGCTGACTCATCGCTGTTGGTGATCAGGCCTAACACTGTTGTGTCATCAGCAAACTTGATGATGGAGTTGGAGTCGTGCGTAGCCACGTAGTCGTGGGTAAACAGGGAGTACAGGAGGGGGCTAAGCACAAACTGCTGAGAGGCCCCTGTGTTGAGGGTCAACGTAGCGGAGGTGTTGTTGCCTACTCTCACCACCTGGGGTCAGCCCGTCAGGAAGTCCAGGATAAAGTTGCAGGGGAAGGTGTTCATTCCCTGGGACCAGAGCTTGATGACGAGCTTGGAGGGCACTACGGTGCTTAACGCTAAGCTGTAGTAGAATGAACAGCATTCTCACATAGAGTTGAAGTTGGATGTTTATATACACCTTAGCCAAATATATTTAAACTCAGTTTTTCACAATTCCTGACATTTAATCCTAGTACAAATCCCCTGTTTTAGGTCAGTTAGGATCACCACTTTATTTTAAGAATGTGAAATGTCAGAATAATAGTAGAGAGAATTATTTATTTAAGCTTTTATTTCTTTCATCACATTCCCAGTGGGTCAGAAGTTTACATACACTCAATTCGTTTTAAGTAGCACTGCCTTTAAATTGTTTAACTTGTGTCAAACGTTTCGGGTAGCCTTCCACAAGCTTCCCACAATAAGTTGGGTGAATTTTGGCCCATTCCTCCTGACAGAGCTGCTGTAACTGAGTCAGGTTTGTAGGCCTCCTTGCTCGTACACGCTTTTTCAGTTCTGCCCACAAATTTTCTATAGGATTGAGGTCAGGGCTTTGTGATGGCCACTCCAATACCTTGACTTTGTTGTCCTTAAGCCATTTTGCCACAACTTTGTAAGTATGCTTGGGGTCATTGTCCATTTGGAAGACCCATTTGCGGCCAAGCTTTAACTTCCTGACTGGTGTCTTGAGATGTTGCTTTAATATATCCACATAATTTTCCTACCTCATAATGCCATCTATTTGTGAAGTGCACCAGTCCCTCCTGCAGCAAAGCACCCCCACAACATGATGCTGCCACCCCCGTGCTTCACGGTTGGGATGTTGTTCTTCGGCTTGCAAGCATCCCCCTTTTTCCTCCAAACATAACAATGGTCATTATGGCCAAACAGTTCTATTTTTGTTTCATCAGACCAGAGGACATTTCTCCAAAAAGTACGATCTTTGTCTCCATGTGCAGTTGCAAACTGTAGTCTGGCTTTTTTTATGGCAGTTTTGGAGCAGTGGCTTCTTCCTTGCTGAGCGGCCTTTCAGGTTATGTCGATATAGGACTCGTTTTACTGTGGATATAGATACTTTTGTACCTGTTTCCTCCAGCATCTTTACAAGGGCCTTTGCTGTTGTTCTGGGATTGATTTGAACTTTTTCTCACGAAAGTATGTTCATCTCTAGGAGATAGAACGGGTCTCCTTCCTGAGCGGTATGACGGCTGCGTGGTCCCATGGTGTTTATATTTACGTACTATTGTTTGTACAGATGAATGTGGTACCTTCAGGCGTTTGGAAATTGCTCCCAAGGATGAACCAGACATGTTGAGGTCTACAATCTTTTTCTGAGGGCTTGGATGATTTCTTTTGATTTCCCCATGATGTCAAGCAAAGAGGCACTGAGTTTGAAGGTAGGCCTTGAAAAACATCCACAGGTACACCTCCAATTGACTCAAATGATGTCAATTAGACTATCAAAAACTTCTAAAGTCATGACATAATTTTCTGGAATTTTCCAAGCTGTTTAAAGGCACAGTCAACTTAGTGTATGTACATTTCTGACCCACTGGAATTGTGATACAGTGAATTATAAGTGAAATAATCGGTCTGTAAACAATTGTTAGAAAAGTGACTTGTGTAATGCACACAGTAGATGTCCTAACCGACTTGCCAAAACTATAGTTTGTTAACAAGAAATTCATGGAGTGGTTGAAAAACAAGTTTTAATGACTCCAACCTAAGTGTATGTAAACTTCCGACTTCAACTGTTGGTATTTCTGTTGTCCAGGTGGGAGAGGGCACTGTGGAATGCAATTGAGATTGCATCGCCTGTAGATCTTTTGGGGCAGGAAGCAAATTGGACTGGGTCTAGGGCCCTCATGTGCGGCTTGGCATTCCTTTTGTGGAAGCGTGCATAAAATGCATTGAGTTCATATGATGAAGAGTTATCGTTGGGCATATCACAGCTCGGTCTTCCTTTGTAATCTGACATGCGTCAAGTGTCAGAGCCGGTGTAATAGGATTCCACCTTGTTCCTATAGTGTACTTTTTCCTGTTTGATCGCTCTGCGGAGGTCGTAGCGGGACTTCTTGTTTGTGTCCTCAGCCGTAGCGGGATGCGTTCGTGTCCTCAGCCTTAGCCACGGGGTGTGTGTGTAAGAATAACACACCTTCCTCAGGTCTCCTCCTTGGGAGTACTCCATGGCCAGTAGATGCAGATCGTTGATGCCTAAGGAGGACTGCAGTCCTTCAGGAATCTCCCTCGCTGCTACCACACTTACATGGTCCAGTCTGAGAGAAAGAGAGAGAGAGAGAGAGAGAGAGAGAGAGAGAGAGAAGGGAGGAGAGACAGTTATGTACTGTTACATAACTCTACAATGTATAAATGTGTTTTTAATTGTCGCAGAATGAACTGTCCTAAAACTGTCTAAACCTGTAAAAACCCTAAGGACTTAATTGGTTCCAGATTCTACAGGCAAAACAATAACATTGGAACATTATGAACAATACCACTGTATAATGTTTAACTATCAAACTGTACTTAATATGGAACAATAACACTGTATAATGTTTAACTCTAGTACTACACTGTACCTAATATGCAAGTGGTTAGGCAGTACAGATGATAGTAATCATTAGGATAACAAATAGTCATGAGGTCATCATCGGTCAGCAGAGAATATACAGTCAGTGTGTGTTTTAGTCACATAATCGTAGTCTGAGAAATAACTGATTGCTAACCCGAACACGATCAGAATATCCTAACAACCCATTCACCATTGGAAACTGTAACACAGTAAAGTGAAAAATGTATAACTGGACATGGAAAGCATCTCCCTCTTCTCCGTAGTGGCTGTAAGGTTAGCCAGGGGCGAGAGTAGATTTAATGTCTTCCTACAGTATGATTCTTTCTTAATTTCTTCTTCTATGGTATATGTGCAGTACCTCATAAGTGTGCACACGCTTGCGCATGCAATAACATTTTTGGGGGGCCTAAACATAGAATTACATATAGAATTCCTATTAATTTAATACATTCTCTGTGGGCCTAATAGTAAAGATTTATCGTTTAACTTTGAAAATGTATTACCTTTCAGTGTGACAAAAACATAACCACCCAGCTATCACATAACGTTCTGAGAACCATATGTTTCTTAGAGCTTGTTGAGCGCGGGGTTGTCCTATGGTTATTTTGCATACAACCTTCCCACAACTTTCTGGGAATGGTGCAGGATAGTTGCTTGGCTTTGAAAAATTATGAGCACATGGAACTTTACAAAAAAACAAACATTATTTTTTACTTTAACAGAACATTTCCTAAAAGTTAAAAAATGGTCACACTTACATTTTGGTAATGTTCTAGGGACGTTTTCCAACTGATTTGGCTTTGGAAATGCTCTCAAAACGTTCAGAGAACATTAAGAAAACATTTTCTTCTGTGGGAATTTCAGTACTACAGCATAACGTTTTCTACAGGTTTCTTCATGTTTCTATTTAAAGTCATGTTCTCAGAACATTACAAAAACTTTCCATAAAAACACAAGAAAACATTAGTAACGTTCTAAGAATGTTATTTAAAAACATATACTGTACATTCCGTTCTCAGCGTCAACAAAACTCTCTCTATCCTCTATTAGTGTGTTCAGGTGTGTTGGCCGCACCCACTAATTGGCCACACCTGATCTTAATGAGTGTTTATTTCCTTTGAAATGGGGTCTGTTTGAATAGACTAAAATGAAGAGCTTTGCGTGAGTTAAAAAAACATGACATGCTAGCTTCATCCTGGTGGTGTTGTGGGCTAATTCCATTGATAGAGAACAGAAGATTGTAGATTTGAATCTCACTGATGTCGTGCCACAGTAAAAAAAGAAATGTGTTTGCACGATTAATGCCTAAGCAAAGTAATTTACATGTGTCCTATCTGTGCTTGGACTTCAAAACAGTTAACCTAAGATAGCAGTGTTATTAAAGTCTTAATGAAACGTTAAGGAAGTTATTCAAAACTTCCAAAGAACCTTTACATTTCGTTCAAAACATTCACAACAATTAGAGAATGTTCTCAGAACGTGTTTTAAATACCTTCAAATAATCTTAATTTCTGTTTTCAGAACATTAATAAAACCTCCCAGGAAAACTTTCAGGGAACAATAGTAAAATGTTCTCAGAACCTCCCTGCAACCTAAAAATGTACATTCCCAGAACAGGCGGTGTTATTAAAAGTAACATTGCCTGTGTAATTAAAAGTCTTAATAAAACATTCAGTGAAAGTTTTAAGGAAGTTATTCAAAAACCTCCAAATAACCTTTACATTTCCTTCAAAACATTCACAACATTTAGAGAATGTTCTCAGAACCGTATTTAATTACCTTCAAATAACCTATACATTTTGTTCTCAGAACATCAATAAAACCTCCCAGGAAAACTTTCAGGGAACCATAGTAAAACGTTCTTAGAACCTCTGCAAGTTCCCTTTAACCTACACATTTGGAGTGTTTTCATGTCCATTCGCTAATTTCTCATGCAGGTGACATGATGTAATGATAAATAATAGTGTAATAGCCTAAAGGTTTCTTGGCATCTTTTTTAAAATTCCTGTGATAGGCTCATGTTCAACCAGTACGGTGTAGCCTACCCCCACTATTTATTTCACCCCTGAGGTTAGCTTGACGTACGCTGGGCAGTGTGTGTGAAGTTATTGGGGTGTATGATATCGTGTGTATGAGGTATTATAATGTATCTGTGAAAGTGTGACTCAATCAAAGGCTTTCATGCCACACACACACAAAACCTGAACCTGAAGCTGACTTTGGCTCAACATTGAAGGGCTGATTAAGAAAAATGTATTATATTCTAATAAGGCAAATATTTACGTTGTACAGTTGACCTTGGCTGCAAATCTGATGTTATTACATTGATACGATAGCAACCTGGGTTTATACTCTGCATGGACAAAGTTATGACAATGTGTGCGTGTGTGTGTGTGTTTGTGTGCATGTGTGTTAGTGTGTGTAAGTGTGTGTGTGTGTGTGTGTCCTGAGGTTTAGCAGTACGTGGGTGCAGGAGAGGGTTGTGGTTGAGACCAAGTCTGTCTGACAACAACACAGTCGTTAAAGCATGACCTGAAAACAAGAAAGCCTCACACCCATTCTCTCTCTCACAAACACACAAAAGCACACTTACAAATTACCTCTCCACACCCACACCCATATTGACACCAAGAATTAGTCCCCCCCGCCTACACATTAAATCCGACACCGACCAGAAATAATTGTCACACCCCCACACACACTGCCACTCGCCAACAAGCTACCACTGGCACCAAAGCGAAGACGATCCTATGCCAAATGACCAACACAGAACCCACATACTGAAATAGCCACAGCTTTCAGGTCATTTTACTACTGCAGAAGCTAAAAATAGCTGTGTCGTAGTTTTTTTCCCTGCCCCATTGTGGACCGCAATAAAACTAATTAGGGAACATAACAAGTCAGAATGTCATCAGAGAATCATGGAATGTGCCATGACATCTTATGTGGCCTGAAAGATGCAAGATTTCCGGAAAGTTTCCATCTAATCTAAGTGATGCTGTGAGTAATTTAGGCTCCTAGTGGGATTTGGTAAAAATATGGTAATAAATCTAATCTGTCAGGTTCAAAGTGTCATATTCCTATCATACTCTACTCCATAGCTACCCCTAGATCTGATGCAAACAGATACACTACATTACTAAAAGTATGTGGACACCTGTTTGTGGAACATCTCATTCCAAAATCATGGGCATTAATATGGAGTTGGTTCACCCTTTTCTGCTATAACAGCCTCCAATCTTCTGGGAAGGCTTTCCACTAGATGTTGGAACATTGCTGCAGGGACTTGCTTCCATTCAGCTACAAGAGCGTTAGTGAGGTCGGGGACTGATGTTGGGTTGATTAGGCCTGGCTCGCAGTCGGCGTTCCAATTCATCCTAAAGGTGTTCGATGGGGTTGAGATCAGGGCTCTGTGCAGGACAGTCAAGTTCTTCCACACCGATCTTGACAAACCATTTCTTTATGAACCTTGCTTTGTGCACGGGGGCATTGTCATGCTGAAACAGGAAAGGGCCTTTTCCAAATTGTTGCCACAAGGTTGGAAGCCCAGAATCGTCTAGAATGTCATTGTATGCTGTAGTTCACTGGAACTAAGGGGCTTAGCCCAGACCATGAAAAACAGCCCCAGGCCGTTATTTCTCCTCTACCAAACTTTTCAGTTGGCACTATGCATTCGGGCAGGTAGTGTACTCCTGGCATCTGCCAAACCCAGATTTGTCCATCGGACTGACAAGATGGTGAAGCGGGGTTCATCACTCCAGAGAACGCTTTTCCACTGCTCCAGAGTCCAATGGGGGTGAGTTTTACACCACTCCAGCCAATTATTGGCATTGCGCATGGTGATCTTAGGCTTGTGTGTGGCTGCTTGGCCTTGGAAACCCATTTCATGAAGCTTCCGACGAGTTCCTCTGCTGACGTTTGGAACTCAGTAGTGAGTGTTGCAACCAAGGACAGCCAAGTTTTAACTCGCTACGTGCTTCAGCACTTGCCGGTCCCTTTTCTGTGAGCTTGTGTGGCCTACCACTTTGCAGCTGAGCCGTTGTTTCTCCTTCGACGTTTCAACTTCACAACAACAGCACTTACAGTTGACCGGGGCAGCTCTAGCAGGGCGGAAATTTGACTAAATGACTTGTTGGAAACGTGGCATCCTATGACGGTGCCACTTTAAAAGTCACTGAGCTCTTCAGTAAGGCCATTCTACTGCCAATGTTTGTCTATGGGGATTGCATGGCTGTGTGCTCGATTTTATACACCTGTCAGCAACGTGTGTGGCTGAAATAGCCGAATCCACTAATTTGAAGGGGTGTCCACATACTTTTGTGTATCTAGTGTAGGTCTACAGCTCCCCTAAACCCATCGTAAAGCTAGGTGACGCCAATACCATATTGCTAACACCTATGCAAGTCCCTCGAGATAGGTAAGAAAAAAATTGTTTTCACCTCATCGTGATCTGTATCTCCAGACACCAGCGCTCTCTGTTCCTCTCACTCAGCTCCTGATGACAATGCTTAATGGCTATCTGCTCCTCTGTGTTCTACACAACAACACACACATAGGATTAGACACAGACACACACACACACACACACACACACACACACACACACACACACACACACACACACACACACACACACACACACACACACACACACACACACACACACACACACACACACACACACACACACACACACACACACACACACACACACACAATTAAAACACATAACAATACATACAGTAAACACACAGAAAGAGACAGGTCTGACATAAAGCCTGTCTGAAGTATAATAGCCACATAAATCAAATTAACACTTAAATTATGAGCAACACATAATGAGCTGCACGACCTGTTCTCATCACTTATTTTGGGTATTACGATGGCCTCATCAACAATACAGGAAGTAACGGATGGCATCATCACCAATGATTCAGGAAGTAGCAGATGTCCCATTAAAACAATGCCAGTGGGAGGGGCTGGCAGCGCCCTCAAGCTCTTCCCTCCGTGTCATTTCCACTTCCTATGACCCACCAAGTTACGTGGAAGTAACACTGATGGTTACTGTACATGTCGTGTTTACCCTGTCTTTTCTACGGAGGTGCATTTTCTAACCACAAATGCATTTTTAACATGAATCATCAACCCCCACCTTGCCCTTAACCTTCAGTTAAGGACATTGATCATGTAGCCTACTTCCTCATTCAGCTCTAATGCTTGGTATCCGTTCTAGCTAACTGGCGACTACCCTGATTGGTTACAGGATGAGTGAGTGTTCTACAAACAGTGTCATCAGTCCCCAGAGAAAAGGATCACGGCCTACACTGGGCCAAAATACAGCCAGCACACAGACATGGCGCGCCAGGAGTGGAGTGAGCAGTTGTGGACAATAAGCAATGGAGACTATAGACTGAAAGGTGGCTGAAGGGCCAGAGCATGAGATCCAGGAAAAGGAAGTTAATGTATGTGAGCATTAGACCTTTCTCTCTGACTCCTAAATGGTCCTTTATATAACGTCACTACTCAGGTAGATCCAATGACCTTCCTCTCTCTGTGGTCTCTGAGGAGCTCATCAAATCAAATCAAATATTAATGCCCACATACATTAACTTCCTTTTCATAACTCTTATAATATTAAATGACAACAAATCATGTTAAGCATCAGCCAGCATAGGGATTTGATACCATACTTACAGGCACTGTCATTACCACTGACCTACATAGTTGGTGGGGGTCCACACAGTACTACCACTGTGCCCTCTAAGCTGAATTCACTTGAGACTACACTAAGCAGCATTTCCAGTAAATGAAGTGGTGCAGACAGACAGACAGACAATGCACAGACAGTGGAGGGAAGGGCTAACTGAATGGGTGTGGACCAGTTCCCATGGTGTGATCTATAATACTGTACATCTACGTCCCTCTCATCCTGTGACTAGGTGTGATGTCATAGGCCAGCAAGGATGTAGAGCTCTATGGGCCGGGTGAAAGGATAAAGCTGAGTGCATTTCCTGTAAGTTAAATTTAAAGCATTCACCCCATGTAGAGAGGGAATGAGGGAGTGCAGCAGCATAGCTTGTAGGCTATCTGATGACAGTAAGAACCATAAAGGTTTATGCCATCACTGAGGCAGCTCATACATGACTATTAGCCTATCATGTATATAGTTCTAAGCATGCCTGCTAGCACACAGTATCAGTATCAAAGCCAATGACGAATTTTCAAACTACCGTTTACGCACATGTGTTCTGGCTCTGGCCCAACCAATCAGTTTTTCTGAACCAATCAGACAGCCCCAAATGTGTTCGCATTCAGATCCAGACTCATTTCAGAGAAGAAACTAATGTCTGTGGTCATGGCGTTTGCCAGCACAGACCCATCATTGCCAGCAAAGATGTTGAAATTGTCAGCACCTACAATCCAAGTATTTTAAAATCCTTTTATTGCTGTTGCTAGGGAGAGTAAATCCAGACTGGAAGATACCTGGGGACAATTCTTGACAACAAGCTGCAATGGGACAAGAACTCAAAGGCCATTCACTCATAGGCCCAAACTCTCAGTTGTCAACATCAAAGAAGTTCTGTTTTCTTAGGAGGAAAAGTCTCTGCTGGGTCTTTGAGTGAATGGCCTTTGAGTTCTCCTCCCATTGCAGCTTGCTGTCAAGAATTGTCCCCAGTTATCTGGGTTTACTCTCCCTAGCAACAGCACTAAGAGGATTTTAAAATACTTGGATTGCTTTCAAATGTCTAATCAAAGCCTTACAGACCCCTAGGTCACATCACATAATACATCAGGACCAAGATCAAGCGGAAAAGTCTTTACACTTGAGTTTCCTAAGCACGTTTGTCATGAGACATTGGGCGGCACCCCAAAGAGACATCGGGCACCCCTAAGTGAATGTATAATTTGAACACTGGGGTTTTCAATATAAGTTTGGTTCAGGCACTGTGTGCAATAGTTTACTCTCCCTACAATCCTGATGAGAAATACAGTACAGTACAAACAGTGGCTTAGGGTAAAATTATTTTCCTCTCGCAAACACACCTGTGTTGTGAGCAAACTTACTAAAACAAAGGTGTCTATGGAATTGGGTGCTCATCGGGGTAAACATGTAGTCCAAAAAATAAAGTATGAGGGATGGCATCTCCCATAAAGAAAGGATTTACAATGCATGGTGTACTTATTTGCATTTTAAAAAACGTGCAGTTTTTTTGGAAGATACCACCATAAGGTCTTAGCACCTCTTGGACCAATAGTGATCTTACTATAGGCCTGCATAAGTAGGCCCTATTAGGCCAATCCCTGCTTGGCACAGTGGAATGTCATAATAACGGAAAATTAGGGTACATTTTCTACTTGGAAATTACCCTACACTCTTAGAAAAAAGGGTTCCAAAATGGTTCGTCGGCTGTCCCCATAGGAGAACTGTTTTTGGTTTCAGGTAAAACCCCTTTTGGTTCCAGGTAGAACCCTTTTGGGTTCCATGTAGAACCCTCTGTGGAAAGGGTTTTACATGGAACCCAAAACAGTTCTACTTGGAACCACAACAGCCTGCTCTCATAGACTAGACGTAACATAGTAAACGTACATCCGGGACACTCAAATTATGTGAAGTTTGGTGTGGTTACATAAGACAGAAGATTCCTGTTGAAATTGCTTTTGCTGTGGCTGAAGGATAGAATTTAAGCATGGAGAGGCCATAGATAGACAGACTTGTAAATTGGGCTAAGGAACAGAAGTTGGGTGTTGGAGAAACAATGCAGCGGATGATGGTTATGGACAGCGAGGAAGAAGGAGAAGAGTGTAGTGGGAAGATGTATGTTGAGGAAGAATGGTGCCAGACATGATAAAGAAAAATCTGGACCAGTAGGACTGACATTTTTGGAGAAAGTGGACGCTTGCCTTTTGGCAGATCCATTTGTGGTTTCAGGGTGGATGACAAAGGAGTTGGGTGCAATTGAATCAGTGACGGTAACCTGTAGTGGACTTGTGATATTTGTTTGTGTTTCTTCTGACCAGACTGAGCAGGCACTCCTTGTAACGCAACTTGGGTCAAGATCTGTTTCTTGCTTTGCCCTAAGTAAAAGGGCACCATTGAAAGGAGTGATTTCTGGGGTAGCGTTAAGTGTGGAGGTGGAGCGATTGAAGTTGAAAATTCCTGGTGTTTGTGACGCCCGCCGTTTGGTTTGACGCAGACCCGATGGGGATCATGGTGAAACAAAGGAGTCACTGTCAGTCCTTTTGAGTCCGAGTCTCGACCAGATAAAGTAATGTTAGGATATATCAGTTATCCTGTTAGAGGGTTTGTGCAGAATCCACTGCACTGTTTCAGGTGCAACATTTATGGTCATGTTGCAGTAGTGTGTAGGAGGGAGATTCTAAGATGTGGGAAGTGTGCAGGTGGGCATGGGATAGAGGATTGTGTAGTTTCCGTGGATAAAGTTGTGTGTCAACTGTAGTGATGCTCATGTTGCTGGGGATCGGAAGAGTCCAGTGCGAGAGAGGCAGGTTGAAGTGGCCAGATTCAGAGTAGTGCAGAAGGTGTCATATGCTGAGGCAGTGAATAAAGTAGAGGAGGATGGGTCAAGTGTGAGGGATCCTGAGAGGATCCCAGTGAGTAGATTTGTTTTATGTTTTTATATATATATATATAGTACTTTTTACCCCTTTTTCGTGATATCCAATTGGTAGTTACAGTCTTGTCCCATCGCTGCAACTCCCGTATGGACTCGGGAGAGGCGAAGGTCGAGACCAATGTGTACTCCTAAACATGACCTTGCCAAGCCGCACTGCTTCTTGACACACTCCTCACTTAACCCAGAAGCCAGCCGCACCAATGTGTCGGAGGAAACACCGTCCAACTGGCGACTGTGCCTGCGCCCGGCCCACCACAAGAGTCACTAGAGTGCGATGGGACAAGGACATCCCGGCCAGCCAAACCCTCCCCTAACCCGAACCAATAGTGCGCCACCTTATGGTTCTCCCGGTCGCGGTCAGCTACGACACAGCCCAGGATCAAACCCGGATCTGTAGTGACGCCTCTAGCACTGCGATGCACTCTGGAGGCCCAAGAGTCATAGATTTGTGCCAGCACAGAGGGATAGGGCAACAAGTGATTTATGCTTCAGTAACATGCTGACCAGACCGGACACGTCGCGTGCGCGAGCGTCGCAAAATAAATGTAGAAATCCATGTTATTCAATTATTGCACCCACACTGCTTGCGCGCGCCAACGAGCGTCTGCGACACCAAGGGCTAAAATAGATGTTGTTCCTATTTCTGACGCAGATTTCGCTGCAAGTCCTGCCTCTCCCATCTCCTCATTGGTTTATAGAAGCAGGTACCCACGTGCCATCTCCTCATTGGTTTATAGAAGCAGGTACCCACGTGCCATCTCCTCATTGGTTATACCCACGTGGGTGATAGAAAGACGAACTGTTTCGTGTAGTCGTGGTAGTCGTGGTAATACAATGAAAGTAATACAATGAAAGTTTAGATGCGATCACCATATAATTTAAACGATGAAAAAGCCTGGATGGAGGAGATATGACTAGAAACGATTCGGTTGGCCGTTTTATGTGTGGATTAATTGTCGGAGTAGAGATCCTTGTGCATTTCAGGTAAAATAACAACTCAATGTTTATATCCCAGGACAAATTAGCTAGCAACAGCAAGCTAGCTAAATAGGACAAATTAACGTTAGCTAGCAAGTGCAAGCTAACTAGCTCAATTACCATACATGTTTAATGCTTTTCGACCTGTCCCCAAATTAATGTCATTGGTTCAGAGTTTGTTTTGATATTTTAACCTGCGTGTCTTGATCGCGTTTGGTGTGGGGGGGCAAAATAAATGTATGCACGATAGCGCATGATGACGCACGTGCGCAGCCAGTTTGGGCAAGGTGTAAGGTTAGCTTTGTAGCGTTCAAAGCAATGGTTATCAACTGTACCGCAGAAATGGAACGTCACAGAAAATGGATGTTGAGGTGGGCAGCTGCAGATAATTTTTTCATTTTAGGAACAGGAATAATGAAGGAGAATTTAATGTAGGTAGGCCATGACTGGCCTTACGCTCCAGTGCAGTAGATGGAGGTGTTTGCACCTTAAAGTTGGATGCGATCCACCAATCCAATCCCAAAGAAAAAGAAGAAGGGTGTCTAGCAACCCAAAGGTTGCGTGTTCGAATCTCATCCCCAGTGCTTGACTTGGGAAAAAAGAAGTTAGGCGCTGTCTTTTTCCAAGACGGTCCATTAGATTATGTTCACCGAAATTCACAAATTACATTATGCTATAGAGACCTCTGATTATTCAATGGTAAGGGTTCATAGACATTTTCAATGACTTCTGTAAGGTCCTGTAACGCTCGTCGTCAGAAGGAGTGGACCAAAGCGCAGCGTGGTAAGTGTTCATGATTTTATTTAATAATATCAAAAACACTTGAACAAAGTAACAAAACGAAAAGTGAACAGTTCTGTCAGGTGCAGACACTAAACAGAAAATAACTACCCAAAAATGAAAGAGGGAAAAAGGACTGCCTAAGTATGATTCCCAATCAGAGACAACGATAGACAGCTGCCTCTGATTGGGAACCACACTCGGCCAAAAACAAAGAAATAGAAAACATAGAAATAAAGAAACTAGAATGCCCACCCTAGTCACACCCTGGCCTAACCAAAATAGTGTATAAAACCTCTCTATGGCCAGGGCGTGACAGTACCCCCCAAAGGTGCAGACTCCGGCCACAAAACCTGACTCTAAAGGGGAGGGTCCGGGTGGGCATCCCTTACGGCGGCGGTTCTGATGCGGGACGCAGACCTCCCTCCGCCCGCAGATGCCTCCGCTTTGGTGGCGGCTCTGGTGCATGGACCTTCACTGGAGGAACCGGGCCGTGGACATTCACTGGAGGAACCGGGCCGCGGATCATCGCCGGAGGAACCAGACCACCAATCGTCGCCGGAGGCTCCGGACTGTGGCCCGTCGTTGGAGGTTCCGGACTGTGGCCCGTCGTTGGAGGTTCCGGACTGGGAATTGTCGCCGGAAGCTCTGGACTGGGAACTGTCGCCGGAAGCTCTGGACTGGGAACTGTCGCCGGAAGCTCTGGACTGGGAACTGTCGCCGGAAGCTCTGGACTGTGGAGGCGCACTGGAGACTTGATGCGTGGGACCGGTACCGGTGGCACCGGGCTAATGACACGCACCTCAGGGCGAGTGCGGGGAAGAGGTACAGGACGTACTGGATTGTGGATGCGCACTGGAGGCCTGATGCGTGGGACCGGTACAGGTGGCACCGGGCTGATGACACGCACCTCAGGGCGAGTGCGGAGAGGAGGCACAGGACGTACTGGACTGTGGAGGCGCACTGGATACCTGATGCGTGGGACCGGTACAGGTGGCACCGGGCTGATGACACGCACCTCAGGGCGAGTGCGGAGAGGAGGCACAGGACGTACTGGACTATGGAGGCGTACTGGAGGTCTAGAGCGCAGAGCTGGCACCACTCGTCCTGGCTGGATACACCCCTTAGCCCGGCAAGTGCGGGGAGCTGGAACAGGCCGCACTGGGCTTTGCTGGCGAACCGGGGACACCGTGCGTAGAGCCGGCGCAGGATAACCTGGGCCGAAGAGACGCACCGGAGACCAGGAACGCTGAGCCGGCACAATCCGTCCTGGCTGAATGCCCACTCTAGCACGGCCACTGCGGGGAACTTGCACAGAGCGCACCGGGCTGTGGATGCGCACTGAAGGCATGGTGCGCAGACCCGAATAGTCTGGTGCTTGACCGGTCACTCGCTCCCCACGGTAAGCACGAGGAGTTGGCTCAGGTCTGAACCCTGACTCTGCCACTCTCCTCGTGTGCCACCCCCAAAAAAATATTTTTGGAGCTTCCTCTCGGGTTTCCGTGCTAGCCGTGTCCCCTTGTATCGTCGCCGTTCCTCTTTCGCTGTTTCCACCTGTTTCCATGGCAGGGTCTTGTGCCCTGCCGTAACCTCCTCCCAGGTCCAGGATGTCCTCCATTTTCTTTTCTCCTGGGCCCAGGATCCCTGTTCCTCTTGAACACGCTGCTTGGTCCTTTTTTGGTGGGTAGTTCTGTAATGCTCGTCGTCAGAAGGAGTGGACCAAAGCGCAGCGTGATAAGTGTTCATGATTTTATTTAATATCAAAAACACTTGAACAAAGTAACAAAATGAAAAGCGAACAGTTCTGTCAGGTGCAGACACTAAGCAGAAAATAACTACCCAAAAATGAAAGAGGGAAAAAGGACTGCCTAAGTATGATTCCCAATCAGAGACAACGATAGACAGCTGCCTCTGATTGGGAACCACACTCGGCCAAAAACAAAGAAATAGAAAACATAGAAATAAAGAAACTAGAATGCCCACCCTAGTCACACCCTGGCCTAACCAAAATAGAGAATAAACACCTCTCTATGGCCAGGGCGTGACAGGTCCTGTATAAACAGAAACTCACTTCCTTGACAACTTCCTTCACAACAGCTCTGTGCTGCTCTGCGAAGTGCAAGAAGTATAAATGCCATGACTTCTGCAGAGGAAATATCACTGTAAATGCTGCACGGCCAATGCAGATGTCGGATTGACCATGCAACACCTTTGCTAGCTAGCTTGGCAAATCATCATAACACTTAAAGAATCATGTTGTACTTTGATGTAGAAGAACACTTTTTAGTCAGAGCCATATTTATTCAAGCGTGAATTTACTGAGGAGGAACTTGTGCAGCTGGATGTTGAGCGAGCACAGACAGAAGTTGAATGTCAGCGGCAGAGCCGGTGAACAAGCTAACTGGAGCAGTGGCGAAAGCCAGGTATGAGGGGGTTTGGTAGTGCAACTGCGGGGAATGCCAACCCACAGCAACCGACGATTAGTGTTTGTTCTGCAAAGAGTGGGACTTGTTACTGACATCAATTAGGGGGCTTGATATATTCGGCGAAGAAAGCAGCACACCGTGAGACTAAGAGTAAATTTATGCTTGATCTGAAAAAGTGGTCGGAGGTGCCGTATGGATGGTGTGACGCAATTGCAGAGCCCAAATTGAGCTCATCGCAGTGAGCCTCTAAAATTTTGTAACAATACAGAGTGCTCCATATAGCTCCGCATTGACATGATTGGTTGACGGTAGGTAAAGGCGGGAGGTCCTGTATAAAATTCACTTCCTTGACAACTTCCTTTACGACAGCTCTTCACTGCTCTGCGAAGTTCAAGAAGTATGAATGCCCTGACTTCTGCAGAGGCCATATCACCGTAAATGCTGCACGGCCAATGCAGATGTCGGATTGACCATGGAGTGCCTTTAACAAATCACAAGGACTTCTCTGCGCTCATCAATTGTGGTGTTATATAGACATTCTTCCATGCCCCAAAAATAAACTGGAAGAAGCAGCCCAGATCTGCTGGACCGAATTGACAGCTGTCCATTGAGTAAGTGACATTATTCTTCTTGTCCCAGCCCACAGTAACAAAGTGTAAAGAAGATAATATTTTAACGTTTGCAGTTTTATAATTGCACTCTGATCAAATTAAACTTTTTTTTGATTAGATTATTTGTATCTAGCTACAAAAAAAACTATTTATGTGCCCTTAGGTCCCAGGTTTATTTTTTCGACTGGTGATTGAATGGGCACTGAAGGGAGAGAGACGGGGACAAGGGAACAGAAGAGTCTTGCCTTCATGTGTTTGTGTCATGCGACGCAAATATCCCTCGCCGACAGAAGTGTACGTGGGATTGACTCAATGAGGTAGACGATGTGATGGGCCTATTGTAATTACACTACGATGAGCCAGCTTCACAGCCAGACATTGCCTAACCAACCAACTTGGTCAAATTCCTCTAATAAACCAGTACATCCTATTTTGTTACAATTCTGTCGAATCACAGTAATAAATGCCATTATTTATTTGAACCAGTACCACCTGTTTTGTTACTATTTACCGTAAGTAATGTATTACAGTATGCCACATGATAGTGTTGTGTATGAAATAAAGCAGTCAGATCAATGTATCAATAACATTTGAATACTTAAGGTAAATGGTAAAACCCAACAAATCATAGTGTGTACCTATGTAGTGACACGACAATCGATGAACCGTGGTTGAGTGGGGGGGTCCGAATAGCCCTCAAGTGTCCTTGAATCTTGACGTCCAGGCTCCCGAGTGGCGCAGCGGTCTAAGGCACTACATCTCAGTGCTAGAGGTGTCACTGCAGACCATGGTTTGATCCTGGGCTGTATCACAACCGGCCGTGATTGGGAGGCCCATAGGGCGGTTGGCCCAGTGTCATCCTGGTTAGGGGAGGCTGGGGTAGGCCGTCATTGTAAATAAGAATTTGTTCTTAACTGACTTGCCTAGTTAAATAGAGGTTAAGAAATATTTATATATAAATGACCTCCTCCTTGCTGGATGTGGGATGTGGGCTATGTTGACAGCCAGACGACGGCCACTTTCACTGGGATTTTGGCTCCCAGTATTTCACTGATTTGTGCAAAGCATTACATGGGCATTACAATAGCATTACACTACAAAGCATTACATGGGCTTGCTCCTACCTATCTTTCCGATTTGGTCCTGCCGTACATACCTACACGTACGCTACGGTCACAAGACGCAGGCCTCCTAACTGTCCCTAGAATTTCTAAGCAAACAGCTGGAGGCAGGGCTTTCTCCTATAGAGCCCCATTTTTATGGAATGGTCTGCCTACCCATGTGAGAGACGCAGCCTCGGTCTCAACCATTAAGTCTTTATTGAAGACTCATCTCTTTAGTAGGTCCTATGATTGAGTGTAGTCTGGCCCAGGAGTGTGAAGGTGAACGGAAAGGCACTGGAGCAACGAACCACCCTTGCTGTCTCTGCCTGGCCGGTTCCCCTCTCTCCACTGGGATTCTTTGCCTCTAACCCTATTACAGGGGCTGAGTCACTGGCCTACTGGTGCTCGTCCATGCCGTCTCTAGGAGGGGTGCGTCACTTGAGTGGGTTGAGTCACTGACGTGGTCCTCCTGTCTGGGTTGGCGCCCCCCCCTTGGGTTGTGCCGTGGCGGAGATCTTTGTGGGCTATACTCGGCCTTGTCTCAGGATGGTAAGTTGGTGGTTAAAGATATCCCTCTAGTGGTGTGGGGGCTGTTCTTTGGCAAAATGGGTGGGGTTATATCCTGCCTGTTTGGCCCTGTCCGGGGGTATCATCGGATGGGGCCACAGTGTCTCCTGACCCCTCCTGTCTCAGCCTCCAGTATTTATGCTGCAGTAGTTTGTGTCAGGGGGCTAGGGTTAGTCTGTTATATCTGGAGTATTTCTACTGTCTTATCCGGTGTCCTGTGTGAATTTAAGTATGCTCTCTCTAATTCTCTCTTCCTCTCTTTCTTTCTTTCTTTCTTTCTTTCTTTCTTTCTTTCTTTCTCTCTCTCTCTCGGAGGACCATGCTTCAGGACTACCTCCCATGATGACTCCTTGCTGTCCCCAGTCCACCTGGCCGTGCTGACTTGTTGCACCCTCGATAACCACCGTGATTACAATTATTTGACCATGCTGGTCATTTATGAACATTTGAACATCTTGGCCATGTTCTGTTATAATCTCCACCTGGCACAGCCAGAAGAGGACTGGCCACCCCTCATAGCCTGGTTCCTCTCTACGTTTCTTCCCAGGTTTTGGCCTTTCTAGGGAGTTTTTCCTAGAACCCGTGCTTCTACAACTACATTGCATGCTGTTTGGGGTTTTAGGCTGGGTTTCTGTACAGCACTTTGAGATATCAGCTGATGTAAGAAGGGCTATATAAATAAATGTGACTTGATTTGATTGTCTTCTTGGTAAGCAACTCCATTGTAGATTTGGCCTTGTGTTTTAGGTTATTGTCTTGCTGAAAAGTGAATTAATCCCCCAGTGTCTGGTGGAAGCAGACTGACCCCGGTTTTCCTCTAGGAGTTTGCCTGTGCTTAGCTCTTCCGTTTCTTTTTATCCTAAAAAACGTCCTAGAGAAGCCTACCCATCACATGATGCAGCCACCACTATGCTTGAAAATATGAAGTGGTACACAGTAATGTGTTGTTAGATTTGCCCCAAGCATAATGTTTGTATTTAGGGCATAAAGTACATTTCTTTGCCACATTTTATTGCAGTTTTACTTGAATGCCTTATTGCAAACAGGATGCATGTCTTGTAATATTTTTTATTCTGTTACAGGCTTCCTCCTTTTCACTCCGTCAGTTAGGTTAGTATTGTGGAATAACTACAATGTTGTTGATCCATCATCAGTTCTTCTATCACAGCCATTAAACTCTAACTGTTTTAAAGTCACCACAGTTATCATGGTGAAATCCCTGAGCGGTTTCAGATATAATTAAATCTTCCTCTTTGGCAACTGAGTTAGGAAGTTCGCCTGTATCTTTGAAGTGACTGTGTGCATTGTGTCACGTTCGTCATACGAATGAGACCAAGGTGCAGCGTTGTATGCGTACATTCTATATTTATTAAAAGAATGAACACTGAACAAACTAACAAAACAACAAAACGAACCGTGAAGCTAATATGAATAGTGCAGACAGGCAACAAAACATAGAACAAGAACCCACGAACACAAAAGGGAAAATGGCTACCTAAATATGATCCCCAATCAGAGACAACGATAAACAGCTGCCTCTGATTGGGAACCATATCAGGCCACCATAGACATACAAATACCTAGACCTACAAAACCCCTAGAACTACAAAAACCATAGATAATACAAAAACTAGCATACCTACCCTCGTCACACCCTGACCTGACCAAAATATAAAGAAAACATAGATATCTAAGGTCAGAGCGTGACATATTGACACACCATGTAAAGTGTAATTCATATCTTCACCTTGCTCAAAGGGATATTCAATGTCTGCTTTTTAAAATACTTTTATTTTTATACTCGTCTACCAATAGGTGCCCATAATAATTTTCCTGGTCTTTGTGGTTGAATCTGTGATTGAAATTCACTGCTCGACTGAGGACCTTACAGATAATTGTATGTGTGGGGTACAGAGATGAGGTAGTCATTCAAAAATCATGTTAAACACTATTTTGCAGTCCATGCGACATTATGTGACTTGTTAAGCACATTTTTTACTTCTGAACTTATTTAGGCATGCCATAACAATGGGATTGAATACTTATAGACTCAAGACATTTCAGCTTTTCATCTTTAATTAATTTGTAAATGTTTCTAAAAACATTATTACACTTTTACATTATGGGGTATTTTGTGTAGGCCAGTCCCCCCAGAAATCAGAATTTAATCAATTTGAAATTCAGGCTGTAACACAACAAAATGTGGAAAAAGTAAATTGGTGTGAATACTTTCTGAAGGCACTGTAGCTAGCTACGTGAGCTAACGTAAGCTATTGAATTGCTTGAAAATACGTCCAGCAGTGTCAACAATCTTCATTCACGGTTACTAGGTAAAAATATTGCTTTGGACGTGTCTGCCGATGTACTCTTCCACACTTTGCTTACTTCCTTACAAATAAAGATTGCAGTACACTGAAGTATAAGTGCAGTTAGAGTGCAGTATAACTGCAGTATGCTGCAAAAAATAACACCGTTTTTTTTACTGCAGTAGTTTTGCACCTATTGGTAGATGAGTATAAAAATAAAAGTATTTTAAAAAGCAGTACACTGCAGTTATTCTGCAATTACTGTGTCCAAAATACCACAGTTGACTGCAGTTACTGAAGTTTCAAAACCGCAATCTTTTTTTGTAACGGTTGATATCTAGTGAACTCGTTCAAAACTGCCACTGTCCTGCTGTGTCAGTTGACCAACTGTGTTTACACTCGAACACAATTTATCCTTGCGCCCATCATCACAGCGGATTAATGAAAGTATCACGTTTCAGGAGAAGACCCAGTTGCAGACAGTGTCGAAGTAACAAAAGTTTATTACTAGAACAGGGGGCAGACAAAACGACAGGTCAAGTGCAGGCAGAGGTCAGTAATCCAGATCAGAGTCCATAAGGTACAGAACGGCAGGCAGTCTCGGGGTCAGGGCAGCCAGAGGTCAATAATCCAGGGTGGTGTGACAAGATACAGAATGATAGGCAGGCTCAGGGTCAGGGCAGGCAGAATGGTCAAAACCGGGAAAACTAGAAAACAGGAACTGGAAAAGGACAGGAGCAAGTGGAAAAACGCTGGTAGGCTTGACAAACAAAACCAACTGTCAACAGACAAACAGAGAACACAGGTATAAATACACTGGGGATAATTGGGCTCCTGAGTGGCGCAGTGGTCTTAGACACTGAATCTCAGTGTAAGAGCTGTCACTGCAGTACCTGGTTTGAATCCAGGCTGCATCACATCTGGCCCTGATTGGGAGTCCCAATTGTGGTGCACAATTGTGGTGCACAATTGGCCCAGCGTCGTCTGGTTTGGCTGGGGTAGGCTGTCATTGTAAATAACAATTTGTTCATAACTGACATGCCTAGTTAAATAAAGGTTAAAAATTATATTCATTTTTTTAAGAAACAAAAAAAATACAAAAAATATGTGGAAGATGGGCGACATCTGGAGGGGGGTGGAGACAAGCACAAAGGCAGGTGAAAAAGATCAGGGTGTGACAGAGATACACAGTTTGGAGAATTTAAAAAAAGAATGAAAAAAAGAATTTAAAAATTGTATAATCTAATATATACTTGTTAAGAATACTGAGCGTACAAAGTGCGAGCCACACAGCTTTGGATTTGTTAGAATGTCTATTTCTCTGCTTTTGAGAGGAGCTGGCTAGTACCTACAGTACAAATTGACTTTCAGCAATTGCCCTAAGCTAATGATGTGCTACTTTCAAATTCCTTCAAACTGCAGAGACATAAAAATGGTATCCATGAGTTTGTCTGACTCTGGGTAAGGAGGAAATTACCCAAAATCACCAAATCCCAAAGTATCCCTTTAACCCCTAAGCCTAACCCCTGGCCTAGCTAACATTATCCACCTAGCTAATTGAAATGTTAGTCGCCTATCTAACATTAGCCAAAATAAATTGGAATTCGTAAAATATCATACAAATTGTCATTTGTAACATATCATACCATTGATGGACATCCACATATTGGATCCACTCTACTCAGCAAATTGGATGCAGTCTATCACAGTGCCATCCGTTTTGTCACCAAAGCCCCATATACTACCCACCACTGCGACCTGTATGCTCTCGTTGGCTGGCCCTCGCTTCATATACACTGGTCACCATAGCAGCACCCACCCGTAGCACGCGCTCCAGCAGGTATATTTCATTGGTCACCCCTAAAGCCAATTCCTCATTTGGCCACCTTGCCTTCCAGTTCTCTGCTGCCAATGACTGGAAAGAATTGCAAAAGTCACTGAAACTGGAGACTCATATCTCCCTCACTAACTTTAAGCACCAGCTGTCTGAGCAGCTCACAGATTACTGCACCTGTACATAGCCCATCTGTAAATAGCCAATCCAACTACCTCATCCCCATACTGTTATTTAATTTTTTTTGCTCCTTTGCACCCCAGTATCTCCATTTGCACATTCATCTTCTACATATCTATCACTCCAGTGTTTAATTGCTAAATTGTAATTATTTCGCCACTATGACCTATTTATTGCCTTACCTCCCTTATCTTGCAATGATGTTTCTAGAGACAATATCTCTCTCATCATCACTCAATGCCTAGGTTTACCTCCACTGTATTCACATCCTACCATACCTTTGTCTGTACATTATACCGTGAAGCTATTTTATCGCCCCCAGAAACCTACTCCTTTTACTCTCTGTTCCGAACGTCCTAGATTACCAATTCTCATAGCTTTTAGCCGTACCCTTATCCTACTCCTCCTCTGTTCCTCTGGTGATGTAGAGGTGAATCCAGGCCCTGCAGTGCCTAGCTCCACTCCTATTCCCCAGGCGCTCTCTTTTGAGACTTCTGTAACCGTAATAGCTTTGGTTTCATGCATGTTAACATTAGAAGCCTCCTCCCTAAGTTTGTTTTATTCACTGCTTTAGCACACTCTGCCAACCCGGATGTCCTAGCCGTGTCTGAATCCTGGCTTAGGAAGACCACCAAAAACTCTGAAATCTCCATCCCTAACTACAACATTTTCAGACAAGATAGAACGGCCAAAGGGGGCGGTGTTGCAAACTACTGCAGAGATAGCCTGCAGAGTTCTGTCCTAATATCCAAAACAATTTGAACTTCTACTTTTAAAAACGCATCCCCCTAAAAACAAGTCTCTCACATTTGCCGCCTGCTATAGACCACCCTCTGCCCCCAGCTGTGCTCTGGACACCATATGTGAACTGATTGCCCCCCATCTATCTTCAGAGCTCGTGCTGCTAGGTGACCTAAACTGGGACATGCTTAGCACCCCAGCCATCCTACAATCTAAGCTTGATGACCTCAATCTCACACAAATTATCAATGAACCTACCAGGTACCACCCCAAAGCAGTAAACACGGGCACCCTCATAGATATCATCCTAACCAACTTGCCCTCTAAATACACCTCTGCTGTTTTCAACCAAGATCTCAGCAATCACTGCCTCCTTGCCTGCATCCGTAATGGGTCAGCGGTCAAACGACCTCCACTCATCACTGTCAAATGCTCCCAGAAACACTTCAGCGAGCAGGCCTTTCTAATCGACCTGGCCCGGGTATCCTGGAAGGATATTGACCTCATCCCGTCAGTAGAGGATGCCTGTTTTTTTTTTTTAAATGCCTTCCTCACCATCTTAAATAAGCATGCCCCATTCAAGAAATTTAGAACCAGGAACAGATATAGCCCTTGGTTCTCTCCAGACCTGACTGCCCTTAACCAACACAAAAACATCATATGGCGTTCTGCATTAGCATCGAACAGCCCCCGTGATATGCAACTTTTCAGGGAAGTTAGAAACCAATATACACAGGCAGTTAGAAAAGCCAAGGCTAGCTTTTTCAAGCAGAAATTTGCTTCCTGCAACACAAACTCAAAAAAGTTCTGGGACACTGTAAAGTCCATGGAGAATAAGAACACCTCCTCCCAGCTGCCCACTGCACTGAGGATAGGAAACTCTGTAACCCCTGATAAATTCACTATAATTGAGAATTTCAATAAGCATTTTTCTACGGCTGGCCATGCTTTCCACTTGGCTACCCCTACCCCTGTCAACAGCACTACACCCCCCACAGCAACTCGCCCAAGCCTTCCCCATTTATTCTTCTCCCAAATCCAGTCAGCTGATGTTCTGAAAGAGCTGCAAAATCTGGACCCCTACAAATCAGCCAGGCTAGACAATCTGGACCCTTTCTTTCTAAAACTATCCGCCGAAATTGTTGCAACCCCTATTACTAGCCTGTTCAACCTCTCTTTCGTGTCGTCTGAGATTCCCAAAGATTGGAAAGCAGCTGCGGTCATCCCCCTCTTCAAATGGGGGGACACTCTTGACCCAAACTGCTACAGACCTATATCTATCCTACCCTGCCTTTCTAAGGTCTTCGAAAGCCAAGTCAACAAACAGATTACCGACCATTTCGAATCCCACCGCACCTTCTCCGCTATGCAATCTGGTTTGAGAGCTGGTCATGGGTGCACCTCAGCCACGCTCAAGGTCCTAAACTATATCTTAACCGCCATCGATAAGAAACAATACTGTGCAGCCGTATTCATTGACCTGGCCAAGGCTTTCGACTCTGTCAATCACCACATCCTCATCGGCAGACTCGATAGCCTTGGTTTCTCAAATGATTGCCTCGCCTGGTTCACCAACTACTTCTCTGATAGAGTTCAGTGTGTCAAATCGGAGGGCCTGTTGTCCGGCCTCTGGCAGTCTCTATGGGGGTGCCACATGGTTCAATTCTTGGGCCGACTCTCTTCTCTGTATACATCAATGATGTCGCTCTTGCTGCTGGTGAGTCTCTGATCCACCTCTACGCAGATGACACCATTCTGTATACTTCTGGCACTTCTTTGGACACTGTGTTAACAACCCTCCAGACGAGCTTCAATGCCATACAACTCTCCTTCCGTGGCCTCCAACTGCTCTTAAATACAAGTAAAACTAAATGCATGCTCTTCAACCGATCGCTGCCTGCACCTGCCTGCCCGTCCAGCATCACTACTCTGGACGGTTCTGACTTAGAATATGTGGACAACTACAAATACCTAGGTGTCTGGTTAGACTGTAAACTCTCCTTCCAGACTCACATCAAACATCTCCAATCCAAAGTTAAATCTAGAATTGGCTTCCTATTTCGCAACAAAGCATCCTTCACTCATGCTGCCAAACATACCCTTGTAAAACTGACTATCCTACCGATCCTCGACTTCGGCGATGTCATTTACAAAATAGCCTCCAATACTCTACTCAGCAAATTGGATGCAGTCTATCACAGTGCCATCCGTTTTGTCACCAAAGCCTCAAATACTACCCACCACTGCAACCTGTACGCTCTCGTTGGCTGGCCCTCGCTTCATACTCGTCGCCAAACCCACTGGCTCCAGGTCATCTACAAGACCCTGCTAGGTAAAGTCCCCCCTTATCTCAGCTCGCTGGTCACCATAGCAGCACCCACCTGTAGCACATGCTCCAGCAGGTATATCTCTCTGGTCATCCCCAAAGCCAATTCCTCCTTTGGCCGCCTCTCCTTCCAGTTCTCTGCTGCCAATGACTGGAACGAACTACAAAATTCTCTGAAACTGGAAACACTTATCTCCCTCACTAGCTTTAAGCACCAGCTGTCAGAGCAGCTCACAGATTACTGCACCTGTACATAGCCCATCTATAATTTAGCCCAAACAACTACCTCTTCCCCTACTGTATTTATTTATTTAGCAGCCCATTATTTGTATTTCTACTTTGCACATTCTTCCACTGCAAATCTACCATTCCAGTGTTTTACTTGCTATATTGTATTGTATTTACCTTGCCACCGTGGCCTTTTTTTGCCTTTACCTCCCTTACCTCACCTCATTTGCTCACACTGTATATACTTATTTTTCTACTGTATTATTGACTGTATGTTTGTTTTACTCCATGTGTAACTCTGTGTTGTTGTATGTGTCGAACTGCTTTGCTTTATCTTGGCCAGGTCGCAGTTGTAAATGAGAACTTGTTCTTAACTAGCCTACCTGGTTAAATAAAGGTGAAATAAAAAAATAATTAATACATACCATACGAAACGTAACATATCATACTAATTGGAGTCCCCCGGATTTACATTTACTATGCTACGTCTACCCCTGAGTCCAGGTTGACAAAAAGCATTCTACCTGGAACCAGAAAGGGTTCTTCAAAGGATTATCCTATGAGACAGCCGAAAAACCCTTTTAGGTTCTAGATAGCACCTTTTTTTCTAAGAGTGTAAGTAATCCTGGTAAAAACATAGTGCTATCATGTTCACAATGCTATGCAATGACATTGCCTTAAGTCAGATAGCACAATGATTTGTCAGTTGAGGGGGCGAGTGTCCCATAGAAGTGACGCCACCTGATGTAAGACAATAATGCAATGACTGTTGCAACAGATTCTTGGCACTCAAAAGCTCAGTTTTTCCAGAATAGTGTCATCAAAAAGAAGTCTACTTGTTTGTAATGAAAATGTCATCACATTTCCAGATCAACAACAACATGAAACATCCTTCCCACATCCGGCTGATTTGCACCCTCACTGTGGTTCATACCTATCCTGTATACATGCTTTTATTTATGTACAAAAACTCCACGCATATGACGTAAACAAAGTTTTTACACTTGTGACGTGTGCTTTGTATGTGCATAGAGCCTCTAACTGAGTGGCCTATGTTTAGAGGAACTTATTTCCTGTTTACATTTACTAAAAATGGTGTTGTTTCCTGGTCCTGTTGGCTTAATATGGGGTTTTGTAAAAAGGCCTAGTAATGTCACAATTACAGTACACTGCCTTTGGCCTAAGTTAACTCTGCTATACACAAAACTATACATCGTAGTAGAGGTAAAAGTGTATAGCTGTAACTTGATATAGTTCCAAATGTGCATGCCTTAAACTAACAAAAACCTGAGTTGTAGGCCTAATACCTTCACTATGCGTAGTACCAAATTGTGCACCAAACCCTAGATTCATGTTGTGTTGCGTGCGCTACATGCCTCCAAAAGAGGGTCAAAACTGTTTCATTGCATTGTGGTCATCGCAACTGCATCAATTACAGATCATTATTTAGTTGACATGACCTGGTTATATTTGCATCCTTATTCATAAAGTAGTACGAGCACAACCGTATCGTGACACAATCAGTGACAAACGTGTGTGTACTGTAAGTGTGTGTGTGTGTGTGTGTACTGTAAATGTATGTGTGTGTTTCCTCATCAAACCCTGGTGACTCCACACTAATCTAACAGAAATTGAGTTGACAACGACATGTTCAATTAACTTCCCCAACCACTAAATTAGTCCATAAAAAAAGTTTGCTCTCCCAGTAGAATAAAAGTTAAACAACTTCAGCTATATTCTCCGTAACAGCACACAAGGACAATGTTTTGAAGTCTTTGTAGCAGCCCCTAAAGTGGAGTTGCAATGAAGAAGCTGTAGAATTAGAATTTCTGTTGTTCAATTTCTATTGAATGAGTTGCTATTCAGGACCAAGTTTTTCAAAAGTTATCTATCTGGATTTCGGGTATCAGATAGGGTTAAATGGCATGGAAATAGAATGAATAGAACAGGGTTCCCCATTCAAGTCAATGAGTTGTTCGTTCAATTCATTCTATTTCAATGTATTTGAAAAAAAATAAGAAAAGTGGGCCCTGGTGACTGAGTGATTGACAGACTTCCTGAGGATGGGATGGGTCAAGACAGGGGATTGTGGGATGTCAGAGAACCACAATGGGGTCACAGCCCTGGTGCCAGATTTACCACTAACTGGATTTTCATTGGAATTGAACCCACCCTGTCACGACTGCCTTAACTCTGGCCTGGCCAGGAGCCATTGGGAGGCCAATGCCAACCAGCTACACACACACACACACACACACAGACAGACAGTCAGACCAATGCCTCTGGAAATAGTCAAATCATGTATAGTAACAATAGAAAAATCTACGTTTTCAACAGAAGTGACTCAACATATCGAGTGGCAATAACTCACGTTGTGAATACTGAATACCTCATTGACGCTGACCTCATACTCTAGCTATTATACGCTATCCGTTATCAGTTGTTTATATGCTCTAATCCGGAGCCAACCCAGATACCCGCCCAAACCGCATCATCATCGGGCAAGCCTGCCTCTCTGGGCTCGATCATTTCCAAACAACCCTCCCTCTTCCGCAAAAAAAACAAGAGGCTCGGATAAAAACCGAGAGAAGCAGAGCAGCGATCACACTTCATCGTCAACCCGCCCTGGACCCCCGAACCCAATTGTCACGAGGGATATTGAGGACTAGAAACATACCATACACAAGGACAAGGTAAGGATATGGATGTCAATACAACCACATTGCCTTCTGTTTTCCAGATTTCAGTTGGTGTTTAGGCTTTTGTAGAAGTGATTGCATTAGACTACAACATTTTGCGGATTATTTATGTATAGCAAGCATACTTCCTTCACCATGGAGTGGATTTAGTCCGCTAAATAACAGTTGATTTCTAATGGAATGCCAAAGGATTTCAGTAATAACGTTACTGTACTCAAATGGAATGTCAAATCAAATTTCAATGAACTTTTCACGTTTTTTCCCCACGTTTTTATTAATCGAGTTTTTCCATGCTTTGCCTTTGTGCATATTTTTAATCTGAATGCATAGTTAGGCTAATTATAATTAAGTCATTATAGCAGTTTCTCATAGGTTGTAGTTTTGGATGCTTAGAAATGTTTTTATTTATCTTATCTATAGATGAGATTACAGATGAGATTATAGATGAGATTAGTTGAATCTATACTTTAGTGTTTCCCTTAATTTATTTATCAGGAATATGGACCAATTCAATTACATCTAGATTTGGTTTATAAACTACTGTATGTCCTATGGAGACCTGGGTTCCAATACGTATGTATTTGAGGTATTTAAAATAAAATAAAATCTGTGTATTTGAGTATTTTAAAATAAACAGTCCAAAACAAATACTTTCATTTGAGTATTTGAATGGTTATTTGTAAAGAAAGTATTTTCAAATAACATTTTCAAATACCTGGGTTAAATGCATGGGAATGTAATTTAGTCAGTGTATTTGAGTATTTTCAAATACTTTACAGGTGTATTTCCAAATACATTCCGATATTCAACTACTTGTCTTTTCAAGAAAAACATATCTGAATACTTCATTTGAAATGTATGTAAAAGTAATTGAGATATTTCAAATAGTATTTGAACCCAGGTCTGCTCCTATGGGGATTTGGATCAGTTAAGGGTGTAAATGGCAAGCGGATATTTACACTCTTGGTTCCTATTGTGTAGTCTAGTTATGCTCCATTACTTACACAGTATATAGCTCTCATGTATTTCAGGTCTATAGCATTCTTGTCACCTGATGGCGGATGTCTCCGCACCTTGGCACATGTAGGCTATGTTGGGAGTGACAGAGTTAGTCAGTCAAAAGGAATTCACCTATTAGTGCTTTCTCACTGCTCAAAACAACTACTGCTGACCATTCCCTGCCACATCTCTCTCTCCCACATTCCTCTCCCCTTCTATCACAAATCTTTCACACCCAAACTCATCTCTCTTTCTCCTTCCCTCCACCTCTCTCTCTCTCCATTCATCTCTCTTTATCCCTTTCTCCACTTGATACTCTTCTATTCTTTCACTAATGTCATCGTTCTCGCTCCATCCCTCCACCTCTCTCGCCATCCCTCCACCTCTCTCTCCATTCTTCGCTCTCTATCCCTTACTCTCTCAACCTAATACTCCCCTCACATTCTGTTTCATACCGTCATCTCTCCCCCACCTCTCTCTCCAGTGTTCATCTCACTATCCCGCTCTCATTTCATCATCCATCAGTTCTCTCAGTAATCAACAGCTCTAGAATGAGGTCATTCTAAAACTTCTTGTTGCAAATACTTGTAACAAGTGAAGCAGTGTTATTTCAGATAACAGGACAGAGATTACACTGAGAATATGTTTCTTGGAATGTGGTTCCCTGGAGGTAGCTGTGTGTGTGTGTGTGTGTGTACAGTTGAAGTCGGAAGTTTACATACACCTTAGCCAAATACATTTAAACTCAGTTTTTCACAATTCCTGACATTTAATCCCAGTAAAAATTCCCTGTCTTGGGTCAGTTAGGATCACCACTTTATTTTAAGAATGTGAAATGTCAGAATAATAGTAGAGAGAATGATTTATTTCAGCTTTTATTTCTTTCATCACATTCCCAGTAGGTCAGAAGTTTACATACACTCAATTAGTATTTGGTAGCATTGCCTTTAAATTGTTTAACTTGGGTCAAACATTTCGGGTAGCCTTCCACAAGCTTCCCACAATAAGTTGGGTGAATTTTGGCCCATTCCTCCTGACAGAGCTGGTGTAATTGAGTCAGGTTTGTAGGCCTCCTTGCTCACACACGCTTTTTCAGTTCTGCCCACAAATTTTCTATAGGATTGGGGTTAGGGCTTTGTGATGGCCACTCCAATACCTTGACTTTGTTGTCCTTAAGCTATTTTGCCACAACTTTGGAAGTATGCTTGGGGTCATTGTCCATTTGGAAGACCCATTTGCAACCAAGCTTTAACTTCCTGACTGATGTCTTGAGATGTTGCTTCAATATATCCACATCATTTTCCTACCTCATGATGCCATCTATTTTGTGAAGTGCACCAGTCCCTCCTGCAGCAAAGCACCCCCCGTGCTTCACGATTGGGATGTTGTTCTTCGGCTTGCAAGCATCCCCCTTTTTCCTCCAAACATAACGATGGTCATTATGGCCAAACAGTTCTATTTGTGTTTCATCAGACCAGAGGATATTTCTCCAAAAGTACCTTTTGCTGTTGTTCTGGGATTAATTTGCACTTTTGGTAACGTTCATCTCTAGGAGACAGAACGCGTCTCCTTCCTGAGAGGTATGATGGCTGCATGGTTCCATGGTGTTTATACTTGCATACTATTGTTTGTCCGGATGAACATGGTACTTTCAGGCATTTGGAAATTGCTCCCAAGGATGAACCAGACTTGTGGAGGTCCACAAATTTTTTTCTGAGGTCTTGGCTGATTTTGCCATGATGTCAAGCAAAGAGGCACTGAGTTTGAAGGTAGGCCTTGAAATACATCCACAGGTACACCTCCAATTGACACAAATGATGTCAATTAGAAGTTTCTAAAGCCATGACATAATTTTCTGGAATTTTCCAAGCTGTTTAAAGGCACAGTCAATTTAGTGTATGTAAACTTCTGACCCACTGGAATTGTGATACAGTATAAGTGAAATAATCTGTCTGTAAACAATTGTTGGAAAAATTACTTGTGTCATGCACAAAGTAGATGTTCTAACCAACTTGCCAAAACTATAGTTTGTTTGCAAGAAATGTGTGGAGTGATTGAAAAACAAGTTTTAATGACTCCAACCTAAGTGTATGTAAACTTCCGACTTCAACTGTAAGTGTGCGTGTGTTGGTTCCACCTTGTGCCTGACTAGCCCCGTATATAATTGGAGGCTTTAAGCAGCTCTCTTAACTTGGGAATTCCTCTGGACAGCATCTCTCAGTACTACAGCACACTCTTAGTGTCCTCGGATACACTGTGAATGAACGAGACAAACATGAGGTGGCTCACATGCACCACCATCAGGACAGGGTCCCTTCCAGGAACCGACTGACGATTAAGGGGCTGCATAGTAGTCCAAACTCAGCTATGTTGCTTAGTAACAAGTTGATCCCAGATCATTGCTTACGGATCAGTGCATTTAGTGCATTCTTTGCTCTGAATGAGTATTGTAGTCTGTTAGTGAGTGTTGTAGTGTGGTGTGTCACCAGGCTTTGTGTGGCGGCTGGGCTGGCTGGTGGTTCAGGCCAGGGGGCCACTCAGTGCTCTGTCTGATTCACAGGTCATGAGTGACTGGCCTTCTGTGGTCACTGGTCGGCCAGTCTGTCTGGTCATAGAGTGATACGTTTAGTGGGTTTCATTTGTTAGACAGTGGGTGCTCTATTCGATGTCTAATTTTAAAATGTGATCTGATTGCTCTTTATGTATAATCTCTCTATCTATCCAATCCATTGGTCCATCCTTCCTCCCTATTTCCTCTACCCTTTCTCTCTGCAGCCTACGGTTGATGATTCAACTATTCTCTCCATACAGCTAGCTGCGGTGGACTCATTCACTACCCTGCTGACTTCAGGGGTTTGCTTTCCCCTCTTTCCCTTCTTTTTCGTCTTTGTATTCTGTTACTTTGTCACTTTTCCCTCTTTCTCTCTACCCCTTTTTCTCTTATGTCGCTCCTCTTTCGCCTGAATCTCTAATTTTTCTTCTCATCTTTGTTTTCTCCCTCTTCTCCCCCTTCCCTCTCTCTAAACCGGAATGTCTTTCTGTGGCTACGTTCACCGTCTCTCTGATGAACAGAGCAGGTGTTATACCGTGGCTGCATCCCAAATTGTACCCTATTTCCTATTTAGTGCACTACTTTTGTCCAGAGCCCTAGTAGTGCACTAAATAGGGAATAGGGTGCCATTTGGCATACAGACCATGTGTAGAGTGGGCATGAAAGACCACAATGGCACCTCTGTAGTAGACCCCCACAACAGACCCCCTTTAGAGGGGTTTAGATAAAGACCCCGGTATAGCAGGCATGGCTCCAGCCAAGTAGCTTACCATACCTAAGTAACACATAGTGTCATCACAGTGTTAGGTCAGTTGTCATAGGCAGACATCAGCTTTCATGACATGTGTTATATCATTATTATGACACAGTTAATAACTTAGTATAGTCCTTATGATAGTGTGGGCATAACATATCCAGTGTCTCGTCCCCAAAAAGTAACGACGAGACATTGTCGCGTGTGCAGCCTTTCTGGCCTCTAGGTCACCAGGCTGCTCCTTATGGCGCACACCTGTCACCATCAGACTCACCTGGACTCCATCACTTCCCTGATTACCTTCCCTATATATGTCACTCCCTTTGGTTCCTTCCCCAGGCGTTAGAGTTTCTGTTCCTGTGTCATGTCTGGGCGTTGTTCGTGTTTCTTGTTTTGTATTTAGTTGTGTTTATTTATTAAAACACTCACTCCTTGAACTTGCTTCCCGACTCTCAGCGCACACGTTACAGACATGGAAAATAAGACTATTTTAGAGTATTGGAACCAAACCGAGGAAGAGAAGGAAAGGAAGATAATTAGCTAGAACCAAACCACAGGTGCGTATCATTCTAGTTCACTCTGGTTCAATGTGATGCTAATCAGATCACTCCTATGGCTGCCTGGTTTCCCTCAGTGCAGAGAAAACTCTGTTATAACTGTGTTAAGGGCATGCCATCATGGCACATATATATGCATAGTCCCATACACCATAACATACACACACAGCTCCCTCTGTCTACAACTGTTTTCTTCTTTTCAAATCAATTCATTAAGATTTATTGGTATGGGAAAATAATATTTTACCAACAGCAACATCTGTACTATTGTTTAACTGCACACTTTAAAGTTGTTTCCTCTAGTTAGTTCTTATCCTCGCTCTAGCAGCTTTAGATCGGTATTTCAAAACATCCTTATTCAGTTTGATGATCGTCCTGATTTTTGACTAGAGTACTGTGTACTGCTGTACTGAGTTAAGTAAAACACTAACCTCCGACCCTAACACCTAAGCCTTACTTCCTTATATCCCTTGAGAGGTGAAATGGCCGCTGTCTGAGTCTCTATCTGCTGAAGCATTCCTGTGGTCACTGGTCTGCACGTCACCCATCCTTACTGTACAGGTCGGCCAGGTAGACTCGTCACTCAGACTGACAGGGGGAGTAGGAGTTGTGCTCAGCACTTCGAGACAATTCTGTTAGCGTAATCAGAATCAGCATTATTCGCCAAGTCTGCTGCATGACTAAACACGGATAGGAAATTAAGCTAGGGAGTTACCCGCATACTGATGTGGTTGTTGTGGGGGAGTTTGATTAGTTTGTGTGTCTGAATATTAGCCTAGTGTTCTGGTGTGAGGCTGATGCTGTTGATAGTCTATAACTATCTAAACTCCAACAGCAGGCTTCAACAGTCTCTCATTCACATCAACACTCAGACTTGATCTACTAAGAGAGCAGAGGTTTCCTCTGGCCCTCATGGGTCTGAAGGGAATATACGGTCATACATTTTTCTGAAGAAACCACTGACTAACTAGGTGGGACAGACAATTGCCTCCTAATCCGTGCTAGGAAATGAGTTAAACTCTTATCAACTAAAAGCGAGAGAAAAAACAAATGCCAATTGTTTCCTTTTTTATCTTGTAAAATGCTACCAACAAAATAGGGCTGTGCAACTGTATATGTGTGTTTGTGTTTTAGTGTGGGTGCATGTGTGTGTGTGTTGGATCTTGAAAGAGCTGGTTTAGTAGAATCGTTGCCAGGCCACAAACCTACACAGACACACCGCATTGTGGGATTATCAAACAGCAATTGATAATCCTGTGGTGTCTGAGGAAGCCCCCCCCCACGTGTGTGCGCGCGTGTGCGTGTGTGTAATAGACAGATGTTAATGATAGAAGACGGGCACTAAGTGTGTGTGTGTGTGTGTGTGTGTGTGTGTGTGTGTGTGTGTGTGTGTGTGTGTGTGTGTGTGTGTGTGTGTGTGTGTGTGTGTGTGTGTGTGTGTGTGTGTGTGTGTGTGTGTGTAATAGACACATGTTAATGATAGAAGACGGGCACTAAGCGTGTGCGCGTGTGTGTGTGTGTGTGTGTGTGTGTGTGTGTGTGTGTGTGTGTGTGTGTGTGTGTGTGTGTGTGTGTGTGTGTGTGTGTGTGTGTGTGTAATAGACACATGTTAATGATAGAAGACGGGCACTAAGCGTGTGTGTGTGTGTATGTGTGTGTGTGTAATAGACACATGTTAATGATAGAAGACGGGCACTAAGCGTGTGTGTGTGTGTATGTGTGTGTGTGGGTCTGGACATGGGGACTACACTCTTAGAAAAAAGGTGCTAACTAAAACATAAAATGGTTACACGGCTGTCCCCATGAGAGAACCCTTTGAATAACTATTTTTGGCTACAGGTAGAACCCTTTTGGTTCCATGTAAAACCCTTTCTACCGAGGGTCCTACATGGAACCCAAAAGAGGTCTACCTGGAACCAAAAAGGGTTATACCTGGAACCAAAAAGGGTTATCCTATGGGGACAGCCAAAGAACCCTTTTAGAACCCTTTTTGCTAAGAGTGTATGTGTGTGTGACAGATAAAGCATAAAAGTGAGTGACATGGGATACACAGGCTCAGTGTTAGCAGGAAACATATGGCCTGGTCTGACAGACTAAAGGGAGGGACGGTAGGAAACAGAGAACAGAACACAGCGGAACAGCTGCACCAAGGAAACCGGGATGGAAACTAAACCCAGCGAGAAAAACTCATGCTCTGCCAGAGAGGCTCAGCTAGGGTATAGAAAACACAGCCTGAATACACCTGGGGGTTTCCTCCAGCTGAGAAACACCTGGCTTGAAAGGGATATGTACCCTTCTCTGTTTGTGTACAGTGTGTGTGTGTGTGTGTGTGTGTGTGTGTGTGTGTGTGTGTGTGTGTGTGTGTGTGTGTGTGTGTGTGTGTGTGTGTGTGTGTGTGTGTGTGTGTGTGAGAGAGAGAGAGTTCCACAAGTACAGTCCTGCAGTCATCCCAGTGAAAGACTCAGGGAGTCTTTTTCCCAGGAACGTCTTGTCTTTGTGTCTTGTGAGTTGATTAGGTTCACGTTCCTGAGCAGTGTGTGTGTTTGCCAGCGTAGCAGTTTGACCTCATTTATATCAAAACAACAGCGCTATTAGCCCAGTCAGACACACATGATGAGTCAGACAGCCGCCAGCCGGCTGCGGTGTGTGTGTGTGTGTCTGAAGTTTATATGTTGGTCTTGGTACCATCCGATGACCACAGTGCTGGAGTCTTCTTCAGTCTCTTTTCACTCTTTCCATCTTCTTTGAACTTTCTAGGTTTTTCACCTTTTGTCTTTCTCCTCTGTCTTCCCCCTTCTCTCTAAGGTTGAGTCATGGTTAGTCACAGTTGACAGATAGGCAATGGTTCCTAACAGGGTTTTGCAATGCATCTCCAATCTGACATGTATGTTTACAGAGAGAAGTAGATTCATTCACATTTTATTCCAATGTTTATTTTATTTTAACGACTGTGATATGTGGTTGCCTTACCTTCCCTAGTTGAATGCACTTACTGTATGGCGCTCTGGATAAGAGCGTCTACGAAATCACCTAAATGTAAAATTCCATTAGCAGACACCCTTATCCAGAGCAACCAACAGCATTGCCAAATAGCACGATCATCACACCTCCACCATCACCACACATTTAAAAAATACCTAAGTTACAAATGTCAGTTTAAACTAAGTGGGTTGTGTGGTTAGTCGCTAGTGCAAAAAGGCTTTTTGGAGTCAGTCTCTGTAAAGTTGCCGGTCATTTCCCCCCTCTTCTCCTCTCATCTCTCTCTGTGTTGTCGTGAGTCATTCTACCCGCCCTACATCTGCTCGTCTCTTTAGGAACCGCTTCCATACTGCTCTGACTTGGAATGTTGGGAAAGGGCTTCAGCAATGTTTTGTGAGCTCACACACTCAGATACACTCATACGCAGCTCTTTAGACTTTCCCTTGCGTGTCCGGCTGTGTTTAGATTGTTTGACACTGTTCTTTGTTCCTTAGGATTAAGGGCTATGGTCTCTGTTAGACACTCATTCACTGGAGGGAGAGAGAAAGAGTGAAGAGGGTCTCTATCCTGTTTATCCCAGAGGGAGCACAATCTTGTAAACACAGCGGACAATGGTTATGAGTAGGGAGGTGAGACGAGGACAGGGGGCAGGAGGTAGGGGCAGAGGACAGGGGGCAGGAGGTAGGGGCAGAGGACAGGGGGCAGGAGGTAGGGGCAGAGGACAGGGGGCAGGAGGTAGTGGCAGAAGTTCTGCAGAGGGACAAAGGAAACATTTTCTTTATTTAACCTTTATTTAACTAGGCAAGTTAGTTAAGAACAAATTCTTATTTACAATGACAGCCTACCAGGGAACAGTGGGTTAACTGCCTTGTTCAGGGGCAAAACAACATATTTTTACCTTGTCAGCTCTGGGATTCAAACCAGCAACCTTTCGGTTACTGGACTAACACTCTAAACACTAGGCTACCTGCCACCCCATGTTATGTATCAAACTACAGGATACATTTTCTGTCATCATCGAAGTTCTTTCCAACGTAAACACAGACTCACTCTGTTGATTCTGAAACTGTACATGCAGTTGGCATCAGTATGACTTCCACACACACACACACACACACACACACACACACACACACACACACACACACACACACACACACACACACACACACACACACACACACACACACACACACACACACACACACACACACACACACACACACTATGCCACGCCCACGGACCTTCGTTTCTTCTCCGTAATGAGTTTGGATCTGAGTAACTCCCCCACCAAATGTGAAAACATTCGGGGCCGCCTGATTGGTCCAGAAACCGATGGGTTGGGCCAGAGTTGGACAATATGTCATTGGCTTTGATATTCTGATTGGTTAGAGACGATCCAATCGTTGATTACTTTGTTTTGTAAACGCCCCTTGTGCACCTCATCACCACAAACGACTTCAATGAAGTCAGTCTCAGACTTCAGTATGTAGCGAACGACAGAGCAGCGGAAGAGCCATCAGCAATGCCCTCCAATTCCCCAAAACATTCCACCTTTCTCTTTCTCTTACTCAAAGGAAGGGTTAGGGTTTGAGGAAGGGTTAGTATTGAAGAGTCCATCCTTCCTCTACAAACATCAGAGTATTATAATGGTGACATCAAAGCAGAATGTAAACATTATTTAAACATTATTAAAGTGACTAGTGTTTCTATATTAAAGTGGCCAGTGATTCCAAGTCTATGTACATAGGGCAGAAGCCTCTAAGGTGCAGGGTTACGTAACCGGGTGGAAGCCGGCTAGTTGGACCTATTGTTCACTAGGATATGTTTTGAACCCAATGACTTGACTTGTCCTGAAACAACCAATAGTCTCTTTCACATAAACCTTTACTTATGTATGTTTTAATTAATTTTCCAGCAGAAAAGATCCAGACACAACCATGGCCAGAATATTGGGACTGCTGCTCTTCCTGTCAGCTCTCTGCTGCTCCCTAGCGGACAAAGTAGGTACCACACCCACTGCACTAACCACAGCTACAGATAGATATAGAAGTTGCCCTTTGGGTGCAGGTCTAAGATCAGCTTAACCTCTCAAAATGCGTCAGGTGGAAAATGCTAAACTGACCATAGATCTGCGTCTAGAGTTAACTTCATCACTACTGTTGCCATGCAGACAGTTAACTTCATCACTACAGTTGCCATGCAGACAGTTAACTTCATCACTACTGTTGCCATGCAGACATGTGTGTTTGTTGGTACTGTGGAGCTTTGAGACCATTTCTCTTACCTCTCCCGTGGCAGATTGAGCTTCGTCGCGCGAAGAGAGGGACACGCTACTATAGAGGTGAGCTTGGATCGCCCGCTCTGCCATCTACAACTGGGTCAATCTACCCTCACCCTCTGACACCCCACATCTGTCCCTCTCTCCACACTTATCATGTGTTAGCTACAATCAATCATTTGTTTGTGTGTCACTTACACCTTGTCTTTGAATCTTACTGTCTCTCTTGTAGTAAATGACTCATGTGTCTGTCTCTCTGTGTGTATGTCTGTCTCTCTGTTTTTGTGTCTGTCTCTGTCCCTGTGTGTGTGTGTGTGTGTGTGTGTGTGTGTGTGTGTGTGTGTGTGTGTGTGTGTGTGTGTGTGTGTGTGTGTGTGTGTGTGTGTGTGTGTGTGTGTGTGTGTCCCTTTCCCTGTGTGGGTGTGTATGTGTGTGTGCGTGTGTGTTTGTCTGCCTGTGCCTGTGCCTGTGCCTATGTGTGTGTGTGTCTCAGCGCGTTGTCTGGATGGCCAGTCAGCTGCGGTGCGTGGTTATGGGGACACATGGATGAGATGGAGGGGCCAGCGTGTGGAGTACTGCCGCTGTGCATCACAAGGACGAGAGCGCTGTCACTACGTGCCCGTCATCAGTGAGTGGAAACACAGACACACTTACACATAGATATAGATACAGACCAACACACACACGCTCACAAACCCCCACACCGTCTAGGGCGGCAGAGTTACTACACTGTTCAGCCTGTAATTTCTGTCAGTGTATGTGTCTTGTTCTCTTTCCCAGTCTTCCTTTTCCACTGTTTGTCTTTGTTGAATCAACAGAACCCCCATCCCCCTCCCTCTGTCTGTCTGCCCCCATCTCGCCACTCTATTTACAGTACCTCTCTCTTCTGTTTCCTTACTTCCTCCACAATGGAGAGTGGTTGGTGTCATGGAGAGAGAGGGTGCAGTCTAGGATGGAGAGTCATTAGAACACTCACCCATTGTGACTTTCACCATGTTTTAACACTCTTGGCACAAACCCTCCCATAAACACGTCCCTTCACCCCCACTGAACAACGCTGTGAGGCATGACCACCCTCTCCGATGACAGACAAATCACTGCCATATTCTCCGCCTGTGTGAGGTTGTACGCTGTCAACAGAGAAATTGGAGGTTGAAGCTGTTCTGACAAAGGGAAATGATGAGAATTTGTGACGTAAAAGAGGCTAGGACATTTGCTATAAGAGGTGGGCACTTCGTCTGCGCTGCAGCAAATGATTGTTGTTAGAGAAAGAGAAGAGGTGTATAAAATAAATACATCCAACATATCTAACCATCGCTCTCTACATCCCTACCCCCCCCCCCCCCCCCGCGTCCCTGTAGCCTGCTATCAGTCAAGGTGCTACAACGGGGGAACCTGTAAGGAGGCGGTCTACTCCTCTGACTATCTGTGCCAGTGTCCACCAGGCTTCACAGGAGCCCAGTGTGAGATCAGTAAGTGGAATACATTCAGAGATCACACTACACTACACTGTCAATAAATACTCCTCCTCTGGGCCCATATACTACTGAAAAACAAGGACAAGGGGATATGAGCAGTATCCATTCTATCCCCTAGTCTTTACATAGGTTCATTTAGCACGATATAGCGCCACTATAAGTGGAATAACACAACCTTAGCCCCGGGCTAATTTGGCTGTGCCCTGCTGCACTGCTATTGAGTCTTATCTAGTACTATCTAGTAGTAATCCTGGTTACCATCATCATTTGACCAGTAGACACGCAGGACATGGTAGAATGCAATCCTGCTACAATGACTCATAGCGGTTATGGAGTTGTGGTCTGTGGGCCAGCCGGGAGAAAATCTGAACCCAGCGGTTTGCTGACATAAATCAGTTTGTTTTATTCCGTTTGGAGGCCGTTGTAGATACCCTACCCACTCAACATGTCAGTTCCAAATAACATGCTGACAGTTTAATGAGTGCGTTCACAGCCAAATGAGTGAGCCCAGAGTCATATCATGTGACGCAATCTATCAGCGTCATCATTCACCAATGGTCATTTGTTGAAACCACAGCGGCCAAACTCTCCACATATGACTCTGAGTGAGCCTAACCAGACCAATATGCTCTCTAAATTAGTTTAATCAATACTCATGCGTGTGTCATTTCATGGATACCATAAGATCAGGGTGCCAAAACACAGAAGAGATGTGTGAGTGAGTCCTTAGTCATGTAACCATGATGCAGGACGACAGGAGGATGCCATAAAGGACGACAGCTAGACAGACACACAGAGAGACTATCAGATCAACATGGTTGTTATGATGTGGTTCCTCATAGATACCAATGACGGTGTCCAAAATGGCACCCTATTCCCGACATAGTGCTCTACTTTGGACCAGAATCCTTAGTGCCCTGGTCAAAAGTAGTGCACTATAAAGGAAATGGGGTGCCATTTGGGACATAACCTATGTGTTTGGATGGCTGGATTGTATAGACTAATTTCTCTCTCTCTCCACAGACACCAATGAGAAGTGTGTGGTGGGCCAGGGTAAAGGGTACCGTGGTACGTGGAGTATCAGTCGGATCGGCTCAGAGTGCATCAACTGGAACTCTACCACCCTCAGAGGGAAGAAGTTCACCGCCAAGAAACCAGAGGCTAACAGCCTGGGGCTGGGCAACCACAACTTCTGCAGGTACACGCACGAATGCACAGACACACACACACACACACACACAACAATCAAGCCCTCTAGATCAATTTTCCCCTCCCCTGTTCTCTCTCTCTCAGGAATCCAGACAATGATACTAAGCCATGGTGTTATGTCTACAAGGGAAACCAAATAGACTGGGAGTTCTGTACTCTCTCCAGCTGCTCAGCAGGTAATAACATGATTAACTATGATACCATTATAGTGTACTGGTATTTGGTTACATTGTTGCCTTGCCAAACTATGACAAGTAGGTTAAATCAAAAACAGATTGGCACCCAGGTTGCTTTACTGACTAACGTTATTTGGTCCACAGATTAAATAAAATCTGAGGTTCATCTGCGCCTCACCCTGTGTGTTTTTCCAGACCAGAGGCCAGTGGAGTGTGTGCAGGGCTCAGGGCAGACGTACAGGGGGACGGAGGCCGTCACTAAGAGGGGCTCCAGCTGTCTTCCCTGGGACTCACCCCTCATCACCCGCAAGTTCTACAACGCATGGAGGTCTGACGCCAGACAGCTGGGGCTGGGGAGTCACAACTTCTGCAGGTAGGATCATAAACGTACACAAACTCTCTTTCTTACGCACATATACACCACAGGAGGTTGGTGGCACCTTAATTGGGGAGGACGGGCTCATGGTAATGGCTGGAGCGGAATGAGTGGATGGTTTCCATCCTCAAGGTCACTGCACTTGTACATAGCCCATCTGTACACAGCCCATCCAACTACCTCATCCCCATACTGTATTTATTTATTTATCTTGCTCCTTTGCACTCCAGTATCTCTACTTGCACATTAATCTCGCAGCCTCCACTGATATACACAAACACTCACTTATGCACTCTCCTCTGGCTCTCTTACAGGAACCCAGACGGTGATCTCGGCCCCTGGTGTCACGTCTACAAGAACATGAAGCTGACCTGGGAACTCTGCGATATTACCAAATGCCGTGAGTGTCCCCGTTACCCTGTTACCATGACTACATTCCAATAATATCGGCCACAATACGCATCATCGTCCTCTCATGTGCCGGTCAAATGGCCACTGTCTCTTCTGCCAGTATTTCCATCATCATCATTACCTACAGTAGCTTACTGTAATATACATGATAACTAAGAAGACAATGAGTCAATGTCTGTCAGGATTGTAGTGAGTGAAATGTGTAGGAGGTTAAATTAAGTACACTTGCAACTGTAGTCACACTATATGAGTACTTGATATCTAATGTCATACTGAACAGTATCTGTTGTTTGTTTTTTAGCGAGGAGACCAACCACCATTACTACTCTAGGCCCCAGGGCTCCCACCAGCAACAACAACAACAGAGGTAGGACAGCCACAAAATAACACATCCAATTCACCTCTACACAGCGTTTCTCCTCCTCCACACCTCCCACTCTCCTTCTATTCCTCATCCACACCTCCCACTCTCCTTCTATTCCTCCTCCACACCCCCCACTCTCCTTCTATTCCTCCTCCACACCTCCCACTCTCCTTCTATTCCTCCTCCACACCTCCCACTCTCCTTCTATTCCTCCTCCACACCTCCCACTCTCCTTCTATTCCTCCTCCACACCTCCCACTCTCCTTCTATTCCTCCTCCACCCCCCCACTCTCCTTCTATTCCTCATCCACACCCCCCACTCTCCTTCTATTCCTCCTCCACACCTCCCACTCTCCTTCTATTCCTCCTCCACACCCCCCACTCTCCTTCTATTCCTCCTCCACACCTCCCACTTTCCTTCTATTCCTCCTCCACACCTTCCACTCTCCTTCTATTCCTCATCCACACCTCCCACTCTCCTTCTATTCCTCCTCCACACCTCCCACTCTCCTTCTATTCCTCCTCCACACCTCCCACTCTCCTTCTATTCCTCCTCCACACCTCCCACTCTCCTTCTATTCCTCCTCCACACCTCCCACTCTCCTGGGCTCCTCACCTCTCCTTCCCGTGAATGTTGAGGTTTTTCTATCTACAACCAGAAAACAAAATCTAATATAAAGGCCGTCCCCCGCGGGTAGGTACCTGTGGCCAGCGTGCTGACAACAATCTCCCCTCCTTCCGTATCCTGGGAGGAGCCCGGAAGAGTGACATCACAGAGCAGCCGTGGCAGGCAGCCATAAACGTGTACCGGCCCAGAAACAAAGCACACTTATTCCTGTGTGGAGGGGTCCTTATAGACTCCTGCTGGGTCCTCTCTGCTGCACACTGCTTCGACGACGGGTATGTCTAGTACACACACTCATGTACGCATTCACACACATACACACGCATCCACGCACGCAGTGCACACCCACACACATGGGTGTAACTCAGTGGTCTGCTGTCTCCGTCAGGTTTAAACCACAGCGGCTGCAGGTGGTTCTAGGCAGGACGTTTCGTAAGAACTCCTCCAGCAGTGAGCAGATCTTTGAGGTGGAGAAGTACTGGAGCCACGAGAAATACAACAAGACAACCTTTGACAACGACATTGGTGAGCCAATGCAATGTTAAAGGCCCAGTGCAGTCAAAATTCAGTTTCCCTGTGTTTTGTATCATATTGTACAAAAGCTGATGAAAAGAATGTATCAGTGTCATTTCCTGTTAGTTGCTGGTTGAAAATACAATTTATATAGGACCTTTTAATCAGCCTGTTTGCATGGGCGGGAGTTTTGGCTTGCCTGGTGACAACACCAGGCGGTAAATTGGTTAATAGACCGATAACAAAGAGAGTTCCAAACCTCTCTGCCAATAACAGCTAGTTTTAAGATTTCCCCTCCCCACTCAGACCACTCCCAGACAGTCCTAGCTAAATTCTCGCATGAGAAATAGTTTTTAATAGAAAACTATTACGAATTAATTGTCACCCAGAAATGATTTGATATGAAAACGTCTGCATTTGGGCCTTTAAGCACTGACACGTCAATCCTTAATAATAACCATGACTAATGGTTATGACATGGCTATGACATGACTATGTAGCATATATGAAGAGCCATTAAAACCATAGTATAGCACAATCACTCATTCTCTCCCGGCCCTCCTCCTCCTCGGTGCCCTCTCCTCATCCTCTTCCTCCCTCAGTCTTGATGAAGTTGAAGAGTGATATTGGCCTGTGTGCTGTGAACTCGCCGGAGGTCCTACCCGCCTGTCTGCCTGACCCAGGGCTGGTACTGCCCGACTGGACCGAGTGTGAGATCTCCGGCTACGGCAAGGAGAAGGAGTGTAAGACAAACATCATCCTTTCTTGGAATTCTTCATCTCTTTTTTAAACTGGTTCAATGGTTTATTTTCTGTAGCTTAAATCACACAAAATCATTTTAAAATACCTAAGGCAGTGTTTCTTAATCCTGTTCCTAGGGACCCAAAAGGGGGGACATTTTTATTTTTGCCCGAGCATTACACTCCTGATTCCACTAATCAAAGGGTTGATGATGAGTTGATAAGAGGAATCAGGTGTCTAGTGCTAGCTATGGCAAAAACTAAACCTTTACAGGATTAAGAAACACTGACCTAAGGGAATACATGCATACATTTAATACAGTATCTTCTGACGATAACCCTTGCTATTTTTTTTTATGGTGTCTAGAGATGTAACAATGTTCTATAGGCTATAGGTGCATTGAGGAATGAATCTAATACCCTCCCCTCTCCCCATAGTTGATGCGATGTACTCTGAGCGGGTGAAGAGGGGTCACGTGAGGTTGTGGCCTCAGGACCGCTGTGTCCCTAATGTCTTATCTGGACGTGTGGTCACCTCCAACATGCTATGTGCCGGGGACACCCGGGGTCTGGACGATGCCTGCAAGGTGAGGGCTCTTTTTCTTCCCTCTCCTAACACTCTCTGTCTGCATCCCAAATGGCACTCTATTCCCTATATAGTGCATTTGTCCATAGTAGTGCACTATATATGTAGGGAATAGGGTGCCATTTGGCATGTAGTATGCACTCTCTGCAACACTCAGCACTTAAATAGCTAGTTAGCTGGTATGGTTGAAACAAGTATGTGTCATGTTGGATGTTAGTACTACTGCTAATCTTTATCAAATGGAACTGTATGCCTACTGCTGGACCATGACTGAACCACAACTGACCCATGTCCCTCGTCACCTCCTCTCCTCTGCAGGGGGACTCTGGTGGTCCTCTTGTCTGTCCCAAGGATGGGAGGATGACTCTGATGGGGCTGATCAGCTGGGGAGATGGCTGTGGGAAGAAAGACACACCCGGGGTGTACACACGTGTTACACAATACACTGACTGGATCAGCAGCAAGAAACAGGAAACTAGCCAGTAAACAAACACACAAACACATGCACATACACACACCTGGAGAGAACTTGTGAGAGAATTCATCTGACTCCATCATCAGACTCCTGTCCATCAATCGCGATGAATGCCTTAACCAAGGAACGGACAAGCACTTAACGCACAAAAGGATCCGCCAGTACTCCAGTACATTCTGTGTAAGCATTGTTTAACTCTTGTGCTTAGAGGTAGGATGCAGTAAGGTCAGAAAAAACTAAGAACACAATGTCTCCAAAGTGAATAGACTGATAATCAGTCCAGCTCAGTGCCTTCCAGCTCCACATGCAGCTCACAGAATGTTGGACATTTACTTTGCACACAAGGTTCAATAGGAATGTATATAGCCACTCCAATTAACATTTTTCAGTTCATTTAGAGGGGATTTTACATTGGTGGCTTGCTGTCTGAATGTTGCCATGTTACATCAGTGCGTATGTGACCCTACCCCACTATAACATTAACCACAAGACAATCTGCTGGATCAGAGTCAATGTAAGACAGCGGCTGCATTCCAAACGGATCATTGAACTGCATGAACAAAGGGGTTGAGTTGTCAAATTGGAATAACGCCAGAGCCTGAACACAGCCACCATTATCTGTCTCCATTCCATAAGCGTTGGGTTGAGCCCAGCGATCAGCATGTACAGTATTTTAATGTTGGTTTTATGTTGAAAAGGACTGGGAGGTGTTTGCAATGACTGGGTGTTTGTACTGTATCTAACAAAAGCTCTTTGCTTGCAAAGCACTTGGACTCCACTTCCCTAGTATAGTATTTGGTTATGTTTGAGTGGGTGTTCATATTATGTAGTATCTCATAAACATACACCCTCTCAAGGACAGTCATGTTTTATTTGATTTTACTTATGTGTATTAAGTTAATATTTATGTCTATTAATATTACACTTTTTTTCTACTGTAATAGTTTATGTTTTTTTTAGTAGTTCAATGTGTAGTGTTTTGGAATTGCTGTTTATCATTTATTTCTGGGGGTATCATAAGAAAGACATACACCCATCTCTTTAAATAAAAAAACATTTAAGTGAAGTTGATGGTTGATCTCTTCAATTTCTCTTGTTGTTACAGGGGTAAGCTGTGCCATAGACTAGAGGAAGCCTAGAGGCCTAGACACATTACAGCACATACACACAGAAGTCATTTTAGTGAATGTATCATCGTGCCAGCACACACTGATTCCTTCCAAACCACTCGTTGAATTTACGATTTCCAACTTCTTGTGTAATGTTTATGTCCAATGCCCGATGAGCACCGATACGTTTTATCTATAATTTCTCTTCATTATTTCTCTTCATGATGGCGCCGGGGGGGGATGGCTACCGTCTTATCAGCTCTTAACCAACCATGCTATTTTGTTAGTTTTTTCACGTTGTTCCTAACTTGTTTTGTGCATAATGTTGCTGCTACCGTCTCTTATGACCGAAAAGAGCTTCTGGACATCAGAACAGCGATTACTCACCTCGAATTGGACAAATACTTTTTCTTTAATGAGTCGGACGGGAAGGATATACTTCAATCACCCGAACAGACCCTCATCCCCGTCATTCGCTGGAGAAGGAAACAGATTTTGCGGAAAAAGATTAGGGTGCCTTGTGAGGATCAGGCGTTGAGTGGCTAATCTGCCTTTGCCTGAACTGAAAGCACGTATATCCTACCAACGGGACATTAAAAACTGTAATGTCTTATGTTTCACCGAGTTGTGGCTGAACGACGACATTAAGAACATACAGCTGGGGATGGTACACTCTATCGGCAGGATAGAACAGCAGCCTCTGGTAAGACACGGGGCGGGGGCCTATGCATATATGTAAACAACAGCTGGTGCACAATATCTAAGGAAGTCTCAAGGTTTTCCCCACCTGATATAGAGTATCTCATGATAAACTGTAGACCACACTATCTACCTAGAGAGTTTATCTGAATTTTTCATAGCTGTCTACATACCACCACAGACCGATGCTGGCACTAAAACCGCACTCAAATAGCTGTATACCGCAAAAGCAAACAGGAAAACGCTCATCCAGGGACGGCACTCCTAGAGGCCGGGGACTTTAATGCAGGGAAACTTAAATCAGTTTTACCTCATTTCTATCAGCATGTTAAATGTGCAACCAGAGGGAAAAAAAAATTCAAGACCACCTTTACTCCACACACAGAGATGCGTACAAAGCTCTCCGTCTCCCTCGCCCTCCATTTGGCAAATCTGACCATAATTCTATCCTCCTGATTCCTGCTTACTGGTGCTTCCTGCTTTTATTTTTGCTTGTGACTTGGTCTATAAAAAAGTGGTCAGATGAAGCAGATGCTAAACTACAGGACTGTTTTGCTATCACAGACTGGAGCATGTTCCGGGATTCTTCCGATGGCATTGAGGAATACACCACATCAGTCACTGGCTTTATCAATAAGTGCATTGAGGATGACGTCCCCACGGTGACTGTACGTACATACCCCAACCAGAAGCCATGGATTACAGGCAACATTCGCACTGAGCTAAAGGGTAGAGCTGCCGCTTTCAAGGGGCGGGACTCTAACCTGGAAGCTTAAAAGAAATCCCGCTATGCCCTCCGATGAACCATCAAACAGGCAAAGCGTCAATACAGGACTAAGATCAAATCGTACTACACCGGCTCCGATGCTTGTCAGATGTGGCAGGGCTTGCAAACTATTACAGACTACAAAGGGAAGCACAGCCGAGAGCTGCCCAGTGACACAAGCCTACCAGACGAGCTAAATAACTTTTATGCTCGCTTCGAGGCAAGTAACACTGAAACATGCATGAGAGTATCAGCTGTTCTGGATGACTGTGTGATCACTCTCTCCGGAGCCGATGTGAGTAAGACTTTCATAAGGCCGCAGTGCCAGATGGATTACCAGGACGTGAACACAGAGCATGCTCTGACCAACTGGCAAGTGTTTTCACTGACATTTTCAACCTCTCCCTGTCTGAGTCTGTAATACCAACATGTTACAAGCAGACCACCATAGTCCCTGTGCCCAAGAACACTAAGGTAACCTGCCTAAATGACTACCGACCTGTAGCACTCACGTCTGTTGCCATGAAATCCACATCACCAACAAACTAACAAGGTCCAAGCACACCAAGAAAGTCATGACAAAACCTATTCCCCTAAGGAGACTGAAAAGATTTGGCATGGGTCCTCAGATCCTCAAAAGGCTTCACAGCTGCACCATCGAGAGCATCCTGATGGGTTGCATCACTACCTGGTATGGCAACTGCTCGGCCCCCGATCGCAAGGCACTACAGAGGGTAGTGCGTACGGCCCAGCACATCACCAGGACCTCTATACCAGGAGGTGTCAGAGGAAGGCCCTAAAAATTGTCAAAGACTTCAGCCACCCTAGTCATAGACTGTTCTCTCTGCTACCGCATGGCAAGCGGTACCGGAGCGCATAGTCTAGGTCCAAGAGGCTTCTAAACAGCTTCTACCCCAAGCCATAAGACTACTGAACAGCTAATCAGATGTCTACCCAGACTATTTGCATTGCCCCCCCCCCCCCCGCCCCACCCTCTTCCACGCTGCTGCTACTCTCTGTTATTATTTTTAATAACTCTACCTACATGTACATATTACTTAAATTACCTCGACACCGCTGCCCCCGCACATTGACTCTGTACCGGTACACCCTGTATATAGCCCCGCTATTGTTATTTACTGCTGCTCTTTAATTATTTGTTATTCTTATCTCTTCGTTTTTTGGGGTGTATTGTCTTAAAACTGCATTGTTGGTTATTAAGGGGTTGTAAGTAAGCATTTCACTGTAAGGTCTACACCTGTTGTATTCGGCGCATGTGACAAATAACATTTGATTTGATTTGATATCACAAGGATTAAAAGGGATTTGCCAGTAGATTGTTGACTTGATTCATGATGATGACTGCTAGCTAAGATTTTGAAAGTAAGATGTTGACATGATCGGTCCAATCAAAGCTACTGTACATATAACATGATTTGACATAATTTTATCTGTGGCCAATGACCTTGAGCCTTCTTGGATGGGCACTTCTAATGTATCTCTATGGCAGTACCCAAGTGGCTAGAATTTTGTAGCTCTACCCTTAGACTTGGCCTTGACGTAGTGTCCCCATGAGTGACAGAACGCTGAGCAAATTATGGCGCAATGCTCCATATTTTCTGCTGGCTTGCCCCGCCACCACTGAATCACCTGCATTTTGGAGTTATCTTACTCAAGAAAACAAAAAAGAGACCATGTTTGTATACGGCTTTATTAACTAAATTATATATATATTTTTATACATTGTTTGCAAACTAATATGTGACACGTATTAATGCCAAAATAACATCTATTAAAAATAAAAATGGCCATCAAATGCGGGGTTCAAAACAGGTGGGGCTCTACCCCACCTGCCCTGAATGACGGGTCTCCACTGGACTTAGCCTGGTCTCAGAAGTTAAAGTGCGCTCTTCCTTATACTGCATATAGGACCATAAAACTTTACTGATTCAACATTATGCTGGGGAAAAATGTAACTTTAACATTTATTTAGTTTTTTTGGCGACAGCCAGGCAACAAGCAGGCTAGGCTGTAAACCAGGTGGCACTTAGCAGTCAGAGTGACGGAGTGGAATGCAAATGATCAGAGAGAGAGAGAGAGAGAGAGAGAGAGAGGCGCATCAGGACTGTTGTAGCTGCTAGCCTAACTGTTCATAGTTCAGTGTTCCTTGTCCCGCTCTTACTCTAATGTGTATTTGCATCTGAGGCCAGCAACAAAGGAATTTCCTCATGAGTTGAGAAGAGAGACTCCAAAATTATGACAATGGTAACGTACAGTTTCAATTTATTACCTTCTGAAAATAATCAGACAAGAATAGAACATATAAAGTTTAGAACATTTAAACTTTGTACAGACCTCTCACTTTGCGGCGATAAAAGGAAATTACACATAGCCCAATTTGCATATAACATTGCAACAAATTGTTCAGAAACGTAGAAATACAGTAGTAGGCTACCTTCATTACGGAATGGAGAACTGTGAGGATTGTTATAATGATGAGTCATACACTTTTACAGTGTTATACAGTGTGGACTTTCACTTTTCGTACAGTGGCTTTGTTGTTGATCAAGTAAACGGTGTCACCTGCTCCCCGTTATTGCGTTCAATTGCTCTGCCTACACAAGCTCCCAACGTCAACACTCACAGCTGTGTAATGCCGAAGATTAGAATGTTTACCAGTCATTAAAATCATTCCCTAAATGAAAGGTTTTCACTGCAACATGTCCATTATTAAATAATGATACCTGTAGTGATTGAAAGGGAACAGCTGATGCAGGGCTTGAGATCCATTGGTGTTTTCAGGGGTATGTGCCAATAATATCTCGTTCACTACTTCACACAAATGTTAAAGTATAGGATTGGGCTAGAGAGAGAGTTTCCACCATATTTCTTATATCAGTCATTATCTTTTAAATCAGTGAAGGTAAGTGAAGAAGTGCACACTTCGGGAAGATGATGAGATATTGGGATGTGGCCAGAGGGAGCCACAACCACCTGATCTGTGCCAGAAAGGTGCAGACCTCTTGGAAGAGGTCGTAGTAGCGACGATCACATACTGGGAGGCTATCTGGCCTAGTAGTATTGAAGTCCATGGTAGCTAAGAGTTTTGCTTGTACAATAGTAAGGTGCCATGATGTGAAATACACTGTAAGATAAACCTCTAGAAAATAGTTACCCAATACATGTATGGCTGTACCATTGCACTTTACTAGGCAGAACCAGAAGCCAGCACACCTGTGAGCAGCTTAGCATTAGCCAGTGCAACTGCACTGTGCTCTGTCACTGTTTGCATCAGATACGATTCATAGTCACACGGCCATTTCCCTTTTCTACTGGTGGTTTATGGTCTCCCACGGTCCATAACAATGTCATTTTCTGTGGTCACTATCACTCTCCCTTGCTTAAAGGGCTAGCTCAGAACACAATCATAAATGTATCGTTTTCATATCATAGATGTTGTCAAGCCGAGCTCATTATTGAACACATTGCCTGCTCCCTTCTCTAAAATTAAACTGGGATTTTCAGACTGGGTGAAAAACAAGAGATTGCTATTTGAAAGAGTTTACGCAGATACTGTTAATTGGATAATGAACATGCGTGACAGATTTAAACTCTGCTGCCTGGGACACAAACAATAACAAAGTAAGGAATCCTCAGCTTACTTGCTGTATTTGCTGTACTTTTATATATTTCGTAATCAACATGTTGCGGTCTTTCTTGGTCTATATACAAACTACTTCAAAGGTAGGAAAGACATGAGTTATTCAATTAACAACACTAAACAGGACATGCCAATGATTTAAGACGTGTCAGAACATGAATATGTTAAAGACGGCGCCTAGGACTGTAACAATGGGGGAAATTATATTCAAAGTAGTGTCGACCTGAGGCATAGATATCAGTTATGACTCATGACATCTTCCTTTCAACTAATTAAACAGACCTACAGCTTGCTAACCATAATGCCAGAGGATCCCTGCAGTCTATAAAATGTTCATTGAATGATTAGTTGATAGATTGACTGATAGATTAGTTGATAGTTGACTGATAGATTCATTGATTGATAATGACACTGTTTAAGTAATGGGATGCAGTAGAACAGAAAATTGATTTGTTTGCTAAAAAGAGACTTTAGCAAAGACCATGTGGGCTGGCTTTGTTCATTACCAATGTTGACACACAGGATATTTAAACATTAACCAGATGAATCAACTCAAACTGTTCTTCTCTTGCCTTCCCCCCCCCCTCCACTCTCCCCGTCTCATCCCCCCCATCCTCTCTCCCATATCCACTCTCCCCGTCTCACTTTCCCCTTTCCCTCCCCCTCTCTACTTCTGGGATAATTTACATCAGTCCTTCCTCTCCTCTCTGACCTGCCATGCTGTGAAAACACCAGCCAAGTACACTTCCTGGTTTAAGTAATCTGTTTCATCACGGGGACAGTGTGCCACACATTACAGCCTCAATTATCCTCCTCTCCCAGATACACACATTGATGTGGCTTCACGAGATCATTTGTCATTTGTGTAATCATTTGTGTAAATAGTTTCTTTCACCTAGTATAAAAGAAAGACGTCTTTTAGATTGTTGGACATTTAAATTCCCAATATTCCCCTGTGGTACTTTGTGATAGTTTGTCATCTTCAAAGTAGTTTCATTCTAATTTATTCTGACCTGAGGTCTTGGCTTTGGATTAAAGCTCTTTTGTCTAGCTTAGTGACCTCCGATAGATAAAGCAGTCATTGACACAGCCTGTGTAATAGCTCTGATAGCGAGTCTGATGGGAGAGTTAATTACATGTAAATATCTGGGATGGGCCAGACATACAGTATAACGGCACCGTTTATCGTATGATGTCACACAACCGGTATGAAAACGACAGTGTTGAGATTGCATCGTGACTGCGTTCGTGTGTGTGCTACTCACTTCACAGTCAATTCTGTTTCCTTTTTCAGAGTTTCTTTGGAAAATTCAAGAACCTGTAAGTAGCCTACAGTGTAGATAAACGTTTTGTTCGTCAGTCTTATATGCCTTCCTCTGACCAGAAATGTAAGCCACTGACATGACACCACACGCAAGTAACATTTCTCTTTTTCATTACAGACACAGTGGGCCTCCAGCTCCACCCAAAAGAATAGGTGAGCCTTCAGGAAATCCCCCTTATTATGCTCGTTGCAATAGGGTTCCTCTTTATGGAAGTTGTAATGTAATGTGCTTCTTCTGCTCTCTTTCTCCATCCCCCTTCTCTACTTTCTCTCGGTCTCTATTTATTTGTTTCAGAGAACAGTGCGGGGTATGGTGGCTGGCCAGAAGACGAGTTTGTAAGTAGAAAGACACACGCATACACACGGACCCAGACTGACACGCCAATGGATACTTTGTTGTGAGAGGTCCTGTGTGGTCTTCTTGTGTGTATCACAGGACGATGAGGATGGGAACACATATGAGGCTCCCCCCTGTGAGCGACCGGCCATGAAGGTTCCTCCCAGACATGTGGAGGAGAACGTCTATTTGGGTAACACCACCACTGTAGACTATCATTCTCATTTGAGATTTGCTCAAATCTGACTTTCATGGAAAGTATGCATTGATGCCAATGGGAGTTTGGTGCGTGGATCTCAAGTTATAATTTGTATGTATTGTTTTGAGGTTGTTTTTTGTTGCTGTTTTTGTGTTCCACAGATAGCTCTTCAGAGAGGTCCAATCGTGTTCTTCCCAAAAGGCAGGCAGCTCCGCCCCCAAGGCCAGCCAAGATGGCGCCCATGGGCAAAGCATCGGTAAACTATCAGAGTATCAATGCCCATGCCTACCTCTTACTAGCCTGTCTCTGTGTGTCTACATACCTTTAGTGTTATTTAATGTTGTCTTTTCCCTCTATAGAAACAGCAGCCTCACCATCAGCCTGACCCTGAGGAGTTCTACATTGACCCCAACACCAAGAAACGTGAGACACCTCTCTCTATCCCTGTCTCTCCATCCTCCCCTCTCTATCCTCCTCTCTCTATCCTCTTCTCTCTATCCTCCTCTCTATCCTCTTCTCTCTATCCTCCTCTCTATCTTCTTCTCTCTATCATATTCTCTCTATCCTCCTCTCTCTATCCTCCTCTCTATCTTCTTCTCTCTATCATCTTCTCTCTATCCTCCTCTCTCTATCCTCCTCTCTATCTTCTTCTCTCTATCATCTTCTCTCTATCCTCCTCTCTCTATCCTCCTCTCTATCCTCTTCTCTATCTTCTTCTCTCTATCATCTTCTCTCTATTCTCCTCTCTCTATCCTCCTCTCTATCTTCTTCTCTCTATCCTCCCCTCTCTGTTCTCCTCTCTCTATCCTCCTTTCTCTGTCCTCTGTTCTCCTCTCTCTGTCCTCTTCTATCTATCCTCATTTCTCTATCCTCCTCTCTCTATCCTCCTTTCTCTATCATCTTCTCTCTATCCTCCTTTCTCTGTCCTCTCTCTGTCCTCTTCTCTCTATCCTCTTCTCTCTATCCTCCTCTCTCTGTCCTCCTCTCTCTATCCTCTTCTCTCTATCCTCCTCTCTATCCTCTTCTCTCTATCCTCCTCTCTATCTTCTTCTCTCTATCATCTTCTCTCTATCCTCCTCTCTCTATCCTCCTCTCTATCCTCTTCTCTATCTTCTTCTCTCTATCCTCCTCTCTCTATCTTCTTCTCTCTATCCTCCCCTCTCTGTTCTCCTCTCTCTATCCTCCTTTCTCTGTCCTCTGTTCTCCTCTCTCTGTCCTCTTCTATCTATCCTCATTTCTCTATCCTCCTCTCTCTATCCTCCTTTCTCTATCATCTTCTCTCTATCATCTTCTCTCTATCCTCCTTTCTCTGTCCTCTCTCTGTCCTCTTCTCTCTATCCTCCTCTCTCTGTCCTCCTCTCTCTATCCTCCTTTCTCTATCCTCTTCTCTCTATCCTCCCCTCTCTCTATCCTCCCCTGTCTAACATCCTCTCTCTATCTCTATCCTCCTCTCTGTCCTCTTCTCTCTATCCTCCCCTCTCTCTATCTCTATCCTCCTCGCTCTATCCTCCTCTCTGTACTCTTCTTGCTCTGAGGACGCGGCTGGGGATGCCGTCTGTGCCGGCAGCCTTGCGAGGGTTAACACGTTTAAATGTTTTACTCACGTTGGCTGCAGTGAAGGAGAGCCCGCAGGTTTTGGTAGCGGGCCGTGTCAGTGGCACTGTGTTGTCCTCAAAGCGAGCAAAGAAGTTGTTTAGTTTGTCTGGGAGCAAGACATCGTGGTCCGCGGCGGGGCTGGTTTTACTTTTGTAGTCCATGATTGACTGTAGACCCTGCCACATACCTCTCGTGTCTGAGCCGTTGAATTGCAACTCTACTTTGTCTCTATACTGACGCTTAGCTTGTTTGATTGCCTTGAGGAGGGAATAGCTACACTGTTTGTATTCAGTCATGTTTCCGGTCACCTTGCCCTGATTAAAAGCAATGTATGCACTTGCTAATAAACTTGCTCACCGAATCAGCGTATTCATCAATGTTATTGTCCGACGCTATGCGGAACATATCCCAGTCCACGTGATCAAAGCAATCTTGAAGCGTGGAATCCGATTGTTCGGACCAGCGTTGAACAGACCTGAGTCTGGTAGCAGCAGTTGTGATGTGTGTGTAGCATGAATATGTGTGTGGATGTGTGGATGTCTGTGTGGGTGTGTGAGTGAGTGCATGTGTGCTAATGTGCAGAGAATCAGAGCAGGTGGTCAGTCCAGTTCAAGTGTTCAGCAGGCTGATGGCTTGTAGATAGAAACTGTCTCTGAGCCTGTCGGTATCTGACCTCATGGTCCGATAACGTCTGCTCGACGGTAAGGGAGTGAACAGCCCGAGGCTGGGGTGTGTGGGGTCCTTGATGATGCTGCGGGCCTTCCTCAGGCACCGTTTCGAATAAATATCCTGGATGAGTGGGAGTTTCTCCTAAATGATGATTGTGTATTTTAAATCTGGATATGAATTGTGCCCTATACATAGATGTGAATGTTGATTGATGAAAAGGTGTAAAAGGTCATGTAATTCTTGAGGCATGTATTGTACAGGAGAATTAACAAACCAGTAAGTTAAGTTTGAATGGTCAAGCTTCCCTCTCTCTCTCTCTAGCTCCTGAGGTAGACAGGAAGGAGAAGCCAGGGAAAAGGTCTACTCCTAAGAAGTCTGCCCCTCCTCCTTCCCGCCCTGCCCCTGCTCCCACCCCTCCCCCTGCAGAGGAAGGTAAACGCTACAGTTACAGGTCTAGTTCCTGCCCGACTAGTAATTTAGGTGCAAGCAGTGCATTACATCAACCAATGGTTGCATTCCAAGTCATCGACTGTGCATAGCTGATATGTTAAATACCTATCCAGTTGTTGTAAGATCTGGCATGCATCTGCAATGTAGTCGTGCAGGATCTCGACCAATAATCATACCCTGGAACCCTGAAAGGACATTGGTGTGCTATTACATCAAGTCACCACTAGAGGGATGTGTGATACTGCAACAGCATCAGCCTCTGTTTTCTCTGTTATGCATTGCAGATGTCTACCTGGATCCTAATGAAGGACAGGTGAGCCCAACACATCGTTAACAGACAGAGCCTCACCCCTACCTCCAACCCCCAAACCTTAGCCTTTTTATCGCTGTACCCTTTTAACACATTCTTGATGGCCAATCAGTATATTCATAGTTTCATAGGGCCATGAGATGTCTGGTTTCTGGACAATTTCTAATTCGGCCAGAGAGAGGTGATTAATATGCGTGTTGTGTCTCTGTTTCAGGCAGACAGTGATGACCTGTATCTGGAGCCCACAGCAGGTCAGTTACTCCTGTAGACCCACTAATACAGCCTCAGTGTCAATGCATTTATACTGAGGTTTTGACTAGAGAATATATTTTACATGAGATAAAGAGACAGGACATGAATTCCAAATGATTAAAGAAAAAACGTATTTAGCTTATTTTGAGAGAAAAAAATCCTTGGCACTGTCAAAAATAAGTACTCCTGTTTCTCCAGCTTGCCCCCCTGCTCCTCGCGGGCCCATGAGGATGCCCCTCCTACCCAAGACAGCAATTGCCCCTCCCCCCATGCCCATGTGAGTACACCTGTCAAGACATGAGATGAAAAATGCACAAACTCATCTTGGTGTAATTTAGGTGTATATCACCACTTCCATTCTTTTCATAGTTATGCAAATGCAATAACTGAATTTCAATTCACCTCCTGAATTGACTACGTTAAACTGGCCTTGACACCATCCCTGAAACCAGTGCCATTCTATGTCATGAGAGAAGCCATGTTATTGTTTTTGAGTTTTATTGTTTGACATGCGATATCAGCTCAATCCCATTGTGTCTGTCTGTCTGTCTGTCTCTGTAGAAAACCTCCAGTGCCCAGAGCCAAGTCGGTGAGTTTCTCCATTTTCTCCATTTCTCCATCCATTCTCGCACATTATTTAACACACCACGGGCACATGATTTAACACATCACACCACTGGCCGGTTTCTAACACAGAATTTGCCTATTTCAGAGATTCTCCACTGAACATGTTTTTTAGTGCAGGAGTGTAGGCCTTATCTGTGTCCACATTTGAATGAGTTTCACACTTTCCTGTATTCCAGAGTTCTCTACTGGTCAGTGAGGCAAAGACAGGTAAGTGAAACTACATTCTGTCTGACTAAAAATAGATGGATCATGATGATAATGTCTGCATCCCAAATGGCCTATTCCCTACATGCACTACTTTTGACCAGAGGGAACTGAGTGCCATTTGGAACACAACCATGAAGTGAAAATGCAGAACCTGGTCCATTGCTGTGTTTCTGTGACCCTCCCCAGCTCCTCCGCCTGATGTGAAACGCTCCACGTTCCCTGGCAAGCTGCCCCCACCCACCCTAGGCATCAAACCCCCCCTCCCCGCATCCCTAAAGGAACCCAAACCCAGGTGAGGCTTGGGAACACAGCCACTCTCAGCACTATGCATGTACACACTGGATGAGACCACGCTATACGCTGCAAAAACATACATGTTTTATATGTGTTAACCATGTTAAGCAGGTTCATGCTTTATGAACTTTCAGTCCTGTACAAGCAGCAACAGTCAAACACATGGATACCACTTAGTATTGCCTGATAACGATTTCCATTCTGTTGAGGTCTATGAAGAGGATCTTATGTTTGAAGTGTTAAGATGGCGCCGAAGAAGATGACTGACGTGTTACATGCTCCTAACCAACTGTGCTATTTTGTTAGTTTTTTTGTATTGTCTGTAACTTATTTTGTACATAATGTTGCTGCTACCGTCTCTTATGGACATCAGCACAGCGATTATTCACCTCGAACTGGAAGAAGCTTTTTCCTTTAACGAGTCCGACGAGAAGGATATACTGCTTTCCCGGGAACAGGCCCAAATCCCCGTCATTTGCGTGAAGTAAAGACGAAGGAAAAAGGGGGCGCAGGTCAGGCTGCCTTCTGAGAATCCGTAGGCTAGCAAGTAAAACTCCCACTGCCATCCGTTCTACTGGCTAACATGCAATCATTGGAAAATCAAATTGATGACCTACGATTACGACTATCCTACCAACGGGACATGAAAAACGGGAATATCTTATGTTTCGTGGCTGAACGAGTCGTGGCTGAACGACGACACGGATAATATAGAGCTGGCGGGATTTTCCATGCACCGGCAGAACAGAGAAGAAGCTTTGTCATGTAAGACGAGGGGTGAGGGTGTGTGTCTTTTTGTCAATAACAGTTGGTGCGTGATGGATATTAATATTAACTCATTATTAATATTTAAAAAGTCTTGAGGTATTGCTCGAGTACTCGAGTACCTTATGATAAGCTGTAGACCAGACTATCTACCAAGAGAGTTCTCATCTTTATTATTCGAAGCCGTCTATTTGCCACCACAGACCGATGCTGGCACTAAGACAGCAACTCAACCAACTCTATAAGGCCATAAGCAAACAAGAAAATGCTCATCCAAAAGCAGCACTCCTATTAGCTGGGGACTTTAATGCAGGCAAACTTAAATCAATTTCACAATTTGTTTACCAGCATGTCATATGTGCAACCAGAGGGGGAAAAAACTCTAGACCACCTTTACTCCACACACAGAGATGCATACAAAGCTCTCCCCCGCCCTCCATTTGACAAATCTGACCATAATTCTATCCTCCTGATTCCTGCTGACAAGCAAAAACTAAAGCAGGAAGTACCAGTGACCTGCTCAGTATGGAAGTGGTCAGACGATGCGGATGCTACGGTACAGGACTGTTTTGCTAGCACAGACTGGAATATGTTCCGGGATTCATCCAATGACATTGAGGAGTATACCTCCTCAGTCATCAGCTTCATCAATAAGTGCATCGACGACTTCGTCCCCACTGTGACCGTACGTACATATCCCAACCAGAAGCCATGGATTGCAGGCAACATCCGCAGCGAGCTAAAGGCTAGAGCTGCCGCTTTCAATGAGCGGAACACTAATCCGGATGCTTATAAGCTATGCCCTCAGATGAACCATCAAACAATTAAACAGGCAATACAGGATTAAGATTGAATCCTACTACACCGGCTCTGACACTCGTCGGATGTGGCAGGGCTTGAAAACTATTACGGACTACAAAGGGAGACCCAGACGCGAGCTGCCCAGTGACACGAGCACACCAGACGAGCTAAATGCAAGCAACACTGAAGCATGCACGAGAGCACCAGCTGTTCTGGATGACTGTGTGATAACGCTCTCGGTAGCCGATGTGAGCAAGACCTTTAAACAGGTCAACATTCACAAAGCCGCGAGGCCAGACGGATTACCAGGACGTGTACTCAAAGCTTGCACGAACCAACTGGCAAGTGTCTTCACTGACATTTTCAATCTCTCCCTGACCGAGTCTATAATACCTAAACTCAGCAAAAAAAGAAACATCCCTTTTTCAGGACCCTGTCTTTCATAGATAACTCGTAAAAATCCAAATAACTTCACAGATCTTCATTGTAAAGGGTTTAAACACTGTTGCCCATGCTTGTTCAATGAACCATAAACCATTAATGAACATGCACCTGTGGAACGGTTGTTAAGACACTAACAGTAATTAAGGTCACAGTTATGATAATTTAGGACACTAAAGAAGCCTTTCTACTGACTCTGAAAAACACCAAAAGAAAGATGCCCAGGGTCCCTGCTCATCTGCGTGAACGTGCCTTAGGCATGCTGCAAGGAGGCATGAGGACTGCAGATGTGGCCAGGGCAATAAATGGCAATGTCCGTACTGTGAGACGCCTAAGACAGCGCTACAGGGAGACAGGATGGACAGCTGATCGTCCTCGCAGTGGCAGACCACGTGTAACAACGCCTGCACAGGATCGGTACATCTGAACATCACACCTGTGGGACAGGTACATGATGGCAACAACAACTGCCCGAGTTACACCAGGAATGCACAAGCCCTCCATCAGTGCTCAGACTGTCCGCAATAGGCTGAGAGAAGCTGGACTGAGGGCTTGTAGGCCTGTTGTAAGGCAGGTCCTCACCAGACATCACCGGCAACTACGTTGCCTATGGGCACAAACCCACCGTCTCTGGACCAGTCAGGACTGGCAAAGAGTGCTCTTCACTTACGAGTCGCGGTTTTGTTTCACCAGGGGTGATGGTCGGATTTGCGTTTATCATTGAAGGAATGAGCGTTACGCCGAGGCCTGTACTCTGGAGCAGGATCGATTTGGAGGTGGAGGGTCCGTCATGGTCTGGGGCGGTGTGTCACAGCATCATCGGACTGAGCTTGTTGTCATTGCAGGCAATCTCAACGCTGTGTGTTACAGGGAAGACATCCTCCTCCCTCATGTGGTACCCTTCCTGCAGGCTCATCCTGACATGACCCTCCAGCATGACAATGCCACTAGCCATACTGCTCATTCTGTGCATAATTTCCTGCAAGACAGGAATGTCAGTGTTCTGCCATGGCCAGCGAAGAGCCCAGATCTCAATCCCATTGAGCATGTCTGGGACCTGTTGGATCGGAGGGTGAGGGCTAGGGCCATTCCCCCCCAGAAATGTATGGGAACTTGCAGGTGCCTTGGTGGAAGAGTGGGGTAACATCTCACAGCAAGAACTGGCAAAGCTGGTGCAGTCCATGAGGAGGAGATGCACTGCAGTACTTAATGCAGCTGGTGGCCACAACAGATACTGACTGTTACTTTTGATTTTGACCCCCCCTTTGTTCAGAGACACATTATTCAATTTCTGTTAGTCACATGTCTGTGGAACTTGTTCAGTTTATGTCTCAGTTGTTGAATCTTGTTATGTTCATACAAATATTTACACATGTTAAGTTTGCTGAAAAGAAACGCAGTTGACAGTGAGAGGATGTTTCTTTTTTTGCTGAGTTTACATGTTTCAAGCAGACCACCATAGTCCATGTGCCAAAGGTAGCGAAGGTAACCTGCCTAAATGATTAACGCCCCGTAGCACTCACGTCGGTAGCCATGAAGTGCTTTGAATGGCTCACATCAACAACATCCTCCCGGATACCCTAGACCCACTCCAATTTGCATACCGCCTCAACAGATCCACAGATGATGCAATCTTAATCACACTCCACACTGCCCTTTCTCACCTGGACAAAAATAACACCTATGTGAGAATGCTGTTCATTGACTACAACTCAGCATTCAACACCATAGTGCCCACGAAGCTCATCACTAAGCTAAGGACCCTGGGACTAAACACCTCCCGCTGCAACTGGATTCTGGACTTCCTGACGGGCCGCCCCCAGGTGGTAAGGGTAGGCAACAACACGCCTGCCACGGTGATCCTCAACACTGGGGCCCCTCAGGGGTGTGTACTTAGTCCCCTCCTGTACTCCCTGTTCTCCCACGACTGTTTGCCAAACACGACTCCAACACCATCATTAAGTTTGCTGACGACACAACAGTGGTAGGCCTGATCACAGACAACGATGAGACAGCCTATAGGGAGGAAGTCAGAGAACTGGCAGTGTGGTGCCAGGTCAACAACCACTCCCTCAAGACAAAGGAGCTGATTTTGGGCTACAGGAAAAGGCGGGCCGAACAGGCCCCCATTAACATCAACGGGGCTGTAGTGGAGCGGGTCGAGAGTTTCAAGTTCCTTGGTGTTCACATCACCAACGAACTATCATGGTCCAAACACACCAAGACAGTCGTAAAGAGGGCACGACAAAACCTTTTCCCCCTCAGGAGACTGAAAAGATTTGGCATGGGTCCCCAAATCCTCAAAAAGTTATTTAGCTGAACCATCGAGAGCATCCTGACCGGTTGCATCACCGCCTGGTATGGCAACTGCTCGGCATCTGACGGTAAGGCGCTACAGAGGGTAGTGCGTACGGCCCAGTACATCACAGGGGCCAAGTTTGCTGCCATCCAGGACCTATATAATAGGCGGTGTCAGAGGAAAGCATATAAAATTATCAGAGACTCAGGTCACCCAAGTCATAGACTATTTTCTCTGCTACCGCATGGGAAGCGGTACCGGAGCACCAAGTCTTTGACCAAAAGGCTCCGTAACAGCTTCTACCCCCAAGCCGTAAGACTGCTGAACAATTAATCAAATGGCCACCGGACTATTTACATTGAACCCCCCCCCCATTTGTTTTGTACACTGCTGCTACTCGCTGTTCATTATCTATGCATAGTCACTTCACCCCTTCCTACATGTACAAATTACCTCAACTAACCTGTACACCCACACACTGACTCGGTACCGGTACCCCCTGTATATAGCCTCGTTATTGTTATGTTATTGTGTTACTTTTTATTATTTTTCCCTTCAGTTTATTTGGTAAATATTTTCTTAACTCTTCTTGAACTGCACTGTTGGTTAAGGGCTTGTAAGTAACCATTTCACCTTAAGTTCTACACTTGTTGTATTCGGTGCATGTGACAAATAAAGTTTGATTTGATCTGTGATAACATAGCTAACAAGTCTTTGAAGTATGAAGGCCTACTGTTCTTGCGTATTCAATATTGTTGTAGCCACAGGCCTATATTGCTCATCTATTATAGTAAGCATGTTGGCTAACATTGGACCTGTTATCTGTGTTGCAGCCCCCCTCCCCCGCCCATTATAGACACTACCGCAGCAGGTAAGAGCATGCTGGGAACAGGACCAGTTTTGGGTCACAGCTGAAGGATAGACAGCCATAGAAATGGAAATAAAGGATGTGTGGAACTCTGAAATGCTCCAACTGTGGTTTGCTAATCAGAGGGAAGGACATCCTTCATTTCTTTACATTTGTGTTGTTTTTCTGTCCACATAATATGAACATGTTGGAGGTGCATATTGTTCATTTTTCATTACCTATGTGAATTGGAAGCCATTTCCATTATAACGTGAATTATAACATAATTATAACTTGTTTAACCCCTTCATCTAGGGTCACTGTGGCTACTATCAGTAGTGCTGTCCAGCATACTTGTGGCCTTGATTGCAACTACATGCTTTATTTTGAATAGACTGTAGAGCAGGGTTTCCTAAACTCGGTCCTGCTCCCCCGCCCCCAGCTGTGGAGTGCTAGGGCAAAACCCAAACCATGCACCCAGGGGGGGGGGGGGGGGGGGGACCAAATTTGAGACCTGAGACCAAATTTGGGAAACCCTGCTGTAGAGCACTCTACACGTTGGTCAACAACTCATTATTTCTCTCTATGCCAAAGTTTCTCCCTCTGTTATGAAGACAACCATGCAGGCAGGAAAGGAGGTATGTGTCTTTCCCTCTCATACCGTACCTCTCATGTAACCATGCATAATACAGTGTTAAAGTGCTACAAATGTTGCTGCAAACCTTAGTTAAATGGTGATATACCTGAAGTATGGGGTATACTTGGATATAACTGTGGTGGCAGGCAGGGGAGGGCATCATAGAGAACTGTGGTGTGTTACAGGAGAAAGAGTGGTTCGCTGGAAACTGCAATAGAAAGACTGCTGAGGACCTCTTACTGCAGATCAACAAGGTGGGATACACACACACACTGGAGATGAGCACACACACACAAATGCACGCAAATACACACACACACACACACACACAGTTCTTGAAGTACCATATAAAATAAAAACTGAAAATGACAAAAAAAAAATGGTAAAGAATCCCCAGCTCTGAAGGACCTGACCAATGTGATTCCTGAATCAATATGATTAGTTATAGTTAGTTAGCCAGTATTCCTCAACAGTGAATCAATACTTCATTGATCTATTAGCCTGTCCACTTGGTCCTCTGTGGTTCTCTCCCCTCCTCTCTATATGTTGCTCAGGTGCTGCTGATGTTTTGTGATTATGTGTTATAATGCTGCTGATTATATGAGTGTATCTGTCTCTGGCCCTTTGTCTTTACTAACACAGCCGACCTGTTTCATTTCACGCTGAAATAGACAAGTAGCGATGTGAGAGTAATCTCGGTCGTAACTCCCCTTTATTTGACTGTGTGTGTGCGTGTGTGTGCGTGTGTGTGTAGCCTCGGGTTACAGCTGACACATACACACACCATCACTGAGTCTGATTAATCTGTGCTCATTCAAAGACCCTGTGGATTTTGATACTGATATCCATTCTCTCCTCCCTCCCTCATTCGCTCCGCTCCCCTCCCCTCCCGCTGCCTATTCCTCCCCCCTCTCTCCCTCTTGTAGGACGGGGCATTCCTTATACGTCGCAGTTCAGCCCAGAACGCCCGTCAGCCCTACACACTGGCTGTCCTATACAGACAGAAGGTCTATAACATCCCCATCCGCTTTCTGGAGGAGACGCGCGGCTACGCCCTCGGAAAGGAGGGCAAGAAGAACGAGGAGGTGAAGAGGCGGGGGGGAAGAGAGGGAGAGTGCTAAACAAGGGGTAAAATAATGAATCGGTGAAAGAGAATGGGAGGATGAGGACGAGAGTGTGAGATGGGGGACACAGAGAGAGAGAGAGAGAGAGAGAGAGAGAGGGGGGAAATGAAAATGTGAGGAGGAGGAGAAGAGAGGGATAGGAGAGGGGAAAAGACAAGAGGCCACAGGAGGAAAGGAGGATTTGCAAAAATTATTTGCAAAGGGAGAATGTGGGGGGAAAAGAATGAAGAGGTCAGGTGGGATAGAGGGAGGATGTGGGAGGAAAGGAGGATGTGTGGAAAAGAGACGAAGGAATGCAACTTAGTACTGTACTGTAACCTCTGCAATAACTATACTGTAGTAACTCTCTCTCTCTCCCTTCCTCTCTCTCTCTCTTTCCCTCGCTACTCCCTCCCTCGCTACTCCCTCCCGCGTCCCTCCCTCCATCTCTCTCTCATAGTTTTTCAGTAGTCTCCAGGAGATCATCTCTCACCACAAGAATAACCAACTGCTGCTGATCGATAGCAAGAGTCAGGCCAAGCACACCACGTATCTCACCCATCCAGCCCATCCATAAACTACATTATCCATAACCCCCACACAATATATATCACCCACCCAGACTGACAAACTACACTACACTACTATAAGGTGGCAGGTAGCCTAGCGGTTAGAGCGTTGGGCCAGTAACTGAAAGGTCGCTGATTTGAATACCTGAGTCGATAAGGTGAAAATTCTGTCAATGTGCCCTTGAGCAAGGCACCTCATTTGCTCCAGGGCCGCCGTGCTACTATTGCTGACCCTGTAAAAAAAACACATTTCACTGCACCTGTACATTTCACTTCGCTGTATGTGACAATAAAACAAAATCTTTTCATAACCCACAGAAATGTGTATCTCACCTACACCAGCCCATTCATAAAGTACATTAAATGCTACCATTAATAACTAAATACATTTGATAACTTGGAAATACTACCTTCAATAGTCATGTTCCTCACCACAACATATCCATTACAAACCCTCGTTTTTGTTTTGTGATGAAAATGGCTAGAAGTGTACATATTACCGTATATCTGTGTACTGTATGTGTTTGTGTGTTTTAAGTATGCTGTAATTACGTCTGTTTGACTTTATTAACCTATTTTTGATTTAAATTAGATTAATTTTAAAATGCTTGCACCTGAATAGAGTAGTGAGTAGTCTATGAAAAGGTATATTCAATACCCGATTCTTGCTCTGACTCTTTATGCAGTGCTTGTTTCAGTGAGTGATGGGCAATTCAATTTTGTGTCTACACCTGTGTTGTGACTGAATACTGTGTAAGTGGGCCATCTGTAAGTTTCTATTTATATAATAATATAGTCTGAAATGTTTTGAAATCCTGTTTGTGTTTTATCATTTTGTTGTATTTGCAACACCACAGCGTGAATGGCATTTATTTCCCTCAAAGTTTAAGTTGTTAGTTTAGATCTCCATAAATGCAAGGATTCACTAATTCCACAAATTAACTTTCAAGAAGGCACACCTGAAATGCATTCCAGGTGACTACCTCATGAAGCTGGTTGAGAGAATGCCAAGAGTGTGCAAAGCTGCCATCAAGGCAAAGGGTGGCTATTTGAAGAATCTCAAATATAAAATATATTTTGATTAGTTTAACACTTTTTTGGTTAATACATGATTCCATATGTGTTATTTAATATTTTTGATGTCTTCACTATTATTATACGATGTTGAAAATAGTAAAATTAAGAAAAACCCTTGAATGAGTAGGTGTTCTAAACTACAGGTAACTGCCAAAATAAAGGAAACACCAACATAAAGTGTCAATAAGGCGTTGGGTCACCACAAGCCAGAACAGCTTCAATGCACCTTGGCATGAATTCTACAAGTGTCTGGAACTCTATTGGAGGGATGTGACACCATTCTTCCACGAGAAATTGTTGATGTTGGTGGAAAACGCTCTCAGGGGTTTCTTCAGAATCTTCCATAAGTGTTAAATTGGGTTGAGAACTGGTGACTGAGACGGCCATGGCATATAGTTTACATTGTTTTCATGCTCATCAAACCATTCGTGTCCTGCACATGGGAGCATTGTCATCCTATGAGGAAATAGCCACGGCAGCCAAAATAATGGCATGCCCAGCAGTTTTATACATGACCCTAGGCATGGGATGTTAATTGCTTAATTAACTCAAGAACCACACCTGTGTGGAAGCACCTGCTTCAATATACTTTCTATACCTCATTTACTCAAGTGTTTCTATTATTTTAGAAGTTACCTGTATGTGCACATACATAGCATAAATCAAATCAAATTGTATTGGTCGCATACACATATGCGCATATGTTATTGAAGGTGCATCGAAATGCCTACTCCTACCTTGACTAATACATCATTTAAGTTCCTCTTTTACAATCCCAACATATTTTCTCACTAGTAGACACTTTTCATAGGTTGGGGTAAAGGCATATTCCCAACGTCTCAGCACTTGAGTTTGCATTAATCGGAAGGGGAGTGGGCGCCTGTCACGTGCCTTTATTTCGACATAGGGAAAATGAAGGGGAAGGGGCAGCGGAGGGGTACATTGAGGACATCCGAAAAAATGTTCTGCATTGGTAGGGTATTTGTGGGGAAATCCTCTTGGTTAGCTGTAGGGCTTATAAGTAGCAAGTGTATTATTTTGTATAATACTGTAACCAACATTAGAGCTTCATAAAACGAGTTATCTCCCAGAGCTAGTGTAATTATGTTTTGGACTATTTTACTTAGCGGAAGCGTAGAGTTTTGGTTCTGGAGTGTTGTTTGGGTGCTACTGAACGAGAGCAGGCAGTGAATTCAGGTGATATCAACGCAAGCCGGCGAGACCCCTGTCATTGCACATCGTATTTTACTTTTGGGGGCGTTTTGGGGACTTTTAATACAATACAACATTCATTCCTCTTCGTGTCCCCTTCCCCTTTCCTTTTCTCCGGACATTTGAAACATAGAAAGCCTCAAGAATGGCCCAGATACTGCCGATACGATTTCAGGAACATCTGCAGGTAAGAAGACTCTAACAGCCCGAAAAAAACCGCAGTACAGATGCATTTTCGCGCAGTTCTTTAGCTTTCCAGGCCCGCACGTAGAAACACAACTACGCATTTACATGGAATCGTACATGGGGCTGTAGCCTGCAGGGAGAATGCTCAATATAGCCACAGGCCTAGCTAGCTTGTGCAGGGCAGATGATGACTTGATGAAATTGAACAGTCAAATCGTACTGGGAGGCTATAGCCTGCTTACTGCAGACCCGAAAACACAGGCAGTGATTCACGCCGCAGTCTGTTCAAGTGGAAAAACGTCGCTGTCACAACTCAAAGCTCGAAACCGCAGTGTTTTGACACTTTGATGCCGTGATCGCGGCACTGAAGTGCCAAGATTGTTAATTAACCCTACATGACACATCCGATTTAACGAATACGTGTAAAATGTATACAGTTTTACCTCGATAGAATGAGTTAGAGGAAAGTTAATCGGATCGTAAATCATAGTGCTGTCCACTCAACTAGAATCAAGATCTCGTGATAACGGTTTTGGTCATGGTTCTCAATCTGAATCGATTGGTTATTTAGGCTATGTTGCAAGATTTATATGCATAATTAAGGTATTGGCTGTTAGTTAATGAGCTATAGGCCTACACAATTAACTATTGTTAGAATTGAGTGATTTGAGATAAATGCATGCAGTTATATAAACTATCTGTGTTTAGGATGTGGCTAGATTATATGGCTTCATATTTTTTAATTAGTAGGCCTTGTTGGAGAACCCACCAGTAAACCTCTCCATATGCGTAATGGATCACCTCAATGCGGTAATGTTGTCAATTTTGGTAACTGCCTAGGCCCAGTTTCTTGGGACCAAAGTGCAAGTATCTTGTGATGCGCTGGTTCATGCCCTACTCTGCTCGTTCCCCCTCCATTCCTACAAATGCATCCATTGAAAGGCAACACACCATTATTTGAGATTTGATCAGGCATGTCTATTAATTGATAGTGTATCCATTTAGTCCTATCCCATGTATGCTGTGCATGGTAGGCCTCTGTGATTCTAGGTGGCTCCAGCTGAGAGAAAAATGCCCGGAATAAACTGAGGATTTTGGGCCTCAAGTTGCTTGTTTCTTTTTCTCCTGAATTGGTATTTACAGCCTCTATGCATTGAACAGTAGAGTATGGGTGTGTGTAGGTATGGATTTACATGCACTGCCATGTAGACACAGATGAGACCGGCTTTGTTGTTTTAACTCTATGTAGAACTACTATAATGCACTATGTATGTGGAGACACCTTCAAATTTGTGGATTCGGCTATTTCTGCCACACCCATTGCTGACAGGTGTATAAAATCGAACACACAGCCATGCAATCTCTATAGACCAACATTGGCAGTAGAATATCCTTACTGAAGAGCTCTGTGACTTTCAACGGGGCTGTCGTAGGATGCTACCTTTCCAACATGTCATTTCGTAAAATTTCTGCCCTGCTAGTTATAACCGTCGGGAGCTTCATGAAAATGGGTTTCCATGGCCGAGCAGACCCACACAAGCACACAAGATCACCATGTGCAATGCCAAGCGTCGTCAAGAGTAGTGTAAAGCACACTGCCATTGGACTCTGGAGTCCAATGGAAGCGCGTTCTCTGGAGTGATGCTGCGCTTCCAGTGGAAGTGATGCTTCAACATCTGGCAGTCCGATGGACAAATCTGTGTTTGGAGGACGCTGCCTGCCTGACTGCGTAGTGCCAACTGTAAAAATTTGTTGGAGGAGGAATAATGGTCTGGGGCTATTTTTCATGGTTCGGGCTTGGCCCTTTAGTTCCAGTGAAGGGAAATCTTAACGTGACAGCATAGAATGACATTCTAGACGATTCTGTGCTTTCAACTTTGGGGAATGCCCTTTCCTGTTCCTGTTTCAGCATGACAATGCCCCTGTGTACAAAGCGAGGTGCATACAGAAATGGTTTGTCGAGATCGGTGTGGAAGAACTTGACTGGCTTGCACAGAGCCCTGACCTCAACCCCATCGTTCACCTTTGGGATGAATTGGAACGCTGACTGCGAGCCAGGCCTAATCGCCCAACATCAGTGCCCGACCTCACTAATGCTCTTGTGGCTTAATGGAAGCAAGTCCCCGCAGCAGTGTTCCAACTTTTAGTGGAACGCCTTCCCAGAAGAATGTAGGCTGTTATAGCAGCAAAGGGGGAACCAACTCCATATTAATGCTCATGATTTTGGAATGAGATGTTTGACAAGCAGATGTCCACATATTTTTGGTCATGTAGTGTATATGCCATTCAGCAGATGCTTTTATCCAAAACAACTTAGTCATGCGTTCATACATTTTTACTCATGGGTGATTCTGGGAATCGAACCCACTACCCTGGCGTTACAAGCGCCATGCTCTACCAACTGAGCTACAAAAGACTATAGAACTATTACACTGCTGGTCTTTTCACAATTGTATAAGGCTAGGAATAAACAGAGCACCCTCAATAAACATTGGCCTAGACACACACACACACACACACACACACACACTGTTAATTAAGCATTGCCAGTGTCTCATTGTGTGGGCTTGTACATGTAGTTAAACACTAAACTGTGTTTAGCGTAATTCTCCTTTTCCCCAGGCTTGACTGACTGACCCTAATCTAGGCCGTGTGTGAGGTAGAGGTCTTCTCGGGTCCAAAAGGACAATCAGACATGGATGGACCCGAGGACAATCAGACCCGAACCCAAATGGACCTGACAACAATCAGACCTAGACCTGACCCATACCCTAACTGGTCCGGGTTGTATCACAACCGGCCGTGTTTTGGAGTCCCATAGGGCGGCACACAATTGGCCCAGCGTCGTCCGGGTTTGGCCGGTGTAGGGCGTCATTGTAAATAAGAATTTGTTCTTCTCTGACTTGCCTAGTAAATAAAGGTTAAATTAAAAAAAGAATAATAATATCAGCCAAGTTGCTCTTCTCGTTAATGAATACAGTGCCTTCAGGAAGTATTCACACCCCTTGACTTCTTCAACATTTTGCTGTGTTACAGCCTGAATTTAAAATGTATAAAATCTAGATTTTGTGCCACTGATCTATACACAATACCTCACAATATTAAAGTGGAATTTTGTTTAGAAAAAATTCTAAACTGAAATGTCTTGAGTCAAGTATTCAACCCCTTTCCTATGGCAATCCTAAATGCGTTCAGGAGTAAAAATGTGCTTAACAAGTCGCATAATGCGTTGCATGGACACACACTGTGTTCAATAATAGGGGTTAATATGATTTTTGAATGATTACCCCATCTCCACCCCACACAGGTCCCTCATTCGAGCAGTGAATTTCAAACACAGATTCAACCACAAAGATCAGGGAGATTTTCCAACGCCTGACAAAGAACGGCACCTATTGGTACAGTAGATGGGTAATAAATAAATAAAAAGCAGACACTGATTATCCCTTTGAGCATGGTAAACGTATTAATTTAGCTTTGGATGGTGTATCAATACATCCAGTCACTAGAAAGATACAGGCGTCCTTCCTAACTCAGTTGCCGGAGAGGAAGGAAACCGCTCAGGGATTTCATCATGAGGCCAATGGTGACCTTAAAACAGTTACAGTTTAATGGCTGTGATAGGAGAGAACTGAGGATGGATCAACATTGTAGTTACTCCACAATAATAACCTAAATGACAAAGTGAAAAGAAGGAAGTCTGTACAGAATGAAAATATTCCAAACATGCATCCTGTTTGCAAATAAGGTACTAAAGTAATACTGCAAAAAATGTGGCAAAGAAATTAACTTTTTGTCCTGAATATACATCACTGAGTACCACTCTTCATATTTTCAAGCATGGGTGGTGGCTGTATCATATTTTGGATATGCTCGTCATCGGCAAGGACTAGGTAGTTTTTATAAAAAGAAAATCCTAGAGGAAAACCTGGTTCAGTCTGCATTCCAACAGACACCGGGAGATGAATTCACTTTTCAGCAGGACAATAACCTAAAACACAAGGCCAAATATACACTGGAGATTCTTACCAAGACAACATTGAATGTTCCTGAGTGGCCTAGTTAGTTTTGACTTAAATCTACTTGAAAATCGATGGCAAGACTTGAAAGCGGCTGTCTAGTAAAGAGTTTTTAAAAATTATTATGGGAAAATATTGTACAATCCAGGTGTGCACAGCTCTTAGAGACTTTTTTTTTTTTTTTTTTTTTTTTTTTAAATAATTTTTATCCCCTTTTCTCCCCAATTTTCGTGGTATCCAATCGCTAGTAATTACTATCTTGTCTCATCGCTACAACTCCCGTACGGGCTCGGGAGAGACGAAGGTCGAAAGTCATGCGTCCTCCGAAGCACAACCCAACCTAGCCGCACTGCTTCTTAACACAGCGCGCCTCCAACCCGGAAGCCAGCCGCACCAATGTGTCGGAGGAAACACCGTGCACCCGCCCCCTCGGTTAGCACGCACTGCGCCCGGCCCGCCACAGGAGTCGCTGGAGCGCGATGAGACAAGGATATCCCTACCGGCCAAACCCTCCCTAACCCGGACGACGCTAAGCCAATTGTGCGTCGCCCCACGGACCTCCCGGTCGCGGCCGGCTGCGACAGAGCCCGGGCGCGAACCCAGACTCTGGTGGCGCAGCATAGCACTGCGGTGCAGTGCTCTAGACCACTGCGCCACCCGGGAGGCCTAGCTCTTAGAGACTTACCCAAAAAGACTCACAGGTGTATTCGCTGCCAAAGGTATTGACTCTGGGGTTGAATAGGTATCTAATCAAGATATGTTAGTATTTTATTTTTCATTACACTTACATTTATTTTTAAAATTCTTCCACATTGACATTAGAGTATTTTGTGTAGATTGTAAAAAAAAAAAGAAAGAAGAAAGACATCCATTTTAATCCCAATTTGTAACACAGCAAAATGTGGAAAAGGTCAAGGGGTTTGAATACTTCCTGAAGGCACTGTAGGGGTTTATGGCTCGGCCTTCTGTAAGTCAATAAATTCACCTTGTTAGTGTAAAATAAATATGCTATAGGCTGTGCAGAGCTGTGGTCGGGTCCATTCGGGTCTATCAGCTGTAGTTACATAGACCCGAGACCCGATGACAATCAAACAGGATCCGACCTGTACCGAGGGAAAAGTTTGCATTTTGGACCCAGACACTCTCGGGTGTTTGGGTGGACCCGTGAAGACCTCTAGTGTGAGGGAGAAAGAGTGTCTGAGTAAATGGATTCTTGACCTATGCCCTTTGGTAGTTCATTTACAGTGCAGTACAGTGTGTGCATTAGTCTACTAGCAGATTGATGATTATTCTGGGGCTCTGTCTGTGACATTATGCTCTGCATTATGTAGGGCAGATATTGCTAAACGCACCCAACCTCTGCTTTAGCTCAGCGGGCTAATGCAGTCATAAGTCTCACAGAAGACCTACCTTTAATACCCTGTCATTTAGCCTCAGCCTGACACTGCCCTAGTAAGAGGGAGATACCTGTAAGGGGTTTAGCCAATCATAAAAGGATTGGATATGGGGCAATTCGGGCAAGTGCCAGATGGGCTGGTCCATCTTTAGCCCAGTGTGCTTGTCTATTTATAGACAAGCACACTGCAGAAGTATGGATCATTATTTGGCTAATAATGAGGGACTTGAGAGAAAAAAATAGTCCAGTGTATTAGAAATGCCTGGGCCGATTTCTTGTCCCAGTCCGTCCATGTTGCCTGTCCACCCTGCTTTGTGATATTACTCTACACAGAGGGTGGTGCGGACGGCCCAGCATATCACTGGGGTGAGGTCCCAGCCATTCAGGATATACACACCAAGCGATGTCTGTGGAAGGCCCGAGAAATTGCCAAAGACTCCAGCCACCCCTGCCATAGATTCTCTCTGCTTCCGTCCGGCAGGCGGTACCAGAGTATCAGGTCTCGGACCAGCAGGCTCCGAGACAACTTCTACCCCAAGCAATGATACTTTTTAAACAGATAGACAATAGCTGCCCACCCCCACCAAGGACTATATGCACTGACTATGCACTCTTACTGCTCTCTACCCACACACGCCTACATTGACACTCTTGTGCACACTCACACTTAACACCCACACACACACATACACACACACACTCATTACCACGCAGACTACCACTTATGCTGCTGCCATATTGTTTATTATTATTATTATTAATCCTGCTACCAGTCACTTTCTCCTAATCTCTGCCTAGATATGTACATACAGAGTGGGAAATTAACAGCCGCAGTGGCTGGCGGATGACCAAGTTTTACCAGCCACTCCATTTTATTACCAGACTCATTTTGTTCAGGATAAAATAAAGAATTAAGATGCATCACAGAAAACACTGTAGCGTTGAGATTCTCTCTTCCAGACTGCCACACACACACGTTTGTTTTTTTACATGTGGGCTCTGGATTGGAAAACAATAATGCTTCCAAATGTTCTATGACAACCCTCTAATGTGGCTGGTAAAAATAGACATTCTACCAGCCAATGGCAAAATCTACCAGCATTTGGCTGGTGGCTGGTGTTAATTTCTCACTCTGTGTACATACTGTATCTATCTCAACTACTCCAGTATCCCTGCACATTGTACATTTGGTACTGGCACTGACCCTGTATATAGCCTGCAAATTCTCTTTTTTATTTTATTTTGTGTTTTTGTTTGTTATACTATATTGAATACTGCGTTGTTGGGAAGGGCTTGCAAGTTAAACATTTCACTGTACTTGTGCATGTGACAAATTAAACTTGAAACTACTAACCGATGACCAGCTTCCTGCTCTTGGCAGTTGCTGTTGTCTCCATTAATAGACAGATGCGGTAAGCAGGCCCATTTAACCCAACAAACCACATCAAGGCAGGAAGGGGAAGTGAGGTGATCATGATCATCAGGCCCAGCAGAGCACCTCTGGCAGGAGAACTGTTGCCTGGAACTGCTCTGTCTAATGGCTGGAGTACCGTCAGTCAGGCATATTGATGCATACTACCCCCCCCACACACACACACACACAAACCACAGTCTCAGCTGAAACAATGCACCTAACTGGAATGAGCCGTCCTAAAACTGTAGTCTGTTATTGTCAGCCTATATTGTTATGACTATAGCAACAGTGGTGATAGTGAAGATGGCTAACATTAAACTGACAGCTGTGGTTTTACTGTCATACAGTAGTCACTCTTTAACTCGTGGTACAGCTCCTTACCGTTTTACAGCAAAGGGGTTGGAGTCCCTAAGGAGCTACTGGTGGGGGGGTTACATAAACATAATTAAAGCTAGAGGAATATAGCGAACACATCTGATCTGTGTTCCTAGTTAACACAATACACACAATAGTAGAGTACAGTCGTGGCCAAAAGTTTTGAGAATGACACAAATATTCATTTTCACAAAGTCTGCTGCCTCAGTGTCTTTAGATATTTTTGTCAGATGTTACTATGGAATACTGAAGTATAATTACAAGCATTTCATAAGTGTCAAAGGCTTTTATTGACAATTACATGAAGTTGATGCAAAGAGTCAATATTTGCAGTGTTGACCCTTCTTTTTCAAGACCTCTGCAATCCGCCCTGGCATGCTGTCAATTAACTTCTGGGCCAGATCCTGACTGATGGCAGCCCATTCTTGCACAATCAATGCTCGGAGTTTGTCAGAATTTGTGGGGTTTTGTTTGTCCACCCGCCTCTTGAGGATTGACCACAAGTTCTCAATGGGATTAAGGTCTGGGGAGTTTCCTGGTCATGGACCCAAAATATCGATGTTTTGTTCCCAGAGCCACTTAGTTATCACTTTTGCCTTATGGCAGGGTGCTCCATCATGCTGGAGAAGGCATTGTTCGTCACCAAACTGTTCCTGGATGGTTGGGAGAAGTTGCTCTCGGAGGATGTGTTGGTACCATTCTTTATTCATGGCTGTGTTCTTAGGCAAAATTGTGAGTGAGCCCACTCCGTTGGCTGAGAAGCAACCCCACACATGAATGGTCTCAGGATGCTTTACTGTTGGCATGACACAGGACTGATGGTAGTGCTCACCTTGTCTTCTCCGGACAAGCTTTTTTCCGGATGCCCCAAACAATCGGAAAGGGGATTCATCAGAAAATGACTTTACCCCAGTCCTCAGCAGTCCAATCCCTGTACCTTTTGCAGAATATCAGTCTGTCCCTGATGTTTTTCCTGGAGAGAAGTGTTTTTTTTGCTGCCCTTCTTGACACCAGGCCATCCTCCAAAGTCTTCACCTCACTGTGTGTGGAGATGCACTCACACCTGCTGCCTGCTGCTATTCCTGAGCAAGCTCTGTACTGGTGGTGCCCCGATCCCGCAGCTGAATCAACTTTCGGAAACGGTCCTGGCGCTTGCTGGACTTTCTTGGGTGCCCTGAAGCGTTCTTCACAACAATTGAACCACTCCTTGAAGTTCTTGATGATCCGATAAATGGTTGATTTAGGTGCAATCTTACTGGCAGCAATATCCTTGCCTGTGAAGCCCTTTTTGTGCAAAGCAATGATGACGGCACGTGTTTCCTTGCACATAACCATGGTTGACAGAGGAAGAACATTGATTCCAAGCACCACCCTTCTTTTGAAGCTTCCAGTCTGTTATTCAAACTCAATCAGCATGACAGAATGATCTCCAGCCTTGTCCTCGTCAACACTCACACCTGTGTTAACGAGAGAATCACTGACATGATGTCAGCTGGTTATTTTGTGGCAGGGCTGAAATGCAGTGGATTTTTTTGGGGGGGATTCAGTTCATTTCCGGGGCAAAGAGGGACTTTGCAATAAATTGCAATTCATCTGATCACTCTTCATAACATTCTGGAGTATATGCAAATTGCCATCATACAAACTGAGGCAGCAGACTTTGTGAAAATTTATATTTGTTTCATTATCAAAACTTTTGACCACTACTGTACATACACATGCAGGTAGGCCTGCTGCCTCAGAGGATATTTTACTTTTATCTATTTGTTAATTTTATTTTTAACTGCATTGTTTCGAAAGGGCTTGTAAGTAAGCATTTCAAGGTAAAGTCTACACTCGTTCGGCGCATGTGACTAATAAATTAAGTTTAGGGTTTAGCGTTAGGGTTACAATTAGTGTAAGGGTTTTGGGATAAGGTTAGGGGTGAAATAGGATTTTGAATGGAAATACATTTTAGGTCCCCACAAGGATAGAAGAACAAAACGTGTGTGCGCAGGTGCACTCACTGGGCTGTGGAAACTGAGTGTGTGTCAAGACACCGGGGGTGTTTCTCAAATAAACTCCGACTTCCGAATGAAATGTTGCCCGTTCACATCTCATATGTTGCCTGACTACAATCCATTTATCTTGATACGTTAATAAATACATACTGTGCTAATTCTGACATGTTTACCTGCCTACAATACCCACTGTCGTGTGGGTAGATCACATGACCATAGCCAGTTAGCCCTATTGGTTTTACTATCTAGCTACCCACAAAGAATTGACAGCTAGTCATCTGCCTCACATAACATTAGCTTTAGGTTGTTTTTGCCCGTTAAACCAGCTGGCTAGCTAGATGATTACTATTGACTTATAGCTAGCTGATAATTATTAAGGAAAAAGGTTTGCTTTGTGTACGTTTAGTCTCTATTGCCATTATCCCGGCTGAAAGAAGGTTCAGTGAATGGGGAGATACAGCGTGAGGTAATACAGTAGATGGAGTGCGAGTGCTTCTCAAATGTAATGTTTTATGCGTTCTCCACACTCGTCCTCACAAGAACGTACTAATAAGAACGTCCTCGGAGAATACACTCAGGGCATAAGAGTGTGGAGTACTGTAGTATGCATATTGAGAAACACCCTGGGTTGTGGTTGCGAGTGATTTAGTCTGGAATGTTCTGTATAGGAACGGGGGTGCTTCCGGTGACTCAGCCACCCCACCCTAACCCAGGCTTCAAACAAGCACTGTATTCCAGGAATTCTTGAATACAGTGCCCCCCCCTCCCCAATTCCCCCAGCTTACTGGTTACCTCTTCCTTTACTTCTCTATCCCCCCTCCTCCTGAGAGATTTCTGGCAGCCAGTGGAGATGTCTCCTCTTTTGGCCTCTCCTCTCTGATGTTATCGTCGGATTTGGTGCTCCATCCTAACCCCTGACCCCCTCACAGAGCTGGGTGAGGCCCAGTGGAGACCTAGAGACACGAGTCAGTTTGTGTTTTTCCCTCATCATGGTTAGGGCATGGGGAGGGCAAGGTGATCCTAGATCTGTGCCTAAGGTCAAGAACAACTTCACCTGGAATTTAGCCAGTATCACTGAATACTAGTACTGAAAATGGTTGAAAACCTTCAGGTGGTATGTTGTGGTTGTAAACTGAACATGGTTGGTTATCTTCAGAGCAAGAGGCTTCTTCTCATTAGGACAATGATATGCTCAATGATGGAGATAATCTACTACTGAGAATCAGTGGAGATCTGTCTCTCTGAAAATGATGACCTGCTGGGAGAGAAGATCACATCACACTCTAGATCAGGGCTGTGTCCCAGTTGGCACCATATTCCCTATATAGTGCACTACTTTTGACCAGGGCCCTGGGCCCTACACACACTAATGAATAGGGTGCCATTTGGGAGGCACACTAGAGATCAGGGCACATTCTCAGCCTACTCCGGGAAGCCCCTGTGAACCCACTAGCAGAGGTCTGTGCTGAATCAACCATGTAAACAGGCTGCTGTTTACATGGTATTTACTTAGAAATAACGTAACATGGTAATTACACAATAATTACATAGGTACCGTATTAGTGTTCGACATCTGAGATTCATGAAACAAACTATGTACAGTTTTGTATTTCGTAGTGTTGGGTTATTTGAATTAAATAAGCAGCAGAAACTACTGTTGCATGTTATGGTATAATGCCTCAGTAAAAGCTAAATGAATAGCAGCTGTCATTGAAAATATAGCTTTCCAGAGTCAGCCTAATATCCTGTTGTTGTCTGTCAGCCTGCCGTATGCTACTGTATGCCCACACTGTTTCCATGGGCTGACTGTGATGGGTGCCACCACCGCCTAACCTTCTTGGAAATGACATTTAAGAATATCCTCCTCAGAAAATTGGACAAGAACGGGAGTTCTTTTAATAGAGGGAGTGATTTTGGTACCAACTGTTTTCCCCACCTTTAGGCAAATGTCAGCAACTGGTGCCTTTGTTTTTTCCTATAATTATTTCCATGGAGGAACGACTCCAGCAAATCTCACTGCTTCTTTGGGTGTTTCAGTGTTTTCCACAAGCACATGTAGTAGCCAGCCAGACTCCCCTGGGGGGGGTGTTATGGATTTTTGTTTGCCTAAAAAGCTCTATTTTGGTGACCTGTGGTACATTCTAATGCTAGATTATATTTTCATCCAGCAACTATCAGGAAATAACACTGATCAAATGTTCACACTTTTACAGTGTTAGTTTCATCAGTTATTGTACAATATGATATAAAATAGGAAAAAACTTAATTTTGACTTCACTGGGCCTTTAAAGAATCATGTAACAATTTGAGCTTCTACTTTTAAAGATCCACCTTTCCAGATACAAGTCTCTCACCGTTGCCGCTTGCTATAGACCACCTTCTGCCCCCAGCTGTGCCCTGGACACCATATGTGAATTGATTGCCCCCCATCTATCTTCAGAGCTCGTGCTGCTAGGTGACCTAAACTGGGACATGCTTAACACCCCGGCCATCCTACAATCTAAGCTTGATGCCCTCAATCTCACACAAATTCTCAATGAACCTACCAGGTAAAACCCCAAATCCGTAAACGTGGGCACCCTCATAGATATCATCCTAACCAACCTGCCCTCCAAATACACCTCTGCTGTCTTCAACCAGGATCTCAGCGATCACTGCCTCATTGCCTGCGTCCGTAATGAGTCTGCGGTCAAACGACCACCCCTCATCACTGTCAAACGCTCCCTAAAACACTTCAGCGAGCGGGCCTTTCTAATTGACCTGGCCCGGGTATCCTGGAAGGATATTGACCTCATTCCGTCAGTAGAGGATGCCTGGTTATTCTTTAAAAGTGCTTTCCTCACCATCTTAAATAAGCATGCCTCATTCAATTTTTTTTTAACCAGGAACAGATATATCCCCTGGTTCACTCCAGACCTGACTGCCCTTGACCAGCACAAAAACATCCTGTGGCGTACTGCATTAGCATCGAATAGCCCCCGAGATATGCAACTTTTCAGGGAAGTTAGGAACCAATATACACAGGCAGTTAGGAAAGCAAAGGCTAACTTTTTCAAACAGAAATTTGCATCCTGTAGCACAAACTCCAAAAATAGCACCTCCTCCCAGCTGCCCACTGCACTGAGGCTAGGAAACACTGTCACCACTGATAAATCCACGATAATTGAGAATTTCCATAAGCATTTTTCTACGGCTGGCCATGCTTTCCACCTGGCTACCCCAACCCCGGTCAACAGCCCTGCACTCCCCACAGCAACTTGCCCAAGCCTCCCCATTTCTCCTTCACCAAAATCCAGATAGGATTTGCAAAATCTGGACCCCTAAAAATCAGCCAGGCTAGACAATCTGGACCCTCTCTTTCTAAAATTATCCGCCGAAATTGTTGCAACCCCTATTACTAGCCTGTTCAACCTCTCTTTCGTGTCGTCTGAGATCCCCAAAGATTGGAAAGCTGCCGCGGTCATCCCCCTTTTCAAAGGGGGAGACACTCTAGACCCAAACTGCTACAGACCTATATCTATCCTACCCTGCCTTTCTAAGGTCTTCGAAAGCCAAGTTAATAAACAGATCACCGACCATTTCGAATCACACCGTACCTTCTCCGCTATGCAATCTGATTTCCAAGCTGGTCATGGGTGCACCTCAGCCACGCTCAAGGTCCTAAACGATATCATAACCGCCATCGATAAGAGACAATACTGTGCAGCTGTATTCATCAACCTGGCCAAGGCTTTCGACTCTGTCAATCACCACATTCTTATCGGCAGACTCAACAGCCTTGGTTTCTCAAATGATTGCCTCGCCTGGTTCACCAACTATTTCTCAGACAGAGTTCAGTGTGTCAAATCGGAGGGCCTGTTGTCCGGACCTCTGGCAGTCTCTATGAGGGTGCCACAGAGTTCAATTCTCGGGCCGACTCTTTTCTCTGTATACATCAATGATGTCGCTCTTGCTGCTGGTGATTCTCTGATCCAACTCTACACCATTCTGTATACTTCTGGCCCTTCTTTGGACACTGTGTTAACTAACCTCCAGACGAGCTTCAATGCCATACAACTCTCCTTCCGTGGCCTCCAACTGCTCTTAAATGCAAGTAAAATTAAATGCATGCTCTTCAACCGATCGCCGCCCACACCTGCCCGCCTGACCAGCATCACTACTCAGGACGGTTCTGACTTAGAATATGTGGACATCTACAAATACCTAGGTGTCTGGTTAGACTGTAAACTCTCCTTCCAGACTCACATTAAGCATCTCCAATCCAAAATTAAACCTAGAATCGGCTTCCTATTTCACAACAAAGCATCCTTCACTCATGCTGCCAAACATACCCTCGTAAAACGGACTATCCTACCGATCCTTGACTTTGGCGATGTCTTTTACAAAATAGCCTCCAACACTCTACTCAGCAAATTGGATGCCATCTATCACAGTGCCATCCGTTTTGTCACCAAAGCCCCATATACTACCCACCACTGCGACCTGTATGCTCTCGTTGGCTGGCCCTCGCTTCATATTCGTCGCCAAACCCACTGGCTCCAGGTCATCTATAAGTCTTTGCTAGGTAAAGCCCCGCCTTATCTCAGCTCACTGGTCACCATAGCAGCACCCACCCGTAGCACGCGCTCCAGCAGGTATATTTCACTGGTCACACCCAAAGCCAATTTCTCCTTTGGCCGCCTTTCCTTCCAGTTCTCTGCTGCCAATGACTGGAACGAACTGCAAAAATCACTGAAGCTGGAGACTCATATCGCCCTCAATAACTTTAAGCACCAGCTGTCAGAGCAGCTCAATGATCACTGCACCTGTACATAGCCCATCTATAAATAGCCCATCCAACTACCTCATCCCCATACTGTTATTTATTTTTCTCCTTTGCACCCCAGTATCTCTACTTGCACACCCATCTTCTGCACATCTATCACTCCAGTGTTTTAATTGCTATATTGTAATTATTTGGCCACTGGCCTATTTATTGCCTTACCTCCCTTATCCTACCTCATTTGCACACACTGTATGTATACTTTTTCTATTGTATTATTGACTTTATGTTTGTTTATTCCATGTGTAACTCTGTGTTGTTGTTTGTGTCACACTGCTTTGCTTTATCTTGGCCAGGTCGCAGTTGTAAATGAGAACTTGTTCTCAACTAGCCTACCTGGTTAAATAAAGTTTAAATTTAAAAAAAGTCTGCTGACTTCCACAGGCTTCAAGCTTCCTTCTCAGCTATCCACATACAGCTATGATTGAAGAATGAAGCAGGTGTTAAGCATTGGCTTTGCTACTCAGAATGCAGCAGTTGACTACTTCATTGTCAGCACTTTGAATTAAATCAGTAGACCGATATCAATATCTTTGAAAATACCATGTACTGTAAGTATCATTAGCTTTTAAAACAATTAAATCTGTTTTCTTTTATCATATTTTGTACCAGAGTGAGGCTATCTCATCACTAGTCTAACTATTGTTCCTGCAGTGAAGAGGGTTCACCATCTTCATAGACTGTTTTCATAATTTATCTGCAGATAATCGCCAAAAAGCCTTCCAGTATGAAAATTTGGGGGCCAAATGAACAGCTCTCGTACTGATGCAATTCGGTAGGCTACTGACAGGGTTGGGTAGGTTGCAATTCGGTAGTCTACTGACAGGGTTGGGTAGATTACTTTCTAAATGTAATCCGTTACAGTTACTAATTACCTGTCCAAATTTGTAACGATGTTACTTTTGGATTACCCAAACTAATGTAATCTGATTACATTCAGTTACTTTTTGATTACTTTTCCCTTAATAGTCAATTAGAAGAAGGATAAATCAATGTTAAAGTTTACATAGCTGGCCATATATAGATGTTAAATTTAACTTTATGGGTTGGTTATGTAGGCTTCTTCTAACTAAACCATCGCTTTCTACTACATATAATAATACAATTTAAATTATATATTTCCATTTAAAAACAAAGTTTATCAGAATTCCAGTCATTCTAATAAATGTTATACCCCTTGATCTTCAAGAATAGGACTTGAAAATATGGAAGTATAGATTAGCCAAATTGTTTACCTGAGCATAACACCAAAACTAAGGATTTATTAGCCAGCCCTACTCTGTTGTTTATGATTTTGTTGTCATGGAGGACTGATTGGGCTCATTGATTCGAGTTGAAAAATATATGCTGTGCTCATGGAATGGCATGCTTTGAGCACTACTGAAAAGTGAAAATGAAAAAATGAATGCCATGTTCTGCATTTGCTAAAGGCCTATTGTTTCACTTTTTGTTGGTGACACTTTGATATCTTGCTAATATGCAGCTGTTTAAAGGGCAAATCCACAGATGAAACAATAACAAAACGGACCTCTGTTTTGGTAAAAAGCTAAAGGAATGGGCCTGGAGAAATGTAACCACTCTCAGGTTAATAGACCGAGCTATGGATAGACTAACCATCCATGATATCAACATTATTGTTTTAACCATGTTATGAGGCTATACAGTGTTTGTTTACATTGACAATTTTTACAAACATTGGAGAAAAACAAGCTTATATTTTGGGTTCTCATGGAGTGTGACAATTGAACTAAACTCATGAGGCATTTATAAGTTATATTCTTCAAGAATCATATAAGTCCAAAAATGGATGTAGCAACTACAGATTGCCCCTTTTTAAGTATATCAAGTGTGTGAGTTTTGAGCATGTGTCCATTAGGCCTTTGGATTTTTTATTTAGATTGAGAAATAAAAGCTCCACTTTTATTCCACAGGCTGGGATCCGCACTGTGCAGCTGTTGCAAGAGCACATTTTTTCACTGCCTGTCCACTGGTTTCAAAAACAAAGATTGATAGGCAACCTAAACTTCTTGTCCGGATCGATACCATGGACATATAACTACGTTGTATGATTTTATGAATGGCCAGGATATATGAGATCGACTTTATTCAGTCAGTTCGACACCTTTTATGAACTAGTCAAGCTTGCTGTTCGTCAATCAAAGCACAGTAAATACCAGCAGCATTTCTACTGGCCCTGACATGGTGTATTTCTTAAAGGGTGGAATGCTTTTTCTCTATATTCAGCTATTAATATAACATAATAATAAAATGTAGTTATTACACGTATTAAAAAGCTGTGCAGTATAATTTAGTCATGTAAGTCATTACTCAATTCTTTAGAATTGTTTTAATTGCATTCATTTTTAAGGGGGTCGTAGAGCAAAACGGAGAACACCATCGTGTAGGCCAAACCGTTCGGATGCTACAGACTTTTCCGTGAGAAGACTGATTTTCGGCATGTCTCATGGTCTGAGACACGGCTGTAGCTCGGCCACCTTCCACCGCAGATGCGGAAGGGCGTGAAACACAGCAGAGATATCTAGCTTAAACTGACGGATTTAGATAGAGATGCTTGTATTATGTTAATTAGATTGACGCACGGGTGCACAAGCATTTCGCTACATTCGCATTAACATCTGCTGACCATGTGTATGTGACCAATAACTAAGATTTGATTTGATGTGCGCAATAATGGCACACATTTCAACTATCCCAAAAGAGGTCAAAATATACCCAATCCATTGAAACGGCTGTGTGTGTTGCGGTGTGTTTCAGCTGCAGAACCTGGGGGTGAACCCGGCTAACATTGGTTTCAGCTACCTGACCATGGAGTCTGACAAGTTCATCTGCATCCGGGAGAAGGTGGGCGAGCAGAACCAGGTGGTGATCATAGACATGGCCGACCCCAATAACCCCAGCAGACGTCCCATCTCTGCTGACAGTGCCATCATGAACCCTGCCAGCAAGGTCATCGCCCTCAAAGGTAGGGTACCACCACGACCCCACGACCTTACGCTTGCCTCCCAAGTGGCACCCAATTCGCCCATGTAGCCCACAACTTATGACCAGGGCCCATAGGGCACTATGTAGGGAATAGGGTGCCATTTGGGAGTCACATTATGACCCCGCTCCCTGACCGACCCTCCCTGGGCTCCTTATTCGACCAGTGTAATAACAACAACCAAAACGCTCTGTTACAATGCACTCACTAAGTCGCTCTGTTACAATGCACTCACTAAGTCGCTCTGTTACAATGCACTCACTAAGTCGCTCTGTTACAATGCACTCACTAAGTCGCTCTGTCACAATGCACTCACTAAGTCGCTCTGTTACAATGCACTCACTAAGTCGTTTCTTGTTAATCCAATGCTGCTGCTATGGTAATTGCAGCATTACTAGAGTACACCGCAATATGAGCAGCCTATTTCTTCATTTGTTCCTGAAAAGTTCCCTAAGAACAGTAGATGCGTGTCTGCTTTAACGTGCGTAGTATTCACACAGGACTGCTGTTTATGTAATTCCAGCGTTAACATAGTTGTCAAAAGAAGTGTTGGGTCTATCTGTTATAATGCACTATTTCCTCCCGTGCTATAAATACCAGGAGTCAGTGCACTCAGACATATTGCCTGAAGTGTACTAAATTGGTCATGTAAGTTGATTTTCCGCCACTGCTTCTAGCCCTTAGAGCCCCAAGCTCTTTAGGCTTCATGTCTGTATCGGTTTGCCTTACTTCTGATGCTTTCTCTTCAGGCTTTGCACAACTCTCTCTACCTCTCTCTCCCCCTTGTTTTGTCTTTGACTGACTCTTACCTTTCTTCCCCTTGCTTTCTGTCATCTATCAGAGGGTGAGTGTTTCTCTCTCTCCCTCTCCTCCCTCTCCCTCTCTCTCCGCGAAGTCTGCCTATCTCTCCTTCTTCATCTCTCTCTTCCTCTTTTTCTCGGACTGACTCATGGCTTTCTTTCCCTTGCTTTCTGTCTTGTCACCTCTCAGACGGTGAGTTCCTGTCTGTCTGTCTGCCCGTCCGTCTGTCCGTGGTGTCTTTGGTCATCATGTCCCTTCTCATAAAAGCTTCATCACCTTCTTAACCCACTGAACTCATGTATTCTGGTTACTTCTGACAAGTAACCGGATCAATGAGACTGTTTTGTGGACAGAAGAGCATTTGATTCTGTACATTTGAATCCACACATTGTAACCGTCCCACATGGTAACCCCCCCACACCCCCTGACTGTGACCTCTCAAGATTTAGAACTTTTCAGTTTGTCAGTTTCCCCCAAAACAGCCCCCCCCCCCCCCCCCCACACACATTCTCACATACTTTTATGAGAACCATACACATGTTAGCATGACCTGTTGTATGCTGGTAGACTGTGTGTGGTATGCATCATCAGATATCATACACAGTGGAAGGTGTGTGTGTGTGTGTGTGTGTTAGGGCTGGGCGGTAAACCATAAAACACAATATAACGGTATTCATTCACGGACTGGTTTGGATTTGATTTGTTACATTAAATAATTCAGTAATGACAACAAAAAAATTATGGCAATCATCTGTTTTTATTGCCAGTGAGAAACATGCAAACAGCTGAGAAGAGAACTGCTAGCTAACTTGCAAGCACAACATGTCAACAACAATCGTCTGACTACCCCTAGTGGCGAAAGTAAGAACTGCAATTGAAGCCGAAAATGCAGTCAGAGGAGAAGGATTGTTCTGTCAAGGATGTTTTGTTGTTGTTGGGAATAGCGATATACTAAGACAATGGCAACGTGACATGGTGTGTAAGTGATAGCAAATGAGTGCAGGAAATGAAGAAATTGATTACAATACTGGAAGAGAATGCTGGAATTGAACAAATAACTATGCAAATGGAAACAATGGGTTCGAGTACCAGAGTTAGAGGCTATAAAGAGGATTTTGATTCTTATGCAATATTCTACAAATAGGACTACCTTACTGTCAGTTTTATCCATTATTTTTGGCTGAAGTTTGGCTGAAACAATTAGAATGGGAAAAGCCTATTAAAACCATATCGCCCAGCCCTAGTGTGTGTAAGAGGTTTTGGTCTCCAGCCCTAGATCTCTCTCTACAGTGTACCAGGTATGTTGTACCTTTTCACCTACATGTTATGGTCTCTGTGAAACCAGTTCCGTTCCTCGCTCACTTCACTGTGCAAACCTAAAACTACAGGACATGCTGTCAGTACTAGTCTAGTTTCATCTTCAAATGCTGTCCCTTAGGCTTAGTTCCATTTTAAACTGGTTGTGATATGGGACGTTAGTAAAGTATGGAGATTGATATCCACACTCATTACTCTCCGCATGCCAGAGACTAGAACAGTTCAGTAGTAGTGATTCTAGAAGCTCTTTCTCACTTTTTCTTCGAAATAGTCTAAATGGCTATGCCTCTGTTAAGAATACTTGGGCCTGGAATGTGTGACAAATGTCTTTTTTTAAATATATATATTTTTAAACCTTTTTTTCACGACCTACGAGATTGAGAACACATTCTCCTTTACAGCAACAACCTGGGCGGGGAAGAGTTGCAAAGTTGTCCTCGAGGATCTGTCTTCTAGATACTATCTATTAGGTCTATTGAGCGTGTTATCTATCTACCTCCCTCCTCTTTATCCCCACTGCCTCTACGCTCTCACTGGACAGGGAAATTGAGCACTTTTGACTTATAGAAATCCAGTTTGGCCAGTTTGCTGGGAACTTAAAGGGATAGTTTACACACGCTACAGATTTGTGCAAAGTACAAATCTCATCAATACCTAGAAAGAAGTCCCATGATCCTGGATAGTCAGCTAGCAACTCAAATGATGTGAGTTCACTAGCTACAGTTTAGCATTAGCTTCATTCAGGTTCAGGGCAAAACAATGTGTTGTCTCACTGTTTCGTCTCTCTCCCCTCCCTCGGCTCTCAGCTGCTAAATGCCTGCAGATCTTCAACATTGAGATGAAGAGTAAGATGAAGGCTCACACCATGACCGAGGAAGTCATGTTCTGGAAGTGGATCTCTGTCAACACCGTCGCCTTGGTGACTGAAGCGGCCGTCTACCATTGGAGCATGGAGGGGGACTCGCAGCCCATCAAAGTGTTTGATCGGCACGCTAGTCTGGCCGGATGCCAGATCATAAACTACAGAACAGACGAACAGCAGAAGTGGCTCCTCCTTATAGGGATCTCGGCACAGGTACACACACACACACACACACACACTCCTTATGATCAGTCTTCTATTGTCTCACATACAAACCCATACTTCACAGCGTGTGCACACATCAGACATACGGTGTAAGCTTTGTATTCTAAAAGCACCGTACTTCGGTTCTTTTCTAGCATGTTCAGATAGTGATGACATCCCCTCGTTTCTATCCTGCAGCAAAACCGTGTGGTGGGGGCCATGCAGCTGTACTCTGTGGACAGGAAGGTGTCTCAGCCCATCGAAGGCCACGCTGCAGCTTTCGGAGAGTTTAAGGTGGAGGGCAACACCAAAGCCTCCACTCTGTTCTGCTTCGCTGTGCGCAGCCAGGCTGGGGGCAAGGTGAGAACCGGACACTGGGGGGTATACAGGCATGGTGAACCTAGTAATGACTCCATAACAAACCAGGACACCCTCTGTAAGCATTACTTGTGACTGGAGAAACTGGAGGAAGCTTGTGGCTGACTCTTCTGCAGTCAAATGATGATGATTACTTAATGCATACGGTCAGTAATGCATACGGTCAGTGCATACGGTCAGTATGTGTGGTTAGTATGCGGTCACTATGTTGACCTGTGTGGTCATGTTGTGTTCCAGCTGCACATCATAGAGGTGGGTCAGCCGGCTACAGGGAACCAGCCGTTTACTAAGAAGGCGGTTGACGTATTCTTCCCTCCTGAGGCTCAGACAGACTTCCCCGTCGCCATGCAGGTAAGGACCCCTAAAGACCCACCAGGGAAGGACCCACTCAGGGTGCCTCTCTCAATGAATGAATGCATATCAGTCGAGCCAGACTGAATCTGCTGGGAGGTTTTCTTAATGCATATTTAACCAGTACAACTGAAGCGGTTTGTTTTCTGTCTGAGTTTACCCTTCACTTGGCAACACTTACTTACTTACCAGTAACCCGCACACACATATGTTCAGGATTCTTTAACTATTAAAACACTTAACTGCCATTCAACAATGCTGATAAGACATTGGTGTTGTACAATGCTATGATAAGACCAGAGCATACCAGACCTATTTTCTCTCCATATCCCCGGATTTTTACCGCAAGCTCTGGACATTTACACCTGGATCTTGCAGCTAACTAGCTGCTATCCGAGTGACTATTGGCTAACATCAATTCCGGAGCAAACACCAATTATCCCGGAGCTAGCCAGCTGAAGAGTTCCATCAGCCACTCCTGGGCTACAATCACCTATCCGGACCCGTTTTACTGCCGATGCGGAGCCCCACCGGGCCTTCACGACTGGGATACCGACGTTATCTGCCCGAGGGAGTTATTCAACTGGCCCCTCCATCGCGACGTAACCTGAACGCCCATATGCTAACTGCGGCCCGCTAATCGTTAGCTGTCTTGAGCATATCGGCTGCTATCTGAACAGGTCTATCGAACAATCTTACGCCGCGGGCTAGCTTAGTGGAGGCCTCACTGCTCCATCTACGGCTGCCCCCTGGACACTATGATCACTTGGCTACATAGCTGATGCTTGCTTGACTGTCCATTAATTCACGGTACTCCATTCCGTTTATTTGTGTTTTATCTGTCGGCTCTGTGCTTTAACTCAGGATCTGTGTGTAGTTAATCCGACCCTCTCTGCCTAGCCGTCGCCATTTTTACCTGCTGCTGCTGTGTTAACTGACTAGCTGCTGTTATCTCACCTGTTGTTTTAGCTAGCTCTCCCAATCAAGACCTGCAATCACTTTATGCCTTATTGTATGTCTCCCTCAAATATCAATATGCCTTGCATACTGTTGTTCAGGCTAGTTATCATTGTTTTGGTTTGCAATGGACCCCGTAGTTCCACTCTCCGTACCTCTGATACCTCCTTTGTCCCACCCCCCACACATGCGGTGACCTCACCCATTGAGACCAGCATGTCCAGAGATACAACCTCTCTTATCATCACCCAGTGCCTGGGCTTGCCTCCGCTGTACCCACGCCCCACCATACCCCTGTCTGCACATTATGCCCAGAATCTATTCTACCACGCCCATAAATCTGCTCCTTTTATTCTTTGTCCCCAACGCTCTAGGCGACCAGTTTTGATAGCCTTTAGCCGCACCCTCATCCTACTACTCCTCTGTTCCTCGGGTGATGTGGAGGTAAACCCAGGCCCTGCATGTCCCCAGTCACCCTCATTTGTTGACTTCTGTGATCGAAAAAGCCTTGGCCTCATGCATGTCAACATCAGAAGCCTCCTCCCTAAGTTTGCCTTACTCACCGCTTTAGCACACTCTGCCAACCCTGATGTCCTTGCCGTGTCCGAATCCTGGCTTAGGAAGGCCACCAAAAATTCTGAGATTTCCATACCCAACTATAACACTTTCCGTCAAGATAGAACTGCCAAAGGGGGAGGAGTTGCAATCTACTGCAGAGATAGCCTGCAAAGTTCTGTCATACTTTCCAGGTCTATGCCCAAACAGTTCGAACTTCTAATTTTAAAAATTAATCTCTCCAGAAATAAGTCTCTCACTGTTGCCGCCTGCTACCGACCCCCCTCAGCTCCCAGCTGTGCCCTGGACACCATCTGTGAATTGATCGCTCCCCATCTAGCTTCAGAGTTTGTTCTGTTAGGTGACCTAAACTGGGATATGCTTAACACCCCGGCAGTCCTACAATCCAAGCTTGATGCCCTCAATCTCACACAAATCATCAAGGAACCCACCAGGTACAACCCTAAATCCGTAAACATGGGCACCCTAATAGACATTATCCTGACCAACCTGCCCTCCAAATACACCTCTGCTGTCTTCAATCAAGATCTCAGTGATCACTGCCTCATTGCCTGTATCCGCCACGGGTCCGCGGTCAAACGACCACCCCTCATCACTGTCAAACGCTCCCTAAAACACTTCTGCGAGCAGGCCTTTCTAATCGACCTGGCCCGGGTACCCTGGAAGGATATTGACCTCATCCCGTCAGTTGAGGATGCCTGGTCATTCTTTAAATGTTACTTCCTCACCATATTAGACAAGCATGCTCCGTTCAAAAAATGCAGAACCAAGAACAGATATAGCCCTTGGTTCACTCCAGACCTGACTGCCCTCGACCAGCACAAAAACATCCTGTGGCGAACTGCAATAGCATCGAAGAGCCCCCGCGATATGCAACTGTTCAGGGAAGTCAGGAACCAATACACGCAGTCAGTCAGGAAAGCAAAGGCCAGCTTTTTCAAGCAGAAATTTGCATCCTGTAGCTCTAACTCCAAAAAGTTCTGGGATACTGTAAAGTCCATGGAGAACAAGAGCACCTCCTCCCAGCTGCCCACTGCACTGAGGCTAGGTAACACGGTCACCACCGATAAATCCGTGATAATCGAAGACTTCAACAAGCATTTCTCAATGGCTGGCCATGCCTTCCTCCTGGCGACTCCAACCTTGGCCAACAGCCCCGCCCCCTCCGCTGCTACTCGCCCAAGCCTCCCCAGCTTCTCCTTTACCCAAATCCAGATAGCAGATGTTCTGAAAGAGCTGGAAAACCTGGACCCATACAAATCAGCTGGGCTTGACAATCTGGACCCCCTATTTCTGAAACTGTCCGCCGCCATTGTCGCACACCCTATCACCAGCCTGTTCAACCTCTCCTTCGTATCATCTGAGATCCCCAAGGATTGGAAAGCTGCCGCGGTCATCCCCCTCTTCAAAGGGGGAGACACCCTGGACCCAAACTGTTACAGACCTATATCCATCCTGCCCTGCCTATCTAAGGTCTTCGAAAGCCAAGTCAACAAACAGATCACTGACCATCTCGAATCCCACCGTACCTTCTCCGCTGTGCAATCCGGTTTCCGAGCCGGTCATGGGTGCACCTCAGCCACGCTCAAGGTACTAAACGATATCATAACCGCCATCGATAAAAGACATTACTGTGCAGCCGTCTTCATCGACCTGGCCAAGGCTTTCGACTCTGTCAATCACCATATTCTTATCGGCAGACTCCGTAGCCTCGGTTTTTATAATGACTGCCTTGCCTGGTTCACCAACTACTTTGCAGACAGAGTTCAGTGTGTCAAATCGGAGGGCATGTTGTCCGGTCCTCTGGCAGTCTCTATGGGGGTACCACAGGGTTCAATTCTCGGGCCGACTCTTTTCTCTGTATACATCAATGATGTTGCTCTTGCTGCGGGCGATTCCCTGATCCACCTATACGCAGACGACACCATTCTATATACTTCCGGCCCTTCCTTGGACACTGTACTATCTAACCTCCAAACGAGCTTCAATGCCATACAACACTCCTTCCGTGGCCTCCAACTGCTCTTAAACGCTAGTAAAACCAAATGCATGCTTTTCAACCGTTCGCTGCCTGCACCCGCACGCCCGACTAGCATCACCACCCTGGACGGTTCCGACCTAGAATATGTGGACATCTATAAGTACCTAGGTGTCTGGCTAGACTGCAAACTCTCCTTCCAGACTCATATCAAACATCTCCAATCCAAAATCAAAGCAAGAATCGGCTTTCTATTCCGCAACAAAGCCTCCTTCACTCACGCCGCCAAACTTACCCTAGTAAAACTGACTATCCTACCGATCCTCGACTTCGGCGATGTCATCTACAAAATAGCTTCCAATACTCTACTCAGCAAACTGGATGCAGTTTATCACAGTGCCATTCGTTTTGTTACTAAAGCACCTTATACGACCCACCACTGCGACCTGTATGCCCTAGTCGGCTGGCCCTCGCTACATGTTCGTCGTCAGACCCACTGGCTCCAGGTCATCTACAAGGCTATGCTAGGTAAAGTGCCGCCTTATCTCAGTTCACTGGTCACGATGGCTACACCCACCCGCAACACGCGCTCCAGCAGGTGTATCTCACTGATCCATCCCTAAAGCCAAAACCTCATTTGGACGCCTTTCCTTCCAGTTCTCTGCTGCCTGCGACTGGAACGAATTGCAAAAATCTCTGAAGTTGGAGACTTTTATCTCCCTCAACAACTTTAAAAATCTGCTATCCGAGCAGCTAACCGATCGCTGCAGCTGTACATAGTCCATCTGTAAACTACCCACCCAATTTACCTACCTCACCCCCCATACTGCTTTTATTTATTTACTTTTCTGCTCTTTTGCACACCAGTATCTCTTCTTGCACATGATCATCTGATGATTTATCACTCCAGTGTTAATCTGCTAAATTGTAATTATTCGATTTATTGCCTACCTCATGCCTTTTGCACACATTGTATATAGATTCTCTTTTTTTTTTTTTTCTACCATGTTATTGACTTGTTTATTGTTTACTCCATGTGTAACTCTGTGTTGTCTGTTCACACTGCTATGCTTTATCTTGGCCAGGTCGCAGTTGCAAATGAGAACTTGTTCTCAACTAGCCTACCTGGTTAAATAAAGGTGAAATAAAAAAATAAAGAAAAAAATAAGGCCCATACAGAGGGTATAATCTCTGTATCCCCGGTTTCTCTGTCCTCAGATTGGCACCAAGCACGGTGTGATCTACCTGATCACTAAGTATGGCTATATCCACCTGTACGACCTGGAGTCAGGAGTGTGTATCTACATGAACCGCATCAGCGCCGAGACCATCTTCGTCACCGCCCCCCACGAACTCACCTCCGGCATCATCGGGGTTAACAAGAAGGGACAGGTAAGCATGTCAGACCCATTAGAATTACAATACGGATGTATACAACAGGATCTCTATGGTCATTTTGTTATGGGTGGATACCAGGGAAAGCATGTACACATATACACATTATCCAGCTAAATAAAACTTATTTATATATATTTTTTTATTCGTTTTTGTGTCATGTTCTTTCTTATGTTTATTGAAAATCATCACAGAAAATGAGTTATTAATCCATTGATTGATTTGATTCATAAATGTTCTGCATCCCCCTCAGGTGTTGTCAGTGTGTGTGGAGGAGGAGAACATAGTGAACTATGCCACCAACGTGCTGCAGAACCCAGACCTGGGCCTGAGGATGGCTGTGCGTTCTAACCTGGCCGGGGCTGAGGAGCTGTTTGCCAGGAAGTTCAACACACTGTTCGCCCAGGGCTCCTACTCCGAGGCTGCCAAGGTGGCCGCATCCACACCCAAGGTAGGTCAGACGCCAGGACTAGGGGAGGTGATCTGTTAGGTTGGTTTGGGCTGAAGGAGGGTTGCAAAATTACAGTTGGAAGAGTCCTAGAATCAGGAGGGAATAAGCAGTAAATACGGAAACCCCCAAACAGAATTTCTGGAAAAACTGAGAATTTGGGGAAGGTTACTGGAATTTTGTAACACTAGGAGGGGAAAATACAGTCTCTTTCTGGATCCTCCTTAGCCTTGCTATACACTTAGCAACAATAACATTTAATTACTGCATCTTATCCTCTTCCTCTCCTCCAGGGTATCCTGCGCACAGCGGAGACCATCCGTAAGTTCCAGAGCGTGCCAGCCCAGCCGGGCCAGGCCTCTCCCCTGCTGCAGTACTTTGGCATCCTGCTGGACCAGGGCCAGCTCAACAAGTTTGAGTCTCTGGAGCTGTGCAGGCCCGTGCTACAGCAAGGACGCAAGCAGCTGCTGGAGAAGTGGCTGAAAGAGGACAAGGTAGGACTGACTGGAGATGGAGCAGTGGATTGGGCAGCCTTGTTACTATGCTCACACACACACATCAAGACTAAGACTGTGTGTATGTAAACAGAAGTCCCCCACGGGCCTCCCGAGTGGATCAGTGGTCTGAGGCACTGAATCACAGTGCTAGCTGTGCCGCTAGAGATTCTGGTTCAAGTCCAGGCTCTGTCGCAGCCGGCCGCGACCGGGAGACCCATGGGGCGGCGTACAATTTGCCCAGCGTCGTCCGGGTTAGGGGAGAGTCTGGCCGACAGGGATGTCCTTGTCCCATTGCGCACTAGCGACTCCTGTGGCGGGCCAGGCGCAATGCGTATGGTGTTTCATCCGACACATTGGTGCGGCTGGCTTCCGGGTTAAGAGGGCATTGTGTCAAGAAGTAGTGCGGCTTGGTTGGGTTGTGTTTCTGAGGACGCACTGCTCTCAACCTTCGCCTCTCCCAAGTCCGTACGGGAGTTGCAGCGATGAGACAAGACTGTAACTAGCAATTGGATACCACGAAATTGGGGAGGAAAAAGGGGTAAAAATAAAAACAGTTCCCCCCTCCATAGTCTGTCAATCGATTCCCTTTGTGCTTGTATATTTACCCTGAAATTGCAGTATAGCTAAAGTTGATGTGTTGCGTGTGTGTAGCTGGAGTGTTGTGAGGAGCTTGGTGACCTGGTTAAGGCAGTAGATCCTACGCTAGCCCTCAGTGTCTACCTCAGGGCCAACGTACCCAGCAAGGTGATCCAGTGCTTTGCTGAGACCGGACAGTTCCAGAAGATAGTGCTCTACGCCAAAAAGGTACACTTCACTCTGAGAATGGATGGACTGTTTTAGTAGTACATTTGATTGATCTGAAGTACCTAGTTTTAAAATGTCAGCTTGCCCATTTGTCTTGTCAGATGACAGCATTATGTGGACTCTCCTCTCTCGCTCTCTCTCTCCCTCCCCTCTTTCTCTCTCTCCACTCTTTCCCCCCTTACTCTCCCCCTTTTTTCTCTTTCTCTCCCCCTCTTTCCTCCCTCTTTTTTCTCTCTCCCCCCTCTGTTCTCTCTCTCTCCCCCCTCTCTTTCTCTCTCTCCCCCTCTTTCCTCTCCTAGGTGGGCTACTCTCCAGACTGGGTGTTTCTGTTGAGGAATGTGATGCGGGTCAGCCCAGACCAGGGTCTACAGTTCTCTCAGATGCTGGTGGCAGATGAGGAGCCCCTGGCCAACATCAACCAGGTAACACACAGCACAGAAACACAGACACACAGGCCAGTGAGGGGCCTCCCCGGTCTGTTATTTTTCCTTTTTAAGGGCATATCAACGTTCCCCTCCTCTTGTCTTAACTGGCTCTGGCTAAAAGTTGCCCACAAGCATAGACCTATGGGCCCTGGCCAAAAGTAGTGCACTGTATAGGGAATATGGTGCGAATTTGGGACATACCCCTAGAATCAGCAGTTTAGAGGTAACTTCATCCTATCTAATCCAGCAATGCACTTCCTTATTCAGCAGGATTATGTCCTTGTGACTCTTGATTACCTCTTTCTCTACTATTATTGGCTGCTAATGTCCCCCCTCTCTCTCTCGTGATTGGTGTAGATAGTGGATGTGTTCATGGAGGGAAGTCTGATCCAGCAGTGTACCTCCTTCCTATTGGACGCTCTGAAGAACAATCAGCCAGCCGAGGGACACCTACAGACACGCCTACTGGAGATGAACCTCATCCACGCCCCCCAGGTACAAACACACACACCTTTCATAATGTTTGTTGTGTTTCTGTTGGTGCAATATGTGTTGTAATTGGTGGTTCTGTGTGTATCCAGGTCGCCGACGCGATCCTTGGCAACCAGATGTTTAGTCACTATGACCGTGCCCACATCGCCCAGCTGTGTGAGAAGGCTGGACTGCAACAGAGGGCTCTAGAGCACTACACTGACCTGTTCGACATCAAACGGGCTGTCGTACACACACACCTGCTCAACCCTGAGGTACGTAGGTGTATGTGGGCTGGGTTCAAATGTAATTAATCTATCTATCTATCTATCTATCTATCTATCTATCTATCTATCTATCCCCAAGCCATAAGACTCCTGACCAGCTAATCAAAGGGCTACCCAGACGCCTCTTTTACGCTGCTGCTACTCTCTGTTTATAATCTATGCATAGTCACTAACTCTACCTACATGTACATATTACCTCAACAAACCGGTGCCCCCGCACATTGACTCTGTACTGGTACCCCCTGTATATAGTCTCGCTTGTTATTTTACTGCTGCTATTTAATTATTTGTTACTTTTATTTTCTACTTATCTATTTTTTTTCTAAACCAACAATGCTTTAAGAAGTTACGGGCTTATAAGTAAGGTTTACACCTGTTGTATTTGGCACATGTGACAAATAAAATTTGATTTGTGTTAACCCTCTCCTCTCTCCTTGTAGTGGCTGGTGAACTTCTTTGGCGCCCTGTCAGTAGAGGACTCAGTAGAGTGTCTTCGGGCCATGTTATCAGCCAACATCAGACAGAACCTTCAGCTGTGTGTCCAGGTGGCATCTAAATACCACGAGCAGCTGGGAACAAACACCCTGGTGGAGCTCTTTGAGTCCTTCAAGAGCTACGAGGGTACGTCTGGGTCTTGCTTCTCTTATGTTTAAAAACGTGTCGGCTTGTGGTCTATGTGGTCCAGCTATTAGAGCCACAGAACCTGGCACACATGCACAGCTTAGGATGCTAGAGCCTAGGATTGCTAGAGCCTAGGATTGCTAGAGCCTAGGATGCTAGAGCCTAGGATGCTAGATCAAATCAAATCAAATGTATTTATATAGCCCTTACATCAGCTGATATCTCAAAGTGCTGTACAGAAACCCAGCCTAAAACCCCAAACAGCAAGCAATGCAGGTGTAGAAGCACGGTGGCTAGGAAAAACTCCCTAGAAAGGCCAAAACCTAGGAAGAAACCTAGAGAGGAACCAGGCTATGAGGGGTGTCCAGTCCTCTTCTGGCTGTGCCGGGTGGAGATTATAACAGAACATGGCCCAAATGTTCATAAATGACCAGCATGGTCAAATAATAATAATCACAGTAGTTGTCGAGGGTGCAGCAAGTCAGCACCTCAGGAGTAAATGTCAGTTGGCTTTTCATAGCCGATCATTAAGAGTATCTCTACCGCTCCTGCTGTCTCTAGAGAGTTGAAAACAGCAGGTCTGGGACAGGTAGCACGTCCGGTGAACAGGTCAGGGTTCCATAGCCGCAGGCAGAACAGCTAGAGCCTAGGACGCTAGAGCCTAGGACGCTAGAGCCTAGGACGCTAGAGCCTAGGACGCTAGAGCCTAGGACGCTAGAGCCTAGGATGCTAGAGCCTAGGATGCTAGAGCCTAGGCTACCATATGTTTTCACAGGGAAACTAGGAAACCTATTCAATTGTGAAACGGTGTTCTTCCTCTCCCAGGTCTGTTCTACTTCCTGGGCTCCATAGTGAACTTCAGTCAGGACCCTGACGTCCATTTTAAATACATCCAGGCGGCCTGTAAGACAGGGCAGATCAAGGAAGTGGAGCGCATCTGTAGAGAGAGCAACTGTTACGACCCGGACAGGGTCAAGAACTTCCTCAAGGTACGGGGGCTACCCCAGCAGTGTTGGTTAGGTGAATGTTTATTTGTAAGTCGCTCTGGATAAGAGTGCCTGCTAAATAATTAAAATGTTTAAAAACAAATGTTTAGCCTGGAAGACTACAAACCAGGTTCACTAGCTTTCAGTTACATGTAAGATCGGAAGTGACACGAACCAGACTGAATTCTCACCTTTCACAGTTGTTTCATGGGATATCAGCTTCCTTTTGCAAATGTAATGAAATGTAACTATTGATGTTCTGTGTTGCCTCTCTCTCCCCCATCAGGAGGCTAAATTGACAGACCAGCTGCCGTTGATCATAGTGTGTGACCGCTTTGACTTTGTCCATGACCTGGTGCTCTATCTCTACCGCAACACTCTGCAGAAGTACATAGAGATCTACGTTCAGAAGGTAAGAGCCATCCGCCTGGCAGTAGGCCCAGTGAGGAACACAGCACTGCAGGGCAGGAAGAGAGGATGAGAGATACCTTTATTGTTGGTTTTACCAATAAATAGCACTTTTTTGTTGTTGTTGCTGTAATTGCCATTACCTGCTATTGCCTCGCCTTGACGTGTGTGTACTGTAGGTGAACCCCAGCCGTCTGCCTGTGGTGATAGGAGGTCTGTTGGATGTAGACTGTGCTGAAGACGTCATTAAGAACCTGATCATGGTGGTGAGAGGACAGTTCTCCACTGATGAGCTGGTGGCAGAGGTGGAGAAGAGGAACAGGTACAGACACATCACTTACGCATGTGGTCTCCCAACATTGTCGGCTCCTATTCTTCAAATAGGGAGAACACTTTGTCAGAACTTTAAGGCTTGTCCTTTCCCCCTGGTGAGGCAATGCCTCAAAGATCCCAGACAAAATGTTTCACGAGGGTTTCTCAAAAGGAGATTTTGTGTGTGTTCCAGACTGAAGCTGTTGTTGCCGTGGCTTGAGTCTCGTATCCATGAGGGCTGTGAAGAGCCGGCTACCCACAATGCCTTGGCTAAGATCTACATTGACAGTAACAACACCCCGGAGCGCTTCTTGAAGGAGAACACCTTCTACGACAGTGCTGTAGTGGGGAAGTATTGTGAGAAGAGAGACCCCCACCTCGCCTGTGTCGCCTATGAGAGGGGCCAGTGTGACCTGGACCTTATCAAGGTCTGAACACACACACACCACACCGCACACACCCACGGGAGATGACTATGATGCATTGATTGGTTTGGTTTCATTGTGCTCTGCTGTAGGTGTGCAATGAGAACTCCCTGTTCAAGAGTGAGGCTCGCTACCTCGTCCGACGGAAAGACCCAGAACTATGGGCCAACGTTCTCGAGGAGAACAACCCTTATAGACGCCAACTCATAGACCAGGTAAGTACAATACCCTCTGATAACACTATGTTGGTATCTCCCTGTGTTCTGACCTGTATCTCCCTGTGTTCTGACCTGTGTTTCATTGTGTTTCCCAGGTGGTGCAGACCGCTCTGTCAGAGACCCAGGACCCAGAGGAGGTGTCTGTGACAGTCAAGGCCTTCATGACAGCTGACCTGCCCAATGAGCTCATCGAACTACTGGAGAAGATTGTACTGGACAACTCAGTCTTCAGCGAGCACCGGTCAGTCACCACGCACACACAAACACTTTTCAAACACTTTACTTGGCCTCGCATTTAAATATGGAGGTTGAAAAGACTCAAATATTTCAAATGTTCTACGACTACCTGTAGTTGGAAGTCTTATCTAGCCTCTGTGTGTCTTCTCTGTTTCTCCCCCAGAAACCTCCAGAACCTGTTGATCCTGACGGCCATCAAGGCAGACCGGACGCGTGTGATGGAGTACGTCAACCGCCTGGACAACTACGACGCCCCCGACATCGCTAACATCGCCATCAGCAACGAGCTCTTCGAGGAGGCTTTCGCCATATTCAAGAAGTTTGACGTCAACACCTCCGCCATTCAGGTTAACAAGAGTCTGAAGATAATGCAAAATATTTAGCTAATCATTGTACCCTGTTTTGTTTCAATGCACCAGCAATACTTTTCTTGACTTTTCTTTCTGCACCTTACAAATATTTGATCATTGGACGTCTTTATTTATTACTGACCAACTGTCTCTCTAGGTCCTGATCGAGCATATCAGTAACCTGGACAGAGCCTATGAGTTTGCAGAGCGTTGTAATGAGGCCGCGGTATGGAGTCAACTGGCCAGAGCCCAGCTCCAGAGAGACCTGGTTAAAGAGGCCATCGATTCCTACATCAAAGCTGACGACCCGTCAGCCTACATGGAGGTGGTCAGCGCTGCCAGCAAGAACAGTAAGACAACACATCACACTGTGTGAGGGACAGAGGAACACGGAAAAGCAAGGAAACTGAGGCAGTAGCGGGGATAAGTCCAACAAGGCAGTAGCGGGGATAAGTCCAACAAGGCAGTAGCGGGGATAAGTCCAACAAGGCAGTAGCGGGGATAAGTCCAACAAGGCAGTAGCGGGGATAAGTCCAACAAGGCAGTAGCGGGAATAAGTCCAACATGGCAGTAGCGGGTATAAGTCCAACATGGCAGTAGCGGGGATAAGTCCAACAAGAGTTCACTTGAAGCCTCCTATGCACTGTATGTGTGTATAATGTATAGAATTTATGGTGTGTGTGTGGTTGTGTGTATTTTAGATAACTGGGAGGACCTGGTGAAGTTCCTTCAGATGGCTCGGAAGAAGGCCAGAGAGTCGTATGTAGAGACAGAGCTCATCTTTGCTCTGGCTAAAACTGGCAGACTGGCCGAACTAGAGGAATTTGTCAGCGGCCCTAACAATGCCCATATACAACAGGTAAATGTGTCAAATACGTACAATATGCACATTTATCAACATGGAACGTTCTGTTCGCAGAGACCTTTGGTTTCAACTTTGAACTCACCCTCTCTTTCTCCTCCTGCAGGTGGGAGATAGGTGTTATGAAGAAGGGATGTACGATGCTGCCAAGCTGCTGTACAATAACGTGTCCAACTTTGCCCGCCTGGCGTCCACGCTGGTACACCTAGGAGAGTACCAAGCTGCTGTGGACAGCGCCAGGAAAGCCAACAGCACACGCACCTGGAAGGAGGTACAGCTAAACATTCTTACACACACATGTTATGCTGTACGTACGTGTAAGTCATTTGTCGGGTTGTGTATCATGACTTCGCTCGATCTCTCTCTCTCTCTCAAGGTGTGTTGTGCGTGTGTGGATGGGGAAGAGTTTCGATTGGCTCAGATCTGTGGTCTACACATTGTTATCCACGCTGATGAACTGGAGGAGCTCATCAGCTACTACCAGGTAAATCCCCTGAATCACTTTAACCTACTGGTGTCCTCTATAGTTTAGTACCAGGTAAAGGGAATGTTTTCAGATAGTTTAGGTGTCTGTGGTTAACTCATGTTCGTGTCTGTGTGTATCAGGACCGGGGTTACTACGAGGAGCTGATAGGCCTGTTGGAGGCCGCGTTGGGTTTGGAGCGCGCTCATATGGGAATGTTCACAGAGCTGGCCATCCTCTACTCCAAATTTAAACCCCAGAAGATGAGAGAACACCTGGAACTCTTCTGGTCCCGCGTCAACATCCCTAAGGTGTGTCTCTCTCTAAATAAATAAAACGATTGTAAATATTTCTCTTTTCCCCCATATCTGTCTGTGAACTCACTTCCTGTGGTTGTCCAATCAGGTGCTGCGAGCGGCGGAGCAGTCCCATCTGTGGGCGGAGTTAGTGTTTCTGTATGATAAATATGAGGAATATGACAACGCTGTCCTCACGATGATGTCACACCCTACGGACGCTTGGAAGGAGGTGCAGTTCAAGGACATCATTGCCAAGGTAGCACGACCTCATCGGTTCTCACTCACGAAACAGTTGAAAACCTCACTGAAGGGCTGAAGGGATTCTAACCACAACTGTAGCCACCTCTCTCCGCAAGGAACTTCATTGTGTTGTATGACTCTTTCTAGGTGGCCAATGTGGAGCTGTACTACAAATCCCTTTCCTTTTACCTGGACAACAAACCTCTGCTGACGAATGACCTTCTGACCATACTGTCACCACGGTTAGACCACAGCCGCACGGTCAGCTACTTCACCAAGGTAATCAGTCAAAACACCTGTCATTAAACCCGGAATAGACTGAGAAACATGTTCCCACAATACTACAACCCTGCAAATTTAGCAGCAACGCAAGACCAAATAATATGACGCTTGCGTGGGTCTCCAGGTTAACCAGTCGAAGTTGGTAAAGCCTTACCTGAGGTCAGTTCAGAGTCATAACAACAAGGGAGTCAACGAGGCCCTCAATAACCTGCTGACAGAGGAGGAGGACTACCAGGTGAGGGAGTGTGTGTGTGTTCTAGTTATGCTCTTATGTTGTTCTATGGCACTATGTGTTGTGGTCTCCAGGAAGCATGACTTGTATGTCTGTTTTGTCCATAGGGTCTGAGGGCGTCTATCGATGCATATGATAACTTTGACACCATTGGTTTGGCCCAGAGACTGGAGAAGCATGAGCTGATTGAGTTCAGACGCATCGCAGCATACCTCTACAAAGGCAACAACCGCTGGAGACAGAGCGTGGAACTCTGCAAGAAGGACAAATTATACAAGGTTAACATTTTTGGGGGATACTAGTTGTTCCTGCCAAACCAGCACCTAGATCCAGATGCACACTATATCTTTTTTAACTTTTTTAACTTTTTTTAACACTGTAAATATTTTCTGCGACCTTTTCACACTTCACTCTACTTTGACTAGAGCCTGATGGGGGCACTGTTTCACTTTGGAGGATGGAAATAGTGAATATTTAGTCAAATGCAACCTGTTGAAATACGTGTCTTCCTTCAGTTTTCTCCTCTGTAGTTTTTCAGCTTTGGAATGATGTAACCACTGGTGCAACATCTGTGAGAATCAAAATGTTCCCGTGTTTCATCATCCACCCATCCATCCATCCACACATCTCTTCCCCTGTCAGTCTGTCTCAAGATGGGATGCTGTATGCTGCAGAGACATGACTTCGGTCTCAAATCAATCTTTTAATCAAATCAATCAACCCCCTCTTACTGCGTGTGTTTGGCAGGATGCAATGCTGTACGCTGCTGAGTCTAAGGATGCTGAGCTGGCTGAGACCCTGTTGCAGTGGTTCCTGGAGGAGGGCAGGAAGGAGTGTTTCGCTGCCTGTCTGTTTGCCTCCTACGACCTGTTGCACCCTGACGTGGTGCTGGAGCTGGCCTGGAGACACAATATCATGGACTTTGCCATGCCATACTTCATCCAAGTCATGAGGGAGTACCTCACCAAGGTCAGTCCTGCTCCAAAAACGGCACGCACATGTGTCCCAAATGGCACCCTATTCCCGACAGTGCACATCTTCTGACCAGAGCCCTATTGGCCCAGGTCAAAAGTAGTGCACTATATAGAGAATAGGGTGCCATTTGGGACGTACACCAAATCTTAATTTCGGTCGGTGAAAATGTAGTAAGCTAAATAATGGATTTCTTCCTGCTAATTTGACTTACAAGAAGATAAAATTATCTGGAAACCAGAGACGGGCAGTTGTCCTTGACCTTTTCTCTGTAGGTATTGTAAAAGCAGACAGGGTTTAGAGAAATACTTTTGGTAATACAAATTAAAATAGTAGAAAGTTTACTTAAATATAGCGCTAACGCTGCTGGAGAAATCATTCACACAACTTTATTATTTTGTTTTTCTTCACTTTGTGTTTGTAATTAAGTTAAAACATGAGACACTCTTTAAGTGGGGAAGACAACCATTCCTCTAGAACATTGTCTAGTAATGACACCACTTCCTGTAAACTTTGACCCCAAGATATGTGAGCTCATCTCTGTGGGTTCTCTTCCAGGTTGATGAGGTTGAGGAGAAGGTGACGGTCTCTGGCTCTCTTTATTTATCTCCTTTTTGTTCTGTCTGTTCTGTCTGTTTCCTGTTCTAACATAGACCCTAGGTTTCTGATGTAGACTGAGAATCCTTAACATAGGTCTGGCCAGTCCTGGTCCTTTAGAGCGTCACAGGGGGTGCGGGGTTCTGTTTCAGTCCAGCACCAACCTTTCTAGATTGAAGACTGAATCAGATATGTAAGAGCGGGGCAACAAAAGCTATGCTCACACTCAACCCCCTAGAACCAGGACTGGCCACCCTTGACCTACTGGGACCCCCTTCCTCCCCCCACCCTCCTCCCCCCCGGGTCTCCTCTCACTGATAATCCCAGACTGTTTACTCCTGGTTAACAGGAACACATGATAAAGGTCCTGGTTAACAGGAACATATGATAGAAGATGGAACAGTATGATAGAACAGTAACACATGATAGAAGATGGAACAGTATGATAGAACAGTAACACATGATAGAAGATGGAACTGTATGATAGAACAGTAACACATGATAGAAAGTGCTGCACTATAGTCCTCCGCATCAGTAGTCGGCTAGCCTGAGTGACAATCTGTTTGTTCTACCATGTCAATGCCTTGTCACTTATTTGGCCTGACTAATGACCGCAATGAGCACAAACAGATCTGGGACCAGGCTAGTAGTTAGCAGCTCCAGGACTGCAGTGTCTGCTGGATTCCTATGTCTGCCATTAAACTGATCAGTGAAGAGCAGCATGGAGATGAAGAGCAGCAGACACTTGGCCCTCCCTGGAGGACTGGAGTCGAAGCCCCCTGCTGCAAACACCGTTCTGTCGGAGTATTCTCATGTAGCTTTAACAGCTATGTACAGTACCACCGTAGTGCACAATACCACATTGTGAGAAGCATCCCCTAGCTATACAACCACTAGCTAGCTATACAGCCACTAGCTAACTTTATAGCCACTAGCTAGCTATACAGCCACAGAGAACCAAAACCACCTCTCCCACATACTGGTGTGCATCCCAAATGGCACCCTATTCCCTACATAGTGCACTACTGTTGACCAGAGCCGTACAAGTAGTGCACTGTATATAGGGAATAGGGTACCATTTGGGTTGCTTTGGGTTGCAACCCATTAATTAGCTTATTTATCAGAGGAGGCACATACTCCCTTGTAGTTGTTTTTTCTGCTGCTGAAATTCTTACCATTCACACTGCCAGTTTATTTTGTAGTTATGACATTCTAATTCTTTAGTTCGTTTTAGTTAATTGTCCATACAGACAAGTCACATCTTCACAGCTATTATTACTGTAAATATAATAACTTTTTGGAATAACTTCGAAATGATTTAATTACGTAACTTTAATACAATAATACACACATTTCTGTTTGACTCTTGAATACATCAGAAACCTTGCTTGATTTGTTTTCTTTAGCCTATATTTGACCTGCTCACACTTCTGAAGCACTGCCTACGAAGATCGCTAAACATTTACTTGAGCAAAATTAGCTCAACTAGCTTTGGATAAGATAGCAGTTCACAGTTGAAAAAAAGATGCATGCTCTTAACCAAGCAAAATACTTTTGATAAACTGCTCTAGATAAGTTGGTGAAATATTGCATTTTGTTAGGCAAGGAGAGGTGCCCTGTAGCTGAAGCATGTTATGTTGTGATTGAGGTTTGTCTGTTTTTCTCCTGGACTGGGATGTGTTTTGCGTTTTCTAGGCTTGAATGAAAGTGGAGTGTCAGCATCTTGGCCTGGGCCAGGCTTCTCCACAACACAGAGAATAAAAAATTCACTTCCACAAGCCTTGCTGTATACAGTGCTTCTAGAGTAGTTTAAAGATGCTTCCTCACTTGTAAGGAAAACTGTAGTTTCTCACCAATCCCGCATGGCATCTTCTCTAAGGCATCCTCACTGTAGAAATAGATACTAGTCTATAAAGTCTGATATTGAAAGGTGAAGTATAATATTATGCATATTGTTGTCTTCATGACAAGTTAACATCACCAATAAAATATTATCAGAATGTATCTCTGTAGAACGTTAATTGACAAATAATTTACAACGCCACAGTTTTATTATAGTGAGCCCACCCATTAGGCGACTGACTGGCTTTTCTCTCTGACCTCTGTCTGACCCTTTGTTCTCAGGTGGACAAACTGGAGGAGTCAGAAAGCCAAAGGAAGACTGAGGAAGAAGTCACAGAACCCACCCCCATAGTTTTCGGTAGGTTCCGTAATGCAATTTATGTGATATATTCCAAATCCCAAACTCCCTCTTGTCCTTCTAGCCCATTAAAAGGCTTGGTTAAATGAGTAAGGGAATCTGAATGCAACGCTAGAAAGACGTCTGTTTATTATCTGTATGTTTAACTCTGTGTGTGTGTGTGTGTGTGTGTGTGTGTGTGTAGGTCAGCAGCTGATGTTGACGGCAGGCTCGGCTCCAGTGGCTCCCCAGCCTGGATACCCAGGAGGCTACGGATACGCTGCCCCAGGCTACTCCCCCCAGCCCCCCTACAACATGTAGACCACCTCTACCCCACCCAGCCTCCCTACAACATGTAGACCACCTCTACCCCACCCAGCCTCCCTACAACATGTAGACCACCTCTACCCCACCCAGCCTCCCTACAACATGTAGACCACCTCTACCCCACCCAGCCTCCCTACAGCTACAACATGTAGACCACCTCTAACCCACCCAGCCTCCCTACAGCTACAACATGTAGACCACCTCTACCCCACCCAGCCTCCCTACAACATGTAGACCACCTCTACCCCACCCAGCCCCCCTACAACATGTAGACCACCTCTACCCCACCCAGCCCCCCTACAGCTACAACATGTAGACCACCTCTACCCCACCCAGCCTCCCTACAACATGTAGACCACCTCTACCCCACCCAGCCCCCCTACAACATGTAGACCACCTCTACCCCACCCAGCCCCCCTACAACATGTAGACCACCTCTACCCCACCCAGCCCCCCTACAACATGTAGACCACCTCTACCCCACCCAGCCCCCCTACAACATGTAGACCACCTCTACCCCACCCAGCCTCCCTACAACATGTAGACCACCTCTACCCCACCCAGCCTCCCTACAACATGTAGACCACCTCTACCCCACCCAGCCTCCCTACAACATGTAGACCACCTCTACCCCACCCAGCCTCCCTACAACATGTAGACCACCTCTACCCCACCCAGCCCCCCTACAACATGTAGACCACCTCTACCCCACCCAGCCTCCCTACAGCTACAACATGTAGACCACCTCTACCCCACCCAGCCTCCCTACAACATGTAGACCACCTCTACCCCACCCAGCCTCCCTACAACATGTAGACCACCTCTACCCCACCCAGCCTCCCTACAACATGTAGACCACCTCTACCCCACCCAGCCCCCCTACAACATGTAGACCACCTCTACCCCACCCAGCCTCCCTACAACATGTAGACCACCTCTACCCCACCCAGCCCCCCTACAACATGTAGACCACCTCTACCCCACCCAGCCTCCCTACAACATGTAGACCACCTCTACCCCACCCAGCCTCCGCTACAACATGTAGACCACCTCTACCCCACCCAGCCTCCCTACAACATGTAGACCACCTCTACCCCACCCAGCCTCCCTACAACATGTAGACCACCTCTACCCCACCCAGCCTCCCTACAACATGTAGACCACCTCTACCCCACCCAGCCCCCCTACAACATGTAGACCACCTCTACCCCACCCAGCCTCCCTACAGCTACAACATGTAGACCACCTCTACCCCACCCAGCCTCCCTACAACATGTAGACCACCTCTACCCCACCCAGCCTCCCTACAACATGTAGACCACCTCTACCCCACCCAGCCCCCCTACAACATGTAGACCACCTCTACCCCACCCAGCCTCCCTACAACATGTAGACCACCTCTCACCCCACCCAGCCCCCCTACAACATGTAGACCACCTCTACCCCACCCAGCCTCCCTACAACATGTAGACCACCTCTACCCCACCCTCTACCCCACCCAGCCTCCCTACAACATGTAGACCACCTCTACCCCACCCAGCCTCCCTACAACATGTAGACCACCTCTACCCCACCCAGCCTCCCTACAGCTACAACATGTAGACCACCTCTACCCCACCCAGCCCCCCTACAACATGTAGACCACCTCTACCCCACCCAGCCTCCCTACAACATGTAGACCACCTCTACCCCACCCAGCCCCCCTACAACATGTAGACCACCTCTACCCCACCCAGCCCCTCTACAACATGTAGACCACCTCTACCCCACCCAGCCCCCCTACAACATGTAGACCACCTCTACCCCACCCAGCCCCCCTACAACATGTAGACCACCTCTACCCCACCCAGCCTCCCTACAACATGTAGACGTCCTCTACCCCACCCAGCCTCCCTACAACATGTAGACCACCTCTACCCCACCCAGCCCCCCTACAACATGTAGACCACCTCTACCCCACCCAGCCTCCCTACAACATGTAGACCACCTCTACCCCACCCAGCCTCCGTACAACATGTAGACCACCTCTACCCCACCCAGCCTCCCTACAACATGTAGACCACCTCTACCCCACCCAGCCTCCCTACAACATGTAGACCACCTCTACCCCACCCAGCCCCCCTACAACATGTAGACCACCTCTACCCCACCCAGCCTCCCTACAGCTACAACATGTAGACCACCTCTACCCCACCCAGCCTCCCTACAGCTACAACATGTAGACCACCTCTACCCCACCCAGCCTCCCTACAACATGTAGACCACCTCTACCCCACCCAGCCTCCCTACAGCTACAACATGTAGACCACCTCTACCCCACCCAGCCTCCCTACAACATGTAGACCACCTCTACCCCACCCAGCCTCCCTACAACATGTAGACCACCTCTACCCCACCCAGCCCCCCTACAGCTACAACATGTAGACCACCTCTACCCCACCCAGCCTCCCTACAACATGTAGACCACCTCTACCCCACCCAGCCTCCCTACAACATGTAGACCACCTCTACCCCACCCAGCCTCCCTACAACATGTAGACCACCTCTACCCCACCCAGCCTCCCTACAACATGTAGACCACCTCTACCCCACCCAGCCTCCCTACAACATGTAGACCACCTCTACCCCACCCAGCCCCCCTACATGTAGACCACCTCTACCCCACCCAGCCTCCCTACAACATGTAGACCACCTCTACCCCACCCAGCCTCCCTACAACATGTAGACCACCTCTACCCCACCCAGCCCCCCTACAACATGTAGACCACCTCTACCCCACCCAGCCTCCCTACAACATGTAGACCACCTCTACCCCACCCAGCCCCCCTACAACATGTAGACCACCTCTACCCCACCCAGCCCCCCTACAACATGTAGACCACCTCTACCCCACCCAGCCCCCCTGGGCTACAGTAAGGCTGTGTCCCAAATGACACCCTATTCCCTGTATAGTGAACTACTTTTGACCAGGGTCCATATGACTCTGGTCTAAAGTAGTGCAGTATATATAGGCTATATGGTGTCGATTGGGATGCAGATCATGTAGACCTTAAGGTCCCAATAATTCTACCTGGAGCTTCTAACACGCCCCCCTCGGCCAACCTCAGGCCCCGACCTGAACTACACTTACCCTGCACTGGGATACAGATACAGCTTGCTTATGGATTCTATATGTATTCCCTGCCTTGACACCCCTGATACTCCTAATCTCACTACTCTGAGACACACCTAGCCCACCTATGGACACTACTATCCCCCACACCCAAATCTCTCAACTGAAAAGACCTCTACTTTGCTCCCACCTCCTCTCGCTCCTCACCTCTTACTCCCACTTCCTCTTGCTCCCCCTCTCCCTCCAATGGAATACAGCAAGACTAAGTGACCCCTCTACTTAGGCTGAACCGACCAGCCCACCCGCCATTCACCACGCACCGCATGACAACAGCGCTTAGCTCCTAGAGAAAATAACTAATAAGACGTCGCTAATGTACAGTACACCTCTCTGTCCAGGTATTCTATTACTGTTCTATAGACTGTATCAACTGTGTCAACCATAGAACAGCTTTTTTTTTATCCTAATGTTTTTCTAGAGATTATAATACAGCACTGATGGTACAGAGACTTTGTTACTGAGGAGCCAGAGAGGGAGCGGGTGAAGGGGGAGCAGCACCGAGTGCCCCCACCCTCTCCTAAGCACTGCTAGGCCTTATACAGGAGGAGGTTTCAAATTTGAGTCATTGTTCATGTTTGTTTCAAGACTGTTTCTGTGCAATATAGATCTTAATAGGTACCATGTGTTGGAGATACAGTACTATATGGACTAGGAATACTAGTTACTTGGGTTATGGTGTACTGTCTGTGTGTAGTTTGTCAAGCATGTAGGGATCTGTTGACAACACCAAGACTGGGAAGGTTTGCGCTGTTCCTTCTCTTCTCTAGAGTCGTATTATCTGATAATAACCAAGTCAAGATGGACGTTGGGTCTCTCCACTACACTGTGATGTACGGTACAGGATCCCACAGCTCTGGTTGTTGATGATGTGAAACATAACTGCGATATGCTGATGTCTGTGCATGTGCTGCCAAACATATAATGCTGTAACAATGCAACCAGGAGCACAATTTCCATGTTACACATATACCAAGTATTACCTATGTTGTGTTCAAAACTAAACAAATGTATTTTGAAGCCTTTTACTGTCTCACCATTGACAACAACTAACAGAATGGTGAAGAAACTCAAATGTTACACAGAGAATGAAAACATACTAGAGGAATAGAACTCGTATATAATCCCTGTACCAGTGGTTCAGAGTTAACAATTCATGTACTGAAAAAAACAGTGTATAATTTAAGATATTTGATTATTTAAGTATCGCAACATAAGTCCATTATGGAATAAAATAGTGTATTGTCTATAGTGCATTGTTGTAGTCTTAAGCATTATTATGATACTTTTTTTTCAAAGAAAATGACAAAATACAAAAAGAGCAGAATACAAACATAAACTATTCAGCATGATTGCTTGCAGCAGCCATCATCCTGGGGTTCGTTTTCTTCCTGTTCAAGTAGAACCTGTCTGATAAATGTTCTGGAAAACTATCGCTAGGGTTTATGGGTAAATCTGGCCTCGTGCATCCGGACAGACGGCCATGTCCACTGTTGTCCATTGGACCCTGAGCTGTGCCGCGACATTGTAAAAACGTTGGATTGGGGTTTTGTAGGAAAACTAAATCTAAACTGTGTACAAGCACTACCGTATCTGCACAAGTCATGGTCTCTGAAGGATAATAAAGTTTACACACACATTATCTGTCTGTGATCATTTCACGATGCTCATAGTAGTAACTAGAGGGAACTTGGATGTCTATTTGGTAATAGGTGTTTGCATTGTTGTACTATCAACCCTGGGTTTTACTAAAAACCTTTGGTCATAAAGCTGACAACACTGTCAGACAGTCACAATGGTTAATCTCAGCTAATGACACTGTCCAGGCTGTTCATTAAATTTTATTTAATTGTTATGCGTCCTTATGATGAAGGTTTTAAGTTAAGCGTTTGCATTGTCACCTTATTCCATTCAATCTGACTCACTGACTTGGTCAGTTTACAGGTCATTCACAAACTTCCTTGATCAGGTTTGGTGTTTTTTTTTCTCCACTTCCTTCTATGATGTTCTTGCTTCTTATAGTTTTTACAATGCAATCAACACTATACAATCTACAGTTTAAGTCGGAAGTTTACATACACCTTAGCCAAATACATTTAAACTCAGTTTTTCACAATTCCTGACATTTAATCCCAGTAAAAAATCCCTGTTTTAGGTCAGTTAGGATCGCCACTTTATTTTAAGATTGTGAAATGTCAGAATAATAGCAGAGAATGATTTATTTCAGCTTTTATTTCTTTCATCACATTCTCAGTGGGTCAGAAGTTTACATGCACTCAATTAGTATTTGGTAACATTGCCTTTAAATTGTTTAACTTGGGTCAAACGTTTCGGGTAGCCTTCCACAACTTCCCACAATAAGTTGGGTGAATTTTGGCCCATTCCTCCTGACAGAGCTGGTGTAGCTGAGTCAGGTTTGTAGGCCTCCTTGCTCGCACACGCTTTTTCAGTTCTGCCCACAATTTTTCTATGGGATTGAGGTCAGGGCATTGTGATGGCCACTCCAATACCTTGACTTTGTTGTCCTTAAGCCATTTTGCCACAACTTTGGAAGTATGCTTGGGGGCATTGTCCATTTGGAAGACCCATTTGCGACCAAGCTTTAACTTCCTGACTGATGTCTTGAGATGTTGCTTCAATATATCCACATAATTTGTGATGCCATCTTATGGTTATGAACTTATGATGCCATCTATTTTGTGAAGCGCACCAGTCCCTCCTGCAGAAAAGCACCCCCACAACATGATGCAAACCGTAGTCTGGCTTTTTTATGGCAGTTTTGGAGCAGTGGCTTCTTCCTTGCTGAGCGGCCTTTCAGGTTATGTCGATATAGGACTCGTTTTACTGTGGATATAGATACTTTTGTACCTGTTTCCTCCAGCATCTTCACAAGGGCCTTTGCTGTTCTGGGATTGATTTGCACTTTTCGCATCAAAGGACATTCATCTCTAGGAGACAGAACGCATCTCCTTCCTGAGCGGTATGACGGCTGCGTGGTCCCATGGTGTTTATACTTGCGTATTATTGTTTGTACAGATGAACGTGGTACCTTCAGGTGTTTGGAAATTGCTCCCAAGGATGAACCAGACTTGTGGAGGTCTACAAAAAAAATTCTTAGGTCTTGGCTGATTCATTTTGATTTTCCCATGATGTCAAAGAGGCACTGAGTTTGAAGGTAGGCCTTGAAATACATCCACAGGTACACCTCCAATTGACTCAAATTATGTCAATTAGCCTATCAGTAGCTTCTAAAGCCATGACATACATTTTCTGGAATTTTCCAAGCTGTTTAAAGGCACAGTCAATTTAGTGTATGTAAACTTCTGACCCACTGGAATTGTGATACAGTGAATTATAAGTTAAATAATCTGTCTAAACAATTGTTGGAAAAATTACTTGTCATGCACAAAGTAGATGTCCGAACCGACTTGCCAAAACTATAGTTTGTTAACAAGAAATTTGTGGAGTGGTTGAAAAACAAGTTTTAACGACTCCAACCTAAGTGTATATAAACTTCCGACTTCAACTGTATATCACCAGAACGTACCCCCCCACTAGGCACAGACGTCAGTTCCACATCTACACTGAACAAAAATCTAAATGCAACGTGTTGGTCCCGTGTTTCATGAGCTAAAAAAAAGAAATCCCGGAAATGTTCCATACTCACAAAAAGCTAATTTCTCTAAAATGTTGTGCACAAATTTGTTTACATCCTTATTAGCGAGCATTTCTCCTTTGCCAGGATAAATCCATCCACCTGACGTGTGGCATATCAAGAAGCTAATTAAACAGCATGATTATTACACAGGTGCACCTTGTGCTGGGGACAATAAAAGGCCACTTTAAAATGTACAGTTTTGTCACACAAAACAACGCCACAAATATCTCAAGTTTTGAAGGAGCGTGCAATTGGCATGCTGACTGCAGGAATGTCCACCAGAGCTGTTGCCAGAGAATTTCTCTACCATAAGCTGCCTCCGTTGTTTTAGAGAATTTGGCAGTACGTCCAACCGGCCTCACAACCGCAAACTAAATGTAACCACTCCAGCCCAGGACCTCCACATCAATCAATCAATCAAATGTATTTATAAAGCCCTTTTTACATCAGCATATGTCACAAAGTGCTATACAGAAACCCAGCCTAAAATCCTGAACAGCAAACAATGCAAATTTAGAAGCACGGGGGCTCCCCAGTGGGTGGGCCTGGCGGCCAAGTGGATGGGCCTAGATTAGGGCCTAATGAATTTCTTTCAATTGACTGATTTCCTTATATGAACTGTAACTCTGTAAAATTGTTGACATTTTTGCATGTTGTGTTTTTACTTTTGTTCAGTATAGTTTTGATTTACATTTGAGTTGTCAACTAATGTGAATTCATTAAAACATGTCACCATTTCATTCGATTTAGGTTAAAAGTTGGGTAAAAAAAAAATGAAATGCCCTTATGTTGATGACTTTCTGCAAATCCACGTTGATTCAACGTCATCACATTGTTTTGGGGGGGTTGAAATGAAGTGGAAACAACATTGATTCGACCAGTGGGCCAGGTGCCAGACTTTCTGCACTGTCCAACTGGTCCTTGCCTTGCCTGACACTGGCGAAATTCTCTGTCAGTCTAGCTACTCCTATGACATGACAACCATAGTCAGGGGAGTTGGTGAAAGCACACACAGTGGGGTCTGAAATGATTTGCACCCTTGATTAAGATGAGCAATAATGACTGTATAAAATAAATAGTTAAAATACTGAGCTATATTGTATGCTCAACAAAATGTGAATGATATTATTTTATACTAATACAATAGCTCAGAGAAATATTTAGTTTAACAAGTAATACATTTTTCTCAAAAAGGGAGGGGTCAGAATTATTGACCCCCCCCTAAAGATTCTTATAAATACAGTAGTCAAAAGTTTAGTATTTGGTCCTATATTCCTAGCACACAATGACTACATCAATCTTTTGACTACAAACTTGGATGCATTTGTTCGTTTTGGCTGTGTTTCAGATTATTTTGTGCCCAATAGAAATGAATAGTAAATAATGTATTGAGTCATTTTGGAGTCACTTTTATTATAAATAAGAATAGAATGTTTCTAAACATTTGTACATTAATGTGGATGCTACTGTACCATGATTACAGATAATCCTGAATGAATCGTGAATAATGATGAGTGAGAAAGTTACAGATGGTTAAAGATCATACCCCCAAGACATGCTAACCTCTCACCATTACCAACAACGGGAGGTTAGCATGTCTTGGGGATATGATATTTTACCCTCTGTAACTTTCTCACTCATTATTCACGATTCATTCTGGATTATCCTTAATCATGGTAGCATCCACATTAATGTACAAGTGTTTAGAAACATATTTTATTTTTGTTTACAATAAAAATGACAATACATTATTTACCATTAATTTCTATTGGGCACAAAATTATCTGAAACCCAATCAAAACAAACTGCAAATGCATCCAACAGGTTTGTAGAGTCACAAGATTGATGTAGTCATTGTGTGCTATGAATATGGGGCCAAATACTTTACTTTTGACTACTTTATTTATAAGAATCTTTAGGGGGGTCAATAATTTTGATCCCTACCTTTTTGAGAAATAGAAATATTACTTGTTCAACAAAATCTCTTTCCCAAACAATTGTATTAGTATAAAATAATATAATTTAGTATAAAATAATATAATTTCCCAATTTTTGGTGCGTACAATATAGCTCAGTATTAGAATGATTTGTTTTATACAGTCATTAGTGCTCATTTTTATTAATGGTGTCAATAATTTCAGACCCCACTGTATGTCTGTGACCAGGCCAGACTACTCAAAGGAAAGCGTTCACTCTCTACTAGCACTGTTCCAGTACCAGTCCTCTGCCACAGTCATGACTCTCCTGATGGTCTGGCTGATGACGGTCTCTGACCAAAACGTCAGGCAATGTTTTTAACTTTGAATTTGCGATAAGTCATACATTTCTATAATGGAGAGAGTGTTGTGCTCCAACTTCTGATGCCACAGTCCTGAGGGACACCAGTTGGAGCAAAACTGTCCCTGGATCAGTGGAGGTAGAAATGTACTGCTGCACCTTGACCTCATCTTGGGAACAACATCCGATGGAGAAACGGATCAAACATTATGTATGTCCACCTGTCTTAGTAGGGGTTTTGTACACATGTGGCCTTGTGTACAGGCTACATCACTTCAATTCAAAGTAGCATCTGTTCATCTCCATTATCAGAATAGAAAAATGGGGAGAAAATGTGATTATGGTCAATGATTTGTTCATGTAAGCATAGGTCTAATTTGTAAATGAGGTTAGGAACAAAATACAATGTTTCAGTTGTGGTTAACTTTATTTTTATATGATTTTTCTATTCATAGCAAAGCAAATAAATCTGTCTCATTATTGTTTTGGTTGCATCCTTCTCGTGGATGTAGCATATAGGGATAGATGGATGTCACTGGGGCACAGCACTTGATTGATGGTGTTTTGGGTCTGAATCACCTTTGTACAGCCTTGACCACTTCTCTCTCTCTCTCTCAACAGCTTGGCAGCAGAGTTTAAGAGGTTAATAATATTATGCTGTCTAATGGGGTTGATACTTTAATTGACATATCTGTTTGTTTGCTGAACTGGGGAATGTACAGTATGTTATGCTAATGTAGCGCTCCACCTCATAGCGAGGTTTGCGCGTGCAAAGATGTGAGACCCGCCCTTCTGGTGTGGAACCGAACTCCCCCGTCTCTCCTCCCTCAGCTACAGGATATATACGCTTTCTCTCCCAGCACGACTGCCAGCTGTGTAGTAGTCTACTGTCCACATACAGCCGGGGTCTGAAGGCTACACTCAGCATCACTGGTCAGACAGCATCACAGCGAAATTGATCAGTCCTTAGTCTTGGTGTGCATGCACTGAACGTTATATTAACCATAAACTCGTTTTTTAGGACAAAATAACAGTTTGGTAGACTTAGTTTTATAGCTAGATAGATATTTGTTAAATTATTTCTTTACAATGGAAGGAAACAGGCAACTAATCAGTCCCTTTCACCGACCACGGTGCCTGGCGGCGGCGGCACCTGGAGGAAAAGCCAAATTAACTCACCCAGGGAAGGCGATTCTAGCAGGTAAGTTTTGTAATCCTTTGTTCAGACACCACATATGCCAATATATATGGTTTTACATTTTTGTGATACACGGTTTAATGCTTTTACTTGATAGAGAATCGGCGTGGATGGAGCATCAGCCTGTAGAATGAAGTAACATTGTTTTTCCCGATCATGTCACTTTCACTTGACAGCCAGGGGTTGTAAATAATGTGCGGATGGTTTTTCATTGGTTAGTAGCCGTGCAAGAAGCGAGCGCTTCCATGTCATTGAGTAGAACTGTCATGTTGTATTGTGTTCAACAGTTCATTCACAATAAAATATAAAAAATGCTAGTCCTGGTTATTAATATCAGTTTCACATACAGTGTGTGCATTTCACTAAAGATGGGATTGGCTTGGGCTGCCTGTAGAGCGCATAACAAAATAGTGAGACTGTTTAAACTAGTAGCCTACTGGCTTTATCATTTATTTATTTTAAATGTTCTACTTAATATGATTTAGAATCTAATCAATATGATTTCAAATGGATGATTATGAAATGATCTAATCTGTAACTGACAGTGGTAACATGCTCTAGCCTTCTAATAGTGTAGAGCAGAACTGCCTGGTTATGAGAGAACACCACAGAACAATCACTCCTCAGTTCTCCCCTTTAGTGCCAGACAGTAACAACTCAGTTAGTTATAAGGACTGGTGAATGCTAAAATGTTCACCTCCTCTTGCATTATGCTATGATAGACAGATCATTCATGTTATTGTGCAGTTTAACTGAGATGACAAAAAAGCATCTGTTGTAGCTCCATCTGTCCGGTTAGCAAACCACAGCATTTAGTTCCCACTAGCAGCCCTGTTCTTTTTAGGCAGCAGACACAGTCATTATTATGGGGTGTGTCTTCTGAAAATGACTCCACACTGTGCAATTCAAACCAATAACCCTACAATTGAACTGGAATGCATTTGAAGTAAACCACCCAAAAACCACCACGTCGCTCTCTGAAGGAAGACAAAAACAAGCATTGAATGAGGATCAAATATAGAAACCCAAACACTGTGGACTGAACAGCAGAATGTCTCTAAAATGAGGTTTGAATAGCTCAGACGTCTACCTATTAGTAGTATTAGCCAATGGTGTATATAAACCTGTACTGCTGATGCTATCTATTGGCTATTGAGAGGCTTTGAAGCCACCGATCGGCCATATTGGCACTCCCTAGAAGGAGCAGTCCTCCATAGTAATGGATGGAATTCTACAGTGTTTCAATTAAGTGTTTCAAGGACAAAATGACATGTATTTAAGTATTTACAAAATGACATGTTTTGTTGTTGTAAATTGTTCTTTTTTTATGTTTAACTCACATAATATAATTTAAAAGTGGGCATTAAGGTATATGTAATAACTAATGTAGACATTAATAAATGCATTTATATAGCTTCCAAAATGTCTTTTTTTTATTGGAGGAGTAGTGCTAAGATGGAGGCACAGGGGCTTCAACAAATCACCCCCTAAAAGTAATCTAGTGTATATACTGCATACATCACTGGTAGTAGCCTAGTAGCCTTCATCACGGAAACCTCCATTCCTGTGATGGATACTGGTGAAGTATACCGAACAAAAATATAAACACAACATGTAAAGTGTTGGTCCCATGTTTCATGAGCTGAAATAAAAGATCCCAGAAATGTTCCATATGCACAAAAAGCTTATTTTTCTCAAATGTTGTGGACAAATTAGTTTACATCCCCGTTAGTGGGCATTTCTTCTTTGCCAAGATAATCCATTCACCTGACAGTTGTGGCATATCAAGAAGCTGATTAAACAGCATGATCATTACACAGGTGCACCTTGTGCTGGGGACAATAAAAAGACACTTTAAAATGTGCAGTTCTCACACACAACACAATGCCACAGATGTCTCAAGTTATGAGGAAGCATGCAATTTGGTATTTGGTATATTATTAGGATCCCCATTAGCTGTTGCAAAAGCAGCAGCTGCTCTTCCTGGGGTCCACACAAAACATGAAACATGACATAATACAGAAAATGAATAGACAAGAACAGCTCAAGGACAGAACGACATAATATTTTTTTAAAGGCACACGTAGCATACATATCAATACATACACACAAACTATCTAGGTTAAATAGGCTTTATCTGTTTTTTTAAAGCAGGTTTGCTGTTTATTTGAGCAATAAGAGATGGAACGGAGTTCCTGTATGCTTTTTTGAATTTGTTCTGGATTTGGGGACTGTGAAAAGACCCCTGATGGCATTTCTGGTGGGGTAAATGTGTGTGTCAGAGCTGTGTGTAAGTTGACTAGGCAAACAATTTAACACAATGAAAAAAGAAAAAAAACGTATAAAAATAAGAAATTATGCAGTCAGTTTCTCCTCAACTCTTAGCCAAAAGAGACTGGCATGCATAGTATTTACACTACCAGTCAAAAGTTTTAGAACACTTACTCATTCAACGGTTTTTCTTTATTTGTACTATTTTCTACATTGTAGAATAATAGTGAAGACATCAAAACTATGAAATAACACACATGGAATCATGTAGTAAACAAAAAAGTGTTAAACAAATCTAAATATATTTGAGATTTGAGATTCTTCAAATAGCCACCCTTTGCCTTGATGACAGCTTTGCACCCTCTTGGCATTCTCTCAACCAGCTTCATGTGGTAGTCACCTGGAATGCATTTCAATTAATAGGTCTGCCTTCTTAAAAGTTAATTTGTGGAATTTCTTTTAGGGGTAGTATACAGAAGATAGCTCTATTTGGTAAAAGACCAAGTCCATTTTATGCCAAGAACAGCTCAAGTAAGCAAAGAGAAACGACAGTAGATCATTACTTTAAGACATGAAGGTCAGTCAATGCGGAACATTTCAAGAACTTTGAAAGTTTCTTCAAGTGCAGTCGAAAAAAACATCAAGCGCTATGATGAAACTGGCTCTCATGAGGACCGCCACAGGAATGGAAGACCCAGAGTTACCTCTGCTGCAGAGGATAAGTTATTCAGAGTAACGAGCCTTAGAAATTGCAGCCCAAATAAATGCTTCACGGAGTTCAAGTAACAGACACATCTCAACATCAACTATTGAGAGGAGACTGTGTGAATCAGGCCTTCATGGTCAAATTGCTACAAAGAATCCACTACTAAAGGACACCAATAAGAAGAGACTTGCTTGGGCCAAGAAACAAGAGCAATGGACATTAGACCGGTGAAAATTTGTCCTTTGATCTGCAGTCCAAATTGGAGATTTTTGATTCCAACCGCCATGTCTTTGTGAGATGCGGTGTGGGTGAACGGATGATCTCCGCATGTGTATTTCCTACTGTAACGCATGGAGGAGGAGATGTTATGGTGTGGGGGTGCTTTGCTGGTGACACTGTCTATTTAGAATTCAAGGCACACTTAACCAGCATGGCTACCACAGCATTTCTCAGCGATACACCATCCCATCTGGTTTGGGCTTTGTCCCACTATCATTTGTTTTTCAACAGGACAATGACCCAACACACCACCAGGCTGTGTAAGGGCTATTTAACCAAGAAGGAGAGTGATGGAGTGCTGCATCAGATGACCTGGCCTCCACAATCCCCCGACCTCAACCAAACTGAGATGGTTTGGGATGAGTCGGACCGCAGAGTGAAGGAAAAGCAGCCAACAAATGCTTAGCATATGTGGGAACTCATTCAAGACTGTTGGAAAAGCATTCCAGATGAAGCTGGTTGAGAGAATACCAAGAGTGTGCAAAGCTGTCATCAAGGCAAAGGGTGGCTATTTGAAGAATCTCAAATATAACATTTATTTTGATTTGTTTAACACTTTTTTTTTACTACATGATTCCATATGTGTTATTTCATAGTTTTCATGTCTTCGTTATGTAGAAAATAGTAAAAATAAAGAAAAACCCTTGAATGAGTAGGTGTTCTAAAACTTTAGACCGGTAGTGTATATCAGCCCTCTGATTACAATGACGAGCAAGACGTGCTGATCTGTTCTGGGCCTGCTGCAGTTTAACTAGGTCTTTCCTTGCAACACTTGACCACGCGACTCGACAATAATCAAGATAAGACAAAACTAAAATCTGCAGAACTTCCTTTTTGGAGTCAACCATTGAATCTATATGTTTTGACCATGACAGTTTACAATCTAAGGTAATGCCAAGTAATTTAGTCCCTTCAACTTGTTCAGATCTGCCCTGCGGTACATCACACTTTACATGTTTGACATTAGAGAAGCTTCCATTAAAGAAAACCCTTTGAGTCCTATTAGATAGACAGCTCTGAAACAATGATATGGCAGAGGTTGAAAAGCCATAACAAATACATTTATTCAACAACACGTTATGGTCAATAATATCAAAGGATGCACTGAAATCTAACAGTACAGCTCCCACAATCTTCTTATTATCACTTTCTTTCAACCAATCATCAGTCATTTGTGTCAGTGCAGTACATTTTGGTTGCCCTTCTCCATAACCATGCTGAAAGTCTGTTGTTCATTTGTTTACAGAGAAATAGCATTGTATTTGGTCAAAAACTATTTTTTCCCCCAAAGTTTGCTAAGAGCTGGCAGCAAGCTTATAGGTCTGCTGTTAGAACCAGTATTTGTATTTGTATTTATTATGGATTCCCATTAGCTGCTGCCAAAGCAGCATCTACTCTTCCTGGGGTCCGGCAAAATTCATTCAGTTATACAATTTTAAAAACATTACAATACATTCATAACAGATTTCACAACGCACTAAGTGTGTGCCCTCAGGCCCCTACTCCACTACCACATATCTACAACACAAAATCCATGTGTACGTGTGTGTATAGTGCATATGTTACCATGTGTGTGTAAAGGCTGCTTTACCACTCTTGGATAGCGGAATTACTTTGGCTTCCATCCAGGCCTGAGTACAAATACTTTCCTCTAGGGTCAGATTAAACATACGACAAATAGGAGAGGCTATAGGGTCAGCTAACATACTCAGTAGCTTTCCATCTAAATTGTCAATACCATGAGGTTTGTCAATATTGATAGTTAACAATCATTTTTCCACCTCTCCCACACTAACTTTACAAAATTCACACTTGCATTGCTTTTTTTCCATTATTTGCTTTTCTATGCATGAATACGATTGCTCACTGTTCGTTGTTGGCATTTCCTGCCTAAGTCTGTCAACTTTGCCAATGAAGTAATCATTAAAATAATTGGCAACATCAAATGGTTTTGTGATGAATAAGCCATCTGATTCGATGAAAGATGGAGTTGAATTTGTCTTTCTGCTCATAATTTCATTTAAAGTACTCCAAAGTTTTTTGGAGCTTCCTTATGAGCGGACAGCTTGATGAAAACCAGCCAATATTCAGGTCCTCAAGAAAGTAGACCTTTGTTTACATCACATACACTATCAAGCATTTCACACATATTATTTAGATACTGACTGTTAGCACTTGGTGGCCTATAGCAACACCTCCCAAAAAAAAGGCTTTAGATGTGTCAAGTGAACCTGCAACCACAACACATACGATCTTCTCTAAGCATTACAGGGATATGGCTCTGAATATATACAGCAACACCTCCCCCATAAGCATTTGTGTCTCTTCTATAGATGTTTTATCCTTGTATTGCTACTGCTGCATAATCAAGTGAGTCTCAGAAATGGCTAATATATGAAAGTTATCTGATTAGCAAGTTATTGATTTCATGAACCTTATTTCTAAGGCTACATATATTAATATGGGCTATTGTCAGCCCTTTCCTGGGTAGCTTATCAGAGACAGACATAATATGGAAAAGAGCTAAAAAAGAAAGAGAAGAAAATATACATCCAGCAGTGTATTAATCAATTGGTGTGTGTGTGTGTGTGTGTGTGTGTGTGTGTGTGTGTGTGTGTGTGTGTGTGTGTGTGTGTGTTCATGCTGGGTTGAAGTTACGAACCCATAGGCTTGGCTCTATCATCCCTTCCAGGCTTCTGGGAGGGAGGGTGGTCAATGAGCCTGTCATAGCGGATGTATGTCCCAACGCAGCTTTCTTGTCTGGGATAAGTTCTTTCCTCTTCTGGCGCACAGCTTCAGGATAGTCCTCATTGAGGAAGATACAGTGCATTCGGAAAGTATTCAGACCCCTTGACTTTTCCCACATTTTGTTACATTACAGCCTTATTCTAAAATTGATAACATAGTTTTTTCCCCCTCTTCAATCTATACACAATACTCCAAAATGACAAAGCAAAAACAGCTTTTTGTATAAAAAACAACAACGGAAATATAACATTTACATAAGTATTCAGTCCCTTTACTCTGTACTTTGTTGAAGCACCTTTGGCAGCGATTACAGCTTCGAGTCTTCTTGGGTATGACGCTACAAGCTTGGCACACCTGTATTTGGGGAGTTTCTCCCATTCTTCTCTGCAGAACCTCTCAAACTCTGTCAGGTTGGATGGGGAGCGTCGCTGCACAGCTATTTTCAGGTTTCTCCAAAGATTGTCGATCAGGTTCAAGTCCGGACTCTGACTGGGCCACTCAAGGACATTCAGAGACTTGTCCCGAAGCCACTCCTGCGTTGTCTTGGCTGTGTGCTTAGGGTCGTTGTCCTGTTGGAAAGCGAACCTTTGCCCCAGTCTGAGGTCCTGAGGGCTCTGGAGCAGGTTTTCATCAAAGATCTCTCTGTACTTTGCTCCGTTCATCTTTCGATCCTGACTAGTCTTCCAGTCCCTGCCACCAAAAAACATCCTCACAGCATGATGCTGCCATCACCATGCTTTCACTGTAGGGATGGTGCCAGGTTTCCTCCAAACATGACGCTTGGCATTCAGGCCGAAGAGTTCAATCTTGGTTTCATCAGACCAGACAATCTTGTTATTCATGGTCTGAGTCCTTTAGGTGCCTTTTGGCAAACTCCAAGCGGGCTGTCAGGTGCTTTTTACTGAGGAGTGGCTTGCGTCTGGTCACTCTACCATAAAGGCCTGATTGGTGGAGTGCTGCAGAGATAGTTGTCTTTCCAAATGAGTTCCAATCGATAGAATTTACCACAGGTGGACTCCAATCAAGTTGTAGAAACATCTCAAGGGTGATCAATGGAAACAGGATGCACCTGAGCTCAATAGCAAAGGGTCTGAATACTTATGTAAATAAGGTATTTCTGTTTTTACATTTTAATAAATGTGTAAACATTTCTACAAACCTGTTTTCTCTTTGTCATTATGGGGTATTGTGTGTAGATTGAATTTTATTTTATTTCACCTTTATTTAACCAGGTAGGTTAGTTGACAACAAGATAAAGCAAAGCAGTGTGACAGAAACAACAACACAGAGTTACACATGGAATAAACAAGCATACAGTCAATAACACAATAGAAAAAAAAGAAAGTCTATATACAGTGTGTGCAAATGGCATGAGGAGGTATGGCAATAAATAGTCCATAGTAGCAAAGTAATTACAATTTAGCAGATTAACACTGGAGTGAGAGATGAGCAGATGATGATGAGCATATGATGGTGTGTAAGTAGTGATACTGGTGTGCAAAAGAGCAGCAAAGTAAATAAAACAATATGGGGATGAGGTAGGTAGATTGGGTGATGAGGAAAAGGTTTTATTTAATCCATTTTAGAATAAGGCTGTAACGTAACAAAATGTGGAAAAGTCAAGGGGTCTGAATACTTTCCGAATACACTGTGTACATTCCTCTCAAGTTCTTGGCTCTTTCCAGAACAGCTGCCTTGTCCTTGAACCTCAGGAACTTGACCACTATCGGCCTCGGCCTGTCACCTGGGCTGGTGGTAGGTTTACCAGTCCTGTGGGCGAACTCCACCTCAATCTTCCTGTGGTCCATCTTCAATTTCTCAGAGATCATTTCCCTCACTTTGTCCTCAGTCTCGTGGAGATTCTGCAATTCCATCCACAACCATGTTGTTCCGCCTTGATTGTCCCTCGACAATCCGTCATTGTTATCATGGATTCACACACAGAATTGATGTCCTCTCTCAATGACTTACAGATGTCTGTCATCTCGCCATTCTCCTGTTTCAACTCATTGAGCTGACCCTGGGAGAACTGCAAATAGTTATTCAGGTCCTGGACCTCTCTGGTCAGGTTGTCCATTCTTTTATTAGTTGAATCCACCAGTATTTGGACACAACACTTGAAGCTATTTGCTTGTTGTTGTAACAACTGCTTGTATAACTATTTTTGTTCATTTAAAAAATCCTTTGCGTGTGATAGAGAGACACCACTGCCTTCAATGGTACTCCCGCTGGCTTTGGTCTTTGTCATGGTAGCTTAGCAACGTAGGTTATGCTGTTACTCCACGCAGTTCCAGACAGGGCAGGTCACAAGGAAGATTGAAAACAACAAACGGCAGGGATCTAGACAGCCACAGACCTGAGACAATCCGCGGTCCCAACCACAATGGCTAACTGCGTTCCGGGCTGCGTTCAAGCCCTCAAGAAAATCTTGCTAGCTTGATAGACAGCTAGCTAGCAGCTATATTTACTAAATTAACTAAAGTAAAAAAAAAAAAGGAACAATAAAAGAAAAACAATGCTATATACAGGTGGTACCGGTACCGAGTCAATGTGTGGGGTACAGGTTAGTTGAGGTAATTGAGGTAACATGTACAGTACCAGTCAAAAGTTTGGACCCCAACTCATTCAAGGGTTCTTCTTTATTTGTACTATTTTCTACATTGTAGAATAATAGTGAAGACATTAAAACTATGAAATTACAAAGTAGCCACAGAAACCGTCTAAGTGAAGCTCATCTGCGTGCTCGTTGTCCTCACCAGGGTCTTGACCTGACTGCAGTTCGGTGTCTTAACCGACTTCAGTGGACACATTTTCACCTTCAATGGCCACTGGCATGCTGGAGAAGTGTGCTCTTCACGGATGAATCCTGTTTACAACTGTACCGGGCAGATGGCAGACAGCGTGTATGGCGTTGTGTGGGAGAGGTTTGCTGATGTCAACGTTGTGAACAGAGTGCCTCATTGTGGCGGTGTGATTATGGTATGAGTAGGCATAAGCTACGGACAAGGAACACAATTGCATTTTATCAAAGCAATTTGAATGCACAAAGATACCGTGACGACATCCTGAGGCCCACTGTCCTGCCATTCATCCATCGCCTCATGTTTCACCATGTCGCAAGGATCTGTACACAATTCCTGGAAGCTGAAAATCTCCCAGTTCTTCCATGGCCTGCATATTCACCAGACAAGTCACCTATTGAGCATGTTTGGGATGCACTCTGGATTGACGTGTATGACAGCACGTTCCAACTCTCTCCAATATTCAGCAACTTCGCACAGCCATTGAAGAGGAGTGGAACAACATTCCACAGGCCACAATCAACAGCCTGATCAACTCTATGTGAAAGCGGTGTGTCGTGCTGCATGCGGCAAATGGTGGTCACATCAGATACTGACTGGTTTTCTGAGCCACGCTCCTACCTTTTTTTAGGTATCTGTGACCAACAGATGTATATTTGTAGTCCCAGTCATGTGAAATCCATAGATTAGGGCCTAATGAATTTATTTCAATTGACTGATTTCCTTATATGAACTGTAACTCAGTAAAACCTTTGAAATTGTTGCATGTTGCATGTAATATCAACACAGGGAGACCGATCAATTAGTTATGGTATTTTTACTAATATACATTTTGTTTATGAATTATTAAGTGATTAAAACTCTAAACTCAAAAAAACTAAATCGGTAACAGAATTTGGCTTCAATAGGATATCATAGTAGTTACAAACCACAGTTGGATCACCTGCTACTGTCCTCCCTTCCACTGGCATACTTTTGGTCGCAGTTTTTTGGTCTGGTCTGGACCAGCCTTGATTTCAACATCCACAGACGTCTGGCCCAAACATAGACGTCCATGATTTGTTCAGATTTGGTCCGGTCCAGTAGAGCACAGTACAGTACAGTAAAGAAAAGTAGAGTATAGTTCAGTACAGTACATTATAATCCAGTAGAGCACAGTAGAGTACAGTACAGTAAATAAACATAGAGTATGGTTCAGTTCAGTACAGTACAGTCATGTATTGTACAGTAGAGTAGAATAGAGTGGAGTACAGTTCAGTACAGTACACAGTAGAGCACACTAGAGTTGAGTACACTATAATGTACTGAACTGTACTATACTTTACTGTACTGTAACGTACTCTACTTGACTGTACTCTACTTTACTGAGTCCTACTGTGCTCTACTTTGATGTCCAAACTTGTGAATAGACATCTATGATTGGTTCAAATGTGTTCTTGTTTAGTGGCAGAGCTCATTAAAATAAAAGCCCGTGTGTAGAATAATACCCAAATATGCAAAGGAGGATATTGTAATCCACTTCACTTACTGTAGTTCAATAACCAAAACAGATTTTTTAACCTCAAGGTGTCATGTCCTAGCTGACACCCCATTCTTTCTGTAGACATCTTGGAATCTTAATTTGGAGCAGATATTTAACAGAGTTTTTGGAAAATGTAGTCACATTTGACCTCAAATCTGTTACCAAAGTTGGCATCTGCACAGTTCTTCCAGTAAATGTGTTTTTGTAAAATTGTCTGTGTAATTTGTTAAAAGTGGTCCTTGTGCATAGAGTTGTATGGTTTGTTAAACTTTGATGAATGTTTTTTGTTTGGCACACATTTTAAGTGAATAATCTCTGCGCAATTCCGTTTCCGTGAAATTGCCCATAGTGGTTTTTCACTGTAACCTCTGGCTGAACTAGGTTACATTTGAACTCATGACTTTGGTACCGCAGGTTTGTGCAAATAAAATGTCTCTGTCCAAATACCTTTCACAACCCTAACAGTCTATGGTGCCATTTCATAAACAGTCTCTCCTGACTCTCCTCCTCTCAGCCATTGGTAAATATAAAATGAGGCCATCAATCAAGATTTGAGAATTGAGTAACCCACCTGGCCTCCTCCCTCCCTTCCTATCCTTTCACCCAGACTAATCAGACAAGCTGGCCAGGAACGCTAACAGCCAAAGGAACAGGCTACTCTCTCTGTCAGCCAAACTCTTATTTAACCTGTTTGTTCTAGTTGTACACTCCACTCATCTTAGCCAGTTGATTACTGCTTATCTGTAGAATCTCTCTCTCTCTCTCGTCCCTGTTTTTATTACAGTCTGAATCTATGGGTGCAAATTTATGGGGAGAACAAGGATATTTTGTTATGTAGATTAATAGCTTGTGTGTGTATGTCTAGTTAAAAAAAGGTTAAATAAAAATAAATAAAAATGTATAGTATATGAGTGTGTGTGTTGAAGTCACAGTGTCATACCCAAGGACCTGATCTACTCAGCGAGATAAAAGTAATCAGGTAAAGTGCTCGTGTCTAATTCTGACCTGAGATATTACTCAATCAACAGCCAAGCTAATGTTTAACTACACCAAGAAGATACACAATCCTCCTGACACCCAGTTTGACAGTTAATAAATCGGACTAGCACTTCTCTCAGTGCCTAGACATTGAACCACAGATATTTCCAGTGATGGAAAAATAACTCAAATGTCACAATTAAGGACACCTTAATAGAAAGTGACTCAAGTAAAATTCACCCAGTAAACTACTATTTGAGTAAATGGCTAAAAGTATCTGGTTTTAAATGTACTTAAGCACAGTGGTGGAAAAAGTACGACATCGCCATGCTTGAGTAAAAGTAAAAGTAAATGCTATACATCAAATTCCTTATATTAAGCAAACCAGATGGCACAATGTTCTCGTTTTAAAAATGAACGACAATCAGAAGCACACTTCAACCCTCAGACATTACTACAAATGCCGTATTTGTATTTATTGAGTCCGCCAGATCAGAGACAGTAGGGATGACAGCGTGTTATATTTATAGGTGCTTGAATTGAACCATATCGCTGTCCTGCCTGAGCATTCAAAATGTAACAACTACTTTTGGGTGTCAGGGAAAATGTATGGGAGTAAAAAGTATCTATTTGTTTTGGAATGTAGCACAGTAAAAAATATAAATAGTAAAGTACAGATACCCCCCAAAAAACGACATAAGTAGTACACCACTGGCTATATCTGGTTATTCTTCTCTACACTTGGAGGAGTATGTGTGTATGCGAGAGATTGTGAGTGTGTACTGCTTGTTTGGTGGCAGTCTTTGTTTAGTAACTGGAGTACATATCCTTAATTAATTTCAGAATGAATAAACTTTTGTGTTTCTATGTCAAACGGCTTTGTTATATTTCAGTCTTCTGTGATGCGTATAAAGTGTAATATTGGGATGCACACTCAAAATGTAATACATTTCAACTCTATATCTGAAATGAAAATGAAACAGGTGTCTTTTTTTAAAGCCCAAAACCATGTGTGTGAGGTGTATACTCTTGACTACCAAGAAACACTCCGTGTGACCCTGATTTAATCCACTGCAGTAAAAGGTTAACTCAGGGCCGTAGATAAAGACTACAGCCAGTTTGACTCAGTATGACTCTACAGTAGTTTGACTCCACGTGTGTGGTGTCATAACTGATGTAGCTTAGCCTTTGAGAAATATTCCCTTTTTGGCACTGGTGTAATGCAGGAAGGGGTGAAAGGGTGGAGTGAGTTAGTATGTGTACGTGTGCATGTGTGGTTGTATAGGTCTTGTATAGGCCTGGAGGGGGGAAGTGACATGGACAGAACAGAGAAAGTCGTAGCTTAATGGAAGAAAAATCCTACATCTCTTACAAACCCAGACAATGGCTTTGAGGCACATGCTGGGTGTTTGAGCTCCTTCTACTCCCTCCCCTGCACTCTTAGCAGCTAATGGCAATGGGTGATGTTGAGAGGTGGAGGATGTTGATATGAGGCAAGATTGGCCTGGGGGATGAGAGCTTTAAATGGGTTTCTGGTTCTGATGGGTTTTCTGTGTGTGTGTGTGTGTGTGTGTGTGTGTGTGTGTGTGTGTGTGTGTGTGTGTGTGTGTGTGTGTGTGTGTGTGTGTGTGTGTGTGTGTGTGTGTGTGTGTGTGTGTATTCATGCTTCGTGCGCGCGTGTGTTTGTGTAAGTGTGTGTGAGGTTTGAGAGAGTACTTTTGTATTGCTCTGTGCTTGCATGGTTGTCTGGAGCAACTTTTCTCCCTCTCTCTCTCCATTTCTCTCTCGCCCTCTCTTTTACTTTCTCTCGTGCTCCAGTTAAGTTCTTTGAGTGGCTGTCTCCTCTCAGACTCAGAGGGCTTGTCAAAGTGTGTACTCACTCCCTGCTCATTCACACTCCACTGCACCCAATACACTAGGTAATAGACTCTACACACTCTCCCTGAATCTGACTCACGACCCACCAGCGCCCTCGGGGGCAAAACGTCAAATCCCGAAACCCCTGTTGCCCTTCCTGTCAGACACACACTCTCTCTCTGTCTTTCATTTTCTCTTCCACTTCTCTCTTTCTCCCACTCGCTCTCTCTCTCTCTAGTCTCTGTTGTTAAAGAACATATTTCATTTTAATATGACTAGCTTGGATAAGTAAGAATATATTTAAAGAATACATCATTTCCCCGTGTTTAGTATTTTTTGTGTTCTTACACATTATGGTGTCCTGGTCCAGAAACTGTGGTGTTGCAAGATTGGGTTATGTTTATTGTTTGCCAGGTCTGGTGATTTTGAACGTTTGTTTTTCTCAGTGAAGTTCTCATCAGGAGCAGATGATGTGGCCAACACTCATTAGAGTTACCTCAACAGCAGGCCAATAGATAGCACTTCAGAGGTCTTCTCTATCGCCCTCTCTGCTCTTGCACGTATTTTCTCCCTTGCTCGCTCTCCATTTGTTGCTATCCACTTTCTTCACAATTTTCTGTCTAACTCTCTCTTTCTCAACCCTCTTAATCTCTATTTTCCTCTCCCTATCTCTATTTCCCTCTCTCTCTCTCTCTGTCTCTCTCTGTCTCCCTCCCTCTCTCAGTCTGTCCCTCTGTCTCTGTCTCTCTCTCTGTCTCCCTCCCTCTCTCAGTCTGTCCCTCTGTCTCTCTATCTCTCTCCTCCATGGTTGATCTAATAGTGTGTAATGGTGTGGAGGGTTCCTATGGGTTGTTTGGCTGGGATGTGTGTCTCTACTGCTGGGCTGCAGCCTGTCCACTCAACCAGGCCCAAGACAATACATGTTCTGTACTCTGACGATCAGCCCCAGTGGTGTGTGTGTGTGTGTGTACGTGTGTGCGCGCTGAGTGGCTGTGATACAAGCAGGAACCCAGCTGTGAAGTCAGAAGGGTGTTGATTAAACTATACAGAGCCTACAGAAAGTATTCAAACCCCTTGACTTTTTCCACATTTTGTTGTGTTACAGCCTGAATTAAAAATGTATTCAATTCAGATTTGTTTGTCACTGGTCTACACACATAATAAATACCCTATAATTTCAAAATTGAATAATGTTTTTTGTTTTTACAAACATTTGACAAATTAATGAAAACCGAAAAGCTGAAATGTTTTGAGTTAAGTATACGACCACTTTGTAATGACAAGCCTAAATAAGGTCAGGAGATATATATATTTTTTTAACAAGTCACATAATAAGATGCATGGACTCACTTGGTGTGCAATAATAGTGTTTAACATGATTTTTGAATGACTACCTCATCTCTGTACCCCACACATACAGATAATTGTAAGGTACCTCAGTCGAGCAGTGAAATTCAAACACAGATTCAACCACAAAGACCAGAGAGGATTTCAAATGCCTCACAAAGAAGGGCACCTATTGGTAGATCGGTAAAAATCAAAAAGCAGACATTGAATATCTCTTTGAGCATGGTGATGTTATTAATTACACTTTGGATGGTGTATCAATACACCCAGTCACTACAAAGATAGAGGCGTCCCTCATAACTCAGTCGCTGGAGAGGAAGGAAACATCTCAGGGATTTCACCATGAGGCCAATGGTGACTTTAAAACAGTTACAGAGTTTAATGGCCTTGATAGGAGAAAACTGAGTATGGATCAACAAAGTTGTAGTTACTCCATAATGCTAAACTAATTGATAGAGTGAAAAGAAGGAAGCCTGTACAGAATAAAAACATTCCAAAACTTGCATTCTCTTCGCAACAAGGCACTAAAGTAATACTGCAAAAAAATGTGGCAAAGCAATACACTTTTTGTCCTGAATACAAAGTGTTATGTTTCAGGCAAATTCAATAAAACACATTACTGAGTACCACTCTCCATATTTTCAAGCATAGTGGTGGCTGCATCATGTTATGGGCATGCTTGTAATCGTTAAGGACTTAAATTAATGGAATGGAGCTAAGTACAGGCAAAATCCTAGAGGAAAACCTGGTTCAGTCTGCTTTCCACCAGACATTGGGAGATTAATTCACCTTTCAGCATGACAATAACCTAAAACACGGCTAAATCTACACCTGAATTGCTTACCAAGAAGACAGTGAATGTTCCTGAGTGGCCATCTATGGCAAGACCTGAAAACGGTTGTCTAGCAATGATCAACCATCAATTTGACAGAGCTTGAAGAATTTTGAAAAGAATAATGGGAAAAAAGAAGAAACCTGCACACTGCCCTTGATAGCAACACTGCTCTTTAATAAGCTTTACGTTTCGACCTCAAGGCCTTCGTCAGAGCTTTTGTGAGTTTTTTTCAATTAGCATCCTTATGTAGACATAGTTCCACCCACATCCATTCAATGCATCAAATGGGGTTGGAGTTGAGGGAAAATAAGTACGTTTCACCAAATATAACAATGTGTATTTCATAAGTATTCGAATAAAGTGTCTATATAAAACACGTCTGTAAAACCACAATGAGGACATCGACACATCAAGCTAATTTTCATAAATCATTGGGTACAGCGTGAGAAAAATGTCAGAGTAATCTGAAATGGTGGCTTTAATTCATAATTCATTTTATTCAACTGTTACTATGCATCTGCAAAAAAATAACTCAGATGTGCGAGTGCCTTTTGAATATTGAAAAGAATAATGGGCAAATGTTGCACAATCCAGGTGTGGAATGCTTTTGAGACTTACCCCAAAAGACTCACTGCTGAAATCGCTGTTTCTACAAAGTATTGACTCAGGGGTGTGATTACAGAACTATAAGTTCTATATTTATGTATTTAATTTTCAATACATTTTCAAAAAAAATTTAAAAAATGTATACAGTATTTAAATAATTTTGAATTCAAGCTGTAACACAACAAAATGTGGAATAAGTCAAGGGGTATGAATACTTTCTGAAAGCACTGTAAATCTGCTTTGCAAGGGTGGAGTATGTGTGTATGTGTGTGTGCGTGAGGGATGGTTGTAAAAGAGAATGATTTGTCGATGGGTTATATAGAGTAAGGGTGGACAGGGTTGGATTGGGCTCTATTTAGGTTGAGAGTTCGAATCATATCACAGACAATTTTAGCATTATGAGCAACTTTTCAACTACTTACTACTTTTTAGCTACTTTGCAACTACTTAGCATGTTAGCTAACTCTTCCCCTAACCACAAGCCTAACCCTTTAACCTAACTTATCCCTAACCTCTAACCCTAACCCCTAGCCCACCTAACATTAGCAAGCTAGCTAGAATTCTTAACTTATCATACGTTTTGCAAATTCATAACATATTGTACGTTTTGCAAACGAGACACTCAATTTAGTATGATATGAGTGTCTCGGATTTACTTACAGAATTATACAAAATGCTCTGAGACCAGGTTGTTTACCAAAATAATTTGTTGCAGATAAAAATCAAGTAGTGCACACAAAATGTATTTTTTCGCTTAAGTTTTCATGTACCTAATAAAAATGTCAATGTCAATGTGTTTCCATAGCATTTGCCTTAAATAGCAAATGTGCCTACTCTGGTCTTGGCATGTGCACTCTAGCCAACAGCTCGCAGATCAGACTGGTCTCATAGACTAGACGTAACGTTGTAAATCCAGGAGACAAATTAGTATGATATGTTACGGTTGGTATGGTTACATAAGACAGAAGGTTACTTAAGGTAAAAACATAAGGATAGTAGGTTGCCTGTTCGAGTCTCATCACAGACAACTTTATAATTTCAGCTAATTAGCAACTTTTCAACTACTTACTACTTTGTAACTACTTAGGGTGTTAGCTATCCCCTCCCCTTCCCCTAACCCTTCCCATAACCCTAGCCTTAACCCTTTAACCTAACTCCTAACCTTAAGCCTAACCCTTAACCCCTAGCCTAGCTAACATTGGCCAGCTAGCTAATGTTAGCGTTATCCACCTAACTAACGTTAACCACAACAAATTGGAATTCGTAACATATCATATGTTTTGCAAATTTGTAACATGACACTGCTTCACCAATAGCCTTCACATGGCTGAGAAAAACACTGTGCAAATGCATTAAGCCCTTCTGAATACTCTCACTCAACCATACATCAATGTGTAATTTAACTGAAATATAACCAGCAACCACTTAAAATCCTTCTATATCTTCTGTATATGTAATGGGTTAAATATATCTCCTGTCACCTCCAGAATAATGTAATTCTAAGTGCTGCAGGGGAGAGATAGAGAGGTTTGGCCTACAATAACAGCAGAAGTTGGATGGATGCCAAGCTGTCACACAGTTGGATGACATATCTGAACCCTTCCCATTATTTCTTTATACAGATGGGCCTCTGGGATTTGAATGTGAGTGTGTGTGAGAGAGAGAGCGAGAGCAAGAGCAAGAGCGAGAGAGAGAGAGAGAGTGAGAGAGAGAGCGAGAGAGAGAGACAGAAGAAATGAAAATGGGGTAATTCTGTGTGTCATTGAGCTAATGGAGGTCTTGGCCTGTGTAATGGAGCCCCTCCCTCTGGACAGAGCAGATAATTTAATTAACGTCAGCCTTCACTCCTCCCTCTCTCCTCTCCTTCTCGCCCTCCCTTCCCTCTTTTGTAAGTGACTCATCTGCACACAGTGCTGCTCTTAACACTATCATCCCCATCCTCTGAACTAATCCACAATATAGAGCTGTCCAACATCCTACATCATTCATTCATTCATTCTTTTGTTCTTCGTTCATTGGACCTAATAGCTACACGTTCATGCATAGAGAAAACGGCTCCATCCATCTTTATCCAGTACATTACATTCCTCTCACACTCTCTGGGCTTTTAAGGTTTACAGATGGCAGCCATATTTAGGGTTATTGTTATGATCCATGATGTACTGGCTCTGCCCAAAGTGAATGCCTGCTTTAGCCAGCCTGTCATTGTAGAAGGCAATTTGTTGGTACCAACAGTCTGGTACCAAAGGCTAGCTACCCAAAGATTTACAAAAGGAATCTTCTGGTTGATAAGCTTAGCTGACCAATGCTCTGTTTTCTGCATAGTTCAGACTCATTCGCTACAAAATGACGATGACATACAGAACCCCAGCAAGCACAGACGGTTCGACAACGTTTGCGTTTGGTTCAAGTCTGATGCCATTTTTGAGATCGACCCTGGCCTGAATGTGTGCGGTTTACAGTAACGAAATGTCGCTTTCCTTTCTGTCCATCTCATTCTACAGATTGTAAAGCTTTATCTGACCTCCGCTCTGTGTTTTCTACAGGTGGTATAGCAGGGGGTATAGAGATCTGTATCACCTTCCCTACTGAGTATGTGAAGACTCAGCTACAGCTGGACGAGAAGGCCAACCCTCCCAAATACAGGGGCATTGGTGAGTGTCTGACTGTGTGTGTGTGTCCTCTCACCCGGCAACACAAGACTTTCTCTATCCATCTCCCTTCATACCTCTCTACCTCTTCTTCCCCGATGCATCTAACCTTTCTGAGATACAGGGTCGTCAGTGTGTCGACCAAATCAATTAATCTCCATCTATCTCTATCTCTTGCTCACGCTCCATTTCTTATTCTCACTATCTCGCTCCCTCTCTCTTTTTCTGTCCCTCTTAGGATCTAATTATCAAATTACCCATCATCCTCAGGTGCATTAGTGATTCTGGCAGGCTGTCACGCTACTTGTTTGTATGACACACACACACACACAGTCTGGCTTCTCTTGGCTGGAGCTCTGAGGATCTGAGACCATCTTAATGAGCCCTGCACACAGCTGTCTCTGCCTCATACTAAATAGCTATGTTCGTCAAGGGGTTTTCTCTCCATGTGTGAATATGAAGTTATTTGAATACTCTCCGTGTGTCCGTAGCTGGTTGCGTGTTCATGTATTGATGTGTGTGTAGGTGACTGTGTAAAGCAGACGGTACAGGGTCACGGGGTGAGAGGACTGTACAGAGGACTCAGCTCACTGCTCTACGGATCCATACCCAAATCAGCTGTCAGGTATGTGGATGGCATCTAGCCCTAAACACACACCAATTATTTTGGTCTATTACTCACAATACATAGCTGAAATGTCGCACTGGTCTTGTGTGTAATTATGTTATTCTTTCCCAGAGATGATATTTATTCGACCTACCTGCTTTATTCCACACACGACCGTTCTATGGAGACCTCAGTCTCAGACAGGGGTATTTAGCATCTCTCTTTCTCTGAATGTGTTTGTTTGTGTGTATGTGTGTTACAGAGCAGAGCCTGTCTTTAGAGTGGACAGACCCAGCCATGCGGAGCAGAGCTGCCAATTCTTGTATCAGTAGAGATACAGAGATGAAAACCTGTTGGTGTGTGTATGTGTGTTTGTGTGCGTCTGTGTCAGCCAGTCAGTCAGCCTAGGGGAAGGGCTCAGTAGGGAAACAGTGCATAGAGATGGACAGGGCAACAAGAGTAGGCCACATCATCTGTCTAGTCTGACAGCTGTGTGTGTGTGTGTGTGTATGCTTTACATAATTGGGTTATGAAAAAAGAAGGGAGTGCTTTTCTTCTCCCCACTTCTTCTCCCATTCCCTCTGTCCCCCTCCCCCTACCAATCCATCATTTTCTCCACTTCCCACCATCCCCCCCATCCCATTAGCTGATTGCCTGTTATGTACAGTGTGGAGCAGTGGGGGGAAGGACGGGGAGTGAAGGAGATAAGAGAGTGGTGAGGGTGAGGCCAGAGAGACACTGGGCTTTGGTGGAGAGACTGACCTTTTTCATCCTCCCATTTAACTCCACCTGCCTTCTCATCCACCCCTTTCCTTTTCCCCTCATCCTTTACTTTCCCAAATACCTTCCTCCTCCCCTCATCTCTTGGCGAGGGGCAACTGACTTTGCAGATAGAGCCCTAATGGGGTTTAGGAGATGTTCCATGGTCTCTGTGACGACCAAGGTGCCTCTGACTCATTCTAGACTTTGGCTGCCGGACCAACTGTTATTCATCATGTTGGGACGATGAAAGAAATTCTGTCACTTTGAATTGGCTAAAGAGAGGAGGTAGTTAAGCCTTAGCACATTGAAGTAATTTTAATGGGGTGATGTAAGGTATAAAATAGTGAAAAAAACTATACTGCCACTTCCTTGCAGTCCAATTAAGGTGGATGAGAGAGAGAGACCTGTTTTGAAACTACTTTCAATCTATAAAGGCATCATTGCCTTTTGTTTGCCAGTCCGTGTCTGTGTGTTCCTGCACTACAGCGTATGCGAGTTGTGAAGCGACTATCACTTAAACAAACGAACATGATTCTTGAGTAGAGACAGAGAAACAGATGCTGCATTTTAATGAACAAAAAAATATGAGGCAAAAAAAAGAGAGGGGTGGAGGGAGAAGAGATGACGAAATAGAACAGCGAGACACACCCAGAGATGGAGACAGATCGTCAACGTCCGAGACAGACAAGAAGACATCGGTCAGACCAGAAACTCTCGGGTGAGAAGGCAGAGGCACAAGAAACCTAGCCTCGTGAAACCCGCCTGATCTTGCAATGTTTATTTGTCACATGTGGCGAATACAACAAGTGTAGACTTTACCTTGAAATGCTTACTTACGAGCTCTTTCCCAAAAATGCAGTTAAAAAGTATGAAAATTCAAAAATAGATAACAAGAAAATAGTAACACAATAAATTAACACAATAAAATATCTGTATTTATTTTTACCAGGTTACAAGAAAACAAACCTTTAATCAACACTAAGTGGCAAAGTGTCTTTCCTCCCCCTCTCCCCTCCTTCCCCTCTCCTCCTCTCTTCCTCCATGTTGTGTTTGGTCCTGAAATCACCACAATCCAATTCCTGCTATAAATAACCTTCCCAGTGAAGGACTCCCTGGCACAGCATCTCCTAACTGATTACAGTGAAGCTTAACACACACATACACACACTCCTGGGGTGAGACAGAACACTCAGCTCGCTTTCATGGTAGCAGTTGCCGGGCATCCGTTGCTTGCTGAGTCATCAGACTTTATGGCTACATTTTTAAACAAGGATGTGCCTTACCTGCTGGGTAGTAAAACATTCTGCATCAATAGCAGTTTGTTTCACTTCACCTGGGCAACGAACAAAGTCGTTTGCCTCTTGCCTCAAATCAAATCAAATTTTATTGGTCACATACACATGGTTAGCAGATGTTAATGCGAGTGTAGCGAAATGCTTGTGCTTCTAGTTCCGACCATGCAGTAAAATCTAACAAGTAATCTAACAATTTCACAACAACTTCCTTTTACACACAAGTGTAAAGGAATGAATAAGAATATGTACATAAATATATGGATGAGCGATGGCTGAACGGCATAGGCAAGATGCAGTAGATGGTATAGAGTACAGTATATACATATGAGATGAGTAATGTAGGGTATGTAAACATTATATAAAGTGGCATTGTTTAAAGTGACTAGTGATAGGACTGGGCAAAGACTTCTACTAAGATTACTAAGCAATTGTATGATGCTCAGAGAGGAAGCTGGTGTGAAATTCTGCTCATCAGCTGATTAAAACCAACCTGGCTTCCTCTAAGGTGTCCAGTGGAGTTAGAACTCTTTGAAGACTCTTTGTTGTTTCCATATCTCATCCAGAGATATCAGCAACTCTGACCCTTCTCATCTTCACAGTTATACAGTATCAGTCTATTTGTTTTACTGTCACCTAGGTAACAAGGAGCCAGGATAGAGGGATAGTCTATTGAGTCTAACGAGATTCTAATTATGATTCTAAAACTGTCTAGATTGAAGGTTCTAGTCTGATATTCTATGAAATTCTAGGATTAGATTTCAGACCAGTGGTCACCAACATTTTCTGAGTCAAGATCACGTTCTGAGTCAAAATGCATGCCAAGATCTACGGCTCTTATTTTTTATTAACATGACTTAAAAAATGTAAGCCTATGCAACAATAACACATTAAAAACAGTACTGTAGCAATGATGTTTGTGCAGTAAGCTATAGGCCCAATACATTATCACCACATACTGGCTTTGCTTGAATTTACCTGCCAATGAATTGTTGTTCAGGACATTTTTTTTAATTACATAAAAAAATTGGAGGTAGGCTATATGATCACACAGGTAATCGATCCATGGTTGTATTACTTGTGAGGCACAGCTGAGTGATCATACATTTAAATAATGTGATTTTTATTTTACTGGGCTGATGGTGCCTGTATCTGATGGTCAGTCTCAGCAGAGGGAGAAAGCAGCAGACTGCGGGTCCGTCTCTCAACATCCCTCCGCTCTCCCTTTCCTCCACTGACACTGACCAAAAAGGGACACTGTCTTCCAGCTGATGGCGAACTCGAGTCGCACCACAAATTCATGTTGTTACTCCTGTGAACAGAGAAAGTAAAATATCCCATGATATTAAAAAAGACCCAAGCCGCTAATAATAACAACAACTCAAGCCTATAGATACACTTTCCTACTCATTCATTACTGCCGCACTGCTTGTTGTAGCGCTGAGTGGAAATAGGAATAACGCGCATTTTATGGGCTATAAAAGTGTTGAATACAAAGTGTTGACAGTGCTGAGTAAGAACTTAAACATGAACTCACTCATAAAAACAGCAGCTCTTTGCTGTATTCGTTGACAGTCTCTCTAGTCATGGTTTTAAACGTTTTGATATCTCACAGTATCAATTTTGCCGTAGCTTTCTTTTACACCTGCTACGTTACTGCAGACTCGGTCATCTGAGCAATTTGATTGGCCAGCGGTTGCATAGTAAACTTGATTTCCTCTCCAGGCCCACAGGGAAGGCAGAGTTTGTACCTTCAGACACATGAAATGGCAACAGTTTGCCTACCCGGCGCGCACGGTAGTTGAATTGGCCGCACCTACCAACAACAGCGCGCGAGACTAATAAAAAAATAGAAACACAAGGCTTTATCGTTGGGTTTTTTACAGAAATGTTTGGCGATCAACTAGAAATGCCTTGCAGATTAACGGGTCGACCAGACCACTGTTTTAGACAATATTCAAACTCAAGTCTAGAATCAAGACTAACTCCTCTTCCTGATATCACTGTATCACTCTCAAACCTGAGCAACAACAACTCTGTTTGTTATCAATGACTATCACTCATGAGAACAACATTGATTGAACTAATCGACTGGGCTGTATACTAACATGTTATCTCTCTCCATCTTCCTCTCTCTCGCTCTCTCCTCCCCTCCTCAGGTTTGGTGTGTTTGAGTATCTCAGTAACCATGCCCGTGACGAGGCAGGGAAGTTGAACAGCACCAGGGGTCTGTTATGTGGGCTTGGTGCTGGAGTCATGGAGGCTGTAGTCATAGTCTGTCCCATGGAGACTGTCAAGGTATGTCTGAGACAGAGCATCTCTATAGCCTTCTTTATAGCTCCGTCTCCTCTTCCAGTCTCTTCTCTATAGCCTCGTATCCTCTCTCTGTCTCTCCCTCTCTCTTGTCTTTATCCCCCCACTCCCCTCCTCTCAGATTTGGTGTCACTGATACCCCCTACCCACTGGTAAGGAGTCAGCTGTCTAGCTGATAATTTTTTAGATCTGAATAGGAAGACCTCATCCCAAATCAGTCTCTATTTGTTACAAATCTAATCCAACAGCTGAATGAGGGTTGACCCGAGCCTTCCAGGAATGTATTCCCTTCAATCATACTCTTTAATATTCTCTGAATTAAAGGTCAGACAGACAAGAACATCTCTCAAGGCTGTCTGTCTGCTCTCAGTGCTCTGTCAAACTGATAATACAATAAAGAAAAAAACATGATAATGCTCTTTTTCCTGGAGCAGTTGGGTTTCTTAATAATACTGTCTGTCTGTCTAACTATCTACTAACTGTCTATCAGCGGAGTCAATCACCACCTTCCGGAGACACCTGAAACCCCACCTCTTTAAGGAATACCTAGGATAGGATAAAGTAATCCTTCTAACCCCCCCCTTAAAAGAGTTAGATGCACTATTGTAAAGTGGTTGTTCCACTGGATATCATAAGGTGAATGCACCAATTTGTAAGTCGCTCTGGATAAGAGCGTCTGCTAAATGACTTAAATGTAAAATGTAAATGTAACTGATAATACAATAAAGAAAAAAACATGATAATGCTCTTTTTCCTGGAGCACAGTTGGGTTTCTTAATAATACTGTCTGTCTGTCTGTCTGTCTCTGTCTGTCTCTGTCTGTCTCTGTCTGTCTCTGTCTGTCTCTGTCTGTCTCTGTCTGTCTCTGTCTGTCTCTGTCTGTCTCTGTCTGTCTCTGTGTCTGTCTCTGTCTGTCTGTGTCTGCGCGTACGTGCGTGTATCTGTGTATGTTTGGTGGTCAAGCTGTTCCTGTGTTCTCTCTCAAGGTTAAATTCATCCACGACCAGTCTTCAGCCAACCCCAAATACAGAGGCTTCTACCATGGAGTCAGGGAGATCATCAGAACCCAAGGTAAGGAAGGAGGGGGAAGTTGCCCTAGACTAGACACTGATTTAAGGCTAGGGTTTAGGGAGGGTAATCTGATCCTACCACCCTAACCTTGAATGATCTGGCCAAAAGTAGTGCACTAGGGAATAGGGTGTCATTTGAGATTCACACTGACATTTATTGTTTAAAGATGAACGAAACTTGAGAATCAACTTCTCTCATTGAAAATGGCTTATGTGACATCGATTTTAGTCAGAAACATTTCCAGTACCAAAATTGACTAAAAAGTGCAAGTAGGTTTGTTTTGTTCATATGGTCAAGTGCTGCAAAGAAAGACCTAGTTAAGTTGCAACTGGCCCAGAACAGAGTGGCACATCTTGCGCTTCATTGTAATCAGAGAGCTAATATTATTACTATGCATGCCAGTCTCTGTTGGCTAAGAGTTGAGGAAAGACTGACTTCTTGTTTTTCTAAGAAACATTCACGTGTTGGAAACGTGTTGGAAATTCCTAATTGTTTACCTAGTCAACATATACACAGCACTGATACACACACTTACCCCAACAGACATGCCACCAGGGGTCTTTTCACAGTCCCCAGGCCCAGAACAAATTCAAGGAAACGTACAGTATTATACCTAGCCATGAGTGCATGGAACTCTCTTCCATCTTATATTAGCGCAAGTGTACCGCAAACCTGGTTTCAAAAAACAAATAAAGCAACACCTCACAGCACAACGCCTCTCCTCATGTGACCTACTTATTGTGTGTATGAACTGACATACACTACCGTTCAAAAGTTTGGGGTCACTTAGAAATGTCCTTGTTTTTGAAAGAAAATACAATTTTTGGTCCATTAAAATAACATCAAATTGATCAGAATTACAGTGTAGACATTGTTAATGTTGTAAATTACTATTGGTAGCTGGAAACGGCAGATTTTTTATGGAATATCTACATAGGCATACAGAGGTCCATTATCAGCAACCATCACTCCTGTGTTCCAATGGCACGTTGTGTTAGCTAATCCAAGTTTACCATTTTAAAAGGCTAATTGATCATTAGAAAACCCTTTTGCAATTATGTTAGCACAGCTGAAAACTGTTGTGCTGATAAAAGAAGCAATAAAACTGGCTTCTTTAATTTAAGTAAGTGATACTGGCTTTGTACCTATGGTGTCTCATGGGGGACAAAGATCAGTAACTGCCACATTGAACCAACGCCCCCAAGATTGAAATCTTATTTTTCTTAATGAGCAACAGAAAAACCCTTGCAGAATTGGTGCGTTCAGTCACTCTTTAAAGAGGGCAGTGCATAATGCTGCTACTACATCCAGTGATGCTAACTGCTGCTCTCTGCTACTGTCCCCCAGGTATTAAGGGGACGTACCAGGGCCTGACGGCCACCGTCCTGAAGCAGGGCTCCAACCAGGCCATCCGCTTCTATGTCATGACCTCCCTCAGGAACTGGTACAAAGGTACGGGAGTGTCAGCCATCATTATCAGGAATCCAGGGGCCATATGTATCAAGTGTCTCATAGTAGGAGTGCTGATTGGGGATCAGCTTAGCCTTTAGATCACAATGAGTATGATTGCAATGAGTATGATTGCATCGACAGAAGGGAGCTGATCCACTCCTACTCTGACACGTTTATGAATACCGGCCCTGGATGCCTGTCTACACCACACAGACAATGCTGACCTCTAGTGGATCTCTATACCTGTAAAAGGTACTCTCTTTGATAAGCGTACTGTGTATATCCCACTTGGGTGAGTGTTAAAGAGCATTCTGTCCGTATCTCCTCTCCCCAGGGGATAACCCCAATAAGGCTATTAACCCTGTGGTGACGGGAACGTTTGGAGCCGTCGCAGGAGCAGCCAGCGTGTTTGGGAACACCCCCCTAGATGTCATCAAGACCAGGATGCAGGTACAGGATAGGGTACCGCTACAGGCACTTGTGTACATCTGAAAGGATTGAATGTGTTTGAAATACATGTAAGGCGTAACTCCACCCCTGTCCAAGTGAATAACCCTGTGTCTTTCTCTCTAAGGGTTTGGAGGCTCATAAGTATAAGAGTACGCTGGACTGTGCCTTGAAGATCATGAGACACGAGGGTGTACGAGCGTAAGTGCACCACTACACACTTCTATACGATCAAACGTTATGTATAACTCCCTTAAGGAACCTAATGGTATTGTTTACTGCTCATTCCGTCTAATTCCTGAGGTTCTACTCCATAGAGATCCTGAGTTCTACTTATATGATGTTCTACTCTCCTTGTTCTGTGTTCTCTAGGTTCTATAAGGGGACGGTTCCTCGGCTGGGTCGTGTGTGTCTGGATGTGGCCATCGTCTTCATCATCTATGAGGAGGTGGTCAAGGTTCTCAACACGGTCTGGAAGACGGAGTGAGGGGGCGGGGCTGGAGCCTCTTCTGACCTCACTGGGCCAAACACGATGTGACTGGACAACTGAGCCTTCTACCAGTCTGCGTCTCAAACACCACCTTATTTCCTATATACAGTAGTGCGCTACTTTTGACCAATCAGGCTCCTATCAGGGTCTGGTCAAAAGTAGGGCATTGTGTAGGGAATGGAGTGCCATTTCAGACGCAGCCTACCCATAACTGTACTCACCAGCTGAGCTGTAAGCGGAGTGAAAACTATCATATGAATAATATCTATTTGGACATAGCCTACCTATTTGGATGCAGTGGTCACAAACCCTGGTCCCGGAGAGCTACAAAGTGTACAGGCTTCTGTTCCATCCCTGCACTAACACACCTGATTCTTCTAAACAAGGCCTCCATGAGTTGAATGAGGTGTAGCGCTAAACTGGGACAAAATCCTGCACGTAATGTCACTCTTCAGGACCTGGATTGAAGAACACTGAAATATATAATGTGTTTTTTTTTATGTCTACGTAAATTAATTACAGTATCATAATGAGTTAACTGTATGGTAGTGGGTACCATATCATCCTGAGTTAAAGCATAGTGGTTCTGCCTTGACCTGAGGGTCTAGCTACAGTAACTGTTACAGTAGCAACTACATGAATTGTAACTTATACCCAACCCTCCTTTTGAGAATTTATTACCAACCCTTTTATGCAATCATTTTACTTGTGTGATATGATTTTTATTTTTATAATGCATATTATGGTTGACTATTAATGTTTAATTGCTGAGTATATTGTTTTACTCAGTTCCAGATGCCAAGTACATCCAGTAGCAAGCTGCCAAGTTGTGACAAATTATACTAATTATTGTCACAGTTCTACTGTAATACCACTCACCCTTTTGGGCTAGCCATGGCTAACGTCTTTTTCCTCAAGTGAAACGTATACATAGAGTAATATATTCTTACCAAGAGAAGAGAAAATGGAAAATAATATATATTGATTCATAATATATTGATCAGAGTCTTTTCAATGTATTTATTGAATGTTGAATGTGTAGTAATGAGTCTCTGTTTGAGACACGCTGTTATACTGTGCAGTGTTATGTACAGTTCTAACTTGGAAGCGAATGCTTCATGGTGTTAACATTACAGTACTGTATGGATTGGGTGGGTGCAAGAGGTCGCAGCTTTTTTTGTTCCTGTATGGTATATCCACAGATAGAACAATGAGACAGATATTTCACTGGATGTATAAATATGAAGCATCCACTTGGTGTTTCCATTCACTACCAAATATGGTAGTGAGAGAAAGCCCACTGGTGCGCAGTGGTAGAAAATGGAACGAGATGGATTTTGGCCTACATTCTGCAAATGCTCTCATCGATTAAACATTTGATCTCAATACAGTTCTGTTCCCAAAACTATAATCTGTTATGAATAGAGTTGACTAAGTTTTGTAGACTTTAGCCATCGCACAAGCGAATTTCACAGAGTAGGTGTTCCCTAACGGAAATATGCAGATATTTGCTAGAACGGGCCAATAGGATCTCGCTAGCTCGTGCTTAGCTCTGCCCACCTCCTTGCTTGTTCTGCCCACTATGACTCATATGTTCCCATCGGAAACGACAGGCTGTGGTCCATCTTGGTTAAGTTATAAAAAATCTTTGGTATATCACTACTGGTCGCCATTCGGGCTCAACCATACAGTAACTCAGTTTCCCAGCTCAGATTGCCTCCTGCCACAGATGGTTGCATTCCAGACAGTTCAGCATTGTTCTGAGATGGAAACTTGAGGGAACCTTCCCATTCCATTCACACACATTCATATCATTCTAGAGGCCTTTGTTGTCAAAATGGCACCACATGTAACATAATCCTTGACATTATGTTACAATTGGTGCCATTTTGGGGGTTGTTTTAGTTCTAACTTCATGAGGAAAACAACCATTTTGAAACCATTACAATGTATTTTTTTAATCAATCTCATCTGGGTTTTCAGGGTCTTGATCATAAAGTGTATTTTGCCACAATCATCAATTGCTATGTGTTGTAGTCATGGTAACATATATTATTATGTAAGAGCATTCTGAATCTGCACAAATATCTGCCCTGACGATTGTGGTCAAATCTATAACAAGAAAATATGGCTTTATTTAGCATCGGTGGAATAGAAAATGAAACGCATTACTTTGCTTTTAGAGCCTTTGTGTTGTCGGTAACAGTATACTGACTGTTTTGACTCTGCTTTTACATAGTGTTGTATATACAACATGTACTGTAAGGTATGGGAGGCCTCAGTCTCCTCACCATATACTGTCTAAAATATCATCATCTCACCATCAGAATTAAATGGATGTCATTCCAAATTCCTAGAGGAATGCACTGTGTTCCTTACGTTATTATAACCTCTAAATCTAAGGTGGTATTACACCAAGAACCAATAAATAACCACTGTCTTTGCATTCCTTTATTTTCAATTTGAAAGTTTTTCCAATTGTAGAAAAATGTGTTGTTTGTGTGTGTCAGTGTGTATGTGCGTATTTCCCTCCCTCCTACTCCCCTTTCATGAGGTCAGGGATATAATCACTGTAGCTGTCCCATCTAGAAATCTGAAAGTGAAAGAAACAATTCATTTTTATAGTTACAGCGCCATTATTTTGAGGTGGTTTATGCATTCAAACAAGAGAATGTTACCTGGGGTCCATTCAATCTCAACTGAATAATGGCTCTGACTATATTTACAAGATAATGTTAGTGAATAGTAGCTGTGGTGGCCATATACAGTGCCTTCAAAGTATTCACACAAATTGACTTTTTCCACATTTTGTTACAAAGTGCCTTAAAATGGAGTTAAATGTCATTTTTGTCAACGATTTACATAAAATACTCATGTCAAAGTGGAAGAAAAATTCTAACGTTTGTAAAAAAAAAAACACACTAATATCTCTTGATTAGATACAGTGTAAGTATTCAACCCTCAGAGTCAATACATGTTAGAATCACCTTTGGCAGCAATTACAGCTGTGAGCCTTTCTGGGTAAGTCTCTAAGAGCTTTCCACACCTGGATTGTACAACATTCGCCCAGTATTATTTTCAAAATTCTTCAAGCTCGGTTAAATTGGTTGTTGATCATTGCTAGACAACCATTTTCAGGTCTTGCCACAGATTTTCTTGCAAATTTAAGTCAAAACTGTCTCGGCCACTCAGGAACATTCACTGTCTTCTTGGTAGTAACTCCAGTGTAGATTTGGCCTTGTTTTAGGTTATTGTCCTTCTGTAAGCTGAATTCATCTCCCAGTGTCTGATAGAAAGCAGACTGAATTTTGCCGGTGCCTAGCTAAATTATATTTCTTTTTTATCCTGAAAAACTCCCCAGTCCATAACTATTACAAGCATACCCATAACATGATGCAGCCATGCCATACCCATAACATGATACTTTAGTGCCTTGTTGCAAACAGGATGCTTGTTTTGGAATATTTTTATTCTGTACAGGCTTCCTTTTTTCACTCTGTCTATTGGGTTAGTATTGTGGAGTAACTACAATGTTATTGATCCATACTCAGTTTTCTTCTATCACAACCATTAAACTCTGTAATTGTTTTAAAGTCATCATTGGCCTCATGGTGAAATCCCTGAGCGGTTTCCCTCCTCTCTGGCAGCTGAGTTAGGAAGTACACCTGTATCTTTATAGTGATAACTTCACCATGCTCAAAGGGATATTCAATGTCTGCTTCTTTTTTACCTTCTTTGTGAGGCATTGGTGTTTGTGGTTGAATCTGTGTTTGAAATTCCCTGCTCGACTGAAGGACCTAACAGATGTGTGGGGTACAGAGATGAGGTAGTCATTAAACATTCATGTTAAACACTATTATAGTTCATGTGACTTGTTAAGCACATTTTTACTCCTGACCTTATTTAGGCTTGCCATAACAAAGGTGTTGAATACTTGACTCAAAACATTTCAGCTTTTCATTTTTTATTAATTTGTAAAAATTTCAAAAAACATAATTCCACTTTGAGATAAGACATTGTGTGTAGGCCAGTGACCAAAAAAAATCGACATTTTATCAATTTTAAATTCAGGCTGTAACAACAAAATAAGTAACAAGACAAGGAGTGTGAATAATTTCTGAAGGCACTGAAGGTAACTGTATATTACTCTTATATTATTCCTATGGCTCTGGCTATGTGCAGTATACAAATCAGGGTGTGGATATCAGTCCTTTAGACTACAGTTGGGATAATTAGAGAATGTAATTTGAGTTCAGCAGATTGTTATATGAAGTGTCTGTACCTGTATTTTCTATTCTGTTTTTTTGGACTTTTTCCTGAAAAGTCTTCTCATCAATTCCCTCTCATCTTGCATTTCTTTTATCTTCTATGCATATTTCTGTTGCTCGCTCTCTCTCTCTCTTTAGTCTTTCTGAGGGAATCGTTTGCCATCACTACAGTGTGTCACATTCCTCAGATTCTGTATGACATTTTCCAGTCTTGTTTTGATCTTTCCCCAGCTCCATCAAAGCTTTTACTCCTTCATTCTCTCCTTTTCATCATCCACCTCCTTCACCCTCTTCTCTATGTACTCACACTCTCTCCCTTTCATTCTCTTTCTTTTCCTTCTTCACCAACTCCATCTCTTTATCAATCTCTTCATACCACATATTTTTCAGTCTTCAACTTCTCCTTTAATCCTTCCAAATCCTTCCTCGATCTCTCCACCTCTTCCTCTCAAACCCATCTTTCTCTGTCCTCTTCTCCTCCACCTCTGTCTTCCACATCTGCCTGTATCGTCTTCAACTCCACCATTTCCCACCTCACTCACTCAACCTCCTCCCCTTCGCCTCCTTATTCTCCAGCATCACCTTATTTAACATTTCCTCTCTCTTTCATCTTCTCCGTCACTCCTTCCAACTCCTGTCTGTTTCTATCCATATCCGCTTCTCTCTTTCATCTTCTCCGTCTCTCCTTCCAACTCCTGTCTGTTTCTATCCACATCCGCTTCTCTCTTTCTGTCGATCTCCTGTCTCTCGTTTATTTTATCTTTTACAATCAATTCTCTAAATCTCTCCATTTTGACCTTCCACTTTTCCTCTGTCCCCACCTTCACCTGCTCAACCTCCTTCTCCATTTCTGCTGTTACCCGCTCTACCTACATCTTCAGCTTCTTCTCCATATCCAACTTCGCCTGCTCCACCTCCCTCTCTTCCTTCTCCTCTATTGCTGCGTCACCCTCTCTACCTCCACCTGCAGCTTCTCTTTCATATCGTCACACGCTTCACCTCCTCCTTCCTCTGCCCAAACTCCTCTCTCTTTCTCTCCCTCCATTTTTTCTCCCCAACTCTTTTCCCCTTTCAATCTTCTCCTTCAATCCCTCCAATTTCTTTCACTTTCTTAGTCTCTTCCTTTGCCAACTCTTCCACATCTAAACTCAGTAACAACAAAAAAAACATCCCCTCACTGTCAACTGCGTTTATTTTCAGCAAACTTAACATGTAAATATTTGTATAAACATTAAAAGATTCAACAACTGAGACATAAACTGAACAAGTTCCACAGACATGTGACTAAAATAAATGGAATAATGTGTCCCTGAGGGGGGGGGGTCAAAATCAAAAGTAACAGTCAGTATCTGGTGTGGCCACCAGCTGCATTAAGTACTGCAGTGCATCTCCTCTTCATGGACTGCACCAGATTTGCCAGTTCTTGCTGTGAGATGTTGCCCCACTCTTCCACCAATGCACCAGCACGTTCCCAGACATTTCTGGGGGGAATGGCCCAAGCCCTCACCCTTCGATCCAACAGGTTCCAGACGTGCTCAATGGGATTGAGATCCGGGCTCTTCGCTGGCCATGGCAGAACACTGACATTCCTGTCTGCAGGAAATCACGAACAGAACAAGCAGTATGGCTGGTGGCATTGTTATGCTGGAGGGTCATGTCAGGATGAGCCTGCAGGAAGGGTACCACATGAGGGAGGAGGATGTCTTCCCTATAACGCACAGCGTTGAGATTGCCTGCAATGACAACAAGCTCAGTCCGATGATGCTGTGACACACCGCCCCCAGTCCATGACGGACCCTCCCCCTCCAAATCGATCCCGCTCCAGAGTACAGGCCCCGGTGTAGCGCTCATTCTTTCGACGATAAACGCGAATCCGACCATCACTCCTGGTGAGACAAAACCACAACTCGTCAGTGAAGAGCACTTTTTGCCAGTCCTGTCTGGTCCAGCGATGGTGGGTTTGTGCCCATAGGTGACACTGTTACCGGTCATGTCTGGTGAGGACCTGCCTTACAACAGGCCTACAAGCCTTCAGTCCAGCCTCTCTCAGCCTATTGCGGACAATCTGAGCACTGATGGAGGGATTGTGCGTTCCTGGTGTAACTCGGGCAGTTGTTGTTGCCATCCTGTACCTGTCCCGTAGGTGTGATGGTCGGATGTACTGATCCTGTGCAGGCGTTGTTACACTTGGTCTGCCACTGCGAGTACAATCAGCTGTTCCTTCCTGTCTCCATGTAGCGCTGTCTTAGGCGTCTCACATTAGACATTGCAATTTATTGCCCTGGCCACATCTGCAGTCCTCATGCCTCCTTGCATCATGCCTAAGGCACGTTCACGCAGATGAGCAGGGACCCTGGGCATCTTTCTTTTGGTGTTTTTCAGAGTCAGTAGAACGGCCTCTTTAGTGCCCTAAGTTTTCATAACTGTGACCTTAATTTCCTACCGTCTGTAAGCTGTTAGCGTCTTAACGACCGTTCCATAGGTGTATGTTCATTAATTGTTTATGGTTCATTGAATAAGCATGGGAAACAGTGTTTAAACCTTTTACAATGAAGATCTGTGAAGTTTAGATTTTTACAAATGATCTTTTAAAGACAGGGGCCTGAAAAAGGGACGTTTCTTTTTTTGCTGAGTTTATTTGAATTTGATAATTTTTCTATTAAATTGTCTCTCCTGTTCTTGTCATTTTCTTCCATCTCTCATCCACTTTTAACCTTTCCACTATGTTATTTTTCTTCTCCAACTTCTCTTTCTCCTTTTCCAACTCACCAACTTTCTCCAATATTTCCCAGCTTATTGCTCTTCTTCTCCAGTTTTTCTTTCTGCCAATCCAGACACTTGTCTTTCAACTGTCCCGCCTCCCTCTGCTTCTACTTCCCCACCACATTTCTCTGCCATGCCACCTCTTTCTCTTTCCCTCCTCCTTCCTCTTCTCTCCCACCTTCTGGATCTTATCCACTAGTTCATAGAGGGCCTTTACAGTGTCTTCCTTTGTCTCCTTGTCCATAAGCTCTTTAATTCTCTCTCCATTTCCCTCCTCAAGCCCTCTCGCTCCATCTGAGGAGCTGGTTAGCGGCGATCTGGTGAACTGATCGGAGGAATCCCAGGTCTGTTGTGCCTTGGAGAACTAAACCTCTACACTGCTCCAGGACCACTGACTCTCTCCATGTATGGTGTCAGCTGGTTTAGCAACTGGGAAAGCAAAATACATTTTCCGAAGATCTATTCCATTGTATTCTATTGCATTCTAGTCTAATCTTGTCCAGTCAACTCTATTCTGTCCAGTTAAAATGAACCCATATCAAACCTAATAAATAAACGGAACATGTTTGACACAGTGACGTCTCCGGATGTAGGGAAACTCAACTTCTTCTCCATGGTGCCATCCTGGTTTGAGACAAAGCTGAAAGTAGCTTGGGCTGTTGCTTGTAATCAGCATAGATCTTCTCAGTTCAGTCTTCACTGATTAGACAACCTCTCCATGAAGACATTTATAGGATGATGGTCTCTGATGATGGAGGTGAATAGTACATCTTAGGATATTATGTAGGCTACATGGGGAAAATGTTGATTTTTTTTTACTAGAAGAGTTTAACCTTGAAGGAATTCAAAGTGAATTCTAGGGAGTGAATAGAATTTATTTTGTAGGAATGTGAAATTAAAGGGGTAGCCTACTCCTGTCGTTCAGGTTCACTAATGCTTCTGCCTGTAAAACACACATCACTGCTCAGAAGACATTTTATGCAGTGACAAATTCTTCTGCAATCACTGTAACATGTATACAACTATCATAAGCCATTTAACTTAATGATATAGCCTACAAAATAAACAAACATACATGTTCCACTTTCTTCATCCTTTAAGGACAAAAAATAAAAAGTCCTCTATAACAAAAAGGGCTTCATTTCCGCAATAAGGTATAGGTGTTTGACCATTACTTCCTTCCAAAGAAAATCCTCTTTACCCTCAGATTTAAATCAATAAAAAAAAAACAGTATTTCGACATATCCACAGTCCTTTCCCGATATGACATCTCCATAAAAAAAGCATTAGACTCATGTATTGCGTCATATGACATTGAGAACCAGTTGCGGACTGGGACCAGAAATCAGCCCTGGCATTTCTAACACACTGACCCATTTTATTCCTTGAGGCCCCCACAACCAGCCCATGTTTTTCCTCAAGACCCCCACACCAGCCCATGTTTTTCCTCAAGACCCCCACACCAGCCCATGTTTTTCCTCAAGACCCCCACACCAGCCCATGTTTTTCCTCAAGACCCCCACACCAGCTCATGTTTTTCCTCAAGACCCCCACACCAGCCCATGTTTTTCCTCAAGACCCCCACACCAGCCCATGTTTTTCCTCAAGACCCCCACACCAGCCCATGTTTTTCCTCAAGACCCCCACACCAGCCCATGTTTTTCCTCAAGACCCCCACACCAGCCCATGTTTTTCCTCAAGACCCCCACACCAGCCCATGTTTTTCCTCAAGACCCCCACACCAGCCCATGTTTTTCCTCAAGACCCCCACACCAGCCCATGTTTTTCCTCAAGACCCCCACACCAGCCCATGTTTTTCCTCAAGACCCCCACACCAGCCCATGTTTTTCCTCAAGACCCCCACACCAGCCCATGTTTTTCCTCAAGACCCCCACACCAGCCCATGTTTTTCCTCAAGACCCCCACACCAGCCCATGTTTTTCCTCAAGACCCCCACACCAGCCCATGTTTTTCCTCAAGACCCCCACACCAGCCCATGTTTTTCCTCAAGACCCCCACACCAGCCCATGTTTTTCCTCAAGACCCGCACACCAGCCCATTTTTTTTTTTACAAGACTCCCACACCTGACAATTTGTTTTCTTGAGACCCACCATGATTAGCCAGATAATGTTTGCAAAAAAGACAAGTCAGACAGGTCCACTGGGCTAAAAATGGACAAGCCCATCAGGGATTTGCTTGAAATACCAGACGGCCAGTCTGCCCCACTTTCACTCTGGATAACATTGATGCACAATGATACTGTCCTGCCAATGAGTAATTGTAGGCTTCTGTATACCTGATTCTCTTATACTGAATGCTACTGTATAGGCTACTTGATGTAATGCTTGCTCTTTGAGAGAAGGAATAACACAACTGATCCTACACTACATACAATCCCTTCAGAAAGTATTCACACCCCTTGACTTAATCCACATTTTGTTGTGATCAGGCAAATCCTAGACAAAAACCTGGTTCATTCTGCTTTCCACCAGACACTGGGAGATGAATTCCCCTTTCAGCAGGACAATAACCTAAAACACAAGACCAAATCTACACTGGAGTTGCTTATCAAGAAGACAGTGAATGGCCGAGTTATGGCAAGACCTGAAAATGGTTGTCTAGCAATCATGAACAACCAGTTTGACAATTTGGAAAGAATAAATGGACAAATGTTGCAAAATCCAGATGTGGAAAGCTCTTAGAGACTTACCCAAAAAGACTGTAATCACTGCCAAAGATGCTTTGACAAAGTATTTACTCAGGGGTGTGAATTCTTACAGTACCAGTCAAAAGTTTGGACACACCTACTAATTCAAGCGTTTTTCTTTATTTGTACTATTTCATACATTGTACAGTCGTGGCCAAAAGTTTTGAGAATGACACAAATATACATTTTCACAAAGTCTGCTGCCTCAGTTTGTATGATGGTAATTTGCATATACTCCAGAATGTTATGAAGAGTGATCAGATGAATTGCAATTCATTGCAAAGTCTCTCTTTGCCATGCAAATTAACTGAATCCCCCCAAAACATTTCCACTGCATTTCAGCCCTGCCACAAAAGGACCAGCTGACATCATGTCAGTGATTCTCTCGTTAACACAGGTGTGAGTGTTGACGAGGACAAGGCTGGAGATCATTCTGTCATGCTGATTGAGTTTGAATAACAGACTGGAAGTTTCAAAAGGAGGGTGGTGCTTGGAATCATTGTTCTTCCTCTGACAAACATGGTTACCTGCAAGGAAACACATGCAGTCATCATTGATTTGCACAAAAAGGGCTTCACAGGCAAGGATATTAAGATTGCACCTAAATCAACCATTTATCGGATCATCAAGAACTTCAAGGAGAGCGGTTCAATTGTTGTGAAGAAGGCTTCAGGGCGCCCAAGAAAGTCCAGCAAGCGCCAGGACCGTCTCCTAAAGTTGATTCAGCTGCGGGATCGGGGCACCACCAGTACAGAGCTTGCTCAGGAATGGCAGCAGGCAGGTGTGAGTACATCTGCACGCACAGTGAGGCAAAGACTTTTGGACGATGGCCTGGTGTCAAGAAGGGCAGCAAAAAAGCCACTTCTCTCCAGGAAAAACATCAGGGACAGACTGATATTCTGCAAAAGGTACAGGGATTGGACTGCGGAGGGTAAAGTAATTTTCTCTGATGAATCCCTTTTTCGATTGTTTGGAGCATCCGGAAAAAAGTTTGTCCGGAGAAGACAGGGTGAGCGCTACCATCAGACCTGTGTCATGCCAACAGTAAAGCATCCTGAGACCATTCATGTGTGGGCTTGCTTCTCAGCCAAGGGAGTGGGCTCACTCACAATTTTGCCTAAGAACACAGCCATGAATAAAGAATGGTACCAACACATCCTCCGAGAGCAACTTCTCCCAACCATCCAGGAACAGTTTGGTGATGAACAATGCATTTTCCAGCGTGATGGAGCACCTTGCCATAAGGAAAAAGTGATAACTAAGTGGCTCGGGGAACAAAACATCGATATTTTGGGTCCATGGCCAGGAAACTCCCCAGACCTTAATCCCATTGAGAACTTGTGGTCAATCCTCAAGAGGCGGGTGGACAAACAAAAACCCACAAATTCTGACAAACTCCAAGCATTGATTGTGCAAGAATGGGCTGCCATCAGTCAGGATGTGGCCCAGAAGTTAATTGACAGCATGCCAGGGCGGATTGCAGAGGTCTTGAAAAAGAAGGGTCAACACTGCAAATATTGACTCTGCATCAACTTCATGTAATTGTCAATAAAAGCCTTTGACACTTATGAAATGCTTGTAATTATACTTCAGTATTCCATAGTAACAACTGACAAAAATATCTAAAGACACTGAAGCAGCAGACTTTATGGAAATTAATATTTGTGTCATTCTCAAAACTTTTGGCCACGACTGTAGAATAATAGCGAAGACATCAACACTATAAAACAACACATATGGAATCATGTAGTAACTAAAAAGTGTTAAATCAAAATATTTTATATTTGAGGTTCTTCAAAGTAGCCACCCTTTGCCTTGATGACAGGTTTGCACACTATAAAGTAATTCCTTCTTTACCAAGGCAAATCTACTGTGGCAATTTACCCGACACTGTATGAATGGAAACTAATCTTGGTATAGCCTACTGATATTACTTAATTTGTTTCATATTTATGTTACCAATCAAATACAACAGTCTAAAATAAAAAAGTGTCTGGTATGGTCATTTATTATCCCTGGAATGTCAATATTTGAAATGTGTAACTAAATGTAAATTGGGGGAATTTAGTTATTTGGGCCAGAAGCGTGTGGGCAGAAGCCCTAATCTCTAGGCCACCCCAGGCAACAGTTGAACTAGAATTTTAAAATATTGTTTGGTGCCCACTCATGGAGAAAAAGTGAACTGCAGGTTAAGGCTTGTTTAAATTTCCTGATGCGCAGGGAATTTTTTGGTGACAAAATAGTGATCAAATTAAGATGCAATATCTGTACAGGTGGCCACTGACACTATTTCCAGCCTGAAAAAACCTAGCAGTGTTCTAAAGTGCTCCCTTGATACTCAGTTTATAAAACATGACAAAATATACAGTACATTTTTCAAAGGAATTGTGGTTAAAACATGTATACAGAGACAATTCCATAAATAAACAAATACTATCATGGTTTCTCTGACTTAAATTCTGCCCTTATTGTGATATTCAATATGATGTGTTGACAATACAGAGAGAGAGAGAGGAGACATGTACTTCCCGGTCTTTGTTAACTGACTTGCCTAGTTAAATAAAATAAAAAATAAAAAATAAAAATCGACCAAATCGGTGTCCAAAAATACTGATTTCCGATTGTTATGAAAACTTGAAAGCGGCCCTAATTAAATCGGCCATTCCGATTAATCGGTCGACCTCTAGTACATACCCCAACCAGAAACCATGGATTACAGGCAACATTTGCACTGAGCTAAAGGGTAGAGCTGCCGCTTTCAAAGTGCGGGACTCTAAAAGCTGACAAGAAATCCTGCTATGCTCTGCGACGAACCATCAAACAGGCAAAGCGTCAATACAGGGCTAAGAATGAATCATACTACACCGGCTCCGACGCTCGTCTTATGTGGCTTGCAAACTATTACAGACTACAAAGGGGAGCATAATCGCGAGCTGCCAAGTGACACGAGCCTACCAGACGAGTTAAATCACTTCTATGCTCGCTTCGAGGCAAGAAACACTGAGGCATGCATGAGAGCATCAGCTGTTCCGGACGACTGTGTGATCACGCTCTCCGTAGCCGACGTGAGTAAGACATTTAAACAGGTCAACATACACAAGGCTGCGGGGCCAGACGGATTACCAGGACGTGTGCTGACCAACTGGCAGGTGTCTCCACTGACATTTTCAACATGTCCCTGATTGAGTCTGTAATACCAACATGTTTCAAGCAGACCAACATAGTTCCTGTGCCCAAGAACACAAAGGTAACCTGCCTAAATGACTACAGACCCGTAGCACTCACGTCCATAGCCATGAAGTGCTTTGAAAGGCTAGTAATGGCTCACATCAACACCATTATCCCAGAAACCCTAGACCCACTCCAATTTGCATACCGCCCAAACAGATCCACAGATGATGCTATCTCTATTGCAATCCACACTGCCCTTTCCCACCTGGACAAAAGGAACATTTATGTGAGAATGCTATTCATTGACTACAGCTCAGCAATCAACATCATAGTACCATCAAAGCTCATCACTAAGTTAAGGATCCTGGGACTAAACACCTCCCTCTGCAACTGGATCCTGGATTTCCTGACAGGCCGCCCCCAGGTGGTGAGGGTAGGTAGCAATACATCTGCCACGCTGATCCTCAACACTGGAGCTCCCCAAGGGTGCGTGCTCAGTCTCCTCCTGTACTCCCTGTTCACCCACGACTGAATGGCCAGGCACGACTCCAACACCATCATTAAGTTCGCAGACGACACAACAGTGGTAGGCCTGATCACTGACAATGACGAGACAGCCTACAGGGAGGAGGTCAGAGACCTGGCCGGGTGGTGCCAGAATAACAACCTATACCTCAACATAACCAAGACTAACATCGAGAGCATCCTGACTGTTTGCATCACTGCCTGGTACGGCAATTGCTCGGCCTCCGACCGCAAGGCACTACAGAGGGTAGTGCGTACGACCAAGTACATCACTGGTGCTAAGCTGTTTGCCATCCAGGACCTCTACACCAAGCGGTGTCAGAGGAAGGCCCTAAAAATTGTCAAAGACCCCACCCACCCCAGTCATAGACTGTTCTCTCTACTACCACCGCATGGCAAGCGGTACCGGAGTGCCAAGTCTTTGACAAAAAGGCTTCTCAACAGTTTTTACCGCCAAGCCATAAGACTCCAGAACAGGTAATCAAATGGCTACCCGGACTATTTGCATTGTGTGCCCCCCCCCAACCCCTCTTTTACGCTGCTGCTACTCTCTGTTTATCATATATGCATAGTCACTTTAACTATACATTCCTGTACATACTACATCAATTGGGCCGACCAACCAGTGCTCCCGCACATTGGCTAACCGGGCTATCTGCATTGTGTCCCGCCACTCACCAACCCCTCTTTTACGCTACTGCTACTCTCTGTTCATCATATATGCATAGTCACTTTAACCATATCTACATGTACATACTACCGCAATCAGCCTGACTAACCGGTGTCTGTATGTAGCCTTGCTACTTTTAAAGCCTCGATACTGTTATTTTTCACTGTCTTTTAACTGTTGTTTTATTTCTTTACCTACCTATTGTTCACCTAATACCTTTTTTGAACTATTGGTTAGAGCCTGTAAGTAAGCATTTCACTGTTGTATTCGGCGCACGTGACAAATAAACTGTGATTTGATTTGAATAAAACCCTCTATTATTTATTTAAAGGAGCATCAACCTCATCACTGTGCACACTTTCACCACCCTGTGAAGTTCATCAAAATTGATTTAATCTGTAGCCTGAAACGGCATGTTTTCCCATGATGTCGTGTCATTTTTTATTCAACATTTGGGCTACTTTACAGCATAAAAAGGTTTGATGGAAACCTGCTAAATGTCAAGCCATTTTGAGGATGCCTACAGGAGACTTTTAAAGTAGCCTAATCAGATTAAAACATTGTGACTGGTTGTGTTTATGCCACATATAAAAATGTAATACATTTCAAAAGTTAAATGATAAATATTTAGGCTATATTGAAGCTTAGGTTCTAGGTGCGCGAGGTACAGCTGCATGGATTGGAGAGGAGGCAGAGTGTGTTTTAAGCTTTCCTGAATAACTGGGCCTGCCGGGAGCATTTGTTGCCACATTATTATAGGACAACTTGGGAGAATGATGATCTGAAACAGACTGCGCATTCAGTATCAGAATTAAAAATACAGCCAGACTGGCCTGCTGTGCCTTTCTAGACCTTATAAACTGTTGTAAAAAGACCCACATCTGATCCAAATCGAATGAAACATTCAAATCACAGGGCTTTTGCGCCATTATTCAAATGACATTTTCACCTCAGTCTAAAGTAGAATTTTTACTCACTTGAATACAATAATGCAATTATTCAATGCATTGTGATGTTGTCAGTTAGTCTAGTTATGATACATGTACAGTCCCTAAACAAGATCAATAGAGGAGCTTTTTGAGCTGTGTGTTTCATGTCTGTTCTTTCATGCGCAATGATGCACCTGGCCTGTCCGCTGTCTACAGTATCAGCTACTCCTATTTGTACTTGTCAATTCATATTGAAAATTGATGCAACTTTGAATGCTTTTATGTGTGGTATGATTGCTAGTTAGCATATTTCCGATCTGGACAAACGATCCACCTACCACTATGAATGGTGGATAGACTTAGACTGGTACTGACCTGTGGTATAGTAAAAGTTAGCACATGGAAAAGCGTAGTGCATAATGGAAGTGCCAAAACACCCTTGACATAGGGGAGGCGTATGCAAGCAGAAGAGGAAATTTGTCTAGGATGGAAGAAATTATATAGTAAAACCTGTAAGAGTTAATGTAAACCAGGAAGAAAAAAAAACATTACCCCCCTGTGCCCAATAAAAAAAAAACACAACCCTCACCAAAGCAACAACAACAAAAAAGTTTGACAACCCTCCCCTATTTTGGGCCACCCTTCTGTCCCAGTAAATGTGATCTATCCCTAAACACATTGCAAATAGGCTCAGGAGAACTCATCCTGAAAAAGTTGGGTAGCTTATATTGATTAGTCACAGGAATCAGGAGCCAATGCAACAGCCTGTTTTACAAACGGTGGGCCTACCACATGGATGGGCATTAATACATTTCCATTGCAATGGTAGGCTACATCCCAGTAAGCACGGACCGACACTGACATCTTTTGGACGTATTCTCTTGGTCCTGTCCGGACCGGCCATCTTTTTATGGTATTTTACAAAACATAGGCCTACCACATAGATGGGCATTCCTAAAATTACATTTCAGGCGACACTGTAGGGCCTATACCACAGTAAGCACGGACCGACACTGTAGGGCCTATACCACAGTAAGCACGGACCGACACTGTAGGGCCTATACCACAGTAAGCACGGACCGACACTGTAGGGCCTATACCACAGTAAGCACGGACCGACACTGTAGGGCCTATACCACAGTAAGCACGGACCGACACTGTAGGGCCTATACCACAGTAAGCACGGACCGACACTGTAGGGCCTATACCACAGTAAGCACGGACCGACACTGTAGGGCCTATACCACAGTAAGCACGGACCGACACTGTAGGGCCTATACCACAGTAAGCACGGACCGACACTGTAGGGCCTATACCACAGTAAGCACGGACCGACACTGATGCCTTTTGGATGTATTTTTTGGGGCCTGTCTGAACCTCGTTTGTTGGTGCAGTCCAGACTGGCCACAGATGTTGGATTTTTGTCCAGTCCGGATAAAATCTGAACCAATCATAGTCGTCTATGTTTGCTTCAGATTTTGTCCAGTCTGGACCTGCCTTGATTTGGCCCAAATATAAACACAACTGAAAATTAACCTGAATTCAATGTCCGGAAAATACGTCTTTTCACCATTCATTCAGAATCTAAATTGAAAATATGTCTAAAATATTTATTTTCTGTGTCATTATTTTGCTTATTGGGACCATTTTACTTTTGCAAGGGCAGCCATTTTTGTGTTGCCTAGGGCAGTAGAATGGCCAGGACCAGCCCTGAATATGAGTAGTCACATATCAAAAGTGAGTCAAGTGGATTACCTATTTCCACAGGAGGGAATTATATGAGGATGACATTTAGCTCGATGACATTAGGTTGGCCTAGTGCCCACGTAGGTTCAGATAGACAATGGGAGGACATGCCCTTACCAGAAGATGTGGTTGGTTGGTGTCTATGTAGGTGGAAAAGTTGAACTGTCTCAAACGCCTTGGTTAGATGCCAGGGCCTGTGTATCTCCACCTTCATGGAGTAGATTATACTGCCATGCGCCCCATGGAAAGAAAAGGGGAAGTTCCTGAATGAAAATAAGTGCAACAATAACGGTCAGACCTTGAGCATGCAACAATGAATAAAGCAAACAACTACAGTACTTGACTTCATACAAACGCTTGTGGAATTTGGAATGTGAACGGGTACACATCGGTTCCTGGTTGAAATGTGGTGTTAGGGACCACAGAAGGTGGAAAACAAAACAGTGAACGATTTAAACACCAGTTATGATCATAACTCCAATATGATCATAGTTACACGGGAGCGCACACACACAGGTGTATCAGAATTCAGATTACTTTGTAGCTATCGTTATTTTCTTGCAATACGACTTGAGACGTTGAAGAATTCCAGCTTTACCGAGTTAACTCGTGTCGTCTTTGTGTTGTCCACTGTACCTTTGCTTTCCATTAAATGTCATCGTTATGGAACTGAGCTTTGTTTTCTTCGAAAGATGAAAATAAATCTGACCTGTCAGCGTCTCCGCTCGAGAAAGTCACTCTCGGATTTAAAGCGTTAAAATGTATAGTACTTTTTTTTAAGGTTCTCCAAATATTTTGCACAATTAAAAATATACATTTCTAGAGGCTCTATGTTTTAGTTCATTGCAACAAAAATTAAAATGTTGAATTGTCTTACGAAGAAAAAGCAACAATTAACGTTACAGTGGTGGGTGTCGACAGTTTAGATCAGACAAGGGCGTGTCTTGTGGTTCTTCTTGAATGGGAATTTTAACCCGTTCACTCAATCAATTTATATCCAAAAACGTGTAACAAGTGCCATACCACGGTTTAGTTAGTAATGGCGATTTCGTTGAGTGTAGCATGATTTAGAGATGCAGACACATGTATTAAGTTCGATTCACTAACTGCACTGACAATTACAGCCGAGTACGAATAGCCACAGCGTAAGTTAGCTAGCTAACTGTTAACCATAGTTAGCTCAGTTTTTCCATCCTTCAAAGCATCATTCGTTCCATCGAGAGCAGCCGAGTGAGTATTTTGAGTGAAATTTATGCACTTCACACGCGCTGGTCAATGTATGTTGTCGAGCTACGGTAGTTTGATTTGCTTTGTTTGTGAGAAGTTACAGCTAAGTTACTAACTACTCAAACGTGCACGGAGAAAGCCAATACACACCTTCCAACTCGATTGCTAACAGGTGCCCTTTGCCAGAACAGCTAGCTACTTCGGCCTGGCGCTGTGTCAACACTAGCCTGGGCTGCCGCTAGTGGGCTTCTTCTTTATGGCGGCTGCCTAGGCTATGTCAACACCTGGGCCTTGTTCAGTAGGACACAATGAGAACATTCATTCAGATAGAAATATAACCGACAGACATGCATTTTACATGTAGAGTAAGGAATATTTTCAGTACTGCAGATGGAATTTACTTTACATGTCAGAGGCGTGTCTAACACAAAATACACTTCATAACAAAGTATGTGGACACCTGCTCGTCGAACATCTCATTCAAAATCATGGGCATTAATATCAGTGGTGTAAAGTACTTAAGTAAAAATACTTTAAAGTACTACTTAAGTAGTTTGGGGTATCTGTACTTTACTATTTCTATTTTTGACACATTTTACTTTACTACATTCCTTAAGAAAATATTGTACTTTTTACTCCATACATTTTCCTTGACACCCAAAAGTACTGCTTACATTTTGAATACTTAGCAGGACAGGAAAATAGTCAAATTCACGCATCAACCAAACATCTCTACTGATGTCTGAATGTTGTGGCTTTTCGTAAATGAAAAAAAATAACAAGAAAATGGTGCCATCTGACTTGCATTATATAAAGAATTTGAAATTATACGTTTACTTTTGATACTTAAGTATATTTTAAACCAAATAGTTAGACTTTTACTCAAGTAGAATTTTACTAGATGGCTTTAACTTGAGTTCTTTTCTATTAAGTTATCTTTACTTTTACTCAAGTATGACAGTTGGGTACTTTTTCCACCACTGATTTATTACAGAGTTGGTCCCCTCTTTGCTGCTACAACAGCCACTTTCCACTAGATGTTGGAACATTGCTATGGGGACTTGCTTCCATTCAGCCACAAGAACATTAGTGAAGTTGGGCACTGATGTTGGGCGATTAGGCCTGGCTCGCAGTCGGCGTATCAATTCATCCCAAAGGTGTTTGATGGGGTTAAGGTCAGGGCTTTTTGCAGGCCAGTCAAGTTCTTCCACACCGATCTCAACAAACCATTTCTGTATGGACCTTGCTTTGTGCACGAGGGCATTGTCATGCTGAAATAGGAAAGGGCCTTCTCCAAACTGTTGCCACAAAGTTGGAACCACAGAATCATCTAGAATGTCATTGCATGTTGTAGTGTTAAGATTTCCCTCCACTGGAACTAAGGAGCCCGAACCATGAGAAACAGCCCCAGACCATTATACCTCCTCCACCAAACTTTGCAGTAGGCACTATGCATTCGGGCAGGTAGCGTTCTCCTGGCATCCACCAAACCCAGATTCATCTGTTGGACTGCCAGATGGTGAAGCGTGATTCATCACTCAAGAGAACGCGTTTCCACTGCTCCACAGTCCAATGGCGGCAAGCTTTACACCACTCCAGCCGACACTTGGCATTGCGCATGGTGATCTTAGGCTTGTGTGTGGCTGCTCGGGATTGGAAACTCATTTCATGAAGCTCTCGATGAACAGTTATTGTACTGACGTTGCTTCCAGAGGCATTTTGGAACTCTATAGTGAGTGTTGCAACCGAGGTGAGCTTGTGTGGCCTGCCACTTCGCAGCTGAGCCGTTATTGCTCCTAGACGTTTCCACTTCACAATAACAACACTTACAGTGGGCCGCAGCAACTGACTTGTTGGAAAGGTGGCATCCTATGGTGGTGCCATTGTTGAAAGTCACCTGAGCTCTTCAGTAAGGCCATTCTACTGCCAATGTTTGTCTATGGAGATTGAATGGCTGTGTGCTTGATTTTATACACCTGTCAGCAACAGATGTGGCTGAAATAGCTGAATCCACAAATTTAAAGGGGTGTCCACATACGTTTGTATATATAGTGTATGTCCATGTGAAAGTTCCACAACAGTGCCCTAGTAGCCTAATGAACTAAGAAACACAATCTGATTTACATACCAACCTTCCCTCTGATCTTACTTCTTCAGGTACGTTCTCAGACCAACCAGGAGGTGACAGACCACAGTGTCCAGCTCCAGCCCAGCAGTAATGGCTCCCCCTACCACTGGTGCTGCTTCTCCCAACCCTCAGGTCAGAGAGAACCCCCCTCCCATGCAGGGCAGGACTCGCCGGGCCCGTGGAGGAGGAGGCCACAGCCGCCGCAGCCTCCTCCGCTTCAGTGTCATGCTAATGACGGTAAGACGCATGGTTACCAGTCACACCAGCCTGGTCAGACGCTTACTCCCCTTCCTGTCCTCCATGTGCTCTAGCCTGGAACGCATTGCCGTGGCAGCGGAGGGGTACACCACCACCAATACTCGCTCCACCAATGCAAATGCTCCCTCTATTGGGTCCTCCTCCACTCGTCCTGCCTCCACCACCCCAGCCACTGCTAGCAGTGCGCCCTCTAACCCAGCCAATCCGCCCAGGGCACTCTCCACCACCACCTCTCAGATCCGCAGTCGTACTCGCACAACCGGCACCCGTCGATCACTCATCCGAGCCCGGACCAACCGCAGAATGGGCCTGTCTCGTATCATTGAGAGCCATCTGTCCAGACGAGGCTCCCTCCGTGAGAGGGACAGATGAGGACTAAGGAATGAGAGACTCAGATGGGGTTTCTGTTTGCTATGTTGCCTACCTTGTTTTTGGTGACCTGTTCCTTGGTTTGTTTTAATAAATGCCACCTATGAATGTAGATGGGTTTTGTTGGCCTGCTAGCATTGCTGGCTGCATGTACAGTTATCTGTGCCCAGTGACGTTTATTTTTTGTGAAATGTACAGATTCATTACCCTTACAGTACATTTAATTTTCATGTGGGTTCAAAGAGGTTCTACTCCATTTCCATTTCCTGGTGATATTTGAATTGATGGTGTTTTATAATGTTAGCTAAAATCAGTGTTTCCCTTAGCCTAATTAATAATTGCAGACTATTCCTCAATGGTTAATGATCTATCATTGTTTGGTCCAGTGAAAGCACTGACTCTGTATTTGGAGTAATACTATGTACTTCAAAGGCATTGGTTGTTATGATGCTGTGGCACTGGTTCTTTACAAATTACATTAGTGCTACTGTGCAAGCCAAGCACTGGCCCTCTAATAGTAATGGATTTTAATGCAGTGCTACAAGACTCTGACTCCTCGCTCATGTAGAAACTGCTCTGCCCTCATCAGGTTTGATACCTATCATCTAACTATACCTATAAGGATGGTAACAATCGCTAATGGACAACATCACATGGTTATTTACTGAGCAATAACATTGCAAGAGATTGGGGAAGGTACCACACTGAGGAAAAGGATGGGAGAGAGCTTTTGTGTGGTGTAATTTTTCTAGCTTATTTTGTTATGCATCTGTCAATGTCAAAATGGGCGTCAATATGATTTATAAACCAAAGAATTTGTATATTTACTACTATTGCATATCATATACTTGATTACTTTTGTTATATGTTTACTTGTTCATTTGTTTGTTCCTGACATCAAATAAAGATTTGAATTGATTTTGACAATGAGTTTTTAAGTGTTGTACATTCAGAGATGGTGACAGCCAAGGTGTAGTGTTTTTTTCTTGCCACTAGATGGTGATAGTTCCTTTTTTAATTTTATGACGTTTAGTGTTTCATCTGAGTAGTTCAACGAAGACAACTTTAATAGTCCTAGGTTGTCATCCTTTTAGACGAGTCAGAGGGAGCAAGCCAAAAATCTGTGCAGGCAGCAATGAGACATATACACACACACACACACAGCCATTTTGATTATGCGGTTGTTGATACAGTGAGGGAAAAAAGTATTTGATCCCCTGCTGATTTTGTTCGTTTGCCCACTGACAATGAAATGATCAGTCTGTAATTTTAATGGTATGTTTATTTGAACAGTGAGAGACAGAATATCAACAAAAAAATCCAGAAAAACACATGTCAAAAATGTTATAAATTGATTTGCATTTTAATGAGGGAAATAAGTATTTGACCCCTCTTCAAAACATGACTTAGTACTTGGTGGCAAAACCCTTGTTGGCAATCACAGAGGTCAGATGTTTCTTGTAGTTGGCCACCAGGTTTGCACACATCTCAGGAGGGATTTTGTCCCACTCCTCTTTGCAGATCTTCTTCAAGTCATTAAGATTTCGAGGCTGACGTTTGGCAACTCGAACCTTCAGCTCCCTCCACAGATTTTCTATAGGATTAAGGTCTGGAGACTGGCTAGGCCACTCCAGGACCTTAATGTGCTTTTTCTTGAGCCACTCCTTTGTTGCCTTGGCCGTGTGTTTTGGGTCATTGTCATGCTGGAATACCCATCCACGACCCATTTTCAATGCCCTGGCTGAGGGAAGGAGGTTTTCACCCAAGATTTGACGGTACATGGCCCCGTCCATCGTCCCTTTGATGCGGTGAAGTTGTCCTGTCCCCTTAGCAGAAAAACACCCCCAAAGCATAATGTTTCCACCTCCATGTTTGACGGTGGGGATGGTTTCTTGGGGTCATAGGCAGCATTCCTCCTCCTCCAAACACGGCAAGTTGAGTTGATGCCAAAGAACTCCACTTTGGTCTCGTCTGACCACAACACGTTCACCCAGTTGTCCTCTGAATCATTCAGATGTTCATTGGCAAACTTCAGACGGGTATGTATATGAGCTTTCTTGAGCAGGGGGACCTTGCGGGCGCTGCAGGATTTCAGTCCTTCACGGCGTAGTGTGTTACCAATTGTTTTCTTGGTGACTATGGTCCCAGCTGCCTTGAGATCATTGACAAGATCCTCCTGTTTAGTTCTGGGCAGATTCCTCACCATTCTCATGATCATTGCAACTCCACGAGGTGAGATCTTGCATGGAGCCCTAGGCCAAGGGAGTTTGACAGTTGTTTTGTGTTTCTTCCATTTGCGAATAATCGCACCAACTGTTGTCACCTTCTCACCAAGCTGCTTGGCAATGGTCTTGTAGCCCATTCCAGCCTTGTGTAGATCTACAATCTTGTCCCTGACATCCTTGGAGAGCTCTTTGGTCTTGGCCATGGTGGAGAGTTTGGAATCTGATTGATTGATTGCTTCTGTGGACAGGTGTCTTTTATACAGGTAAGAAACTGAGATTAGGAGCACTCCCTTTAAGAGTGTGCTCCTAATCTCAGCTCGTTACCTGTATGAAAGACACCTGGGAGCCAGAAATCTTTCTGATTGAGAGGGGGTCAAATACTTATTTCCCTCATTAAAATGCAAATCAATTTATAACATTTTTGACATGCGTTTTTCTGGATATTTTTGTTGTTATTCTGTCTCTCACTGTTCAAATAAACCTACCATTAAAATTATAGACTGATCATTTCTTTGTCAGTGGGCAAACGTACAAAATCAGCAGGGGATCAAATACTTTTTTCCCTCACTGTAGATGAATGTGTTTAATCTTTATAGGTAGCCTATCGGTAACACATTTTAAATATCAATATTTTCAATTTCCTGAATCAATCTGCAGTTGTATTTTCATAGCTGTACTCTGCTCTCTGGTTTTCAGAGATAAAACAATCTCCACATAATGTTAAATTGTCTTAGTTTAGAGCCAAGACAAAATCACTTGACACAAGTTTACTTTGAGCACATCTTTCCATTCCCATTGTCTCGTTCATGATGAACTTAGCAGAGATAATTCATAGTGCCAGTGCTCTTGTCTTTGGTGTGAGTATACTATGGGTGCATCCCAAATGGCACCCCATTCCTCTGATCAAAAGTAGTGTACTGTGTAGGGAATAGGGTTTCATTGAATCCATCTCACGAGAGGGCAGTAAAGTACAGTGAACAAATGACTTGTCAGGGGTCGTGCTGGGCTGTGTAGATGTATGGAGGCCATGCATTACTCACGAGACGTAAAGCATATCTTGGTCTTGTAACAATGAGAGTTACTAGACGGCTATCGTACCACACTGAATGGCTCAATAATCAATGCTGTCAGAACACTGCATCTTGACAGTTACACACGACTACACCAAATGCATGGATTCTATTATATTGAGTCCTCTTAAAGGCCCAGTGCAGTCAAAAACATGATTTTTCTGTGTTTTATATTTATTTCCACACTACGAGGTTGGAATGATACTGTGAAAATGATAATACCCTTTTAGTGCAAGAGCTGTTTGAAAAGACCGGCTGAAATTTTGGCCTTCCATGGTGACATTGCCATGCAGTAAATTAAAGGTGCTACACATTGAATGTTTAAAACTAATTCCATTTTGCATTGTGTAATGATGGTGTTTCACAGTATTACTTACCCACCAGTGTTGTGATATGCTGTGATATTTGCCTGTTGTCAAACTGGGACCGCTGCTCTGACTTTGGCTGTACATTTTTCGCTGGTAAAGTAGCTATTGGCAATGTCAGAGCTAGTAAGGGGAAAAGAGTCAAGTGCAAGTGTTAGTTCACAAAAGTATTTTTTCTTTTTTTTTGGTGGGTGAGGAGGGATGCTATGGGATTAGATAAAATACTCTTTAAAAAGGTAGGGTTTCAGATGTTTTTGGAAGATGGACATGCCCTAGTTTCAGGGGAAAGCTGGTTCCACCATTGGGGTGCCAGGACAGAGAAGAGCTTGGACTGGACTGAGAGGGAACTGCCCTCCCTTAGGGGTGGGAGGGCCAAGAGACCAGAGGTGGCAGAACAGAGTACTCTGGTTGGGGGTGTAGGGTTTGAGCAGAGCCTGAAGGTAGGGAGAGGCAGTTCCTCTCGCTGCTCCGTAGGCAAGTACCGTGGTTTGTAGTGGATATGAGCTTCCAATGGAAGCTAGTGGAGTGTGTGGAGGAGCAGGGTGATATGGGAGAATTTGGGAAGGATAAACAACAAGGCGGGCTGCAGAGTTCTGGATAAGTTGCAGGTGTTTGATGGCACAAGCGAGAAGCCCAGCCGACAGCGAGTTGCAGTAGTCCAGATGGGAGTTGACAAGTGCCTGGATTAGGACCTGCACCACTTCCTGTGTGAGGTAGGGTCGTACTCTACGGATGGTGTGGAGTATGAACACGCAGTAGCGAGTCACTGCATTGATGTTTGCCGAGAACGACAGGGTGTTGTCCAGGGTCACTCCAAGGTTCTTTGCACTCTGGGAGGGGGACACTGTGGAGTTGTCAACTGTGATGGAGAGGTCTTGGAGTGGGCAGGCCTTCCCCAGGAGGAAGAGAAGCTCCGTCATGTCGAGGTTGAGCTTGAGGTGGTAGGTCAGCATCCAAGCTGAGATATCTGGCAGGCATGCAGAGATGTGTGTCGCCACCTGGGTTTCAGAAGGAGAAAAGTAGTTGAGTGTCATCCGCATAGCAATGATTGGAAAGACCATGTGAGGATATGATGGAGCCGAGTGACTTGGTGTATAGAGAGGAGACAAGAGGCCCTAGAACCGAGCACTGGGGGACACCAGTAGTGAGAGTACGTGATGCAGACACAGATCCTCTCCACGTCACCTGGTAGGAGCAGCCTGCCAGGTAGGATGCAATCCAAGAGTGTGCAGAGCTTGAGACACCCAGCCCTGAGAGGGTGGAGAGGAGGATCTGATGGTTCACGGGTCGAAGGCAGCGGATAGATCTAGGAGCATGAGAACAGAGGAGAGAGAGTCAGCTTTGGGAGTGCGGAGACCATCCATGAGACAGAGAAGAGCAGTCTCGGTTGAGTGGCCCATCTTGAAGCCTGACTGGTTAGGGTCAAGAAGATTGTTCTAAGAGAAATAGCGAGAGAGTTGGTCAGAGACAGTCCTCTGTAAGTTTAATTTTCCTCCATTTTCGCTCAGCTGCCCGCAGCCCTGCTCTGTAAGCGCACAATAAGTCACTCAGCAACGGAGCACGAGGGGAGTGCCCAGCCGGCCAGGAGGAAAGGGGACAGTGCGAGTCATAGGATGCGGAAAAGGAGGAGAGTAGGGTCGAAAAGGCAGAATCAGGAGACAGGAGGGAGAAGGATTTAGCAGAATGGAGAGATAATAGGATAAAGAGGAGAGAGCAGTGGTAGAGAGAGAGAGTGAGTGGAAGGGGACTGGAAAAGGGTGAGGTCAAGAGGGGAAGAAAGAGTTGGAAAGAAATTAATAAAAGGCAGACTTCAGGAGGTTGAAGTCGCCCAGTACGAAGAGCGGTGAAGAACCCTCAGGAAATTAGCTTATCAAGGTGTCAAGCTCAGGTGGGTGATAGATGACAACAATGTTAAGCTTGAGCGGACAAGTAACAGTGACAGCATGGAATTCAAATGAGGAGATGGATAGGTAAGTGAGGGAGAAAATAAAAGTTTGGGATGGATTATGAATAGCAAACGGATTATCAATATCAAAAGATTGTTACTCTAGCTATTTGTGCATGATTAATACCTGAAGTGTTGGATTGTTTCAGCTGGGTTAATTTCCTTTGCCCCAGTATAAAACACTCCACTGTTAGTAAGAGTGGAAAATCGAGGCCTTTGATTTGCTTTCAGGGGGCTTAATTCCACTCAATGAGAGGTTTTCAGTAACAGTGGAGGGTAGAAGTCTATATCAAAGGTACCTCAGTTTTGTACACGGGTACTAATCCATGAGAAAGGGAAACCGGCTGGTTTAAAAGTGGAAGTCTATTTGTTGTGGGCAAGTGTTTGGCACGCTCTGCTACGAGGCTCCTGCTCCAAGGAAACTGGTCCTTTGACTATATACACTTTACACACGCACGAATAGGCAGACTCACATAAAAACACACACACTTGGCTGTGGCATTTGTAATGGGCTTTGACTTTAGCTGTCTTGTTAATGGCACCTATCAGGTTTAGTCCTGTTAGCTCTGTAAACTAACCACACAGGGTACAAGACACACACACACCTGTCTCTCCACCTCTATCTGTAGTAGTATCACATTGCATAGTCTAAAGTAGATCATCCAGACATGGTTGATGTGGTGATTGGTGTATATCTGGTTTGTGTTTATAGCATAAAAATCTCTATGGTTTAGATTGGCAATTCTTCCTAGTTTAGGATGTCTGGTATCATTGTCATTTTGATAGTGTTATTGTCTGTAGACCAGTATTCTCCATTCTGTACTTACGTAGAAGCACTCATAAACAAACCTTATTAGGTACCAGGTATTGTGTTCAACCAGTTTTTCTTGTTAGAGCGGTGACGTGCCTACACCCCTTTCCATTTACCTGGCAAGTTTTGACATACAGGCATCCCTATATACTGTAATGACCAGAGAGAGGGAAAAGAAAGAGAAGAGACGTAATACAGAAACAAATTACTTCCATATTCTAAGAGCTTAACAATATTTAGGCCGTTTGACTTGCTTTTAGGCCAACTGAACTGTATTTCATGTTTAGGACAATATGCATCTTCTTATTTGCAACTTATTTGCATAAAGAGTCCCCTCATTCAGAAATGTCTGAATCAAAAGCAGGGTAAGACAACCCAATATCAGGACTCAAGGTAAGACCCAAAAGCATACACATCGAATTGACAATGGTTTAATCTTCCAACAGGGACAGGCAATAGACAGGTCAAGGCAGGCAGGGGTCAGGAAAGCAGAGAGCGGCAACGGTACCAGACGACAGGCAGGCTCAGGGTCAGGGTAGGCAGAGGTCAACAATCCAGAGGTGGGGCAAAGTTACAGGTCAGCAGGCAGACTCAGGGGCAGGCAGAGTGGTCAGGCAGGCGGGCTCAGAGTCAGGACAGGCAAGGGTGAAAACCAGGAGGGAGAGAAAAAGAAAGATTGGGAAAAGCAGGAGCTGAAAACAAAAATGCTGGTTTACTTGACAAACAAGACGAACTGGCAACGGACAAACAGAGAACACTTGTTTAAATATACAGGGGATAATGGGGAAGATGGGCGACACCTGGAGGGGGGTGGAGACAATCACAAGGACAGTTGAAACAGATCAGGGTGTGACACCCAATTGATACGCTGAGTTATTGATCTCTTGTTTCTCTGTACTGCCTCTCCACTTTTGTTAATCCACAGCAGTGTTACTCACAATTTTTTGTAAGGGGGCCACTTTGGGTTGAGACAATCATTCAGAGGGCCGCACCGATCTTTAATTTATTGTACTTTTTCTTCCAATATGTTCAATTATCAATTGTAAGCAAATTCAGAGCAATAGAGCACATGCAATTGATTTGATGTACAGCACATCACAAAAATATACATACACACATCAAATAGGCTACATCAGATGTATAAGACCCATATTAAGGGTTACCACAGTAGTTAGATGAGGGAAAATGTCCCTTCTGCTCCTTGACTGAATTCATTCAAAATGTATAGTCTGTTGTTGCTATCCTTGTGAGGAAATCCAATCAATCAAATGTATTTATGAAGCCCTTCTTACATCAGCTGATGTCACAAAGTGATGTACAAATACCCAGCCTAAAACCCCAAACAGCAAGCGATGCAGGTGTAGAGTCATGGTGGCTAGGAAAAACTCCCTAGAAAGGCCAGAACCTAGGAAGAAACCTAGAGAGGAACCAGGCTATGAGGGGTGGCCAGTTATCTTCTGGCTGTGCCGGGTGGAGATTATGGCCAAGATGTTCAAATGTTCATAGATGACCAACAGGGTCAAATAATAATAATCACAGTGGTTGTCGAGGGTGCAACAGGTCAGCACCTCAGGAGTAAATGTCAGTTGGCTTTTCATAGCCGATCATTCAAAATATCTCTACCGCTCCTGTTGTCTCTAGAGAGTTTAAAACAGCAGGTCTGGGACAGGTAGCACGTCCGGTGAACAGGTCAGGGTTCCATAGCCGCAGGCAGAACAGTTGAAACTGGAGCAGCAGCACGAACAGGTTAACTGGGGACAGCAAGGGGTCATCAGGCCAGGTAGTCCTGAGGCATTGTCCTAAGGTTCAGGTCCTCCGAGAGAGAGAAAGAAAGAAAGGAAGAGAGAAAGAGAGAAAGAAAGAGAGAAAAAGAGAGAGAGAATTAGAAAGAGCATACTTAAATTCCCACAGTACACCGGATAAGATTGGAGAAATACTCCAGATATAACAGACTGACCCTAGCCCCCCGACACATAAACTACTGCAGCATAAATAATGGAGGCTGGATCCAGGTGTGCATTGGTCAGTCTGTTTCTCTGTTTTTGTTTCACAATGTTGATTGTTGAAAATGTTGCTTCACATGGATAAGTGCTGACAAAAAATGTCGTATTTTGCACACACTGCTTCAAAAGTGGATACTCTGTGTCTGACACAAGGCTCCAGAAATGGGTAACAGCTGATCTTAGTTCACCTTGCAATGTGTCATTTGCCTGCAACTCCACTATCTCACTCTCTATTCCAGCAAGGTCAGTAGAGGGCTGTGATGACTGGGGTCAGAGATGAAATTGGCACATAAAAGGGGTTCTCAATGAAGTTGAAAAACTCCTTGTACTCCATGATATCCTTGAATCTTGATTCAAACTTCAATTTCAACTTTTCCAACACACACAAATGCATCATAGCTAAAATGTTGCAGTATGTCTGGGTTGGATGTGGTGACTGCTCTGAGTTTTGGGAAATTAACAAACTGTCTGTCAGGTTTTAGCTTTCCCTTGGAGTTGTAGAGTCACCGTGTTCAGGTGGCAGCTGATGTCAGTTAAAAAAGCCAGCTTTAATATCCACTGTGGATCATCCAGCTCTGGCTCCTCTTTCCAAAACTCTGCCACGAGACAGCCATCTCACCTCACTGTGAAATATCAAGCCGCCGCTGTCTGGTATTCCTCCAGCAACTCCCAGGATTGCCGGTGATTCAGTGCCCTCGCAATAATAATGTTCACCACGCGCACAAATTGCTGCATCACATTCTGTAAGTAAGTCTTTGAGTTTAGCCTCAAGTGCTTCCTGATGAATGATGCAATGAAACATAACACATTTGGGAATATCCTCTCTCTTTCTCATCAGACCTATGAGTCCCTTCTCCTTCCCTCGCATGTTTGGGGCGCCGTCAGTGCACACAGATGCCAGATTTCACCAGTCAATATTATTATCAGCAAAAAATGTAACAAGGGCTTACAGAATATCCTTGTGTTTGTCCCTGAAGGGGCAGTAAACTTAAAAGCTATTCTCTGAACGACTCATTTTGAGAGAAACGGACCCAAACACATAATTGGGCTATGTCACTTACATCAGTGCTTTCGTCAACCGCAATACTAAAACCCGGCACCATGGATATGTCAGTAATGAGTTGCTTACCGATGTCCTCACCGATGTCTTCTATGCGTCTGGTTATGGTCGAGTCAGAGAGTTGCAGTCACTTAATTTGCTTTAAAATAGCGTCCTTGTTTGTGAAATCAAGGAGGCCAAAAAACATTATTTGACAAACTCCGCATCTGTGAAGGCCTTCTTGTTTCTCTCGAGTATCCAAGCAATCTCATATGTTGCCTCTGTCGTTTTCTCTGCAACAGTGCTAGATCTGTCCATCATTTGTTGTTGTCCTTTGAGCTGTCCTTTCAGTTGCGCTATTTTGTTGTTTCTGAGGTTGCTTTGTGGCGGATATGTTTTGTCAAAGTGGGCATGGTGTGACTAAAAATGTTGTTGTTTAAAACAATTGACTGCCTTCTGGCAAATAAGACAGAGTGAGCTAGTCCCATCATGCAGTACAAAAAAATACTTGTCTGTCCATTTCTCTTGGAACTTTCTGTGTTCTTCTTGAATCGACCATATCCTTTTCTTAGCCATGTTAGCTACGTTAGCTACCTGCATTTCCCCACCGCCATCTTCCTGATTTTCCTGGTTCTCCGGTGGTTGTTCGTTCATAGCTGTCACGTTGTTCTTCAGCTCTTCCCCCTCATTTTCATTGTCAATAGATTTACGTTTCTTTTTTACAATAAATCGATCCATGTCGACCAAACTGCAAAATTAGCTAGTCGCTGTAGCTGAGCACTTGCTTTCTATTTCGGCAAACGTTCTATTTCGGCCTTTCTGTTCAACAGCTGCGCTATACTGCCATCTATCTGCTGTCCAGGGAACAATATATATATTCAATGAAGTGATTCAGGCCTGCATTAAACACATTGAATTGAAATTGTATCATTGTTATGTATTATGAATGGAAAATCGGAAAATCCCGCGAACCGAAAATGAAGGGCTCGCTGGCCGCATGCGGCCTGTGGGCCGCGCAATGAGACCACTGGTCCACAGGGTCAGGCCTGATGATATTGAGAAGCTACACTGGTAGTGCACTACTGCCATTTGCGATTGAGATGGAAGGCTGAAGAAGAGGAGGGCGAGAGGAGGAGAGGGGGAAATTGGGAAAGGATGAGTGGGATAAAAAGGAAAGATATACAGTGCCTTCAGAAAGTATTCATACCCCTTGACTTATTCCACATTTTGTTGATTTAAATATAAAAAGTTTCAAACATCTACATACAATACAGCCGAAGAAACCTCTTTGAACCCTTTTTTCTAAGACTGTAGAGATGAGGTGCTGATTAAAAGGAGTCAATAATGTACAGTGGGGAGAACAAGTATTTGATACACTGCCGATTTTGCAGGTTTTCCTACTTACAAAGCATGTAGAGGTCTGTAATTTTGATCATAGGTACACTTCAACTGTGAGAGACGGATTCTAAAACAAAAATCCAGAAAATCACATTGTATGATTTTTAAGTAATTAATTTGCATTTTATTGCATGACATAAGTATTTGATACATCAGAAAAGCAGAACTTAATATTTGGTACAGAAACCTTTGTTTGCAATTACAGAGATCATACGTTTCCTGTAGTTCTTGACCAGGTTTGCACACACTGCAGCAGGGATTTTGGCCCACTCCTCCATACAGACCTTCTCCAGATCCTTCAGGTTTCGTGGCTGTCGCTGGGCAATACGGACTTTCAGCTCCCTCCAAAGATTTTCTATTGGGTTCAGATCTGGAGACTGGCTAGGCCACTCCAGGACCTTGAGATGCTTCTTACGGAGCCACTCCTTAGTTGCCCTGGCTGTGTGTTTCGGGTCGTTGTCATGCTGGAAGACCCAGCTACGACCCATCTTCAATGCTCTTACTGAGGGAAGGAGGTTGTTGGTCAAGATCTCGCGATACATGGCCCCATCCATCCTCCCCTCAATACGGTGCAGTCATCCTGTCCCCTTTGCAGAAAAGCATCCCCAAAGAATGATGTTTCCACCTCCATGCTTCACGGTTGGGATGGTGTTCTTGGGGTTGTACTCATCCTTCTTCTTCTTCCAAACACGGCGAGTGGAGTTTAGACCAAAAAGCTCTATTTTTGTCTCATCAGACCACATGACCTTCTCCCATTCCTCCTCTGGATCATCCAGATGGTCATTGGCAAACTTCAGACGGGCCTGGACATGCGCTGGCTTGAGCAGGGGGACCTTGCGTACGCTGCAGGATTTTAATCCATGACGGCGTAGTGTGTTACTAATGGTTTTCTTTGAGACTGTGGTCCCAGCTCTCTTCAGGTCATTGACCAGGTCCTGCCGGGTAGTTCTGGGCTGATCCCTCACCTTCCTCATGATCATTGATGCCCCACGAGGTGAGATCTTGCATGGAGCCCCAGACCGAGGGTGATTGACCGTCATCTTGAACTTCTTCCATTTTCTAATAATTGCGCCAACAGTTGTTGCCTTCTCCCCAAGCTGCTTGCCTATTGTCCTGTAGCCCATCCCAGCCTTGTGCAGGTCTACAATTTAACCCTGATGTCCTTACACAGCTCTCTGGTCTTGGCCATTGTGGAGAGGTTGGAGTCTGTTTGATTGAGTGTGTGGACAGGTGTCTTTTATACAGGTAACGAGTTCAAACAGGTGCAGTTAATACAGGTAATGAGTGGAGAACAGGAGGGCTTCTTAAAGAAAAACTAACAGGTCTGTGAGAGCCGGAATTCTTACTGGTTGGTAGGTGATCAAATACTTATGTCATGCAATAAAATGCAAATTAATTACTTAAAAATCATACAATGTGATTTTCTGGATTTTTGTTTTAGATTCCGTCTCTCACAGTTGAAGTGTACTTATGATAAAAATGACAGACCTCTACATGCTTTGTAAGTAGGAAAACCTGCAAAATCGGCAGTGTATCAAATACTTGTTCTCCCCACTGTATATGCATGTAAGGTGGGACACTTGAAAAATAGGCAATAAAAGGGTTAACCTTGTCAGATTTGTTCAGTTCTGTGCCTTTTGCACTTGCCCAAAGAATTCCTGCAGCAAAACAGGAAACCACAGAGAGAACAGTTGGCAACCCTAATCTGGTCCAGATCCTTTGATAACTTTCTTCTCCTAAAACAATGCTGGTGAGGTTTCTGCTCAAATCAAGCTCGGTCAAAAAAAACAATAACTAGGCCTCTATGTCATTTTCTACTGATCTTCACTAAGAAATGGTTTAGAATCAATAATTCAACACTAAACTGAACTCTGTCTGTCTCTCTCTCTCTCACACACACACACACACACACACACACACACACACACACACACACACACACACACACACACACACACACACACACACACACACACACACACACACACACACACACACACACACACACACACACACACACACACACACACACACACACACACACACACACACACACACACACACACACACACACACACAGTACTCTTACCCTAATACTTACCTTAACCCAAAAACCTAACCTTAACCCTAACCATAGCTCCTAACTCTAAATCTAACCCTATTAACATAATTCTAACCCTAACACTAATTCTAACCTTAACCCTAAACCCCCTAGAAATAGCATTTGACCTCGTGGGGACTAACAAAATGTCCCCAGTTGGTGAAATGTTTGTCAGTTTACTATTCTTGTGGGGACTTCTGATTTTCACAAAAATAGTTAAACACGTCCACACACACACACACACACACACACACACACACACACACACACACACACACACACACACACACACACACACACACACACACACACACACACACACACACACACACACACACAACACACACAACACACTTTGTCTCCCCAGCCAAAGCCTGTCCATCTCATCCAAACAGTGCCACTGTAACGTGACAGTGAAACAATGGAAAACAGCCTGTTTGGGGTTTCTTGATAAGCCTATTACATCATAAAGTCAGGGTGAAAGAATCTGAACATTAAAAGGGGTGACGTGGTTCGTGGTTTGCCCGATCTTTCTGCGGTCCAGCTGTAAAATCCCATACTGCCGCTATGATTTCATAACCACAGCGGTAACACTACTGCTAATGAGACTGTGGCACCACATGGACACGTATGGACACTTACACACACACACACACACACATATTTCAACCAAAAAATGTAATGTGACGAAATTGAATCAAAGTGGAAAACTGATTGGATTTGAGAAAAGTCATCAACAGAAGGGTTTTTCATAATTTTTTCATCCAACTTTTAACGTAAATCCAATGACGTGACATTTTTTGATGAATTCACGTTAGTTGACAACTCAACCAAATGTAAATCAAAACTAGATGTTGAATTGTGCCCAGTGGGTTACCTTGGTAAAACAAAGGAGCTGCTTTGTTCCGTCGTCGGGCTAAATCCTCCCTCAGCAATTACCGTTCACCTTCCAAAGACCTTGAAGAGGAAGAAAGCGTTTAACAGGAGCAGCGAGGCCTGAGCGCATGGACACTCTACAGAAGACATCAAGCCTGGGGACAGTGTTCATACCCACTGATTAAGTACCTGTAAAAAATGTGTTTCAGAAAAATACAGTCTTTTGTTGTGGGAACATGAGTCGGTTCCATTGTATTGTAAGACGTTGTTCAATAGCTTATCAATTTTGTTGGGTCTTCTAAGTTGGTAGAACTTTTTTTATTTTGTACATCTGCACGACACAACATGGGGAAAAAAACACAAATAACAAATGGAAGGATCGAGGTAAGGATCTTCAGCGACAGATGTGGTTTCCAAACATGGATCAGATCTAGATGTTTTTCTGTATATACAGTGCATTCGGAAAGTATTTAGACATCTTGACTTTTTCTACATTTTGTTACATTACAGCCTTATTCTAAAATGGATTAAATACCCCATAATGACAAAGCAAAAACAGGTTGATAGAATATTTTGCAAATTTATAAGAAATAAAAAACTGAAATATCACGTTTACATAAGTATTCATACTCTTTACTCAGTACTTTGTTGAAGCACCTTTGGCAGTGATGACAGCTTTGAGTCTTCTTGAGTATGACGCTACAAGCTTGGCACACCTGAATTTGGGGAGTTCTCCCATTATTCTCTTCAGATCCTCTCAAGCTCTGTCAGGTTGGATGGGGAGTGTCGCCGCACAGCTATTTTCAGCTCTCTCCAGAGATGTTTGATCGGGTTCAAGTCCGGGCTCTGGCTGGGCCACTCAAGGACATTCATAGACCCGAAGCCACTCCTGCATTGTCTTGGCATTGTGCTTAGGGTCATTGTCATGTTGGAAGGTAAACCTTCGCCCCCAGTCTGAGGTTTTGAGCGCTCTGTAAAACAGGTTTTCATCTCTGTACTCCATTCATCTTTCCCTCGATCCTGTCTCCCAGTTCCTGCCGCTGAAAAACATCCCCACAGCATGATGCTGCCACCACCATGCTTCACCGTAGGGATGGTGCCAGGTTTCCTCCAGATGTGACGCTTGGCATTCAGGCCAAAGAGTTTAATATTGATTTCACCAGACCAGAGAATCTTGTTTCTCATGGTCTGAGTCCTTTTGGTCCCTTTTGGCAAACTCCAAGTTGGCTGTCATGTGCCTTTTACTGAGGGGTGGCATCCGTCTGGCCACTCTGCCATGAAGGCCTGATTGGTGGAGCGCTGCAGAGATGGCTATCCTTCTGGATGTCACGTTCGTCATAGTAATCGGACCAAGGTGCAGCGTGGTAGGCGTACATACAGTATTTCGCTTTGTCATTATGCTGTATTGTGTGTAGATTGATGGGGGGGGGGACAATTTAATACATTTTAGAATAAGGCTGTAAAGTAACAAAATGTGGGAAAAGGGAAGGGGTCTAAATACTTTCCGAATGCACTGTATATTGCAGAGCTGTTCCAATTCTCTGGAATAAATGTAACTTTTATGTTGTGTAAGAGTCATTTGGCCTACTTATGTTGTCTATAGTTTGTTTTTGTATTTGCCATGTAATTTGTATAGCAGAGGGCACTATATGATGTTTCATGGGCCGTTGGTCACATGCACACAGGAAGTGGGAATGCACAGGTATGGAGAACATACAGTTCTTACGGTTAGTGCTATATGGCACGTTCTTGGGTCCCTACCCAAAATCCTAACGCTAACCTTAACCCTACCCTTAACCCTAACCTTTACCTAACCCTAACCGTAACCCTTACCTTAACTGTTTTCAATTTCAACTTCAATGGGGTGATGTCAGAGTTGGACGTCCCAAGGAACCCGTTTAGACTTTTCCCAGTTCTTAACCTGCTCACCTTGGAACAATGATACGCGATTATGGTAATTGAATCTGCCTATATGAAAGTATTGCTATTGTTTTATCTTGCAGCTAATAAATGGGCAAAAGACCCAACCAAAGATGCACATTTGAAAGCAGTTGTGTTTCACATGCGTTTATGAACATCTGCAATCCCACCTGTGCTAGAGTGGCTTTCAGGAACCTTTGACTTGGTTAACCACAACAGTGGTATTTTCATCCTCCGACAGCTCATCTTCAAGCCAGGTGTGAGTTAATGAAATGGAAAAAGTACCTTTGTTGTCAGTTGTCCATATTCTCAGGTTGTTTGTTGTCATCTAGTCTCGCGTAGCCATACCTCGAAATCACGTTGTTGTCATGCCCCCGAGGCTAGTTGTCATTAAAAGCTAGAGTCTAAAGAGTGTGCTTTAGAAAATAATAGCGCTCCCTCTTTATCGTTTTTAGGCGGTGGGGTATATCACACACACGCACGCACGCACGCACGCACGCACGCACACACACACACACACACACACACACAAACACACACACAAACACACACACACACATAGGGAAGTGGATGTGCAAAAACATACAAGACACATACAATTCTGCTGCGGCATTGGCACGATTTTCCAGTGGCAGCTGGGCTGACTGTGGTGAACCCTGGGTAAAGGCCTCTCTCTCTGCTCTCTGGGGCTAATCACTCCAATGTGTGTGTGAGGGGCATGCATGGAAACACACATGCGATAGAGACAGCCTTTACCTGTATTGAGCCATCTTCCCTAGCCATGGAATCTCTTGGCTCTCTCTCCTCTACTGGATGTCCACAGAAAGCACTGATGTGTTTTGAATTGTCTGTGCAAATGTATTCTTGTTATCTCTGAAGTTCTTTTGTATTTGCAGACATCTCTATTTAAACCGATTAATATTGGACGGCCTACCTAGCTGACTATGATAGGCTGACTGCTGAAGAGAACATAAGAAAGTGAATGAATGAATGAAGGAATACAGACCTTACTGTAGGAAGTGTCAAAACTGGCCTGTCTGCACATATGTTTTCAGTTACCAAGGGAAAATGATCCTGGCATGTGATGGTATTTACTCCATTCAGTAAACAAGGAGTTGGTAAGTTTGGATTTTTTATGGTGTGTGTGAGTGTGTCTGTCTCTGTGTGTATGTGTGTGTGTGTGTGTGTGTGTGTGTGTGTGTGTGTGTGTGTGTGTGTGCGTGCGTGCGTGCGTGCGTGCGTGAAAGCGTGTGTAGCTTACAGAACTGTTATTCATTAGCACTTTACAAAACAAATTACAAACAGACTCACATGCACACACATTTTGGTGATCCAAAATGCACAAACAACGTTCAGTATATCAGTACTACACAACTACAGGAAGCAATGTCTCATTTAGGGCTGGTAGCTAGCTTCCTCACGTGGAGTGTACACGGAAGGTCAAATACTCGCTTTGAGCTTTCCTGCCGTTTCAAAACAAATCTGTCATTTTACAACCACCGCTCCCCCATCTGGGGATCCTTGAAATCAAATCCAGCCGACCTCCTCAGCCTCTTGGGCTGTTACTTTATGAGTAACTGCAGATAGAGACGGCATCACCCAATTGAAAGAACTGTTGTTCTTACTCAAGTTTTACACGTTTCCTGATTGGAAAATGAGGATAGGCACTAAGGATAGTAAAAAACAGGTGGTAGTAAACCCACTCATCTGAAAGACATGAACGCTTCCAGAACCAGATTCAATCAAACCTGCATCGCTAGATTTATACAGTAACTCTTTTCTCCCTGGTCAAATACAATCACAGAATGGTCTTGGGCTCTGATGCTTTCACTTTCTTCGTAACAAAAAATCAAATCAAATTCTATTTGTCTCATACACAGTTTACTGCAGGTACAAGAAGTGCAGTACATTAGTCAATAACAATAAAAACAATCAAAAATAGTGTAGTCAAAATTAACAAGTACTAGAAGTAATAAGAGAGGTAGTATGTTGTAATAATGGACTTTATTACACTGTATTTACAAATATATAGTAAAGTGACTTGGTCACGCAAAGGAATAAATAGTCAATCGAATAGAAGCGTGTGTGCAGGCAGTAGTACATTACTGCGTAAACGTAGCATTGGCGGATTCGATTTAACTCCTGACTGTGACCATCTTATCCATTGAAAGACTGGTGCCCCATGTTGTTTACATTAGGGGAAAAGGGAAGCTTCCAGAGATGAACGTCCAGACAGACTAACTGTAGGTCCAGTTATAGAGGAGGAGAAGAGAAAACAGGGAAAACTTCCCCTCCTGACCTCAATCCACACCGATCCATTATCCTGGCCTGGAGAGGGGGAAAGGAGAAATAGGTTAGCCTAGCCAGAGGGCACTCTAACCTCGGTAACCTCCAGCCACACCTGAGCTACACCCAAAGGCACTGGCCTGTCGGCAGTAGACATCTGCACTGAGGAGAAGGTCTGTCAGTAAGATCACATTAGAGAGAGGAGAGACAAGGAACAGCTGTGACTGAGGATACACTAACTCAGACATGCGCGTGCGCACACACACTCAGACATGCGCATGCACGCACACACTCACTCATCTGCAGCTTTATTACCCAGAATCCTCTGCGGTTGCCAGCCTGCACTCCAATGTTCCGTCGGGCACATCAGCACCCAGCGCACGCTTGGAACGCTTCAAATCATCAGGAATTTCACCAACAGAAAACCTGCCTGGAATTCAGAAGAAGGCTGTGCATACATCTAATTGTAACGGGAGTTTTCCCACCTCTGCTCAACCGGCCTTTTCTGGATGCAACACTATTTCATCAAGACAGAAAATTAGCTCCACCGATACATGGAATACGCTGTTTTACATGATTAATAAGGGAGGTTTGGCTTTTCACCCATAGTGTAACAATAAGATATTTTTTATAAATACATTTTAATAGTAAGACTAAGATTCTATTTGCCTCTGGCTATCAGCAGAGATGGATCAACACATGTAGCTGTTTAATACTTGGAAGAAGAAGAATATATTTTGATCCATACTTCCTTGCTGTCTACAGAAGTTCATCTTCTGTTTTGATCCCAACCCCTACAATACTTATTAGCCGTATGGGTTCAAAAGTACAATCTCAAACTTTGCTACCTCACCCCTCCCAAGAATATTCCCTCGAGGCAATTTGATCATGATCACAATGAGATTTGTGCTCATCAGACTGTCTATGATTTCCATTCTTAGATTACCAATCCATATTGACAGACTGTCAACACATATTAGCAGCCTAGATAGGGTGGCAGGTAGCCTAGAGGTTAAGAGCGTTGGGCAAGTAGCAGAAAGGTTGCTGGTTCGAATCCCCGAGCTGACTAGGTGAAAAATCTGTCGCTGTGCCCTTGAGCCAGGCACTTAACCATAATTGCTCCTGTAAGTTGCTCTGGATAAGAGCGTCTGCTAAATGAAACAAATTGAAAATGCAGATAGTGATTTCTATCAGTACATAGATGATCAGATGATGCATGACTTCTGTGCTACACATGGCCAGAAACAGCAAACACTATGAGGTTTCCATCCCATTAGAGATAAAGTCATGTTGTCCCAATGATGTCTGAACATCTGTTCAGCAACACTAGAGGACCTACAATAATATCTTGTTAAACAGATGCTTAATTAGCATGCTATACTTAACATGATGAACCAGGAAGAAGCAGCAGCACCTCCACTAATGCTGCCCCCTCAACCCCAGTGCTGTTAAATGCTGATCAGAGAAAGGGAACAGCCTACAGAGAATCACTACACTCTAATAAACCACACTGGAAATGGTTGGGAAGCGTTAAAACCCTTGTGTTGTCTTAAGGGTCAAAAATGACCCGTCACTGTGTTTAACAGCAGAGAAAACCCCCTAAATGATCTTTTTTCAACTTGAAATTTGATTACTTTTCCTAGAGTGACCACAAAATTAGAAAAAGTGAAACATCGCCTTTGTTCATATTTCCATGAAAGCTGTACACCACCAGGGTACAAAGATTGTCTTAGGGTCATTTTTAAAACGGCAGTTATAATATCATTAACACACCACAAAAGCCACAAAGACAGACACACACAAAATGAGAAATTGAGATTATGTGCGCTACTGATTGAACTCAGCCAGCAGCTCCTGAAGAGGAAGATCAACATGGTTGGCACAGTTAGAAAGAACTAGCCTGAGCTCCCCCCTGCACTCCTCGCAACAAAGGGAGAGAGGCCTTCTCATCAAAGTTTGCCTTTACCCCAACCACCACTCTGGTTTCTTACCTCCCGAAGAGGAACAAGAATGTGGTCCTCCTGAGCACACTGCACAAAAAGGCTGAGATCAGTGATCGTGAGGACAGGAAGCCAGCCATCATCCTGGACTACAACCACAACAAAGGAGGTGTGGACAACCTGGACAAGGTGATTGGAACTTACAGCTCCAGGAGGATGACTGCCCAATGGCCCCTGGTCATCTTCCATAACATCATTGATGTGTCCTCATACAATGCCTTTATGATATGGAACAAGATCAACCCTACCTGGATGCCTGATAAGAGGAACAAGAGAAGGGTGTTCCTGGAGCAGCTGGGAAAGCCACTTGTAACCCCACACATTCAAAGAAGGGAACACCTTCCCCGCACAGCAGCCTCTTCAGCACTTGTGAAAGCTGTTCAGGGGGATGAATCTTGTCCTGATCCACCTGAGGCTGTAGCTGGGGCAGGCAAGAGGAGGAGATGCCAATTCTGCCCTCCAAAGAAGGACTGTAAAACAAATACTATGTGTTGCATATGTGAGAAATACATCTGCATGCACACACACTTTTACATGTGCTAATAAGAGTTGATTGATTTATGTTCTTCACGTTTTTGTTTTGTATCTATTATCTTATTTTATTCGTATTTATTGTTGTTGTTTATACACCTTGTGGGTGGGGGCAATGGTTAAAAAAATGGGACAAGACTAGTATGTTGTAGTTGAATTCCTCATTTTACAGTATATAAGAATATATCACTATGTTGCCAAAAAAGTTAAAGACTGTTATTGTTTCCCTTCAATAAAATGCATTCAAAACTACTTTCTGCTACTTTCTTAGGCTATACACGCGCTATATCTTGCTAAAAAATGTATGTTTACACCTATGCAGTACCTTTAGCAATAATAATAATAATAATAAACCTCTACCTTTGTAAAGAAAACAATTATGACAGGTGGGTTGTAATAAAAATGAGTGGTGTCCACTGATTAAATGCAGTCTTTCTGCATTGTGAAGAGGGAAAACACAGATATTCACAAAGTTTGTGATGAATGACAGGTTGTTTCTTCATGAAAAATAGATTTGGGGGTTTAAAATTCAATTAAGCTGCTTTATTTTACGTGTTTAGTGAAGGCGGGTCATTTTTTACCCTTAGTACAAGGGGAGTATACAGAATGTTAAGACTACACAAGGGTTAAAGCCCATTTACACCCAGTGTGATGGAGATGTGACACGTAGACCTGATGATACATTGTTTACACGGTTGAGAGCTGAGTTTAAGGTTCTTCCCAAACACCCCAATCGCAGGTAATAACACTTCACTGTAAAGAGGCTGGAATTCAAAATGGCTTCTCCAGATTGCCTACACTGTGCAGCTGAGAATACAGACAGGTCCAACATGTGCATTTTATAGACAGACTGTACTTGACAGACTTTACAGTAGGCCTCCTCCTCCAAACAGAACTTTCTCAATTAAGTTCTCAAGGATGCTCTCGTGTCGGTGTCTATATGTTAGAACCGTTGAGTCCATTGGTTTTTCGTATTTCAGGAAATCGACGGCATACAGCACACAGACAGTATCCTATGAATCATCTGTGAGCACAGACAGCAACAAAGAGTTGGGGTCACTGGGTTGATCTTTTGAAGGCTGCATAACTGTGTAAACAGAAGACGGAGAGTAACGATACGATATTACTCTTTTGAAGTTATAGCCCATCTCTGGCTTTTCTATGGCTCGGGCATGGATACAGAAGTCTCCTTGGAACTTTGGTCTATGACCATTTCACAACATGGGACAAAATCCAGTAAGTCACAGTAATTTTGAACTTGCTACCAGAAATGACTCAGGAATGTTTCACATATCAATCTGCAGCCTTTGTTACCACAACCACACATCACAGGCAGGCAGCGATTGTACTGTGGAATATCACAACATGGGTGCTTTTAGAGGTAAAAAACATGCACACATCCAAGTACCTTTCTTGGACCTAAACTAATTAAAAAGTGTTTTTCTCCGCACACTGTTAGATGCTTACCCATACTATATGCTGTCAATTTAATACAAATCACCAACATGAACACAGTCGCAGACAGGAAGCCCTGGCTCTAACTTTCCCGCCCTCAGAAGAAGAAAACAACTCTGGCTGCAAACAGGAGGAGCTTCCGGTCTGAGGGAGGAAAGGGGGAGGGGAGAACAGCAGATGTTGTTTAGAGCCGGGAGTTTCAACACGCCCCAGACTGGGACTTCTACTTCCAGCAGAACACAGAGATCCTTGCAGATTGCCTGAAAACCTTGCTGCCAGCCCTGGGCCGAGGCCCTGTGAAATAATTTTACTATCTTCTATAGATACCTGTCTATATTGTACTATAGTACTAACTAATACTTTCTCCTCTCAACATTTAATAATAACTCACTGGGCACAGACAGTTCAATGTCTAGTTTTGATTTACATTGGTTGAGTTTTTAACTAAGGTGAATTCAATGGGAAATCAACAAAACATTTCACCATGTCATTGGATTTAGGTGAATTTTTTATTTTTTATTTTCATAATTAGATGACTTTTTGCAAATCCAATCAGTTTGATTCAATTTTTGGGGGATTGAAATTACGCAGAAACAACGTTGATTAAAAATTTTTGTTGCCCAGTGGGAACCTATTTATGTCAGTCGATTAATATGTTAACACCTTGCCTAACATACACCTTGCCTAACACTTAGGTAGGTTGCGCCAGCATTCTTGAACTGAGCAAACATAAGTCACGGAATCCAGTCATGGGGGTTAAAATTAAACAATGACATGTTCTCCATTGTGTCTTGTGTGTGTTTAACCAAATAAAGACACTGTGTGACAAGGTGTATTATTGTTCACTCTAAATTATTTACAGACCCTGGAGCTCTTGTAAACTTCAGTGCAAATTATTCTCCAGTAACTCTTTCATGTGAACACTTAATCGTTTGCTAATTGGCGTCCTTGCTAACAGTCACTCTCAGAGGAAATATATGATCACATATCTACCCTCTCTTTTAATAAGGGCTGTTTGCCAAATGTTGCAGCAGTTGCTGAAAGACAGATGACAGATCCATTGTGTTCGTGTCTTGGTCTGTGCCTCTAGTGCAGCTCAGCTTTCTGACGTGTAGCTGTTCCCCAAATCGAAATTAAAAAGTTGGCGTAATTGTGACAATCTGAAGAGTCTAGACACCCTAAAATAGATGACCTCAGACAAGACCGTGGGTTGGGTTCTGCAGACTGTGGCTTGGTGGAAACCAAAGGGGAAGGAAAGGCCTTGGATGGAGAGAGAGAAGAGAGAGAAAGATGACAAAATATATTGCCCCAGATCCTGTGCACAGACTCACACCTCCATGAAAATACATGATATCAGATTCTTATCTCAATGAATACTCAATCTACTAATGAATGTAGAAGATGGTGGGCTCAGTTTTCAGAGATGTTTTCTGTCACTCACTGTCTTTATTTTTTCCACAACTCTCTGTGGCTCTCATTTTGCAGTTGCAGGTCACCCCAGCATACTGAAACGAATCATGCGAAGGTGGGGGGATAGTGAGTAAGGGAGAGTGAAACAAACAGAGAGGATGTGAAGGAAGAAAAAAACAGGAGGTAGAGCGAGACAGAGAAAGACAGAGTAGAAGGGGAGAGAGAGGAGGAGGGAGCGGGGAAAGAAGAGAGACAACATGTCCCAGACTGTTCACATCGTTGTTTATTTGCCTATTCCCATGTCATTTCAGGAGGAGAATCTGGTGGGTAAGATAAAGTGGTCCAAATATAGATACACAGATGATTTGGGTCTTTTCTCAATAACAATCCTGCGAGTCAATTTCACTGTTGCATTTGGCGCCTGTTACCAATACTTAGTACATCATGGTAGAATTATAATGGAATAGAGCTATTGTAAAATGTCATTGTTAGTTTGACCCCAAACACAATGTAAGAGGGTTTAACTGAGTTTGACTATATTTTTTCTTTATTGCAGAAGAGTCCAAAATGAACTAGGTAACAATTGCATTGAAGTAAAGTATTGAACCCTCAACATATAACCTTTTGTACATCTGTACTGAGTTCACAGCATGATTCAACATCAATATACCATACACCAGAGGAGGCTGGTGGGAGGAGCTATAGGAGGATGTGCTCATCGTAATGGCTGGAATGGAATAAATGGAACGTAGTCAAACATGTGGTTTCCATATGTTTGATGTGTTTGATACCGTTCCATTTATTCCATTCCAGCCATTACAATGAGTCCGTTCTCCTATAGCTACTCCCACAAGCCTCCTCTGCTATACAATCTTTAGCACTTACAGTAAGTGTGTGATTGGGATCGGAGTGAGTCTGAACATTCCCTTCACATTGGGATTGTAAGTCTCCATGCAGGGCATCACACCCTCTGTGTCTGCGTCCCAAATGGCACCCTATTACCTACATCGTGCACTACTTTTGAACAGAGCCCTACTAGGATACAATTTGGGACCGGGACTCTCTCTCTCTCTCTGTAGCGGATGGCTTCTTTTCCAGTGTGGCTGTTCTGTTCTGAGCAGTAACTGGAGCTGTAGTGTTACGTGCTGGGTCTTAGCCCTGATATCTACTGCAGGCTCAGGGATTACACAGGGCCAGTCAATGGGAAGGAAGCTAAGGCACAGACGATGGAGTATATCTGCAGATACCAGGCTTCACACCATTACCCCAGCAGCCTCTATGGGCCTCTGCCCAGGCCCCATCCATGGGGTTATGGTGATCCCCTTCGATTTCCCACGATCTCCTCCTCTCTAGTACCCTCTGTAGAAGCCACTCAACAGCCCAGGTGGACATGGAGGTGAACTCTGTAGAGAGGAGCTGTTCATTACCAGTCAGAAGATCAGAGCAACACATCGTTAACAGGAGCCATCTCGACAGGGAGGGCAGAGAATGATCCCTCCGTCCTTCCCTCCCTCCTGATCTATATCTCTCTATCTCTCCTTCCTTATTTATATCTCTCTATCTCTCCTTCCTTATTTATATCTCTCTATCTCTCCTTCCTTATTTATATCTCTCTATCTCTCCTTCCTTATTTATATCTCTCTATCTCTCCTTCCTTATTTATATCTCTCTATCTCTCCTTCCTTATTTATATCTCTCTATCTCTCCTTCCTTATTTATATCTCTCTATCTCTCCTTCCTTATTTATATCTCTCTATCTCTTCTTTCTTATTTATATCTCTCTATCTCTCCTTCCCACTTTCTGTCTCTCCTTTCTAACTGCCCTCAAGCTGTTGTGATAGCAGTGATGTGTCACTGATACCCACACACACACACACACACACACACACACACACACACACACACACACACACACACACACACACACACACACACACACACACACACACACACACACACACACACACACACACACACACACACACACACACACACACACACACACACACACACACCTGTTTTCAGAGGGACATTTAACAATTTTCTGGTGATTCGGCCTAATGATTTGTGACCCTGAGTGGGAGTCATTACTACATCAGTGTTTGACCCTTGGCAGAAGCAAAACATTTACCCATGCCTTAAATATTGTTAACTCTTGCTGTCTTTTCTCCAAATATGCTTGTATATACACTGAACAAAAATATAAACGCAACATGTAATGTCTTGGTCTTGGTGGTTAGAGCTTTGGGCCAGTAACCCGAAAGTTTGCTGGATCGAATCCCCGAGCTGACAAGGTAAAAATCTGTTGTTCTGCCCCTGAGCAAGACAGTTAACCCACTGTTCCCTGGGCTCCGAAGACGTGGATGACGATTAATAAGGCATCCCCCCGCACCTCTCTGATTCAGAGGGGTTAAATGCGGAAGACACATTTCAGTTGAAGGCATTCAGTTGTACAACTGACTAGGTATCCCCCTTTCCCTTTCCCATGTTTCCTGAGCTGAAATGAAAGATCCCAGAAATGTTCCATACACACAAAAAGTTTCTTTCTCTCAAATTGTGTGTACAAATGTGTTTACATCCCTGTTAGTGAGCATTTCTCCTTTGCCAAGATAATCCATCCAGCTGACAGGTGTGGCATATCAAGAAGCTGATTAAAGAACATGATCATTACACAGGTACACCTCTAAAATGTACAGTATTGTCACACAACACAATGCCAAAGATGTCTCAAGTTTTGAGGGAGCATGGAATTGGCATGCTAACTGCAGGAATGTCCACCAGAGCTGTTGCCAGACAATTGAATGTTAATTTCTCTACCAAATTTGTTTTAGAGATTTGGCAGTATGTCCAACCGGCCTAACAAATGCAGACCACGTGTATGGCGTTCTGTGTGCAAGCGGTTGGCTGATGTCAACATTTGTGAACACAGTGTCCAATGGTGGCGGTGGGGTTATGGTATGGGCAGGCATGAGCTACAGACAATGAACACAACTGCATTTCATCCCTGGCAATTTCAATGCACCGAGATACCATGATGAGATCCTGGGCCCATTGTCGTGCCATTCATCCGCCGCCATCACGTCATGTTTCAGCATGATAATGCACGGCCCAATGTCGCAAGGATCTGTACACAATTCCTGGAAGCTGAAAATGTCCCAGTTCTTCAATGGCCTGCATACTCACCAGACATTTCACACATTGAGCATGTTTGGGATGCTCTGGATCAACATGTACGACAGAGTGTTCCAGTTCCTCCCAATATCCAGAAACTTTGCACAGCCATTGAAGAGGAGTGAGACAACAATCCACAGGCCACAATCAACAGCCTGATTAACTCTATATGAAGGAGATATGTCACGCTGCATTAGACAAATGGTGGTCACACCAGATACTGACTGGTTTTCCGATCCACTCACCTACCTTTTTTTAAGGTATCTGTGATTTACAGATGCATGTCTGAATTCCCAGTCCATAGATTGTTTTCAATTGACTAATTTCCTTATATGAACTGTAACTCAATAAAATCTTTGAAATTGTTGCATGTTGCGTTTATATTTTTGTTCAGTATAATCTGAACCCCACACACCTCCTCCTTTTCCCTAAACCCTCCTCTCCTCCTTTCTATCTTCTCAAACACACGGTTGTCGCCTGTGATTCGTTGTCATGGCGATCAGCCCCCAAGGGACTCATCCCAAAACCGAAAGTTCTGCTAGTCTGAAATAGAACCGCCGTCTCTCTCCTGGGGGATGAGGTTCGCTAGATACAGAGAGAGAGCGAGAGAGAGAGGGGAGGGTGGGAGGGGGTTGACAGAAACAGAGAGTGGAGAGAGGAGAGAGGAGAGGGAGAAAAATAGAGGGAAGTAGAGAGAGGAGGGAAAGAGGGGGGAGAACCAGAGATGGAGAAAGAGAAACAGAGAGGAACAGAGAGAGGAGAGAGAGAGAGAGAGAGAGAGAGGGGGGGGGAAGAGAGAAAGAGAGGGGAGGAGGAGAGACAAAGAAGAATAGAGATAAACAGAGAGAGGGACAAGAGAGAAGGTGCAGAGAGAGAGGCGGGGCAGAAAGAGGGAGAGAGAGATACATAAAGTAGAGAGAGAGAGGGTGAAGAGAGCGAGAGGAGGAGCAGAAAGTGGTGAGAGATAGAGAGAGAGGGAGCGAGAGAGACAGTGTGCATCCATTCCAACTGGGTCACATCGCCGGAGCTTTATGTAAGGGTAAACACTGCTGCCCTGTTCTGTGCCCTTGATTACACAAACTCACGCACACACACACACACACACACACACACACACACACACACACACACACACACACACACACACACACACACACACACACACACACACACACACACACACACACACACACACACACAAAGGCATAGACACAGTTACACGCGCACACACACACACACACACACGCACACGCACACGCACACGCACATGCACACAAAGGCTTAGACACAGTTACACGCGCGCGCACACACACACACACACACACACACACACACACACACACACACACACACACACACACACACACACACACACACACACACACACACACACACACACACACACACACACACACACACACACACACACACACACACACACACACACACACACACACACACACACACACACACACACACACACACACACAAACACAGGAGGAGCAGTCCTTCTCCAGAGACTACCCGTTGGGATGCAACTTTACATTTTTCAGTTATATACTAGGTCCAAATTTGCAGAGGCACTGAATTGAAACGAAAGCCATCACTGTCTCTCAGTGGATTTACGATAAGTACATCATGACAGTGAAGTGAACCCTGGATGTTAGCTCTCGGTCAGCATAACTTAGCATTTAATCTCTGCCAAAGTATACTGAACAAAAATATAAAAGCAACATGCAACAATTTTAAAGATTTTACTGAGTTACAAGTCATATAAGGAAATGAGTCAATTGAAATAAATTCATTCGGCCCTAATCTATGGATTTAACACGACTGGGAATACAGATATACATCTGTCACAGACACCTTAAAAAAGGTAGGGGCGTGGATCAGAAAACTAATCAGTACCTGGTGTGGCCACCAGTTGCCACATGCAGCACGACACATCTCCTCCGCATAGTTGGTCAGGCTGTCGATTGTGGCCTGTGGATTGCTGTCCCACTCCTCTCCACTGGCTGTGTGAAGTCAAATCAAATCAAATGGTATTGGTCACATACACATGGTTAGCAGATGTTAATACGAGTGTAGCAAAATGCTTGTGCTTCTAGTTCCGACAGTGCAGTAATATCTAACAAGTAATCTAACAAATTCACAACGACTACTTTATACACACAAATGTAAAGGGATGAATAAGAATATATACATATAAATATATGGATGAGCGATGGCCATGCGGCATAGGCAAGATGCAGTAGATGGTATAGAATACAGTATATACATATGAGATGAGTAATGTAGGGTATGTAGACATTATTAAAGTGGCGTTATTTAAAGTGACTAGTGATTCCTTTATTAAATCCATTTATAAAATGTATTAAAGTGGCCAGAGATTTGAGTCTGTATGTTGGCAGCAGCCACTTTATGTTGGTGATGGCTGCTTAACAGTCTGATGGCCTTGAGATAGAAGCTGTTTTTCAGTCTCTCGGTCCCAGCTGTGATGCACCTGTACTGACCTCGCCTTCTGGATGATAGCGGGGTGAACAGACAGTGGCTCGGGTGCATCGGGTGCAAGTTGCTGGATATTGGCGGGAACTGGAACATGAGGTTGTACACGTTGATGCAGAGTATCCCGAACATGCTCAATGTGTGACGTGTCAGGTGAGTATGCAGGCGATGGAAGAAATGGGACATTTTCAGCTTCCAAGAATTGTGTAGAAATCCTTGCGACATGGTGCCGTGCATTATGCTGAAACATGAGGTGATGGCAGCGGATGAATGGCACGACAATGTGCCTCAAGATCTCGTCACAGTATCTCTGTGCATTCAAATTACCATCGCTAAAATGCAATTGTGTTCATTGTCCGTAGCTTATGCGTGCCCATACCATAACCCCACCACCACCACCACCACCACCACCACGGGGCACTCTGTTCACAATGTTGACATCAGCAAACCGCTAGCCCACACAACGCCATACACGTTGTCTGCGGTTGTGAGGCCGGTTGGACATACTGACAAATTCTCTAAAACGCTGTTGGAGGCAGCTTATCGTTGAAAAATTAACATTCAATTGTCTGGCAACAGCTCAGGCTACATACTGCAACACATGTTTCAGACTGGATGCCTCCTTGTACTTTATCGAATCGGTGCTGTCTAAATCCCAAATAAAAATGGAAAGATATAGCAAGATTTTGTATTACACAAATCCATTGATAATCAACTGATGAGAGGGGACTCAAATGAACAAATAAGTCTGTGATGGTTTCTGTTCCCAACACTTCAGGTTCTGTTGCTCCCGGTTACAGTAATTCACAAGGTGTCAACTTGTGGCATCTAAGAGGGTGGAGTGATCTACACTATTGCCTTGAACGGATTAAACAGAAAACAGCACAGACAAGAAATTAGTTAGTTTACTAAAGTGGATTATTTCAAATATTGCCATTGTGAGAATGATGCATTTCATTGTTTAGTTTACTTTGTGTGTAATTGGCTCACATGAGAAGGGGATACAACACTACAGAATGTTGTTGGATCTCTCACCTCTGTTTGTCAGTCTCTTCCCATTCTACACCCATTCCCAAATTCAACATTGGCTATGTAATAGACCCATGTAATTCCAGTTCATATTTGCGAGGGTTGTTTGCGCAATGCGTTGTCTGCGCAATGCGTTGTCTGCGCGTCGGGTGTGATTGTAGAGGGGGTGATTGTCTATTAAAGGGGCAGCCAGTTGTTTAAAATCCTATTCGGACTGTTTCAAATCCCCCCTTGCACTCAGAGAGTATAATGGAGGGAGGAGGGAGGAGTGCGGGTGTGTGTGAGAGAAAGAGAGATAGCGAGAGAGAGAGTGTGTGTATCTGTGATAGTGTACATGCTTGAGCGCTTGTGGATGTGTGTGTGTCTGCGTGCGCGCGTGTGTGAGGGTGAGGGTGCGTGAGTGTGTGCTTCTCTGTGTGTATGCGTGTATGTGAGCGCAAGCGCCAGGGAGAGCGGCACACACAGCCAAGGCAGACGGAAGGAGAGAGAGAAAGAGAGAGAGAGCTAGGAGCGAGAGAAAAACAGAGAGACAGAGATAATGTAGAGGAGGGAGGGAGGGAGGGGAGGGAGGTTCTGGGGGAGTTATAAGGAAGGGCGTGGCCAGCAAACTGTCAGTCACTGCCGTTTACCACACAAAATGGGTGTGCTCAAATACAAGGACATCCAATGGCAAGCGACGTTGCTTGTGTCACCATGGTGATGGGGCTGTACTCAGGGAGGTTGTGATGGGTTGACAGGTGCGTGACAATCGGAGCTCTCTGCAAGCATGTACGCCAAAGGCAAGAGTAACAACGTGCCGTCCGACAGCCAAGCCAGAGAAAAGTAAGTTTTATTTATGGGGGGAAACCGCAGCAATGAGGGAGGATTGAGAAAGTTAATGAACCTCCGGGTCAGTCACACGGAGCTGTCGGAGAAGAGAGACATTGCAAGAGACTCATAAAGGCATGATTGAGGCTTTGCACGGCTTTAAAAGTTGACTATGTCAATTTCTTTGTAAATTCTGGATATTACAAGAAAGATTACAATAGAACATCATGGGAAAATAGAATATATGCACGAGGCTAGCCGACTTACATGACCGTGGTTCATAGGACACCTTTTACCGTTATACTAGGCTAGTATTTCTGCGACATAGCCTACATTTTTGACAGCAATGCTTATCAATCTACAGTTTGTCAGTTAGCGATATTTCGCTATATAGTATGCAAAAACATTATACTGTCTGTAGAGGTAGCTGTTGGAAAGCCTAGGCAACTGTTATGTTCAAGTTTTTCAGTGGAGCTTTATGCACGCTTACATGCCCACGTCGTGCATATTGTTGTGAGTAGAAGTTATCTTTGCATTAAGTTGACAAGCAGGTAACACTATCGCTGTTAGTTCAATCAACCCATCCATTGCATGCTACAGTACCTCGCAGCAGCTGACACAGACAGACAGGCTATTAAATAGCCAGCATAGCCTAATGTGGTATCTGTCATCATTATTAAGCTATCATTAACATTACCTGCATTTTTACTTGCATAGTCTAGCGTAGCCTACAGGTCAAGGTGCCTAAACAATATGCTTATGTACATTTTCGAAAAACATGTTATAACTACAGGGTTATACAATGCATGCACATTGCAACCAATGTGTTTTTCAGTTGAACAAATAATTAAGGTATTGACACCAATGTCCGGCCGGGGGCTTTTCAATTGTAATTTCTGTAAAAATAGCCTACAACATAATGTAATTTCTGTCAAAGATTTATAAAACATTTATATCATTTTATGCATACTGTAGCCTCAGAATTATTTCCGATGAATGTCTCTGTTGAGTGAGCACATCTTGTCTAAAGAAGAAACAATTTCCCGGGAGACAGACAGGAGAACTTGGTTACATTAGGCAGGTTTCTATTAACCCAGGCACTTGGCACACACTGGTTGAATTGACGTAGATTTTCAAAAAATCGAATACATTTTTATCTGTTCGACAGGGGTGGGTTCTTCTTTTGTCATAGGCACATGGAAATTATTAGACTATTGCTAATATTAGTCAATTCTTGCCAAGGGCTTAACTTTGTGTTGCATATTGGGGAGGTTAGGGTCAATTGTTTCCGGGGTCAACACCCGTACATGGGGGTCATGGGCCCCCAACCCAGGAGAAAAAATTAAATAAATGTAAAATGGTTGTTTCTGGTTAATTTTGAAGGGAAAATAAACAAACGTTACTGATAATCTGGTCAATGTATCCCAACCACAACTGAAATACTAATAATTTATATATTACTTTAAACTGTTGGTCTAACTAACAGTTCTGTAGTTAACTACGCTTGGCAATTATTTTGTAGAACGACTGTGAGAAAGTCAGTTCTGAGGTGTGTTCAGTTCAATTGAATGTTTGCTACGTTGCGTAATGGCTTGTACTGAACAATGTTCTTCAACGTTCTTGAACAGACTTTGAGGTAGCCTACCTTTGCTCCGTTTGGCAGATGTGAGGGGGTTGTGGCTTGAAGCAATGAGTGTGGTATTTGAAGGATAGTGGTGCATTTTTAACCCACAACACAACCCCACCCCGTTTTTCAACTGGTCGTTCAGAACAGCACAGTTTCCGTTTAATTGAATATTGCATTACGTTTTTTCATACTGAACGCAGCCATGGTGACTTTTCTACTCTAAAATTAATAAAAATGTAATTATGGTGACAGCATTAAAATGGTAATTTTATGCTCCAAAATTGAGCCTAAAATGGTCCATATTATCAGGCTGGTGTGTTATTTAGCAATAAGCATCATCACCTGTAGCCCAACTGATGCAGCATAGAGCCCTGCACAGCATAGAGCCCTGCACAGCATAGAGCCCTGAATTTTAAGCCAGAGTCCTACCCACGCCCGAGACATTCAAGGCCCTAACCTACCCAGGCCCGATTGCTTCTGCCAAATGTAACCCTTTCACACGTACCAACAAACGGGTGTGATCATTCACGCTTATTTAGAACGTCCAGTTTCGATTGACGCAGCAGTCAGCATTTGAGCTAGCCACACTGTTTTTTCACAGAAACATTTTGCACAAACAGAGTCCATACAAAGTTATGTCCTGAATGTGACCAGTTTATTTTTGGATGCAATGTTAGAATAAAAACATGAGCTGGCTCATACACAGGGGAAATTATTTTATGTAGAGGTGCTAACAGTGAATAAACTATAAGCTCTAAAAATAGAGTCGCACACTCTATATATAACCTCCCAGTAATTTATTGGGTAAATCTCCAACGTTTCGGCATCACTGCCTTCTTCTGGTTGATTGTTCCAACATTCACAGAAGTAGCGACAGCATAACACAATTATCATCCAAACCGGAAAATGTAGCCTACAGCGCTAACTGAGGAAAGATTGACTTAACACAAGCGGTCATATTTAGATAACTCTCGACTGACAGAAACCACAATATGAATTGGCTAATAGCAATTACTATTTGGGTAGTTTGTGCGCGCCGCCTTGTTTGTTTTTTTCACGTCAACCAAAGATAATAAAGAGGAGACAAGATGAGTTTGGTCTGTTTGCTGTATGCATGTTGAAGGGAGTGTGTCGTCTACCGTCATTCCCTTCATTCACTTCCGGAAGTATACCATTCTTTCACCTCATTATAACATCTTTGGTCTGACAGATGTTTACGTGACACCCAACATGCATTGTATAATGTCAACAAACATGGCGGAAGGCCTCCCGAGTGGCGCAGTGGTCTAAGGCACTGAATCGCAGTTCTAGCTGTGTGTCACGTTCGTCGTAATGATGAGACCAAGGCGCAGCGTTATATGAATACATACTTTTTAAATTAACGAATAAACACTAAACAAACTAACAAAACGAACGTGAAGCTATATTATAACAAGTGCTGACATGCAACTACATATAGACAATAACCCACAAACCAAACTGGAAAACGGCAACCTAAATAGGATCCCCAATCAGAGACAATGATAAACAGCTGCCTCTGATTGGGAACCAATTCAGGCCACCATAGACCTACATATGCCTAGACTACACACACACACCTAGACATACAAAACCCCTAGACAATACAAAACAATCATACCCACCCTCGTCACACCCTTACCTGACCAAAATAATACAGAAAACATAGAATACTAAGGTCAGGGCGTGACACTGTGTCACTAGAGATCCTGGTTTGAGTCCAGGCTCTGACGCAGCCGGCCGCGACCGGTAGACCCAAGGGGCAGCGCACAATTGGCCCAGCGTCGCCCAGGTTAGGGGAGGGTTTGGCCGGCAGGGATGTTCTTGTCCCATCGCGCACTAGCGACTCTTGTGGCGGGCCGGGCGTAATGCGTATGGTGTTTCCTCCGACACATTGGTGCGGCTGGCTTCTGGGTTAAGAGGGCATTGTGTCAAAAAGCAGTGCGGCTTGGCTGGGTTGTGTTTCGGAGGACGAACGACTCTCGACCTTCGCCTCTCCCGAGTCCGTACGGGAGTTGCAGCGATGGGACAAGATTGTAACTACCAATTGGATACCATGAAATTGGGGAGAAAAAGGGTTAAAAAAATAACTAACTTAAATTTTTTTTTAAATGTATTTATATAAAGAAACATGGCACCACACATAGCTGGCAAATAGCTTAGCATTAGCTCATTATAATCAGTACAAACTTCATAAAAGTATTTTACACACATCATAGGTGTCCATTACAATCGATTCAATATTCAGAATACATTATTTGTCACCAGTACTTGAAAAGATGTGAATAAGACTGTTAATACATTATGCTCCATACATACATACATGGGGCGACAGGTAGCCTGGTGTTTAGAGCGTTGGGCCAGTAACCGAAAGTTTGCTAGATCGAATCCCTGAGCTGACAAGGTAAAAATCTGTCATTCTGCCCACTGTTCCTAGGCCATCGTTGTAAATAAGAATTTGTTCTTAACTGACTTGCCTAGTTAAATAAAGGTTAAATAAATAAAAAAAATACATGCACTACCGTTCAAAAGTTTGGGGTCACTTAGAAATGTCCTTGTTTTTGAAAGAAAATGTAAAAAATGGTCCATTAAAATAACATCAAATTGATCAGAAATACAGTGTAGACATTATTAATGTTGTAAATGACTATTCCAAAATGAGTGTGAGTATCCATAGCAACGGCTCCGCTTGGGCTGCTCAATGAAGAGACATGAGAGAGCAGTAAGCTGTTAGCTACTTTCCGTCACTTTAAAATCCGACAATTTAAGAAACATTATTTTATGTGAAATAATCTCTTCTGTCTTATATTTGACGAGGTTGAAGAACTTCTGACACCATGTTATGATCTTAGCAGCAAAGCACAAGCAAATGGCTCAGCTTCAAGATGTTTGTGATTCATTTAGTGATACCCGAGCCCTCCCCTTACCCTAGTTATTGATGAAAAAGCAGGCCCTACCCTAACCCGATGTATTGTGTCAGGCCCCGTCGGGCTCTGGGCAGGTAGCAGTGCTCTATAAATAAATAGGCTGAAGCATGTGGTTGCCAATCTGTATTTGTGCTGATCATTGTCTAAATCAGTGCTTCCCAAACGTTTTCAGTCATGGCTCCCTTTCATCATGGGGGAACATCCTATGCCCCCTCACCTCCACCAATTGAATGAACTGCTACTATTATTTTATTTTGTAGATTTTCTCAATTTAAATAAAATATACAGTAAAGGTGGTTCTAGAAGTATTCTTAGTGTGACTATTAGGTTGTATAAACATGATGAGTGACCCCCCCCATACAATTTTGACCTTTAAATGTGTGTTCTAAACATAAATAAGGAGGAAAGGTTGCAGCCGCTGGTCAGAGTCTGAGACAGGCAGGCTGCCAATGGCTGGGTAGAGAACAGGCTTGGTTGAGAAAACTGCTTGAGGTTCAGAGAAACAGCCCTTCTCTAATTCTGTAGCCTACTAGAATAAACTTTGAAAGAATTACTTTCTAGTAGGCTACAGAATTAGAGAAGGGCTGTTTCTCTGTAGTTGTTTCAAAGTTTATAATACTAACAAAGTTCCCTTTGAACTCACAAAATTGAGCCCAATATAAGTGTTAACCAATTATCACTCGTTTTGAGAAATAGTACTCTCACACGCGCATCTCGTCACTTTGCAATAGAAACTTTGTCCATTTGAAACATATACTTTTCTATATAATTCTTATTCGTGCTTATGAAATGCTAAATGTGACTGTACATTTTTATTTGTACAAGTTATCTCACAGAATTAATGGTTTGAGAGAGAGAAAGAATGGAGCTATTGCTCTGTTCTCCTTACAAGCCTTGCGCAACTTTTTTCCCTTCACAAACCAAGGCCTCTGAGGAACAGGCCTAACCAAAAGCGTAATTGGCGGCGGGAATTGAGTACTACTGTGTAGTGTAAAACCACAGGAAGCAACCCACTGGGCACACACTGGTTGAATCAACGTTGTTTCCACATCATTTCAATAAAATTACGCACCTGATTCTTGCCTTCTATCTGTGCTGTCTTTTGCGGGCTACCTGAAGCATAACAAATTTGTGGGCAGGGCATACAGGCTGTTGCGTCACCTTATTAATGCGCAATTTGCCTAATAGGATAATGGAAACCCTTCAACCACATAAGTTTTATTAGACATAAAGAAAATGTAGAAATTGTGTTTTTTAAGGTGTGACATCATTACGTCCAGCTGTTCTTATCGACACAAGACAGATCAAATAAAATGCTATTGGTCATGTACACGTATTTGCTGATGTTATCGCAGGTGCAGTGAAATGCTTGTGTTTCTAGCTCCAATATATATACTGTATATATGATACACTCACTGCCCAGTTCAAGAAAAAATGTATCACTCCTACAGACAGTGAGTCACGTGGCCGTGGCTTGCTATATAAAGTAGGCAGGCATCGAGGCATTCAGTTACTGTTCGATTGAACGTTAGAATGGGCAAAACAAATGACTTGAGCGACTTTGAGCATGGTATGATCGTCGGTGCCAGGCGCGCAGTATCCAGTATCCAGTATCCAGTATCCAGTATCCAGTATCTCAGAAACTGAGCTTTTCACACAACAGTGTCTAAGGTTTACCGAAAAAAAAATGGTGCGACAAACAAAAAACATCCAGTCAATGACAGTCCTTTGTGACGAAAACAGCTCGTTGATGAGAGAGGTCAAATGAGAATGGCAAGAATCGTGCAAGCTAACAGGCGGGCCACAAACAGACAAATAGCAGCACAGTACAACAGTGGTGTGCAGAATGGCATCAGAACGCACAACTCGTCGATCCTTGTCACAGATGGGCTATTGCAACAGACGACCACACCGGGTTCCACTCCTATCAGCTAAAAACAATAAGAAGCGCCTCCAGTGGGCACGCGATCACCAACACTGGACAATTGAGGAGTGGAAAAACATTGCCTGGTCCAATAAATGTCGGCTCCTGTTGCGTCATGCTTATGGCAGAGTCAGGAATTGGCGTAAGCAGCATGAGTCCGTGGACCCATCCTGCCTGGTACAGGCTGGTGGTGTACTGGTGTGGGGAATGTTTTCCTGGAACACGTTAGGTCCCTTGATACCAATTGAGCAACGAGTGTTTCCGACACCTTATAGAATCCATGCCCTGAAGAATTCAGGCTCTTTTTGAGGTAAAGGAAGGTCTGACCCGGTAAAAGATGGGTGTGCCTAATAAACTGTCCGATGTGTGTTATTTATAAAAAGCCTATTGCCAGAATGCTAACAAAATTATAAAGCCAGTCAATCCAGCTAATAAAGCTATACGTACAGTTGAAGTCACAAGTTTACATACACTTAGGTTGGAGTCATAGGTTGGAGTCATCGTTTTTCAACCACTCCACAAATTTCTTGTTAACAAACTATAGTTTTGGCAAGTTTGTTAGGTCATCTACTTTGTGCATGACACAAGTAATTTTTCCAACAATTGTTTACAGACAGATTATTTAACTTATAATTCACTGTATCACAATTCCAGTGAGTCCGAAGTTTACATACAATAAGTTGACTGTGCCTTTAAGCAAAACAGCAGGTTGGCCTTGAAATACATCCACAGGTACACCTCCAATTGACTCAAATGATGTCAATTAGCCTATCAGAAGCTTCTAAAGCCATGACATAATTTTCTGGAATTTTCCAAGCTGTTTAAAGGCACAGTCAATTTAGTGTATGTAAACTTCTGACCCACTGGAATTGTGAACAGTGAATTATAAGTGAAAGAATCTGTCTGTAAACAATTGTTGGAAAAATGACTTGTGTCATGCACAAAGTAATGTCCTAACCGACTTGCCAAAACTATAGTTTGTTAACAAGAAATTTGTGGAGTGGTTGAAGCCACTTATCACTTTTGCCTTATTGCAAGGTGCTCCATCATGCTGGAAAAGGCATTGTTTGTCACCAAACTGTTCCTGGATGTTTGGGAGAAGATGCTCTCGGAGGATGTGTTGGTACCATTCTTTATTCATGGCTGTGTTCTTAGGCAAAATTGTGAGTGAGCCCATTCCCTTGGCTGAGAAGCAACCCCCACATGAATGGTCTCAGGATGCTTTACTGTTGGCATGACACAGGACTGATGGTAGTGACTAGTGTTCAATGACTATGTACATAGGGCGGCAGTCTCAAAGGTTCAGGGCAGGGTACTGGGCGGAAGGCCGGCTAGTGGTGACTATTTAACAGTCTGATGGCTTGGAGATAGAACCTGTTTTTCAGTCTATCACTCCCAGCTCTGATGCACCTGTGCTGTCCCCGGTGATGTGTAGGCTGATACCCTTTGGAAAGCCCTGCGGTTGCAGACGTTGCAATTGCCGTACCAGGCGGTGATACAGCCCAACAGGATGCTCTCAATGGTGCATCTGTAGAATTTTGTGTGGGTTTGAGGGACCAAGCCGAATTTCTTCAGCCTCCTGAGGTTGAAGAGGTGCTGTTGCGCCTTATTCACCACACTGTCTGTGAACGGACCATTTCAAGTCATCAGTGATGTGCACAGCGAGGAACTGGAAGCTTTTCACCCTCTCCACTGTCAATCCCTGTCGATGTGGATGGGGGCGTGATCTTAATCTATCAGACAGATGGAATTGACAGTTTATGGTTTTGACCATGGTGATTACAATAATGTTAATTTAAATCTATGAAAAGTAGAGAACTTTCCAGACCATGAGTGGTCTTGTTGCACTACATGTAATGAGGACATGAATAAGGGGTCCTTATGGTATAGCAGACCATGCACATTCCTGATTCATTTAGTATTTTAGACAAATCTGATGGAGTGTATCAAGTCACCGGACACATCTTTTTGTAATCACAGTTTTGAGATCAATATTCTTTAAAGTCAAAAAGGGCAATTGCAACTACTTAACGACATTAGATCATTTTTCAGTTAATATACGTTATTGGCAGTTTGTTTGAGAGTGCTTTTGGAGAGTTTGATATTGGGATCCTTTGATCCGGACAAGGGCAATTCCAATGTTTTTTTTAAATTCCCAAAACAAATCTGTTCCCCTCAATGTACATTGTAAACAAAAATAATGCAACAAAATCAAACATTTTCAACTACTAAGAAATGATTTCCCCGCCGGACAAGGATTGTCCCGACTTTCAAGAATCTCTGAGCTAATTTCCTGCTATTCTATACATTTTGCTGTGAGGCTGAGAGAAACTTTTGCAGTTTTTAAGCTAATTTCCTGTAATTATAAACATTTCTTTCATGGCTTATGACGTGTTCATATGCTATCTGGGGGGCCTGACCTCCGGGGCTGCCTAACCCAAAATTATAATACTATCTGGGAAGTGGGTTCCAGACAGGAAGATCACGTCAGTGATTCAACCCACTCAAGTTGAGTATAGTGATAAAAGCCTGGCACGATGTGATGCACTCCTCCTAGGGACGGTATGGGAGAGCACTATCAAGCCAGGGATTCAGCCCCCATAACAAGGTCAGATGCAGAGAATCCCCGTGGAGAGAGGGGAGCCGGCCAGGCAGAGACAGCAAAGTTGGTTTGTCAATCCAGTGCCTTGCCATTCAACTTCGGTCCCCTGGGCAGACTGCACTCAATCATAGGACCTATTGAAGAGATGAGTCTTCGGTAGAGACTTAAAGGTCGAGACTGAGTCTACATCTCACATCGTCAGACCATTCCATACAAATGGAGCACTTTAGGAGAAAGCCCTGCCTCCAGCTGTTTGCTTTGAGGTTCTAAGAACAATAAGGAGGCCTGCGTCTTGTGGCCATTGCGTACGTTTAGGTATGTACGGCATGACCATATCGGAGAGATAGGTAGGAGCAAGTCCATGTAATGCTTTGTAGGTTAGCAGTAAAACCTTGAAATCAGCCCTTGCCTTAACAGGAAACCAGTGTAGAGAGGCTAGCACTGGAGTAATATGATGCAATTTTGGGGTTCTAGTCAAGATTCTAGCAGACATATTTAGCACTTGCTGAAATGTATTTAGTGCTTTATCGGAGTCGGAGAGTAGAGCAATGCAGTTGTCTAATCTTGAAGTGACAGAAGCACGGATTAGCATCATTTTTGGACAAAAAGTTTCAGATTTTTGCAATGTTTACGAAGATGGAAAAAGCTGCTCTTGAAATATTGTTTTTTATACAGTATGTTCATCAAAAGAGAGGTCAGGGCCCAGAGTAACGAAGAGGTCCTTCACAGTTTTATTTAAGACGACTGTACAACCATCAATATTAATTGTCGGATCAAACAGCAGATCTCTTTGTTTCTTGGGACCTAGAACTAGCATCACTGTTTTGTCCGAGTTTAAAAGTAAAACATTTGCTGCCATTCACTTCCTAATGTCTGAACCACAGGCTTCCAGGGTTGGCACATTTGGGGTTTCACCATGTTCCATTAAAATGTACAGCTGTGTGTCATCTGAATAGCAGTGAAAGTTGACATTGTGTTTCCGAATGACACCCCCAAGAGGTATAATATATATTGAAAACAATAGTATTACTAAAACGGAACCTTGAGGAACACCCAAACTTAGCATTGATTTTTCAGAGGACAAACCATCCACAGTAACAAACAGATATCTTTCTGACTGATAAGATCTAAACCAGGCCAGAACTTGTCCATGTAGACCAATTAGGGTTTCCAATCTCTCCAAAAGAATGTGGTGATCGATGGTATCAAAAGCAGCACTAAGGTCTAGGAGCACGAGGACAGACGCAGAGCCTTGGTCTGATGACATTAAAAGGTAATATACCACCTTCACGAGTGCAATCTCAGTACTATGATGGGGTCTAAAACCAGGCTGGAGCGTTTCTTATACATAATTTTTCTTCGGGAAGGCAGTGAGTTGCTAACAAACAGCTTTTAAAAAATGTTTTGAGAGGAATGAGAGATTCAATATAGGCCGATAGTTTAACAAAACAATTCCGGGTCAAGGTTTGGCTTTTTCAGGAGAGACTTTATTACTGCCACTTTTAGTGAGTTCCGTACACATCCGGAGGATGGGGAGCCGTTTATTATGTTCAACATAGGAGGGCCAATCACAGGATGTAGCTCTTTCAGTAGTTTAGTTGGAATAGAGTCCAGTAGGCAGCTGGAAGGTTTAGAGGTCATGGCTATTTTCGTGAATGTGTCGAGAGATACAGGATAAAAAAAACTTGATTGTCTCCATTGATCCGAGGTCTTGGCAGTTCTGTGCAGACTCAGGACAAGAGTTTTGGAGAAATATGCTTATTCAAAGAGAAGTCCGTAATTAGCTTATTTTTCTTCCCAATTTCGATCTTGCCTCATCACTGCAACTCCCCAACGGGCTCGGGAGGCAAAGGTCGAGTCATGCGCCCTCCGAAACATGACCCACCAAACCAAACCCGGAAGCCAGCCACACAAATGTGTCGGAGGAAACACTGTTCAACTGACGAACGAGGTCAGCCTGCAGGCGCCCGGCCCGCCACAAGGAGTCGCTAGAGCGCGATGAGCCAAGTAAACCCCCCCCCCCCCCCCGGCCAAACCCTCCCCTAACCCGGATGATGCTGGGCCCATTGTGCTTCTTCAATGCTTTTTCTTATGTAGAGGTGTGTGTGTGTGTGTGTGTGTGTGTGTGTGTGTGTGTGTGTGTGTGTGTGTGTGTGTGTGTGTGTGTGTGTGTGTGTGTGTGTGTGTGTGTGTGTGTGTGTGTGTGTGTTTGTGTTTTGCTATAGTAAAGTGAATAAAACGGGTGTCAACATGTTGGTGTCTGATTGTGGAGTCTGCCTGCTCTTCGTAACCCCCCCCCCTCTCTCTTGCTCTCGCTCTCTTTGCCTGATGTAATGACAAGTGACAGCCCAGCACCACTGACTGTGTGCAGGAATTGTTCTGAGAGGACAAACCAGGGTCGTGCACTTCTCCGTGCCGGTTTCAGAAAGATTCAACATATCTTGAAATATTTGCTTAGGCCTATAGAATTTCAGTACCGTTTCAGTTTGAAAAGGTTTGAAAATGTGAGACCCAGGGTTACATGATTATAAACCAAGTTTTCTTCTTTTGAAAACAAGAGAATGTAATTGAAACACTCCACCCTCGGTATACTGTTCCCTTCCTAGTATAATCGGTATACTGTTCCCTTCCTAGTATAATTTGCTTAGGGAAGAACCTGTTGTAAAACCAACAGGGGTTTTCCTTGGTTGAGTTCAATATCTGCTGTTGATCAGAGCGTCATGGCACTTGTGTGATGCAGAATTGTGATTGAAATGTAGCCGTTGATACAGCTGTATCCATGCTTGCTGGATAGTCAATGTTGCTTGGTAAGCTTATTCTGTGGACTGAGGTTTTGCTTGGTGAATCAGCCGTGGTCCTTGTTCTATTCATCTGCCTCTGCAGATTGGCATGCAAACAAATAAACAAACAAGTAGGGTACTGATTGTACTCACTCTGGATCCTCAACTTGGACCGTGGCCTGTCACATAGTTACACACACACACACACACACACACACACACACACACACACACACACACACACACACACACACACACACACACACACACACACACACACACACACACTTACCTCTGAGAGAAAGTTTCTATCTCCTGGCTTAGTGACAGGCACCTGGCTCTCCCCTCATTCCTGAGACACCTCCCGCTCCTGGCAGGAAGCTGCCGACGCAGCATTGCTCCGACTGAGGCAGAGCAGTGCATGTTTCGAGTGTTTATCCTCCCCAACAGAGCCAGTTCTGGTTGCTACTATCTGGCTGTCACAGTGACTCATAAGACTGCACTGAGACATCACAATACACCACAGGACCTGCTCAGGGTACCTTGAGGATCTTTACTGTAGGCCGCACTGTACGTCATATACTGTTTTAGCTACGTAGCCTCCTGCTGGCTGCCACTCTTCTGGCTCTGTTTACCTGTTTTATGTTTCAAATTGAAACCTATTGAAAGACGCTGGGTGCTCAATCTGAGTTATTTGGAGAGAACGTATATGTAAGAAAGGGAGAGGTGAGTGTGTAAGAAAAAGAAGGAAAGAGAGATAAGTAAGTGAATGATCGTGAGAAAGAAAAATACGTGAGAAGAAATGTCCTCTGTGTGGTTGTGGTCAGATGAGGGTCAGATGAGGGTAGCTGGTTTCATGGTCTGATGCTTTCTAATGGCTGCTCATCAGACCCCAGCACTTAAAACACATCTCCTACACATAGATCGCTTATACTGGGATGTGACCACACCTGGTTCTGCTGGCCAAGGTCCAGACAGAACTCATGTGAAAACATCAGTGAAAGACCATACAGACACTGAGGGTTTGAGCACCAGTTAAACTCATCTCTGCTAGATCAGTGGAGAACATATTGTTGGTAAACTGTCCATCCAGTAAGCCTGTCTGAGCTCCTGTCTGCCTAGACCACCACTTTCCCATATGGTTCATCCCCCTCACAACAAACCCCATCTGTCTGACAGGCTGTCTTTATGAATGGTACTTCAGTTCAACTCCAGTAATGATTGTAGTGCTGATAGTTTATCTGCTCTCCTGGGAATTCAAGTGAGAAGCAACGACAACAGAGAGAATTGTCACCCACTCAATGTTGTTGTCATTCAGATATGAGAGACTATGAAAGCCATGATTGTCTAAATGTTTTAATCCACCGGTCCCTCAGATTAGCGCCAATCTCGGATTACAAGATCAAAGTAAAAGAAAAACCCTGTATCTAACATACCCACAAAGCCTCTGCAAATAGCAGTGATGACAGCATGACAAGGCTTTGGCAGAAAACATTAGTCTGCTGTATAGCCTCTTAAAGTCCTCTTTTATCTGTAGAGAGCCCTCCTTGTTTTGATCGTGTTCCCTGCTAAAGATGTACAGCAACTATCAAAGCAGCTGCGTCTTACTGAGCTCTAACAGGGAGCCAGCCCTTGATCGACACACAGAACAGGGAGGCAATGTGTCACTCAGCAAAAAGCACCCCACATCTCATCAGGCATCCTCAGTGGACGCCTCGGGGTCCTCCGGACGTGACACAAGCCCCCCGTTTCTATCAGAAAGTATGAAAGGAGGAGGGAGAAGAAAGGATAAGAGGGAGAAGGATCCTGAAAGTCTTTCATCTCTCTGTTCAAAAGAAGGGGGAACAGATGACTGAGTTTATCACCTAGCACATCCCTCCGGACCCCGGGGGCGTCCCAGAACACGCCTGTTTTAATTAGACACACTCTGACTCTCTCCTCCTCTCTGCATCCTGTAACTCCTCACTTTGAGTCTACTCTGTGTTTAGTGTGTGTGTGTGTGTGGGGGGGGGGGGGGGGGGTATGAGAGACAGAGAGAGAGCGCGACAAAGAGATGTAGTAGATGGAGAGAAATTATAGTCTGTTTGAGTGTAACAGTCTCTCCATGTCTCGTGTTCACCGTCCTGATAGTTAGCGGTACTAGCGGTCGTGGTTTTGGCAGAAAGTTTTGTGTTGCCCATGGTGACACTAAATACCCAGTAACCACAGTTGGTGACACTAAATGCTCAGTAACCACGGTAAGCATGTCCTGTAACCTGAGAACAGACTAGAAGTAAACGCAGCGCGTGCGCACACACACACACACACACACACACACACACACACACACACACACACACACACACACACACACACACACACACACACACACACACACACACACACACACACACACACACACACACACACACACACACACAGGTCAGTCAGGGAAACCGACAGTTATCTGTTGTTGTATTTTCTCTTGTTTGCTTATTTAGCTTTTATACTTCTTAATTAGATCTTCATGTCTCTTCTAATGTGTGTTTCTTATTTAGCATGTCACATTTCTATTTAGTTGCGGTGTGTCTGTCAAGAATGTTCAATGTTTATGCTGTGTGTGCGCGTGTGTGTGTGTCTATGATTAGACCTCTATTGGCAACCTCTATACTGCTATACTGCTGTTGTTGCTGAGCTTCTGTTCTCTCTCTCTCTCTCTTTCCCTGTGTCTCCTGCAGCAGTGGAGGTTGTAGGCCTGTATCCTCTGATATTTCCTCCATCATTGATATGCAAGACGCATTGCCCAGGCGCTAGCGCAAGGTTAAGCATGCGTGACGGCCAGGCTTAGGAACTGCCTCAGTATCTCTCTCTCTCTCTCTCTCTCTCTCTCTCTCTCTCTCTCTCTCTCTCTCTCGCTCGCTCTCTCTCTCTCTCTCTCTCTCTCTCTCTCTGTGTCTTTTTTTGCTCTCTCATTTCCCTCCTCTGTGTTTGAGTGTTAGGCCACAGAGTTCTTCATTTTAATCATCCATAAATGTACCTTCCTACCCCCTCCTCTTATATTACAACATACATATGACTGCCACTGAACCCTATAAAGTCCTATACGACATTTTCTCCCTCCTGCATGCAGGGCTGTAAATTTTCCTGTCCAGGACTTAAATGGCTGGCAGAGACTGCTTGGCATTTATAAGATCCACATAATGTTATTTCCCAATCAGAGAGAAAAGCAGTAGAGGGATGGATGACATCATAGACCGATTTCAGTGCAGAGCTGGGCAACACTGGGTATTGTTGTCTGTGACAAACCTCTGCTTCAATCTTCAATATCACTGGTAGTACAGGAATAAGGTTATATATGGGCATTTCAAGTGTCTGAAATAGGGTTCTGTCGACCTAATAGTATTATTTCTATCACCATTTTCGTCACATAGCACAATTGCCACGATCTAATTGTGCCACTGAATGTAGCCTACCGGTATTGGAACAACCTTTCATATAACAGCTAGCTCCTCACAGCATTCTGTATAGGGTGTTCTTGGTGGTAGTGTGGAATGTTACATTGTGTGAGCTCAACAATAGGCTCTGGAATTCATGAAGCTCCGGCGCTAGCGGGAAAACGTTCTGGCAGACACATTCTAGGTCTGACATTCTAAGACAAGGAGGCAGGCGACGGTAGAGAACACACCGGGCTCTCTCACCGCTCATGAACAAAACCAAGAGGGAGGATAGACCAGCGTTTCTCTGTGTGTGTGTTTGAATGTGTCCGTGTATGTGTGTGTGTTTGTGTGCACTCATGCTGTGTAAGCATGTGTTTAAGACATTCAGTGCCAGACTGTGACGTACTCCATACTTTGTCTTAAGTTATCATTGACCTTTCATTGTGACTCACATAGCCTATAGTGCTGTCAACATTCTGTCCATTCTGGTCATCCTGACCAGGTACTATACTACACTCCTTTAAATTAAATGATTTTTAAAAAATATAATGGATCTGTCTAGAAGGGTCACCTCTTCAAATAGATCCTCACCTCTCCCTGTCTGGTAAGCTGGTATTTCCTGTTGTCCTTGCCAAGAACATTTTTGTCTCCCATGTTAGGCCAAAGCCTATCTGAACCAACGACAATGAACTAGAACTACTTTTCATTTTCAAGCCCCTCAACATTCTGTTTTGTCTGTTTTGAAGAGAAACAGTAGAAAAGACAGGGGGTCGCTGAGTCCCCTCCCACTTTTCCGTTCTTAATTGCAGTTCCACTCATTTGTTATTTTCCGGAAGGAGCTAGACGACGGTGATTTCCTGCTCATGTTCTTAAGAGAGAGAGAGAGAGAGAGAGAGAGAGAGAGAGAGAGAGAGAGAGAGAGAGAGAGAGAGAGAGAGAGAGAGAGAGAGAGAGAGAGAGAGAGAGAGAGAGAGAGAGAGAGAGAGAGAGAGAGAGAGAGAGAGAGAGAGAGAGAGAGAGAGAGAGAGAGAGAGAGAGAGAGAGCAGAGAGAGAGAGAGAGAGAGAGAGAGAGAGAGAGAGAGAGAGAGAGAGAGAGAGAGAGTTTGGTAGTCTATCACATTGACACAGACCACTAAGCCGACATGTTGCCCTGGCCATGGTCACAGGCTCCTGTTTAAAGGGTCAGTCTCTGACGGTGGAGGGAGGGCTTCTCCTTCCATGACCAGCTAATTCTGAACAGATGATGATGCATGCTTGGAATTAGACTCTAGGGCAGAGTTGCACTACTGCGATCCTCACAGGCTGTAGTGTATGGTGCTTTTCATTTTTGTCTTTTAATCCTAGACCACCAGGGGAGACCGGTGTTAATTAGTTGTCGCAACGGTCGTCAAAATTGATAAAAGGTCAAAAATACAGTTCTGATAAATGTAACAGATGTATAATGGAGTAAGATACTCATTATACAATAGCTGGGGCGGCAGGTAGCCTAGTGGTTAGAGCGGTGGACTAGTAAACATAAAGGTTGCAAGATCAAATCCCTGAGCTGACAAGGTAAAAATCTGTTGTTCTGCCCCTGAACAAGGCAGTTAACCCACTGTTCCTAGGCCATTATTGAAAATAATAATTTGTTCTTAACTGACTTGAAATAAATAAATAAAAACTCAACTGTTTTTTGGGGGAATCATTTTGAAAGTTGCATAAACACACATAAAATTAAAGCCATGGACTTGAAGTTGGAAGAATTTTGGGAAAACCGTAGACGGGAGATTTTAGATAAATGTACGAAAGGGATTATGGTCATTATTGCAAAACATTACGATATTAAAGTGGTATCTGGTGTTCCAAAAGCAGTAGTGAAAGAGTTGATCGGTACTGATTTGGTGGAGGAGGAGAACCTTCCGGAAGAGAGAGGTTGGTAAAAGGGTGCTACGGGTAGTAGAGTACATCCCGTAGAGGTGCAACTAAGAGAGTTAGAACTTAAGCACTGTCTTAAAGCACATAAACAATTTGTATAATGAGAGACAGAAAATCTATGGAATCCAGACATTTTGGTGGAACTTCAGGTATTCAACTGAATGTCAAATACAAAAAACTTATTTGAAGACCATATATGTTTTGTTATTATATTGATAGAATAATAATGTTTGGAAATAACTATTTTGCATGTACAGTTGAAGTCGGAAGTTTATATACACTTAGGTTGTATGTAAAGGTTGGAGTCATTAAAACTCGTTTTTCAACCTCTCCACAAATTTCTTGATAACAAACTATAGTTTTGGCAAGTCGGTATGACACAAGTCATTTTTCCAAGAATTGTTTACAGACATATTATTTCACTTATAATTCACTGTATCACAATTCCAGTGGGTCAGAAGTTTACACACACTAAGTTGACTGTGCCTTTAAACAGCTTGGAAAATTCCAGAAAATGATGTCATGGCTTTAGAAGCTTCCGATAGGCTAATTGACATAATTTGAGTCAATTGGAGGTGGACCCTGCTGTTTTGCTTAAAGGCACAGTCAACAAAGTGTATGTACACTTTTGACCCACTGGAATTGTGATACAGTGAATTATAAGTGAAATAATCTGTCTGTAAACAATTGTTGGAAAAATTACTTGTGTCATGCACAAAGTAGATGTCCTAACCAACTTGCCAAAACTATAGTTTGTTAAAAAGAAATTTGGGGAGTGGTTGAAAAACGAGTTTTAGCTGGATTGACTGGCTTTATAATTTTGTTAGCATTCTGGCAATAGGCTTTTTATAAATAACACACATCGGACAGTTTATTAGGCACACCCATCTAGTACCGGGTCAGACCCCCCCTTTGCCTCAAAAAGAGCCTGAATTCTTCAGGGCATGGATTCTATAAGGTGTCGGAAACACTCGTTGCTCAATTGGTATCAAGGGACCTAATGTGTTCCAGGAAAATTGTCAATTGGAGGTGTACCTGTGGATGTATTTCAAGGCCTACCTTTAAACTCAGTGCCTTTTTGCTTGGCATCATGGGAAAATCAAAAGAAATCAGACAAGACCTCACACAAGTCTGGTTGATCCTTGGGAGAAATTTCCAAATGCCTGAAGATACCACGTTCATCTGTACAAACAATGGTACGCAAGTATAAACACCATGGGACCACGCAGCCATCATACCGCTCAGGAAGGAGACGTGTTCTGTCTCCTAGAGATGAATGTACTTTGGTGCGAAAAGTGCAAATCAATCCCAGAACAACGGCAAAGGACCTTGTGAAGATGCTGGAGGAAACAGGTACAAAGTATCTATATCCACAGTAAAACGAGTCCTATATCGACATAACCTGAAAGGCCGCTCAGCAAGGAAGAAGCCACTGCTCCAAAACCACCATGAAAAAGCCTGACTACGGTTTGCAACTGCACATGGGGACAAAGATCGTACTTTTTGGAGAAATGTCCTCTGGTCTGATGAAACAAAAATAGAACTGTTTGGCCATAATGACCATCGTTATGTTTGGAGGAAAAAGGGGGAGGCTTGTAAGCCGAAGAACAACATCCCAATCGTGAAGCATGGGGGTGGCAGCATCATGTTGTGGGGGTGCTTTGCTGCAGGAGGAACTGGTGCACTTCACAAAATAGATGGCATCATGAGGATGGGAAATGATGTGGATATATTGAAGCAACATCTCCAGACATCAGTCAGGAAGTTATAGCTTGGTCACAAATGGGTCTTCCAAATGGACAATGACCCCAAGCATACTTCCAAAGTTGTGGCAAAATGGCGTAAGGACAACAAAGTCAAGGTATTGGAGTGGCCATCACAAAGCCCTGACCTCAATCCTATAGAAAATTTGTGGGCAGAACTGAAGAAGCGTGTGCGAGCAAGGAGGCCTACAAACCTGACACAGTTACACCAGCTCTGTCAGGAGGAATGGGCCAAAATTTACCCAACTTATTGTGGGAAGCTTGTGGAAGGCTACCTGAAACGTTTGACCCAAGTTAAACAATTTAAAGGCAATTATACCAAATACCAATTGAGTGTATGTAAACTTCTGACCCACTGGGAATGTGATGAACGAAATAAACTTCCGACTTCAACTGTAGGTACTCGTGATTAAAGGTGTATGTCTTGCAAGATCACATAGGTCTCATGATTAATTTGAATTTTACATAACAAAACCCGAATATAATAGCATATAGAATAGTAGGCCTATATTAGTCTTACACCAAAAACACCTCCTCACTCATTTCTTATGAGACTTTAGGATGGTTAGCTCGTTGAAGCTGAATAGTCATGATTGGGATGCAGTTTGGAGTTTGAACATTTTACCGGTAAAATGGGAAGAATTATCATTCACAATTGACAGTAATGATGGCCAATTTTGAAATACCAATGCCTAACTTGGTGTTTGAGGGTATTAAAAATAGAACATTTTCTTGAGACAACAATGTGTGGGCATAGCCAGACGTTGCAATTGGAGGATGCATTTTAGGCATATTCTGTAATGATATTAAATAGGCTACATCTGTCGGTAACAAACTTTGACTGAGAAATGATGACGTCATAAAAATAAAAATAAATGAGCGGGATAAAGCGCCGTACAAACATTGACACAGTAAAGCAGTGCGAGACCCCTCTCTGTGGAGACAAAACAGAGAACATAGACAGATAAACACGTGTGTCTCTCCTCACTCAGGCCCTTCTAAAGCGGGATTATGACGTGTGCTATGTTAATCTTCAACGTGGAAGTTTTACTTCTCAAACTCTCCTCTCCTCAGATTATACAAAGACTCAATCTAAATGTTTTTATAACACAATAGCGCTACGCCACTGGTTGTGAGTAAGGGTAGGTTGTTTTACAGTGCTTCTAATAAACTGGGGCGTTGGTCCCGTGCTCTATGTGCCATGCATCAATGTAGCCTCTGCACTGTACATCAGTCGTCTTCTGCAGAAACAAATAATAAGCTGTCATAGATAGTGTCACTTGTGTAACAGGAGACAGTGTAACAACACCAGGCCAACTTAGAAGAGGATAAGTGTACATTTGTCACTTCATCATCCCCATCCCTTCAACACCTTATCATTGTTGTCTCTCCTGAGTGACGATTTTGTGAATGGTGTCTGCGTGACCTGTGGCCTGAGTTGGAGCGACCCCAGGAGATGGGGGGGGGGGGGCTCAGGAGTTAATGAAATGCAAACAGGAGGGGTGCTCTGAGGTGCGCCAAAGAACACAGAACTCTACACCGGATATGAACTTCATTCTTCTGACTTACCTTGGTACGCAAGACTGGACCAGAGGAACATGTTTTTACTCTCAAAATTCCTCTCCTGAGGGGTTAGATTTGACTGGGAATTCTAGTTTGTTGCAATATTACATGCCTGCCAGGGCCCTCTGTGTACTGTAGTCCATTGTTGTATGAAATGACAAATTGTCGAGATGATTATGATGCATGTTGACATAATACACAGAAGCTCATGTTGACATTGTATATATTGTGTCAACGCTGTCACTGTATGGATAACCTTAATAATAGTTTTTATCAGCTACTGTGAGTTTGATCTGGTGTGACCTGGCTGTGTTCACTGTGTCTGGTGTTCTTCCAGGGAGGGCTGTAGGCCAGTTTAGAGTGCCCTCTGTTTGTATCTCTGTCACATGGCCAGGCCTTCACTGCTGAGGGGTTTAACATGTTTGCTGGAAGTGAGCGGGATAAAGCGCCGTACAAACATTGACACAGTAAAGCAGTGCGAGACCCCTCTCTGTGGAGACAAAACAGAGAACATAGACAGATAAACACGTGTGTCTCTCCTCACTCAGGCCCTTCTAAAGCGGGATTATGACGTGTGCTATGTTAATCTTCAACGTGGAAGTTTTACTTCTCAAACTCTCCTCTCCTCAGATTATACAAAGACTCAATGAGAGTCAAGTTTATATTACAGTAAAACTTTCCTTCATATCTTTGCCTTGAGGAGAAGCCATTAGAGAAGTCTCTGGGGACGTGGGTATAGGATAATGGAGAATATAGATCTGACGTGACTATCAGCAGAAATGCCAATTAGAAATGCATCAACGGACAGCTACAGCCATTTGGGAATTCACTGGAGGGCCGTTACAGCCACATTGCTACAAGACAATCAGAACAGGTTGCCAAACTGATGGAGAGTGGTCTATAAACCTCTGTGTGAATGTGTGTTAGTGTACTTGCGTGCGTATGTGGGCGCTTACGTACATGCACATTACTGTCCTTTTCAGAAGTTATGAGGTGAGGCAAACGACATAAACCCTTTGAGATTGCCAGTTTGTTTATGTGACCAAGGTACAACTTTCTATGTGATAATGTCACTATAGCGTGATATACTGTGTAGTGCATGGACTTGACTAGATATTCCCCCAGATCATCATACACTCACTGACAGCAGCACTTATTTACCTCAGATTCCACTGTTTATGTTGTGACTTTATGTCCTATTGTTTAGTATGGCCTGGGAGACACATTGTCCTTTAAGTGTGGTATGGAGAGAGTGCCTGACCCGCATGTTAGTCTTGTTGTCCTTAGGTTTTGTTCACTGGCTGCATCATCACTCCTTTCTTCCATGCTCTGCCCTGACCTTGCCTGCCATCCCCTCATCATTAATCATTTACCATCCTTCCTTCTCTCTCTCTCTCATTCCCTCTCTATCGCCGTCTTTATCTCTCTCTTTTACTACTTTGTATTACCATATATTTCCGTCAATATTATCAGCACACATCTTATCTCTCCTAAATGTTTTCTTCCTCATCTTCTCTATTTCATCCACTTTCAGTTTCTTTCTCATTGCTCCTCTGTCTCGGTGTCCCTCCCCAGTGTATTAAGTGTGTGTGTGTGTTTGCATTTGTGTTTGCCTGTGTGTGTGTGTGTGTGTGTGTGTGTGTGTGTGTGTGTGTGTGTGTGTGTGTGTGTGTGTGTGTGTGTGTGTGTGTGTGTGTGTGTGTGTGTGTGTGTGTGTGTGTGTGTGTGTGTGTGTGTGTGTGTGTGTGTGTGTATGTGTGTGTGTCTGTGAGAGGGAGACAGAGAGAGAGAGATTGCCAATGAGGTCTTTCCCAATCTATTTGTAAAATGGTGAGGAGAATTCCCCTAATAACAGCAAGGCAGTCTCAGCATGGGGCTAACGATGCATTCAGCGTAATACTTGTTTCCTGGTTGTCCTGCTCCTCTCTGCTGCTTCATTAAGACAATATGCGCCCCTAATGAAAAGGGATTAGTTGCATTGAGCCAGATTTAACACCATAAAGTGATCTGGGATTGAGCCTGCTATAGGACACAGCTTCTCAGAGAGAGCGTACCCACCCAAACACCTTTATGTTTTTATGTCACGGTTTAGTAGCGTAATAGGTCTATGTATATGTTCACCAGTTGTTGTTGGTGTTGTTGTGCGGTTGTTGTGCAGCCCTCTATGTATTAGATCAATGATTCACCATTGTAAATGTTCTATATTTGTGGTTGTTCATTGTAGCTCAATACCCCTGTCTCCCTCTCTGCCACTTTGTCAAAAAACAGCACTGTGTCTCACTTTTTATTGATCTCTCTAAGGCTTTTGATACAGTTGATCATGCCATACTAAGGCAGAGATTGTCGAGTGTAGGTCTTTCAGAGCATGCAGTTGCATGGTTTGCTAACTATCTGTCTGATAGAACTCAGTGCACTCAATTTGATGGGCTTATGTCTGTTAAATTGTCTGTCTTTAATGGTGTGCCCCTAGGCTCTGTACTTGGTCCTCTCTTATTCACTATTTATATAAATGATTTAGACAAAAATGTCCAAAATGCGCAACTTCATTTCTATGCTGACGATACTATTATTTACTGTTGTGCCTCGTCTCTTACAAAAGCTTTCCAGAACTTGCAAACTGCTTTTTATACTGTTCAACATACCTTGTGTCAATTGAAGCTTATCCTCAATAAATAAATAGCATATTCAACAACTTACAAAAAAAATTGAAGCTGAAATTAGGATTTTATTTTAGGAATAAGGCCTGTTTTTCTTTTGAAGCCAGAAGGAGGCTAGTATCAGCTACATTTATGCCTTTACTAGACTATGGGGATATTTTATATATGAATGCTTCCGCTCAGTGTTTGAGATCAATTGACACCCTTTACCATGGCACTTTGAGATTTATTTTAAACTGCAAAACCCTTACGCACCACTGCACTTTATATACCAGGGTTGGCTGGCCTTCTCTAGTCACTCGTAGGCTCAGTCACTGGTATACTTTTATTTACAAAGCCGTTTTGGGTTTACTACCTTTTTATTTGGGCATTTTTTTTATTTGGGCATTTTATTGTTCAGAAATGTGGTGGGTACTCTCTTCGTTCGCTGGACTTTATCCTGCTAACTGTTCCAAATGTCCGAACTGAATTTGGTAAAAGGGCTTTTATGTACTCTGCGCCATCGTCTTGGAACGCCTTACAAAATACTTTTAAACTGGAAGAACTTGTCCCGATTGATATTTTAAATCACTGATGAATGATCTTGAGAATGATTCCCTGACCTGTCAATGTTTTTAATTTGCTGTTTTTGATTTTTGTTATACTCTTGTGAATTCTATGGTTTTTACTAGATTACTTGTAGTTTTTCATGTTGTCTGTCTGTAATTTTTGTAATGACTTGGTGCTGCCTATCTTGGCCAGGACGCTCTTGAAAAAGAGATGTTAAATCTCAATGAGCCCTTCCTTGTTAAATAAAGGTTAAATAAATAAAATTAAAAAAAACTTTGCTCTCTATCTGGCAGAGCCTCTTCCCTGCTGAAGATATCCCCTCTATGAATGAAGTCAGAACATTTAGAGAGCCTTTTAATGGCACATAAAGCCCTGCTGCTGGGCTCTGATTAATCAGACAAAATGTTTGGCTGAGCACAGAGGCTGCACTCCGTCCTCACCCCTGTTCTCCCTTCATTCCTTCATCACTGCTCTGCTCTCCCTTTAAAGCCTGATCCCTTCTTCTACCTTCATTGCTGCTCTCCTTTATAGCCTCATCCCTTTCTCTAAGGGTGTGTCCCAAATGTAACCCTATTCCCTATAAAGACTACTACTTTTGACCAGAGCCCTATGGTCCCTGGTCAAAAGTAGTGTACTATACTGTATAGGGAATAGGGTGCTATTTGGGACACACACATGGCTGTAAATGACATGAAGGCCCTGGGCCATTCCAGTCTTTCCCAGTCTGTGGTGTTTATTTCCTGGTGGTTTGGGATGCCGCAGAGGAGAGGAGATTAGCCCTAAAGTTGTGTTGTGGTGTCAATTTAATAACAGTCATGTGCTTCTCTAATTTCATGATTACACCTCTCATTGTGTGTGTGTTTATTGACTAGGGTTGCAAAACTACCGGTAATTTACCAAAGTTAAGGTAATCTATGGCAATCTATGGTAGTATTCATTTTTTACAGTGGTGTCCATATTGTCCATGAGTTTCTAATGTATAGACTATATGGTTCAATCCTATAGAAAATTTGTGGGCAGAACTGAAAAAGCGTGTGCGAGCAAGGAGGCCTACAAACCTGACTCAGTTACACCAGCTCTGTCGGGTGAATTTTGGCCCATTCCTCCTAACTTATTGTGGAAATCTTGTGGATGGCTCTCCGAAACGCTTGACCCAAGTTAATCAATTTAAAGGCTATGCAACCAAATACTAATTGAGTGTATGTAAACTTCTGACCCACTGGCAATGTGATGAAAGAAATAAAAGCTGAAATAAATAATTCTCTCTACTATTATTCTGACATTTCACATTCTTAACATAAAGTGGTGATCCTAACTGACCTAAGACAGGCAATTTTTACTTGGATTAAATGTCAGGAATTGTGAAAAACTGAGTTTAAATGTTTTTGGCTAAGGTGTATGTAAACTTTCGATTTCAACTGTACATACCCCAACCAGAAGCCATTGGTTACAGGCAGCATCCGCACTGAGCTAAAGGCTAGAGCTCCTGCTTTCAAGGAGCGGAAGCTTATAAGAAATCCCGCTATGCCCTCCGACGAGCCATCAAACAGGCAAGCGTCAATACAGGACTAAGATCGAATTGTACTACACCGGCAATGACGCTCGTCGGATGTGGCAGGGCTTGCAAACCTTTACAGACTACAAAGGGTAGCACAACTGAGAGCTACCCAGTGACACGAGCCTACCAGACGAGCTAAACTACTTCTATGCTCGTTTCGAGGCAAATAACACTGAAACATGCATGAGAGCACCAGCTGTTTCGGAAGAATGTGTGATCACGCTCTCCGCAGCCGATGTGAGTAAGACCTTGAAGCAGGCCAACATTCACAAGGCCGCAGGGCCAGATAGATTACCAGGACGTGTACTGCGAACATGCGCTGACCAACTTGCAAGTGTCTTCACTGACAATTTCAACCTCTCACTGTCCGAGTCTGTAATACCAACATGTTTTCAGCAGACCACCATAGTCCCTGTGCCCAAGAACACTAAGGTAACCTGCCTAAAGGACTACCGACCCATAGCACTCACGTCTGTAGCCATGAAGTGCTTTAAATGGCTGGTCATGTCTCACATCAACAGCATCACCCCAGAAACCCTAGACCCACTCCAATTTGCATACCGCCCCAACAGATCCACAGATGATACATTGCACTCCACACTGCTCTTTCCCACCTGGACAAAAGGAACACCTATGTGAGAATGCTATTCATTGACTACAGCTTAGCATTCAACACCATGGTGCCCTCAAAGCTCATCAATAAGCTAAGGACCCTGGGACTAAACACCTCCCTCTGCAACTGGATCCTGGATTTCTTGACGGGGCGCCCCCAGGTGGTAAAAGTAGGTAACAACACATCCGCCACGCTGATCCTCAACACAGGGGCCTCTCAGGGGTGTGTTCTCAGTCCCCTCCTGTACTCCCTGTTCACTCATGACTGCATGGCCATGCACAACTCCAACACCATCATTAAATTTGCTGATGACACAAGTGGCTTGATCACTGATAACGACGAGACCGCCTATAGGGATGAGGTCAGAGACCTGGCCATGTGGTGCAAGGACAACAACTTCTCCCTCAATGTGATCAAGACAAAGGAGATGATTGTAGACTACAGGAAAAAGAGGACCGAGCACATCCCCATTCTCATCAACGGGGCTGCAGTGGAGCAGGTTGAGAGCTTCAAATTCCTTCGTGTCCACATCATCATGGTCCAAGCACACCAAGACAGTCGTGAAGAGGGCACGACAAAACCTATTCCCCCCCCAGGGGACTGAAAAGATTTGGCATGGGTCCTCAGATCCTCAAAAGGTTCTACAGCTGCACCATCGAGAGTATCCTGACTAGTTGCATCACTGCCTGGTATGGCAACTGCTCGGCCTCTGACCGCAAGGCAATACAGAGGGTAGTGCGAACGACCCAGTATATCACTGGGGCCAAGCTTCCTGCCATCCAGGACCTCTATAAAAGGCGGTGTCAGAGGAAGACCCTAATAATTGTCAAAGACTCCTGCCACCCTAGTCATAGACTGTTCTCTCTGCTACTGCACAGCAAGCGGTACCGGAGCACCAAGTCTAGGTCCAAGAGGCTTCTAAACAGCTTCTACCCCCAAGCCATAAGACTCCTCAACATCTAGTCATAAAGCTACCCAGACTATTTGCAGTGCACCCCCCCTCTCACACCCCTCTTTACACCACTGCTACTCTCTATTGTCATCAATGCATAGTAACTTTAATAACTACCTACATGTCCATACTACCTCAAATAACCGGTGCCCCCGCACATTGACTCTGTATCAGCACCCTCCTATATATAGTCTCGCTATTGTTATTTCACTGCTGCTCTTTAATTACGTGTTACTTTTATCTCTTATCTGTATTTTTTTTTAAACTGCATTGTTGGTTAGGGGCTCGTAAGTAAGCATTTCACTGTAATGTCTACACCGGTTATATTCGGCGCATGTGACTAATACAATTTGATTTGACAATTGACACGGAGAGTTCTCTGGGATAAGAAAGAAAATATTAAGCAGATTTAGGTTCACGTCTTGCAACATTTTTAACACCCCATTTTCACTTTTATTTTGTTTTTGTCTTCCAGACAGACACCCTTTGACTGAACTCCATATGCACTTTAAAGATGTCAGCTCTGGTCTTAACTCATGTTCACGCTCTCGCTCTTACTACTTTCTCAGAAATTACTATTCATGTGGAAATTCATATTTTCCATTCTGCAGAAATGCAATCCGTTGTTTTCTCCTGAAGGTCTCTGTATTTGTGTTTCTAGTGTGTATTTGGAAGAAAGGCAGGAGAAAGAGCCTACTTTTCCCTGCTGCTTGTTCCAGTGTGGGTTTGTGTTAATTTGCAGAAGGAGGGCACAGCAGGGGTGCCTGGCTAGGCCGGTGCTTGCTCTGTCAGATCCGTCACTATTAGAATATTAACGTTTCCAGACCTCAGGAGTATTAATTGTGTGGCTCACCCACTAACCCCCTCCTTCAGACCCCCGTCTGTCTTCTCTTCCTCTAATCCCCCACCTCCTTCTCCCTCTCCTTACCAGAACCTTTCATCTCTGTTGCAAATCTGTGGAAGATTAACTGTCACCATTCCGAAACTGCTGTATCCTCCTTTTGGAGGCTGTACTACAGCTGTGGTACTGGGAACTCTCTTTCTCTCCTTTGTTGTCATTCTCTCTCTCCCTTCCTTTGTTTCTTACTCTCTCTCCATCTCTGGATCCATTTCCTCTCTGTCCAACACCAGTCAGCACTGTCTGCTCTACACTCTTAGAAAAAAAGGTGCTATCTAGAACCTAAAAGGGTTCTTTGGCTGTCCCCATAGGAGAACCCTTTGAAGCTTTGAACCCTTTTGGTTCTTCAAAAAGGGGGTCTCAACCCTTTTTGGTTCAATGTAGAACCCATTCCATAGAGGGTTCTACATGGAACCCAAAATTATTCTACCTGGAACCAAAAAGGTCTGGGACCCCTTTTTGTAGGCCTGCGGATCAATTGCCGCAGCCCCCGTCCGTCCGTCCGTCCGTCCGTCTGTCCGTCCATCCGTCCGTCGGGGTCTCAACTTACTTTTGAGAGTTAGAATAGTAGAATACACAAGGTGCAAGTTCTTTATGAGGTTATGCATCAGCAGTTTTTCTCTTGTTATGTCAGTCACTGATAGACACTCAATGTCAACTAACATTTTTTAGATTGGTAAGTTAGTCTAACCAGCTATCTGAACTTGTAGAAAGCAGGTGGTCCCCATTGATTTTGTTAGTCACTCTCAATCAGATATCATATTAAAAACTGCAAACATTTCTCTCCACCCCATGGCAAAATGTGTAGAATTGCATCAAACTTTCTTTAAAACTGCAACACTTTCTCTATGCATATGACATGATGTGTAGAATTGCAGGAAATGAACTCTAAAACGTATATTTGTTCTCTCCGCTGTCAAGAGGAGAGCTGCTAAAATGTTATGCTCGCAAGGTGAAGGGGGACACCCAACTAAATTACCCCAAAAGGCTAGGGCCGGCTCTAACTGCATGCGTGGGTATGGATACGGGTACGCATGATGATTTTGTGTCCTATAGGGACAGCCGAAGAACCCTTTTAGAACCCTTTTTTCTAAGAGTGTTATGACGAATCAGCTTGTTTCCTGGACAAGGTCAAAGGGTAGCTGCAAGGCTGTTTGACCCATACAGTACACCTGCACTCACATTGAGCATGTCTTACAGATAATGTTGTGTTTTGTCACAGGTGCTGATACACTATCAGGAACATAATGACTTTTGGCCCATTTCCATTTCATCTTTAATAGTTAAGTGCCAAATTAATTGTCTTTTTTGATTTCTAACTCCAGTTGTGATTACGGTGGCAGTAAATTGATTAGCAGTGATCTGCTGGGCTCATAAGCTGATTCTATAAAGTAGGGTAACTTCACAGGCCCAGGTGCTGAGGTCTGCCCAAACAGCAAGAATTCTCATCTCCTCTCCTCTCTCAGTGCAGCTCAGTGAAAAAGGGAAAATGGAGAATCAGCAGCATTTCAGCTCCCTGACTTCATTAAGCTACAGCTAGCCTGGTCCTGGCTGCTGAGCCTTCTGGAGACTTCTGCTACACTACTGTAGACTCAGAGGAGCATGCTACCAACAAATGAATTGAATTAGATGTGAGTGCTGAGGACAATACTTGAATTTGAAGGAGGCCAGGTCCCATACACGCACGCATGCACACTTACACGCACACTCACATGCACGCACGCACGCACGCACACACACGTACACACACACACTCATATAGACGAGACAAACACTCGATCCTGTTTCAATCCTGATTCACCGTGATTAATGTAAGGTGGTGCTCGTTGGCTTCACAGATTGGTGAAAGTAGAATGCTGGTGCAGCTGCTGTGGGGAACAAAGATAACAGTTTGTCTTCAATAGGCTAATTTCAAGAGCAAGGATAAATGCTACTGAAAATAGAAAATATATTTTGTTATGATCGATCATAGGCCTAGTGTATACAATTGAAAAGTATTTGACTTTGTTGACTTCCTTCTTCTGGCTCTTCAGGTCCTATTGAATCATTCACAGATCAGGTCAGGAGAGCTAGTCATTTTGGGGAGTTTATTGGGTAATTCTAAGAGCTTTTGGTGTGTTTGCTTCCTTTTTCACATCCAGTTGACAGGCCCAGTGGGTATCATAAGTATTCACCCATTTGGATTTTATTTTTATTTTGTTGCATTTGAAAAAATATGATTGAAATGGATTTAATTGTGCTTTTTTTGTCATTGATCTACACCATTATTTCAAAGTGAAAATTCTACAAATGTTTTCAAATTAAATAACTAAAATATAGTCATTGCAGAAGAATTCACCCCCCCCCCCCCCTTTTTAGGCAAGCCTTATTAGTTCAGGAGTAAACTTTGGCTTAACAAATCAGATAATAAGTTACATGTGGAAAAATATATGGCAGCTAGAAATCAAAACTGGATGGTCTTCAGAGTTAGATGGGAGGGTTGAAGATAGCTGAAGGATGGGACTGAAAACAAACAAAATATATATTGTGTACGTAAAATGTATATAGTACAGTTGAAGTCATACGTTTACATGCACACTGGTTGTAGTCATTAAAACTTGTTTTTCAACCACTCCACAAATGTCTTGTTAACACACTATAGTTTTGGCAAGTTGGCTAGGACATCTAAATTGACTGTTCCATTAAACAGCGTGGAAAGTTCCAGAAAATTATGTCATGGCTTTAGAAGCTTCTGATAGGCTAATTGACATAATTTGAGTCAATTGGAGGTGTACCTGTGGATGTATTTCAAGGCCTACCTTCAAACTCGGTGCCTCTTTGCTTGACATCATGGGAAAATCAAAAGAAATCTGCCAAGACCTCAGAAAAAGAATTGTAGACCTCCACAAGTCTGGTTCATCCTTGGGAACAATTTCCAAATGCCTGAAGGTACCACGTTCATCTGTACAAACAATAGCACGCAAGTATAAACACCATGGGACCACGCATCCGTCATACCGCTCAGGAAGGAGACGCATTCTGTCTCCTAGAGATGAGCGTACTTTGGTGCGAAAAGTGCAAATCAATCCCAGAACAACAGCAAAGGACCTTGTGAAGGTGCTGGAGGAAACAGGTACAAAAGTATCTATATCCACAGTAAAACGAGTCCTATATCGACATAACCTGAAAGGCCGCTCAGCAAGGAAGAAGCAACCGCTCCAAAACCGCCATAAAAAAGCCAGACTACGGTTTGCAACTGCACATGGGGACAAAGATCGTACTTTTTGGAGAAATGTCCTCTGGTCTGATGAAACAAAAATAGAACTGATTGGCCAAAATCACCATAGTTATGTTTGGATGAAAAAGGGTGAGGCTTGCAAGCTGAAGAACTCCATCCCAACTGTGATGCACGGGGGTGGCATCATCATTTTGTGGGACGTGCTTTGCTGCAGGAGGGACTGGTGCACTTCACAAAATAGATGCATCATGAGGCAGGAAATTATGTGGATATATTGAAGCAACATCTCCAGACATCAGTCAGGAAGTTAAAGCTTGGTCACAAATGGGTCTTCCAAATGGACAATGACCCCAAGCATACTTCCAAAGTTGTGGCAAAATGGCTTAAGGACAACAAAGTCAAGGTATTGGAGCGGCCATCACAAAGCCCTGACCTCAAGCCCATAGAAAATTTGTGGGCAGAACTAAAAAAGCATGTGTGAGCAAGGAGGCCTACAAACCTGACTCAGTTATACCAGCTCTGTCAGGAGGAATGGGCCAAAATGCACCCAACTTATTGTGGGAAGCTTGTGGAAGGCTACCCAAAATGTTTGACCCACGTTAAACATTTTAAAGGCAATGCTACCAAATACTAATTGAGTGTCTGTAAACTTCTGACCCACTGAGAATGTGATGATAGAAATAAAAGCTGAAATAAATAATTCTCTACTATTATTCTAACATTTCACATTCTTCAAATGAAATGGTGATCCTAACTGACCTGACAGGGAATGTTTAGTAGGATTAAATGTCAGGAATTGGGAAAAACTGAGTTTTTAAATGTATTTGGCTAAGGTGTATGTAAACTTCCAACTTCAACTGTATGTATAAGCTGGAGGTAGAAGCCTAAGTATTGTTGTCCATCAGTTTACTCCAATTAGGGAAGGGGTAGGGTTAGGATAAAATAATAAAAAATGAAAATATATACAGTCGTGGCCAAAAGTTTTGAGAATGACACAAATATTAATTTTCACAAAGTCTGCTGCCTCAGTTTGTATGTGTAACGACTGTCGCTCTCCTCATCCTCGGATGAGGTGAGGAGAGAAGGATCTTCAGACCAAAATGCGGTTTGCGGGAAATAAGCCATCTTTTTATTTATAAACGAAAACTGATGAAGAATGGCAATACGGAAAAACAAACACTTTCAAACTTACAAAATAACAAAACGAAAGTAGACAGACCTGAACGACGAACATACATAAACACGAGAACGCACGAACAGGGAAAAAATAGCCTACATGAAATGAACAACCCGTAACAGTCCCGTATGGTGCGACAAACACTGACACAGGAGACAACCACCCACCAACAAACACTGTGAACAGCCTACCTAAATATGACTCTCAATTAGAGGAACGCCAAACACCTGCCTCCAATTGAGAGCCATACCAGGCAACCCTAAACCAACATAGAAACAGATAACATAGAATGCCCACCCAAACTCACGTCCTGACCAACTAACACACAAAACTAAACAGAAAACAGGTCAGGAACGTGACATAACCCCCCCCTCAAGATGCGTACTCCGAACGCATCACCAAAAAGTCCAGGGGAGGGTCTGGGTGGGCATCTGACCACGGTGGTGGCTTAGGCTCCGGGCGTGGTTCCCACCCCACCATAATCAATCCCCGCTTCCTTAGCTTCCCCACAATGACCACCCTCCAAATAACCCCACCTAAATTTAGGGGCAACACCAGAATCAAGGACAGCTCTGGGACAAGGTAGTTCAGGACATAGGGATAGCTCAGGACAGAGGGATAGCTTAGGAGAGAGAGGTAGCTCAGGATAAAGAGGTAGCTCAGGATAGAGGGGCAACTCCGGACAGAGAGACAGCTCTGGACTGAGGGGCAGTTCTGAATTACTAGCCGCTTCTGGCTGAGGGACAGCTCATGGCTGACTGACGGCTCTGGACGCTCATGGCAGGCTGACGGCTCTGGACGCTCATGGCAGGCTGACGGCTCTGGACGCTCATGGCAGGCTGACGGCTCTGGACGCTCATGGCAGGCTGACGGCTCTGGACGCTCATGGCAGGCTGACGGCTCTGGACGCTCATGGCTGGCTGACGGCTCTGGACGCTCATGGCTGGCTGACGGCTCTGGACGCTCATGGCTGGCTGACGGCTCTGGACGCTCATGGCTGGCTGACGGCTCTGGACGCTCATGGCTCTCTGACGGCTCTGGACGCTCATGGCTCTCTGACGGCTCTGGCTGCTCATGGCTCTCTGACGGCTCTGGCTGCTCATGGCTCTCTGACGGCTCTGGCTGCTCATGGCTCTCTGACGGCTCTGGCTGCTCATGGCTCGCTGACGGCTCTGGACGCTCATGGCTCGCTGACGGCTCTGGACGCTCATGGCAGGTTGACGGCTCTGGCTGCTCATGGCTCGCTGACGGCTCTGGCTGCTCATGGCTCGCTGACGGCTCTGGCTGCTCATGGCTCGCTGGCGGCTCTGGCAGATCCTGTCTGGCTGGCGGCTCTGGCAGATGGCTGGCGGCTCTGGCAGATCCTGACGGACGGACGGCTCTAGCGGCTCCTGTCTGGCGGGCGGCTCTAGCGGCTCCTGTCTGGCGGACGGCTCTGTAGGCTCATGGCAGACGGGCGGCTTTGCAGGCTCATGGCAGACGGGCGGCTTTGCAGGCTCATTGCAGACGGGCGGCTCAGACGGCGCTGGGGAGACGGATGGCTCAGACGGCGCTGGGGAGACGGATGGCTCAGACGGCGCTGGGGAGACGGATGGCTCAGATGGCGCTGGGGAGACGGATGGCTCAGATGGCGCTGGGGAGACGGATGGCTCAGATAGCGCTGGGGAGACGGATGGCTCTGGCCGGATAAGGCGCACTGTAGACCTGGTGCGTGGTGCCGGACCTGGAGGCACGGGGCTAAGGACACGCACCTTCATACTAGTGCGGGGAGCAGGGACAGGGCACACTGAACTCTCAAAGCGTACTCTATACCTGGTGCGTGGTACCGGCACTGGTGGCACCGGGCTGAGGGCACGCACCTCAGGACTAGTACGGGGAGAAGTGACAGTGTGTACAGGACTTAGGAGACGCACAGGTGGCTTAGTGCGTGGGGCCGGAACTGGAGGCACCGAACTGGATACACGCACTATAGGGAGAGTGCGTGGAGGAGGAACAGGGCTCTGGAAATGCACTGGTAGCCTAGTGCGTAGTGTAGGCACTGTAGGTACTAGGCTGGGGCGGGGAGGTGGCGCCGGAAATACCGGACCGTGGAGGCGTACTGGCACTCTTGAGCATTGAGCTTGCCCAACCTTACCTGGTTGAATACTCCCGGTTGCCCGACCAGTGCGGGGAGGTGGAATAACCCGCACCGGGCTATGTAGGCGAACCGGGGAAACCATGCGTAAGGCAGGTGCCATGTATGCCGGCCCGAGGAGACGCACTGGAGACCAGACGCGTTGAGCCGGCCTCATGACACCTGGCTCAATACTCAATCTAGCCCTACCAGTGCGGGGAGGTGGAATAACCCGCACTGGGCTATGCACTCGTACAGGAGACACCGTGCGCTCTACTGCGTAACACGGCGCCTGCCCGTACTCCCGCTCTCCACGGTAAGCCTGGGAAGTGGGCGCAGGTCTCCTACCTGCCCTTAGCCCACTATCTCCTAGCCCCCCCCCAAGAAATTTTTGGGAATTACTCACGGGCTTTTTTGGCTTCCGTGCCAGACGCGTTCCCTCATAGCTCCGGTTCCTCTCCCAGGTAGCCTCTGCTCTCCTCAATGCCTCCACCTGTTCCCATGGGAGGCGATCCCTCCCAGCCAGGATCTCCTCCCAAGTGTAGCAACCCTTTCCATCCAAAACATCGTCCCATGTCCATTGCTCCTTTCTCTCCTGTCCCTTACTCCGTTTCGTTTTCCCTTGCCGCTTGGTCTTAGCGTGTTGGTGGGTGATTCTGTAACGACTGTCGCTCTCCTCATCCTCGGATGAGGTGAGGAGAGAAGGATCTTCAGACCAAAATGCGGTTTGCGGGAAATAAGCCATCTTTTTATTTATAAACGAAAACTGATGAAGAATGGCAATACGGAAAAACAAACACTTTCAAACTTACAAAATAACAAAACGAAAGTAGACAGACCTGAACGACGAACATACATAAACACGAGAACGCACGAACAGGGAAAAAATAGCCTACATGAAATGAACAACCCGTAACAGTCCCGTATGGTGCGACAAACACTGACACAGGAGACAACCACCCACCAACAAACACTGTGAACAGCCTACCTAAATATGACTCTCAATTAGAGGAACGCCAAACACCTGCCTCCAATTGAGAGCCATACCAGGCAACCCTAAACCAACATAGAAACAGATAACATAGAATGCCCACCCAAACTCACGTCCTGACCAACTAACACACAAAACTAAACAGAAAACAGGTCAGGAACGTGACAGTATGATGGCAATTTGCATATACTCCAGAATGTTATGAAGAGTGATCAGATGAATTGTAATTAATTGCAAAGGCCCTCTTTGCCATGCAAATGAACTGAATCCCTAAAAAACATTTCCACTGCATTTTTTTTTTCTTATTTAAAAAAAAATAAAAAATCAAATTTTCTCCCCAATTTTCGTGGTATCCAATCGCTAGTAATTACTATCTTGTCTCATCGCTACAACTCCCGTACGGGCTCGGGAGAGACGAAGGTCGAAAGCCATGCGTCCTCCGAAGCACAACCCAACCAAGCCGCACTGCTTCTTTAACACAGCGCGCCTCCAACCCGGAAGCCAGCCGCACCAATGTGTCGGAGGAAACACTGTGTACCTGGCCCCCTAGGTTAGCGCGCACTGCGCCCGGCCCGCCACAGGAGTCGCTGGAGCGCGATGAGACAAGGATATCCCTACCGGCCAAACCCTCCCTAACCCGGACAACGCTATGCCAATTGTGCGTCGCCCCACGGACCTCCCGGTCGCGGCCGGCCGCGACAGAGCCTGGGCGCGAACCCAGAGACTCTGGTGGCGCAGCTAGCACTGCGATGCAGTGCCCTAGACCACTGCGCCACCCGGGAGGCCCTCCACTGCATTTCAACCCTGGCTGAAGATCACTCTGTCATGCTGATTGAGTTTGAATAACAGACTGGAAGCTTTCAAAAGGAGGGTGGTGCTTGAAATCATTGTTCTTCCTCTGTCAACTATGGTTACCTGCAAGGAAACATGTGCCATCATCATTGCTTTTCACAAAAAGGGCTTCACAGGCAAGGATATTGCTGCCAGTAAGATTGCACCTAAATCAACCATTTATCGGATCATCAAGAACTTCAAGGAGAGCGGTTCAATTGTTGTGAAGGCTTCAGGGTGCCCAAAAAAGTCCAGCAAGTGCCAGGACCGTCTCCTAAAGTTAATTCAGCTACGGGATCGGGGCACCACCAGTACAGAGCTTGCTCAGGAATGGCAGCAGGCAGGTGTGAGTGCATCTGCACGCACAGTGAGGCGAAGACTTTTGGAGGATGGCCTGGTGTCAAGAAGGGCAGCAAAGAAGCCACTTCTCTCCAGGAAAAACATCAGGGACAGACTGATATTCTGCAAAAGGTACAGGGATTGGACTGCTGAGGACTGGGGTAAAGTCATTTTCTCTGATGAATCCCCTTTCCGATTGTTTGGGGCATCCGGAAAAAAGCTGGTTCGGAGAAGACAAGGTGAGCGCTACCATCAGTCCTGTGTCATGCCAACAGTTGAGCATCCTGAGACCATTGGTCTCAGGATGCGGTTGCTTCTCAGCCAAGGGTGGTTGCTTCTCAGCCAAGGGAGTGGGCTCACTCACAATTTTGCCTATTTTGCCTAAGAACACAGCCATGAATAAAGAATGGTACCAACACATCCCCCGAGAGCAACTTCTCCCAACCATCCAGGAACAGTTTGGTGACGAACAATGCCTTTTCCAGCATGATGGAGCACCTTGCCATAAGGCAAAAGTGATAACTAAGTGGCTCGGGGAACAAAACATTGATATTTTGGGTCCATGGCCAGGAAGCTCCCCAGACCTTAATCCCATTGAGAACTTGTGGTCAATCCTCAAGAGGCGGGTGGACAAACAAAAACCCACAAATTCTGACAAACTCCAAGCATTGATTATGCAAGAATAGGCTTCCATCAGTCAGGATGTGGCCCAGAAGTGAATTGACAGCATTCCAGGGCGGATTGCAGAGTTCTTGAAGAAGAAGGGTCAACACTGCAAATATTGACTCTGCATCAACTTCATGTAATTGGCAATAAAAGCCTTTGACACTTATGAAATGACTCTGTACCAGTACCCCCTGTATGTAGCTGTTATTTTATTGTTGCTCTTTTGTTTACTTCAGTTTATTTAGTAAATACATTCTTAACACGTATTTTTTCTTAACTGCATTGTTGGTTAAGGGCTTGTAAGTAAGCATTGTATTCGGCGCATGTGGCAAATAAAATGTGATTTGATTTAAAGAAGGGCAGTGATTGGTAGATGGGTAACAATAGCAAATCAGACATTGAATATCTCTTCAAGCATGGTCAAGTTAATAATTATTTTGTGGATGATGTTTTAAACCACCCAGACACAACAAAGATGCAGTCGTCCTTCTGAACTGAGCTGCAGGACAGGATAGAAACTGCTCAGGGATGTCACCATGAGGCCAGTGGGGATTTTAAAACACCTACAGAGTTGAATCGCTGTGGTGGGAGAAAACTGAAAATGGTTCAACAACATGGTTCTGACTCCCCAATAATTACCTAAATGACAGAGTGGAAATAACAATACACAGAATATAAATATTCCAAAACATGCATCCTGTATGCAACAAGTCACTAAAGTAATACTGAAAACAAAACAAGGCAAAGGAATACACTTTTTGGCCTCAATGCAAAGCCTTATGTTTGGGGCAAATCCAACACATCACATCATGGGTAACTGTCTCCTTATTTTCAAGCATGGTGGTCGCTGCATCATGGTATGGGTATGCTTGGACATCAGCAAAGACTTATAAAAATGGGATGGAGCTAAGCACAAGACTGAAGTCCACAAGTGAAGGTAGAAGGTGAGAGAACGAGAGTGCGTAGTCGTAGATGCGAGAAGGGATTATACAATGAGCAAAGTGATCATCCTGTTCTTATGTGGCTGCTATGAAAGTGAACTGTGTGTGTGGGATAAACATACCTGAATTTGCCAGTAGAAACTCTTGTTTGCAACTGTTTGGACTAATGATTACACCCTGTATCAGCTAGATGCAGGCAAGAGTGTGCAAGGCGGTATGGAATGTGTCACTGTCTGTCACCTTGATGACTCAAATTCTTCTCTTGACCTTTGCGCCTACGTTGTAAACTTTCATTCGTAGGCTAGGTTGTAGCAACCTCATGATGGGTATAGGGAAAATTAGTGTAATATCCTAAACCTGTTAATGTTACATTGAGCTGGGTGAATGGAATATGAATGACAGTCACCCAAAATGCTGTAATAGAAATAATGCCACGGTCATAAAAAAAAAGATTGTCCTCTCTGATCTTAAACGGCACCGACCGCCACTGGTGTGTGTGTGTGTGTGTGTGTGTGTGTGTGTGTGTGTGTGTGTGTGTGTGTGTGTGTGTGTGTGTGTGTGTGTGTGTGTGTGTGTGTGTGTGTGTGTGTGTGTGTGTGTGTGTGTGTGTGTGTGTGTGTGTGATAAAACGGACCATATTGGAATGCTATCTGGCCTTGAACAAAGAGTACACAGTGGCAGAATACCTGACCACTGTGACTGACCCACAATTAACACCCATAGTCCTTGACTATGTACAGACTCCGTGAGCATAGCCTTGCTATTGAGAGAGGCCGCCATAGGCAGACCTGGCTCTCGAGAGAAAACAGGCTATGTGCCCATTGCCCATAAAATGAAGTGGAAACTGAGCTGCACTTCCTAACCTCCTGATAAATGTATGACAACATTACAGACACATATTTCCCACAGAGCACAAAGACCCCCCAAAATTCAAACAAATCAAACAGTGATAAACTCCCATATCTGTTAGGCGAAATACCGCAGTGTGCAATTGCAGCAGCAAGAGCTGTGGCCCGTTGAGAAAAGGGCAACATTGGAGCAACATTGTAAATACCACCAATATTTATCTGTTTATTTATCTTCCCCTACTATTCGTACTACAACTATTTGCACATTGCTAAAACACTGTAAATAGCTGCTAATATAACATTTTGAAATGTCTATCTTTTTTAAACCTTTTTGAGTGCAATATTTACTGTTTAAATTCAAGATTTTTTGTCAATGTTTTGTGTCTTCTCACTTTAGTTGATCGCTTTTTTCACTTGCTTTGGCAACGTAAACATGTTTCCCTTGCCAATAAAACCACTGTGAAATGAATTGAGAGAGAGAGCTCCACAAAATAATGGGGGAACAGACAGGGCCATTTTAATAAGTGTGATTTATAGGTATATTTTTTCCAAGCCTCAGCGCATTTAAACCTGCGTTTCTTAGGTCAGTAGAAACACCACTGTGGGAATTAGCACCTCTTTATACGTAGCCTTTTCTCCTCTTCTTGTTCCTTTCTCCCCACTCTTCTCTTCACCTCTCCAGAGCTCTCCTATCCTTTTTTTTAATCTCTTCTTCTCTCTTTCCTTTCCTTGGTTTTCTTCCTTCTCCTCTCCTCTTGTCTCCTCTCTGTCATGTTGTGTCAATGGGCAGATGTGTCTCTTAGGGCTACACAGTAGAGTCACAGCGTAATATTGATAACCCATCATATTTCAGAGAGAGAGAGAGAGAGGTTTCATGCCGATGGCCATTAGGCCGAACAGTGGGACATAGGCCAGATGCAGGGACCAATATACGGTCGGACAGTAGGCCGCAGAGACATTAATATGTGTGACTTGTGTACTAACTTTCCAGTTTTCCGTACTGCATGTATTATAGTGTTTTTGTTTGTGTGTTTGTATGCTGACTTCACAAAATTAATTTCCATGTAAATGATCAATAAAGTATATTGTATTGTACAGACAGACAGACCGTACAGAGATAGGCAGAGAAAGAGACGCAGCCTTAAGAACATCACCATGTTTTATTCATGGAACGTCGTTGCTTTAACCTTGTCCCTGTGAAAAGCTTTGTCTTCTCTGTGGTTAAACATCACGCCACTCCGCCGCCTGCTGCAGACACTGTGTTGCTCCTTGTGCTCTCCTCTCCTTTCACACCTCATCCCTTCATCATTAAACACAAGGCCTCTCAAGAGAAAGATAGATGAGAGAGTTGGAGAGAGAGCGGGGGAAAGAGGCAGAGAGAAAAAGAGCGATGTAGAGAGAGAGCGAGGGAAAGAGGCGAAGAGAGAGGTAGAGAAAGCGAGCGAGGGCAAGAGGCACAGAGAGAGAGTCTGGAGAGATGTGCAGTCCATCATCTTCAGAGAGGTAGACTAGAGGTGTCTGGAGGGTTTATTTTTGTCCCAGTCTGAGATGTTCGTCTAGACTGAGGAGACGCTACGCTGCTGCCTGCTACGCTGCATGGCTGGGCACAGACACAGGATGCATCCAAAATGGTACCCTTTCCCCTTTATTAGTGCATTACTTTTGACCTGGGCATACAGGGCTCTGGTCAAAAGTAGTGTACTATAAAGGGAATAGGGTGCCATTTGGGACACATCCAGAGAGCTGGTGAGCTTTCATACTACCCTCACCAGGGAGAAAAGTCAAGTGAACTTCTAAGGCCCTATTCCCACTACGAGATATGAAGGAGAGTCTAAGGAGCTACCAGATTAGGAAAAACTCTGGGCCCCAGGAAACATCCCCACCACCTGAAATCACCACACAATGTTACAAATGAAAAAATATATCCCATTTTACATATTTTTGGTGGTGGGGATGAGCTTCCATAGTTTTACGTGGCTCCAGTCGTGTAGTGGTGCCTGGAGAAGATGGTATACTCGAATTAAACCACATCAGGAGACCACTTTTGAGGTCTGGGGGAAAAAATGAAGAAATGTGGATTTTTTAGATTAGCCTTTCATTAAAGTATGCAGGCACCTAGCACTCGTGTATGATTAACGGTGTTTCTGTAGCACGTGAGATGGATTTTGCTAAATAAATGGTCACTGGATTGATGCAAATAATCATCATCATCATCATGATATCATTCTGCCAGGTAGGCATTGGCTACATTGTAGCTAGTTAACATTTAATCGAGAAGGTTTTTGGGAAAGCCTTTCCATCTACCTGAAGACGGTTAGGCCTATCATTAGCATCATAATATTTTCCTGTTCCTTAATTGTTTGAAACATAGACATTTTACTTCATATTATGAGGCATGTCTTACCTTGCGACAAAGTAGCCTATAGCCAAAATCCCACTATAGAAACATGGAGGCAATCATTTTTATTGGCTTGCTCATATGCTCATATTACTCATATGCGTTCTCCTGTTCTATTGGTTTTCTTTCATTTTTCTAAGGCATTATTCTAATCATATTAGCAACCCGTGATAGTTGTTGCATCTCTAAATCCACCCGCTTTCTAACGGATATGTCCATCTCTGTCCATGAAACCGCTTTCATTTTAGAACAGTGTTTTCCCGCAAATTGCATTTTGTAACTTTCCCGCGTAGGCCTACTGCCGTGTATACATTGCTGCGCCTAAAATGTGAGAAAATAATAATTTATCAACATTTTAAGCTAAACATTCCGATCTGTTCCATCAACCCTATTAATTGATACGGGCGTATACCTCCACTCCACTACTTTGATAAATATCAGTGGGGATTAAGAAGTGGGTGTAGGCAATGCCCACTGAAAAATAAGTGGGTATATGGCGTATCCCTGCGTAGGCCTATACCCTACATACACTACACCACTGTGTGGCTCAGTGCAGCCGGCCGATACGGCAACAATTTCAGAATTGAACATGCTGTACATTTCAGCTGTTTTTTTGTTGTTGTTTTTTTAAATCTTTATTTTAACAGGGAAAAACAGACTGAGACCTGGATCTCTTTTACGGCTGTGCCCTGTGTAAACATGTTGACATGTACAGTTTTAGACATACAGACAAGAACATTTCAAAACATATACAATTCAACAGAAACAATCACAGACAACATCATATTGATCCTCCATAAGCATTTTAAAATGGGCAAGGGACACCAGAGTGTCTAACTTAAGTTGGATCTGCAGTTTGTTCCATGAATAAGGTGCAAAGGAACTGAAGGCAGTCCTACCCAACTCTGTGGAGACCGCAGGAGTCTCTAATGTAATCCACATCTGTGATCTGGTTTTAAAATTTGTACATCTTGTGGAAATTAATGATGATATATATGGAGGTAGTTTTAAAAGAAGTGCTTTATAAATAAACAAGAGAGCATGTTGCTCTCGCCTCACAGATAGAGAGACCCAACCCACATGTTGATATAGGATACAGTGATGAGTTCTGTAACTATCACCCGTGATAAACCTGAGTGCACAATGGTAAATAGCATCCAGTGGTTTTAATGTGTTTGCCGATGCATGCATATAGATAATATCACCATAATCTAAAACGGACATAAAAGTAGCCTGCACAATTTTTTTCCTATTTACAGAGGACAGACAAGCCCTGTTTCTGTAAAGGAATCCTATCTTGAATTTGAGCTTTTTTCCCAATTCAGTAACATGTTTTTTAAAAGAAAGCCTATCATCTAACCATACCCCTAAGTATTTATATGCAGAGACCTTATTGATTTGAGTACCATCCAAGCTAGTGATTACAAACGTGTTTCTAACTGAGAGTTTAGACCTAGAAAAAAACATGACATTTGTTTTCTTAGCGTTTAAAACAAGTTTAAGCTGTAAAAGAGACCCCTGTAGTATCCTAAAATCAGACTCCAACTGCATTAAAGCTTGGTCCGCTGTTGGAGCAATAGAGTACATCACTGTGTCATCTGCATATAAATGGAATTTACAATATCTGACATCATCACCAATGTTGTTTATATAAAGTGAGAACAATAGTGGGCCAATTATTGAACCCTGAGGGACCCCTTTAAGTAACTGTAAGGGGTCAGACTTGACCCCATCGACCATGACGGCTTGAGTTCTATCTTTAAGATAGTCATAAAACCATCGGCAGGCATCAGTGCCCAGTCCTATAGATGACAGCTTACTCAAAAGGATAGCATGGTCTACAGTGTCAAAAGCTTTTGACAAATCTACAAACAACGCAGCACAGTGCTTTCTATCGTCTAAGGCATTTGCAATATCATTTACAACAAGCATAGTGGCCGATGTGGTACTGTGTTTAGATCTAAAACCAGATTGATTGGTACTAAGAATACTGTTAGCAGAAAGAAAAGATTGTAACTGTTTGTTGACTATAGATTCTAGAATCTTTACCAGACAAGGGAGCCTAGAGATGGGTCGATAGTTATCCAAATCACTACCGTCACCTCCCTTATGTAATGGCAGAACAAAAGCTGCTTTCCACACCTTAGGGATATTTCCTGTGCTTAATGTTAGATTAAAAATGTGTGTTACTGAACCAGCAAAAATAGGTGCAGCACACTTAAGTAAGTACGGGTCTAAATTGTCAGCGCCTAAGGATTTCTTAGTATCAATGGCACACAGGGCAATTAGAACCTCTGCTTCAGTTATTTTCTGCAAACTAAAAACAGGGTTACCATTTTTCAGAGTAACGGTTGAAAAGCAAGACGAAAAATCAACTAACTGGCCAGTACCACAAAGTCCACTTTTCCTTTCAAATAAAAAACCAGCAGAGATGAAATGCTTATTAAAAGCATCACAAATATCATTTTTTTCAGTTAGAATACAGAAGTCTGAGGTAATTTGCTTAGGAAGAGAAACAGCAGAATTCCCCCGTTTCAGTGAATTAACGGTTTTCCAGAATTTTGCAGGATCTCCTGCAGAATCTGTCATAGCATTAAGGAAGTAATTTGATTTTGCCTTTTTGACAGCTGCAGTACATTTATTTCTCAATTGCCTAAAAAACAGCCAATCAGCTGGAGTACCTGTTTTCCTCGCCAAGGCCCAGGCCCGATTCTTTTGCAGGAAAAGACCTGACAATTCAGGAGAGAACCAAGAACTGGTTTGGTTTCTTACTCTGTGATTCTTAAGCGGGGCGTGTTTATCAGACATAGAGGTAACAATAGAAGAGAAAAAAGCAAGGGCTAAAACCGGGTCCAGAAAGCAGCAAGTGGATAAAAGCTCAGAGTGATATAAGTCAAGGATAAAAGCTTGCTGTGAGAAATGTTTATAATTTCTCTTAGAGATTATACAGGGATCAGAGTGTTTCAGCCTGGTATCTCTAATACAAGCAATAGGGCAGTGGTCACTAATATCATTTGCAAAAACCCCACTGGCTGTGTATTTATGGGGGGTATTTGTTAGAATAATGTCTAGTAGAGTGGATTTTACTGGGTTCTTAAAGTTGGGACGGGTTGGTTTAGTTATCAGCTGAGTTAGATTTAGCTCAGTACAAATGCCTTTTAATTTATCGGATACTGGTGAGAGCCAATCCAGGTTAAAATCTCCCAAAATCAGTAATTCAGAGTTTGCATAATTAGACAGTATATCAGATAATTTGCATAGAGTACAAGGAGGAGCTGAGGGGGGGCGATATACCCCTGCTAGAGTTAAATGAGCATTATTACCAAGTACCACGTTTAAAACTAGACATTCATATTGCTTTGAGACAGAGGTTGATATGGACACAGAAACATTTAAGCAGCATTTAACATAAATCGCAATACCACCACCTCTACCAACTCTATCAGTTCTATAAATATTGTATCCAATCAACTGAACATCTGAATCTGGCACAGAATCACACAGCCACGATTCAGATACAATCAGAACGTCAACATTTGATTGTGAGACCAAAATTTCAATAAAGTCCAACTTTTGGATCAGGCTTCTAGCATTCAAATGAATTATTCCAATACCATTGCTACGGGAATTCATATCAGATGGAGTATCCAAGGTAGCACCTGAAGCTGCACTGGATGAGCAACAAAAAAAACATTGCTCTGCTATTACCATTTACACTGTAGGAGTGTTGGCTCAACGAGACAATTCTGTTTACACTGCTCTGCTTCAAGGGGGGCAAATGTCGGGCGATGTCTTGCGTTACCTCCGGAGGTAGCGGACGAGACGTAAGCAAGTTCACATTTGAGTAATTTGTCTAGCCG